>NC_136473.1:83268085-84468085 GCF_902686455.1 Sciurus vulgaris | reverse complement strand
TTTTTAAATCTCCTAGGTCCTAGGGATGAAACTGTGGATGATTTCTGGAGGATGATCTGGGAACAAAAAGCCACTGTTATTGTCATGGTCACTCGGTGTGAAGAAGGAAACAGGGTAAGAACCTAGAAGTTTCACAGGATAGTGGTTGGGATCAGAAAAAGAAAGTGCTGAGTTGCATTTCAAAAAGCCACATTTATATGCTTGCTGACTGAAATAGAAATCTCTCTATTTTAGTTGTGCTAACATTTGATTTGCATTCTCATGCATGCAGAAAAATAAAATTTATACATATGAAATATATTCCTAAATGCATGACATTTAGATGCTTCAGTTTAACTACTGGACTTTGTTTTTGTTCCAAGTTTGGGTTTTTTTTTTTTTTTTTTTTTTTTTTTTTTTTTTTTAATTTGCTTCCCAACATTATTCAGTACCTTGGAAAGTGTTAACTTCACAAGTACTAGTGAATACAACTTTGAGCATACAAATGTTAAATCACATAATGTGACATTAGGAAGAGTAAAAGCCTCTTGATCCCCCCACCTGAAATTGACTACAAGGAATCACCTCTTTTTTGCTGACCACTGAGGATGCCTTCTGTTTAAAGGCGGCTAAGCCTGGGAGCATCATCCTTCTGCTGGGTGGTATGAAGGAAGTCCTCCTGAACACATGGATGGGAAACAGTGCATTTCAAATACCGCAATTTTAGGTGTATATGTGCTTAACAAAGAATATGTAAATATTGTGAGAATTTCGGATGAATAATTTTTGGGTTTTGGTTTTTTAAGAGTGTGTAGTAATATTTTGTTTAGATGAAAAACTGGACTCACTAATGATTTTTTAAAATATAGAACAAGTGTGCAGAATATTGGCCGTCAATGGAAGAAGGCATGCGGGCTTTTGGAGATGTTATTGTAAAGATATATGAGCACAAAAGATGTCCAGATTATATCATTCAGAAACTGAGCATTACAAATGTGAGTATGTTTTAGTACATGATTTTTGTTTTGATATTTTTATAAAAACGTAATTATGAGATAGTAAATGTGAGAAAATAAAATATATCTGGGAAAATAATTTTTTAATGATCTCTAGGAGAAAAGGTTAGGTTAGAATAAGAAACAAGTTGATAGGTCAAATTTTAGGTTTGCCTATGTCAAATCAAAAGTACCTATTAGGCTGGACCCCTTGAAGCATTTTAGAAAAAGAAGGGTCCATTAAATGTGTCAAAAAGTGATTATATTATTAAATTAATTAACAAATAATTCTGAATGGAGTGTTACCATTATGCAAAGACCATTTAGACAAACTACACAATTAGAAAGCAGTACATGAAGTATAAATTCTAAATATGTAGTAGAGATAAATGTTTAGTTCAGAAAATAAAGAGGCCACCAAGATCTTGGAAATAGTTAAAATGGAGGTCAACACAAATATTATATGATTGTATTTGTATAAAAATTCCAGATAGGCAAGCAGATAAAAACAGAAAGTAGGTTAGTAGTTGTCTCCAGCTGAGGGGATTGGAGTGGGGAGTGGCAGCTACAGGGTGTAGTCTTTCATTTTGTGCTGACAAAAATGTCCTATAATTAGATACTGGTGATGTATCAATTTGTGCATGTAATAAAAACACTTCAAATGGATGAAGTTTATGATTAATAGAATGTGCTTTAATAGTGCTGTTTAAAAAGTGCAGGTCTTTACAAGAGGGATTGAAATTTTCTCTGAATTCCATTTGTCGAAGGTCTTTCAGTAATCTATATTTTATTTCTATACAGTCCAAATACATTTTTTTTTTTTACAGGAAGAAGCAAACTTACTGTGTATTTCTCCCAAGGCCCTCTTGGTTCCTTTTGCATTACTGACTGCTTTGCACTGGAGGGTTATAAAACAATTCTACCAGTGACTCATGGCTAAATACATGATTGACAAAGCTACAAAGGCCCCCAATCCATAGATATAGGCATTTATATGAATGTTGATAGCATTTATGTAGACATTGATACCTATCTTGCTATAGAGATAGTCTGGGGTTACTATTCTTAATCAACTCAGATATTTCCTATTGGAAAATTAAAATAACATCATTTTTCTTTGTCTTTATTTTTGTTTTCAAGTTGATGATTCTACTTGTGAGGGCTTAAGGAATACAGTCAGACTTTCTACATGTGAGAAATAGTCCTGTTTGCTGGTCTACCAAGCAGAAGAGTTTTAAACAGCTGTGAGAGTGACCTTTACTAGATTTTTTTTTTCACACATTCTCCCAAACCCCCAGCCTGACTCCAAGCCACTCCCCACCCACATTTTTTGATGTGTTTATTTTTGCTCTCTTGGCTTTGTAGCATGAAAGTTCCTAGGAGTTTCAGCTCTATTTACATTACCTTACTTCACTGGTAAGTTCCTGCTTACTGGGTAGTGCATGAACTTCCTGCATGATCTTTCGACTGCTAGTTATTCATTGGAAAGGGAAATGCAATTGTAGTTGAAAAAAGCTTACGGAACAGAATGCCTGAGTAAAAGACTCTGGAGCAGTTTCCATTTGCATGAGGAGTTTTTACCGTGGGTTCTTCCTCCCACTTATTTATGATATATGGTTTACTATGAAAACAAAGTTACCTTAAAAGAAAATTTTACCTCTTGACTAGAAAAGAGAGAAAGCCACGGGACGAGAGGTGACACACATTCAGTTTACCAGTTGGCCAGACCATGGGGTGCCTGAAGACCCCCACCTGCTCCTCAAACTGAGAAGGAGAGTGAATGCTTTCAGCAACTTCTTCAGTGGCCCCATCGTGGTGCACTGCAGGTAAATAGAAACTCCTATGGCACCCTGGGTCTATGGGTCTGTTCAAGTCCTTAGTTAAGGATGTCCTCTCCTTCGGCAATTCCGTTTTGGGGAAAAAAATCTGCTTTGTGTAATTTATATTCTTTTTTGAATTTTTTTTTTTTTTTTTTTTTTGGTAAATTGCCAACTTATAATTATATAAATTCAGAGTGTATGAAGTGATATTGTGATTTGTGAACCCAGGAGCAAGGGCCCTGAATAGAGCTTTTTCAAGAGAAACTTAAGTTCTTACCTCTGCTTCATGCTTGATGGTTTTCCATGCATTTCCTCATCATGATCTTGTCTCCACTTGTTTGTGCTGATTTTGACAGTGCTGGTGTCGGGCGCACAGGCACCTACATTGGAATTGATGCCATGTTAGAAGGGCTGGAAGCAGAGGGCAAGGTGGATGTCTACGGTTATGTTGTCAAGCTTAGGCGACAGAGATGCCTCATGGTTCAAGTGGAGGTACATCCTAACATTTAATAATTATGCTTACTTTTGTTTTTGAACTTAAATTCTTTTAGGGTGATAGTAATTGTATTAAAAGAAATCTAAATTTATCAAACCTTCAAATAGTGGGTGGAAGTAGTTTTCTTTTAGTTTTTTGAAAATGAAAAAGTAGCAATCACGGACTGTAGTCAAAAGCATTTTCATTAGTCCTTGAAAGTTCTGTAGAAGAAAAATGACCATAAAATTTTTGTATTTTTTAAAAATAATGAAATACTATTTATACATATCAGACCAGGAAAGAAATAAAAGCACTAAGAACAGATTGGCAGCATCTCATAAAATTAAAACCAAGGAGACTGTATAGTGGTTAAGAACCTGTGTTTTCAAACTAGATTTCCCAAGTTCAATTCCTGTCTAATTTTTAATCCTATGCACCTCTGGACAAGTGTTAAATGTTTCTATGCTTCACTTAAGTCATCCATAAAATGAAAATAAAGGTAAATACTTACTGTGCGGGTTTATAAAAAAAAAAAAAAAAGGAAATAGAAGTGAAGCACTTAGACAAGTTTGTGGCATATGCTATGCATTCAGTGATTGTAAGTGGTAGTTGTTACTGAAAAATGTCTGTACTTGACCAAGCAATCGCACATGTCTGTATTGTGTATATCAAAGTGAAGCAATTGCAAATGTGCATAACTAAAAACAGGTGTAGGACTGTTCCTTGCATTCAGCATTGGTAGAAGAGCACAACAGTGGAAACACTCCAATTGGATATCAGCAGGGGATAGGGGAAGCAGGGTGGACAGTGGACTTTGAATAGCAAATATCATACTGCAGTTGAAAGGATCTAGGTCTGTATCTGCCTATGTGAATGAATGCTTAGATGGAAACAGTGAATGAAGTCACCAAATGAAACATACAGAACATGATTTTTGTGATCTTAAAATCAGAAAAAACATGCAATGTCTTTATGTTCATAAATATCAATGAAGACTTAGCACAAAAATAGATTGTTAACCAGAAAAGAAGAAATTAAATTTTTTTTTTTTGTGCAATAAATGAAACAAAGGAGAAAGATATAAGCAAACTCAGGGAATGGGTGGTGCTATTTAAAGAAAAATATGTTTCTCTTTAAATCAGAAATATGAAATTCTTTTGAAAGTACTGAATTCAAATATGATAAACAAGTTTGGAGTTGCCAAATTTGTGTTTGGCATATTTGATCTTAAATAATTTTCTTTATTTTAAGAAATTCTAGAAAATTTTAATGATATATTCTGTGGAACATCAACTTGCCTTTTTTTGATATCCTGTGAATGTTATTACAGTTTTATGTATTATTAATTTCACTTATTAACTCAGTAATAGTCACTGAAGAGAGTAATAGACTATTTTTAAATGTTCAGGAATAAGATAAGAGATATACAGCTATATAATGGATACTCTATTTGGTAAACAATTTTTTTTTTCTGGAAAAGTAGTCTGAAATGAAATTTGCTCATATTCCAGAGAGTGGTGAGAGCTAACTCCAGAACATTTACATGTTATACCTATCAATTAATTTACCACAGTTGTCCCAATATGAACGAAATGATGTGAATGCATATTTTATTTAAATGTGACACACAGGACACTGCATTACCTAGTTATTTTTATTTTTATTTGGTTCTGTAGGCACAGTACATCTTGATCCATCAGGCCTTAGTGGAATACAATCAGTTTGGAGAAACAGAAGTGAACTTGTCTGAATTACATCCATGTCTATATAACATGAAGAAAAGAGATCCACCCAGTGAGCCATCTCCTCTTGAGGCTGAATTCCAGGTAATAATAGGGATAACAGTAATAAATAACAGTAGTAAATTGTATTGCTTTCTATTTTCTAGGTGTTTGCTATGCACTTCAGGTAGTTCTTGCTTCTGATCCTCACCCTAAGTAATGGAGCACAGATGAGGAAACCAACATAGAGAAATTAAAATAAATACCTTGATCTACATACCTATTATGTAGAAGACTAGTTTAAACCCAGAAGTGTGATTCAATCCCTAATACTTCCCACCCTCACTCATTAAACTGGTATAACATGAAGTGTCAAAATAATAGTATATAGCTACAAAATTGGTCTGCTCTAGTTGATGTAGCATCCTGCCTTTAAAAACTGCATCTGGTTTTGTTTTGTAAAAGGAAATAATTAGGGGGGTTTGTGACTGCTTAGGAAGTTGAAATGGCTAGAGCTGATAGACAGAAAGGAAAGGATAAGTGTGTCCTAACCTATTTATTAGGCAATTATTCTGGCAGTTAACTGAGGATATATTTTGCTACGATTTCAGAGTGTTGACACAGTTATCTTCGAATTGCTTAGTTGTCAAAAAATGTTTTTTAACTTTTCTCTTCCACGGATGATTTCCAGTTTACAGAGTTTTTCCTATAAAATACCAAACTAGTCAATTTGGAGAGTTTCACAAGGCCAGGAAGGTGTTTTTAATCAGATGCAGAAACATTTAATGTTTAGGATCAAAGTGGCACTAAGGTAGGGGGAGGAGGTGGAGCTTATAATAACCACCAAGCAACTGGGTCCTACAGAAAACCTGCACTTTCCTGGAAGAATTAGCAAGCACAGAGTAGACTTAAAGAGAGGAGTGTTTGTTGTTGTTGTGTTGCTATTTTAGCTTATAAATTTACCATAAGCAATACACTAACCCTAGTAAACTGCATATGCACATGCTGTTGGGAGATCCTGATATATTTAAGATAAAAATAGATATGTATAGTCAGTAATTAGGGCATTTTTTCCACTGAGCAGGTATGATAGAGCTGTGACTCTGTGTCAAGTAAAATTCTAGGTGCAAGTGATTTGTAAGTGAACTTAGGAGAAGGCATGGGAGACTATCATCCAGAGCATAGGTAGTGCCTATAGCCCTGATGTTGGAGGCAGTGAAATTATTCCATTTCACTAGACAGGAAGGTAGAAAATGAGGTGGATGCAAAGTGTGGGAAATCTGGTAATGGAAAATCTCATTGCCTTTCCTTTCTTTTTAAATATATTTTTGAAACATAATTATACATATTTATGGGGGACATGGTGATACTTCAATACACATATACTATGTGTAATGACCAGATCAAGGTAATTGGCACTAAATTACTTCAATCCCAATTGCTCTCAATTTCTCGAGAAATTGTGAGTCAGGGTCATCAGTAGAATTAGGGGTACAGGAGTGAGTAGGGCAAAAAATATCATAGTGATTAAAATAGGGGAAAAGTATAATAAAGTCATTACCTCAAAGTAAGAATGCAGTCTTTCTAGGCAAAGGTCATAGGTTTGCAGGAATTTATTGTTTGATTGTTTGAAAAATATGGGCATAATTTAAAGATGATGAGCTAGTTGTGTTGTTTTCTACAGCAACACAGAACTCTTGGGATAGACCCTGTGTATGTGGATAGCTGGGTTCAGCCCATCTAGATTTTGAAATGTGATATATGAAATTTGAGAGGCAAGGGAGTTGTATGATTATAGTGGTTGATAATAAAGAGTGAATGGCCACATGAAGAACATAAGAAAAACTAGTAATGGCAATATGTTGAAGGTTTTGATAGATTTGCAAGTTACTAGGTCAAAAGGATTAGAATTAATCTCTTGGAAGAATACCAATAGTTTTTAAGACCAGGGATGCTTGAAATCATGATTTTAGAGAGGTTGTAATGTTTGGAATAAGACCTACACAGGTATAATGGTGAAAGTGAATGGCTGAGGAATAGAGGGAAAGGTCGTGTGTGGTGAAAAAACAGATGGATCAACGCGAGAGTTAGATAGATCATCTTTGTCAATGTTGAAGTAACCAAGGGCGAGGATGAACCTGAGAGGAAGAGCACCCTCTTAGCCAAGTCTAACTCTAAGACTGAGAGGAGGAGTGATCCAGAAATCAGTGCCTCACCCCACCATGTGAAGGGCAGTGGATAAAAGATAGTGTAGTATAAGGAAGGAAAATCAAAGTTATTGGTTTTTTGGGGGCAAAATATGGAAAAATGGTTTGCGGTAATAGCAGTAGCAAAGAGAACCCATGACTTTCCTCAAACTTTTGAGGTAAATGAAATGGGAAGGGGAAGTGGATTTCCAGGGATGGGGGTTTGCTAATGATAGACCATGGACACTAAAGATCCAGAGGAACGCCTTGGTTGACATTAGAGACTGGGTTTTATCTGAGAATACAGGAAACCATCTAGGAATAAAATTCTGAGGTATGTGGATGCAAGGAGAGGCTTAGACTTTTGGTGGCAACTGAGATAAGCCAGAATTGAAGATGGAAAAATCCTTTGGGTCTTATAAGAAAGTGAGCCATTGTTTCCACTTATAATCCCAAGCATTGGCTACTAGAGGGCAGTGGCTATTGGGTGTTCTCTTACAGAGCAAAAGTTCTGTAGTGCTTTCCAAAGCAACTCATTTTACATGCAGCTCAAGGTGGTGTTCATGTGGCCAGTATTTTGTGGTATTTAGTGATGATGTTCTCTTTCATTCAATCACACAGGCCTAAGTGGGGTTGGAAACTGGATGCCATGTTGGTTTAAAAGGGTTTCATGTTAATGCGTGTGTATATACACACACATACACACACACATACATTTGCATGCATGTGTCTGTATCGAAAATCTTAATAGCACATGAGGAGCTTTCTCAGTTTAGTCTACTCATAATATTAAGCATTATTATTCTGAAATATTATATACTCAATCAATATTTATTTAGGGACTAGTGGGAAGAGGCAGGGAAGTCCTCCAGAAGGCATTGACATTTAGACTGGTAGTTACAGAGTATGAAAAGTTATGAGCAACAAAGAAGAAAGAGAAAAAAAAATGTATGTTTGTGTCTTAGATTCATATCACTAAAGCAAAATACCCAAGACAAGACACTCATGAACAAAACGTTTGCTTAGCTCACAGATTTGGAGGTTCGAATACAAAACTGATTGTTCTTATAGTATTGGGACTCTGGCAAGAGTGGCACATCATGCAGGATCATGTATTGAAGCAAAATACTCACATCACAAGTCAAGAAGCAGAGATTTTGGGAAACATGGTCCCACAATCCCATGGACCCCTTTTGAGGGCAAATTTCTAATGACCAAAGGACCTCCCACTAGGCCCAACTTCTTCAATGTCCATAGGCGTTCCCAATACCACCAATCTGGGAATCAAGTCTTTACATATGAACCCTTGGGATACATTCAAACCACTGTATCCTGCCAAGAGTTCATGGACAGCATGGCTATCCTAGAATTTGACAGCTGCCAGGAATGGAGGACTTTGGTTTGGTTGAAGTGGGGAGAGAACTAGTAGGGGATTAGGCTGGAGAGACAGTCAAGATCATATCCCTAAAGGTTTTTTATGCTCTACTGAGGAGCTTTACTGCTTCCAAATATTGGAAGGAAGTTGCTAAAGAGCCTAAGAGGGACATCTGCCATTTTGTGTTTTAGAAGGTCTAGACCAAGAAAGATTGAACATAAAGAGGCTAGTTATGAAATTGTTGATATTTTCCAAGTGAAAAAAAAAAAAAAGAAAATGAACTGCACTAAGTAGGAAGAGAGAAAAGTAAAAGTGAACTTTACCAGTAGAAGTGATAGATTTTGCTAACTTACTAGCTACTGTGCATAAGAGGGACAGCAGCCTCAGAGGCGTAAACATTGAGTATCAGTGTTTAAAGCAGCAAATCTTCTGTGAATGCTATGCCTGCTAAGTTTAGTTCTCATAATTTAAAATAATTGCCATTGATTTTGCAATATGGGTAGTAATGAACAGTACAGTACGTTCAATTTATACCAGAATGAAGTATAATACTTCGTTGTGCAGCAGCTCTTAAGTGAGATTATTCTGTTAGAAAAATGTATATTTTTGGTTCCAACTCGCCATGTCAATTGTTCCTAATGCACAAACAAGAAAAATGGAAAATTCACAGGTAAACTTAAAAATTGTGACCTGTAGGGAGTATATACAAATTTCACAAAAATTGATGAAGCGCTTCTCTGTGGGAAGCATCTTATATCACAATAATAAATTAATCTAATATTTAGGTTTTAAAGGAGTTTTCTGTTCTTTTTTTTTTTTTTTTTTTTTTTTTTTCAGAGACTTCCTTCATATAGGAGCTGGAGGACACAGCACATTGGAAACCAAGAGGAAAATAAAAAGAAAAACCGCAATTCTAATGTCATTCCATGTATGTAGTTTTTATTATGACTTTTTGTATCAGCTAAAGTTAAACTCTCTTTGGATTTGTTTAATGTGAGACCCACATGCATGTTATCTCTGAGCAAATTTTTGATATTTGGTTTACAATAGAGAAGTTAATAGGTTATTCAAGTTTTAGTTGCAGCAAATTATTCGAACCCCATGTTTTGAATGGTCTCTAGAGGAAAGACTGTATTCAGTGTTATCTTTCTGCCAGTTATTTCAGAAAGGGGTTGTAAGATGAAACCTATGAAGCAAGGAGAAGAAAGGTCAAGTATTCTCTACTAATTTTCTCTCATCTTAATCTTATTTCAGGGTATTTGTCAGATAGCAATCAGTATATCCATTCGTTCTGTTTCTGATTTTTTCTCTTTATCCCTAATATCTGGGAGGTTGGAATTAGATAGAAAATGCTCTATAAACTGGCAATCATCAAATTTAATAAATCAAAATGTGCACAGTTTTCAAGACTGGAATTCTACCATTTAAGCACATCTATTGGATCACATCTGGTATGACTGTAATTTTATTCAACTGCTTACACTAAAATTAGCATGAACAAAATATAAGCCAAGCTAATAAACTAGACAACCAAATAAATCAAATCAGTGCATGGCTGACCTAATTTCTGCAGAAGTCCTCATGAATATAGTTAAAATATTGAGTTGATAGTAATATAAACAGATCATTTGACCAGATTATTACAAATTTAAAATATTGAGAGGCAAGGAAAACATTTGGACTAAGTCATAATTAATCTGAGATACCCATTTAAATAAGACTCTTAATTTAATGTTGATGGAATATGATTGAGAAACAAAACTCTAGGCTCTATTTTTATTTATAGCAAGCAAAATGATGATATTTTATGTAAAACTAAAGAATATGTATCAAAGATTGCATAACCATTTCAAGCATTTTGACATCTATTTATTTATGTTCTATGTTTCTTCCTGTAAACTTTTTGGGCCTTCCCTTTTTTTTTTAAAGACATTTTTTATAATTTCTTAATCTACTAGTACTGAATTATATGTAGGATATCATTGCATTTATATTAGCACATTTAATTCTGAATTAGTTTTTAATTTCAACAAGTCAACCAAGCATAGATTTGATCATTTATTTTTAATTGTATCTCTTTTGATGGGCTGGGGATCGAACCCAGGAATTAGCACACACAAAGCATGTGCTCAACCACTGAGCTACATCACCAGCCCTGATTATTTCTAAAGAAGACTTACTGATAATTTATTTTGCATAGATGATTTTAACAGAGTGCCACTTAAACATGAACTGGAACTGAGCAAAGAGAGTGAGCATGATTCAGAGGAATCCTCTGATGAAGACAGTGACTCAGAAGAAACAAGCAGATATATCAATGCATCTTTCATTATGGTAAGTGCTTATATTTCCCAGACCCAGTATCTGACACTCTTAAAAATCACGTCCATGTTGTTAGGGCCATTTATTACACAACTTCATAAAAGAGTGAGATTCTGTGATGGTCTGTGTGTACCTGTGCATCTATGTGTATACATCTGTTTGTGGGACTTTGTGTGTATCTATGTGTGTTTATATGTGTTTGTGTTCTCTTTGTTTGTGTGTGTTCCCCACTAGAATTGCTGGTGGATAATGTGCCTGCTGGCAGGAATTTGTCATTTATTTTTATTTGCTTACTTATGCATTAAATTTTATTGTGAAACCCAGTGCCCAGAACAAGAGCAAAGGATGAACATTCCATATGTATTTGTGTAACAAATACATAATAACTTTGTTTAATAACGTTGTCTAATACTATGATGTCAGCAATGCTCAAATCTTTTACATGTATGTAAAAAACTCTACACATGCTAATTTGTTTTAATTGATAAAGATATGAGTTGGTTTAAAAAAAAAGAGTGAGCTTGATCATAACTACACACCTATTGACAAAAGTTTCAACTTTTAGTGTTATATTTTAACTTCAAAACAATTTTAAAATGTTAAAAACTATTGAATTAATTTAGAATAAGGCCATGCTATTGTTTATATTTTATGCCAAATATGACTATTACCATATTGATTTTAAAAATAAAATTTGAGCAAATAATAGTATTTGAAAATGTTTCTTCTTTGCTCCTATTACCAAAAAGTAAGCAAATCCTTATTTTTATATTTACATAGTTCAAAACTTTTCATTTAGATTAACTGGATTATCAGGTGAATCTCTGTTACATACTTTAAAAAATAAACTGAGAATTCAAACAAAAAAATTTTAGTCATTCAGTAAATACTTATTACATGTATGCTAAGTTGGATTTCTTTTCCCAGATTTCCTAAAACACTTTAAGTATTCAATGAACATTAGTTTAATTATGCTATATCATAAAAATGAATAGACATCAAAAAAGTAGTGTCATGATGAAGATAATTTTAAGTGTTATGGAATTATTTTTATAATCCTAATAAAAATTATAGTGAATAAAAGATTTGGAAAGTATTTTGGGAAGGAAAATCTTATTTGGCAAGATAATATTGTATGTGTTAATCGTGATATAACATTATTTGCTATTTTGTTATCTGAGTAAATATTTCATATGTCGATATTATATTTCTTTCTTGGACCTAAGGATCAATATTTTAATGTAACAGCTTTGATATCAAAATATTTTTTCCAAATGGCTTTTGTGAAGAATCCACTGTCCTTCCTCTGTAGAGAGTGGTAGTAACCAAATCCCCACCTTTGTTTTTTTGAAGAGTTACTGGAAGCCAGAAATGATGATTGCTGCTCAAGGACCATTGAAAGAAACCATTGGCGACTTTTGGCAGATGATATTCCAAAGAAAAGTCAAAGTTATTGTCATGTTGACGGAGTTGAAGCATGGAGACCAGGTTTGTACTTTTGGGAATATATTTTTTAAGTCTTTCTGTTATAAAATGTTACTCTTCGTTCTTGAGATACTTGCTTGATCACTGTGCCCACATCTTTTCGGTCCTTCTGTCACACAGGTCTGTTTGTTTTGTTTTACCACTTTCACCCATGTCGGCCCCCATCATCTTGGACCTGGTTTCTGACAATCTCATGATTGACTGTCCAGTCTTGCTCCTCAGAGACCTCCAGAACACAGAGATTCTAGTGTCACAACAAACAACAGCTACTTTTTCTTAAAGATAAGAATCAAACTCCATTTCTGATGTGCAAGACCCTCGTAGATCAGACCCCCATGTATCTTTTCATTTTCATCCACTTTTTTTAAGTTTTACTTACTCTTCACTCTGGAAAAGTAGGTTTATAAACTAAGTCTTGGCAAACCTTCTTACATTATCATTTCTGTGTATTAATTTACTAATTATTCTTATACCTAAATGTGCCCTCTCTTTCTCTCTTGACCCTATGCTAGCAAAACAAAACTCCTGAAAATTTAGCTATATCCTTCCCTCTTCATTCCCATGTAGTATTTATTGCCATAAAATTCTACAATTGGAGGTGAACTTAAGATGTACCTTAGCACTTACCAAATGACCTAACATATGTTAATGCTTATTTAATAAAAACCATCATAGGCATACACTAAGAATCATGACTTTCTTTCTGTTCCCCTTGTGCTCTGTCCCATACACAAAAATTTCTTTTTTCTTTCTTTCTTCTGGTTTATAAAATAAACATAGGTTCAGATTTCCATTTGAAATTCCAGTAATTTTTTCGTTTATCTAATTGTGCAAGTCAAGAAATAGAATGAGAATACAGGCAGGAACAGCATCATTGTCAGCAATGTGGGGTTGTAGCAGTGAAGCAATCTGCAGAGGGAGGAAATCATTTTGAGAATCACCTACACCCCAGTATGACCCTTTACTTTGATATTCTCTCAATTTAGTCACTCGGTACTGGTTATCAAGATGCAGAGACAAATCTCTAAATGATGCTAGTTCCTTCCTTGGGACTGGTGGAGGGACCACAGGACCTGAGTTATTGGAGGTGTCAATCTACAGATTTTGAAGAGATAATGAATCTGGATATGGAAGGCAGGAACAAATCTCAAAGACCAACACCAGGAAAGACATAACTGTTTCTAGCCTCCTTGATTATTCTCTAATTTCCTTTATTTGTACAAAGAAAACCACATATTTGTTAAATGAGTCTTTGACATATCTTCAAGTAAATTTTAGAATTTTTTCTTTTCGTGTACAGGTTTCAATTTTAGAACAGAGCAATTTCCATTTATTAGAACATAATGAAGGAGAGGAGAGAGAGAGAGAAAGAGAGAGAGATATTGAGACTCAACACTTGTGTAGATGCCATTGAATCCTACTTTTTCCTATTTAGGAAATCTGTGCTCAGTACTGGGGAGAAGAAAAGCAAACATATGGAGATTTAGAAGTTGATATGAAGGATACAACCAAATATTCGTCTTATACTCTCCGTGTATTTGAATTGAGACATTCCAAGGTAAACAAACAATTTAGATGGTATATATCTTTGATGTAATTAGTATGGTAGTAACACTGATATAAATTATTTTATGTAAGAAAAGTAAACATCTGTATAATGGTTCAGAGCAAAAATTTAAATTATTTAGATGAAAGCAATTGTAAAGAAAATGTGACAGTAAACTATATGGACCAAGAATCCCTTCAGCTAATGTCCCCTTCCCTTCTGATGTTAGAGGAAAGATCCTAGAACTGTGTACCAGTACCAGTATACCAACTGGAGTGTGGAAGAGCTTCCTGCAGAACCCAAAGACTTAATTTCCATGATCCAGATCCTCAAACAAAAACTACCCAAGAAGACTTCCACGGAAGGGAATAAGTACACCAAGACTGTGCCTATCCTAATTCACTGCAGGTGGGTGGAATTTGATAGGATGTGCTCTAAAAATCATAACATTTGACTTCTTTGCTGGCACTTTTCTCTATTTGTCTTCATATTTGAAAACATATGAACTCAGAAAAAAATCTCTTATTGAGTCGGTCACTCTCTTGGTTATGTTTCCACAGCATAATAGTTACAGAAATATAATAGAAATGGTTATATTTGAGTTTAATAAATCTGGGCAATAAATTTCACTCAATAAATACCAAATGTCATGTCATCTTGGATTCTTCAGTACCTGAGCTTGGAATGTCATAAGGGCTGAATGAGCAAATGATGGCAGGAATGGTGCACAGATGGATAGATTACAGTAGATACGTGCTCATCTGCATCAGTCCCCTACTCAGTATCTCAGAAGCCAGAGGAATGAAAACTTCATCTTCAATAAACATGTCTTCATTTAAATATTAAGTGGTATCTCAATGCTTAGCAATTTTGATTTTAAATCCATCATTTGATTTTCTTAATTGAACCCAGAGGCAAATATTTTAGTAATTAAAAAAAAAAAAAAAAAAAACAAAAAAAACCTAATACTTGATTTTATTAGTTCCCTTATGCAGACTTTCAAATTTCACCTGGGTGAATATCTGCCTTACAGAATTTCACCTGTGGTAAATAGCCACCTTAAGTGAGGGATATTGAGAGAAGGGTTCATAACATAAAAAGTTTACATAAAAATGAACATACAATAAATAAGAAATGAAAAAAATCATAAAGTAAAATGAGAAATTGAAACCTATTGAAATACTTTTTGAAAAAGCCTCAGTGTTATTAGAATTGCAGATACTAGAATCAAGCCCTTGGAGATAGACAACTTTTCAGCATTTATTTCAATTTTCGAAAATGAGACTTAGAAGGAAAGAAAGCAAATGAAGGGAAGTTTCAGCTTCTATGTATCTCTTAGGATATGCTTAAATACCTGCTAACTGTTCTTTAGTCATGTATGATACACAGCATCCTGCTGATAACTCAAGGGAAAATTGAATCTATTATCCTGTTTTACACCTTTCATAGTAAGATTGGTTATTTGTTTTCCTTTGTTTTAATGAATAATTCCATCAGTTATCACTTTTCTACTGATATGGAAGTGGAAATATTTGTAAAAAGTGGTTGAGAGGCAGAAGAGTGAAAGAAAATCAGGTCTTTTCTACTTTTGGTTTAATTCCTGACTTAAATTTCTGTCCTTAAATCTTGGTTTCCTCATCTATCAAACTGTCTTTCTTATATTGGTTGTAACAACTTCATGTGTAAATGAAATACATTTAAATCCATGAAGTACTAAATAGAAGAAAGTATATGTTAAAAGCCTAATGCAATTGTTTTAAAAATACAGGATTGTTGAAATTCTAAATTGTAAATGATCAGTCACCCCTCTAAAAATTATTTAACAGAAATAATTTGACTTTTAAGAAATTGGAATAATATAATAAACATCTAGTAAAAAACTATTTTCTATCTCCCCCTACTTTATACTAATATCACTTTCTCCATAAAATACAGTAAATTTCTATTTTGATCTTTTCTTCCTTTTATAGAGATGGAGCTCAGCAAACAGGAATATTTTGTGCCTTGCTAAATCTCTTGGAAAGTGCAGAAACCGAAGAGGTAGTTGATGTTTTCCAAGTAGTGAAATCTCTACGAAAATCTAGGCCAGGAATGGTTTCCACATTTGTAAGTATACTTCACCATTGTTTTACAACACCCTTTTCATTTTTATTTTGAATTTCCTGTCTCCTTTCCTCTCCTCACATCCTATTCTCTTTTCTTCTTTTCTCTCTTCTATTTTTAAGTTATAATTCACATGGAATTTTTATCAGTACAAATAAGAGACCTAAGTAGATTTTGCCTGCAATTTGTTGTGACAGTTCATAAAAAACATTTAAAAAAGTTTTCTTTACATGATCATGGATTACTCAATTTCCTTTCTTTAATTCTTTATCCATCAGTAACGTGTAATAAACCATCCCAAAATTTAGCAGCTTAAACAGCATTGATTATAGTTCAATAAGCCTATTGATAGGCTGGATTGCTCTACTGATCTCCTTAGGCTCAGATGAGCAGACTCTCTCATATGTCTGCCACCAGGTGATATGTCCTCTGGGGTCTGGTTACTCTAAAATGATCTTCATGGTCATTAGGCTCAATGTTGGCTGCCATTTCCCTGTGACTGGACAACCTTCTGAGGCCCAGACTTGGAACAAACATACCAAGTCTTCCTCTGTATTGCATCAGCTGAAAAAGTCACAATGCCAGCCTGGGTTCAAGGGGTGGGGACACAGACTCCTCCTAGTCTTTTCCTAAGTGCCTGAAGTTGCATTATGAAGAGCTGTATATACAGGAGAATAAGAAGTGTTTTATCTTTTTTTTAAAAAAAAGCAAATATGTATCTTCTTTATGTTGCAGTAACTATAGATGATCAGCTGGAAATTGATAATTCTCTACAATATAAACTTAATTACTCTCTAAAATATATGAAGCTTTTTATCATGTATGATGTTGAGTTTACATATATTGATTTTAAAAATGTGTTGAGTGCCTGCTACGTACTCTTACTTTTGAGAGACTCACTGTTTAATGTTGGGAAAAGGTAGATACTTAGTAAACAATGTAGTAACTAAAACCATAGTGAAATTATAGGAACATGAATTGAGGGCATTATCCTATGGGGATCAGGGTAGACTTTTTGAAGCAGGTGATTCCTTCTTAAAGGTTATGTATGCATTAGCCAAAGAGATAAACACAAAATGACATCAAGGGCAAAGGTATGGAACTGAAATAGCATGTGTTAGGAAGGAAGTGAACTCCTGTTTGGTGGTGCTTTAGGGTCCATTTTGAAAACAGCTCATCCTTCAGGACTGCAAGGAAATAAGTCATTCAAAATTTTCTTTATGAGGACATGTCAGAGAACTTTTCTGTCATCCAGGCTTCCAAAAGTAAAGGATTAGTTGTTGCTAATTTTCATCTGACATAAAAACAAGGGTATCAGTTTTCTTCATGTAATTTCTTGCTGCTTTCTTTCATTAGGAGCAATACCAGTTTCTATATGACATTATTGCCAACACCTACCCTGCCCAGAATGGACAAGTAAAGAAAATCAGCAATCAAGAAGATAAAATTGAATTTGATAATGAAGTGGACAAAGCAAAGCAGGGTGCTAATTGCGTTCATCCATCTGCTGTCCCAGACAAGACCCACCAAGGAAACAAAGAGGTGCAAGGTGCTGAATCCACAAGTGGCACCGAGGGACCAGAACATTCTGCCAATGGTCCTGCGAGTCCAGCTTTAACTCAAAGCTCATAGGAAAAGATGTACATGGGGCCATCGCAAAGCCTGGCCCAGCTGTTATCTGTGTTTCTAGAAATAAGAGGGAGAAATAGGAAGACAGTGGACTGAGGAAGTGCACTGGACCAACGTTTGGGGGAGGGTTCTATTTTACCACTGTGGAAAAAAATATTTAAACCAGTTTTGCTAAAATGTTTTGTACAGTGTTATGCTTATTTTAAAGTATTATCTATCATTAAGCACAAACAACTTCTTGGTAATCTTCATGTGTGTATCTGAAAAAAAAAAAAGAACACCCTTTTAATTGAAACTATTAACTTAGCTTTCTATTGTTTTAAGTCAAATTGCATGTGCACTCTGTATAAGATTAGCAACGTGTATATTTCTAGAATGACCTCAAGATGTCCTCCTTGTTCTACTCTGATACATCTTATAGTTTACTATTTTACTTATAGTACATAAAAGTAGTATGTGTGTGTATGGATACTACAAGAAAGTTAACTAAATTAACATTTGGAAATCGTATACTCTGTATGTTAGCATTTAGTCCAATACATTTTTAGGCATATTTATGTAAAGTTTTCAAGTGAGCCTATATTGCTTTTTTCACATGGGTGTTACCTTTGCTGCATAGAATATTTTCTGTACAATATATGGGATTTATTGCTTTAGACTTTGGTTAAATTTATGTTTGTTATAATTGAATTTAAATAAACATCTTTAAAATAAACAAATGTAGTTTGTATTAAAACCCATAGGATACAAATAGAGCAAGAAAATCTATTTGTGCCCTATTTACATCTGACACTTAGCATAACTATTTTATGGAATTTAACATTGATATGAGAAATACAATATTGCATATGTATAGTTTCCGCATTAAAGTTCATCTTTGACTTTCATTAAAATGCGATTATTTTGAATATCTCAAATTCTTAGACTGCTTCCACCAGGAATTGATATTAATAGCCACAATAAAGTTCAATAATCAACTTTCTTATTTATAATATATTGTATTACATGTTCATATGTGGAATATATGCGCACCTATTAAAATATAGGTTAAGTACAATTAATAACATTTACAACACTTTTATAGGTTCTGACTTCTGAAAAAGACTCATAACCTAATAATAATCATATGGAATCTCTTTTTAAAAATCCTCAAGAATAATGGTATTTTCCAAGATGACTTTTGGTGAATTCTGCATTTCAACATGGGTCTCACTACCTTTAGATTGATTTGATTTTCTATATCTTCATTTTTGTAGCTCATATTAAGTATCTTAACTATACAGCATCAATTTGTTTTTATATAAGCCACATTTATTTTGTTTCTATTCCAAATTCTTTTTTATTATAGCACATAAAATGAGCAATAAATCCTTATGCCATTGTGTATTTCCTTGCCCTTATTTAATAGGTGAAAAAAGAGAAATTTATAATGAAGCAACAATTTCCAATTTATATTGAGGTCAGTTACTACCTTTATAGTGAGAAAAAGGCAGTTGAAAACCATCAATTATAGTCATCAAAAAGAAATAAATATTACTTTTTCTTTTCTTGATAGTCATTCAAACTTCCACACCTCAGTTTTACCTCATGGAACTTGACCAGTTACCATTTACTAAATAATGCTACTATAATTCGTAATTCTAATGTCCAGTAGACTCACATGATAGGTATCTATTTTTATCTGAGTTGCTTCAAAAAAACCTAAATTTTACATAATCTTTAAAAAGGTTTCTCTTTAGAGGATTCAACTGCACATAACATCTTCCAAAAGTGAATGTTGAGCATTTAAAATATGTATCTTCTACTCAAGACTGTCCTTTTGGAGATACAAAATAAATATTTAGAAAATAGAACAATGGTAATTCTGCTAGTTTAAGAAACAAGCTGGGAACTTTTTTCTTTTTCTTTTGCAAATAGGAATGTGTGGTAAAAGGAAAGATAAATTGTGTTTCAGAGAGCAGTCACCCTGTGAGAACATATACATCAACCAGAAGGTGAGGCCCAGTGCACTTGAATGTGGAATATGTCTGTAATTTCCATCTTAAAATGAAAATGGTATGTGGTGTCTTTGGCTATGGGTTGAATTCATAGGAAATGAAAACACAAAAGATTTCTTTTGTGTCACAAAACACAAAAGATTTCTTAGCTAAAGTCTGGCACTGACATTAATTTCAAGAACTAGTCAGAAAAAGTAAGAAAAAAGTTTTCAACTTTAAAAAGTCTCTTCCATTTTAAGGATAAAATTCTAAATTCCAGGGTCTATATATTGGACAGAAAGAGATTATGTTTCTTTTAAAGTTTATTTTATTTCTGGGACCAAAATTCATGGGGAATAAAAGATACATTTAGTTATCTTAAAATTCAGTTCTCAAGTCAATAATTTTGTACATAAGTGACAAATATTTTCAGAAAGTATATGCATTAAGATGTTCTGGAAAATGTCAGTAGCTGAATGTCTTTGCAAGATGACTTTAAAAGTGGAAATTTCTGGTCAGAATTCTAATACTTGATCAGTGAAATTTTTGTACCTATTTTTCCTTTTTTCTCCTTAAAATTTTGAATGTGAAGTTTATTATTTCTTACAAGTAAGTAGGACTGATCTTAATATTTGATTTACACTAGAGGTTTGTTATAAAAGTTCTCAGAACACCACATTAGGGCTGAAGAAGTGGGTGGTAATTGCTACTAGCTCATTGCAAAATATATTGATTGATCAAAGACCTTCAAACACATAACTTCTGAGTAAATAAAAATCTGTTTTAACTAGAAGGAAATGATACGTTGTCCTTTCATTTTCTTGTGTTTTGTTTACATGGGATAATCTGAAGTTTCTTTAAGGAGACATAGTCAAAATTGGACTATTTAACTTCCTGCTTTAAATGAAGAGATTTACTCTATTATGGGTCTTTTTTATTTTGTGCACAGTCCTTTGCAATCCTCATTACATTTTACTTTACACTTTATTCTTTCCCTAGAACAAACATAATTACTAATTTTGATTAATATTTGTAAAGCAATTAATAGTTTTAATCATTTATGGAAAATGAATTCTTGTTTTTGCTAAAGATCCTCTAACACAGATTCTTCTTTACTCGAACTACCAATGGTTATTTTCTTCATGACAATATGAAACTTGGGTGTCAGAAAAGATATAAGGTTGTCATCTGAATTTCAAATGAACAAGTAACAATTTTTAGTATATCCCATGCAGTATTGGGGACATACCCATACTAAAAAACTGTTCTTTGCTTATCGGAAATGCAAATATAATTAGGCAATATAAATATGTATATTAAATATTACAAATAACAATTATATATTACAAATAACAATTATATATATAATATATATATATTTTTTCAAAATCTTACAGTTCTAACCTGGAAAAGTTCACCATTTCCATTTCACTCAAAAGAACATTTGTGGAATTAGCCTTGATTTTTAACTGTAGTCAAAACTTTTTCACCCATAATTTGAAAATATAATTCTTCCTGATAAAAGGAATTTTGTGAGATTTAAAAGGTGAATGAAATAATTTAGAATAGCATGTAAAAAGTTTAAAAAATCAACATTAAAAATCAATACTGATCCAATTGAAGGGTATGTATATTTTTATATCATGACTTACAAATTTGAAAATTATTGTTATTATAATAACTAACATTTACTGAGGCATAATACATGTGGAATATTAGTTAATTATTTTTCCTATATTTGTTTCTCAAGACAAATTCTATACCATGCATAATCTTGTTCTCTTCATTTTATAGATGAAAGACTGAGATTTGGGCAAGTTCAGTGCCTGGTATAATACAGCTATTAAATGACAGAGTTGGGATTTGAACCAGCTTTGCTGTCATGTAAGCTATGCTTATAATCCTCTGCTCTTCTTTTTCTGAGTATTAATTTTGTTCATATGCTTTGAAAAATTAGTGGAGAAAGCAATCTGAGTTTATTTTCTCTTTTCCTTATTTCATGATTAAAACAAACAAAAAAGTCCCCACAAAACTAAGTGTAATGTCTATTCTCAACAATGCTGCGAAACATATTAAGCCTGAGCTCTCTTCCAACATCAGTGTTATTACACAAAAATAAACATCCACGGGAAAAGATTGTTCTCATAATGCATATAAACAAAGGTCACCTCATCGCTAATGTTAGTGCCAGGAAGCAAGGCATTACGATAAATCACAAGTCATTGTTCTATTGTCCCACAATTTAGAAATCAGAACAAATTCTTACTGTTTAGGTCACATTTCAGTATTGTCAGAGAATTCATCAATCAGCATTTAAAACAAGTTAACAAGCCACCATAAAATGCAAGCCACATTATGAAGAGTATGACTCATTCACACTACCAGCAGTGACACAGGGAATCTTAATGACCTTGCTTGTCCCCAAACTTGGAAGGCCAGGGAACTGGAAATGGACTTTCAGTATATATGTGTTTCCCTTGAGACTCGGTCGCATTCTTTTACTACAGTAAAAGGGTGATCTCTGGTAAAGTTAACATTTGATTTTTCAAATGTTGTTGAATTCAACAATGTCTCTCGTGTATAGGAGGCAAATCAGAACCAAAGAATCTGATATCGTGTTCAAGAATAAAAAAATTGTCTTAAATTTTCATATGTTATGTAACCCTAAATGATTTTCACAAATACTCTGACTTGGGAACTTGTAGCACTAGAAATGGAAATAACCTGTTCAATATTAAGACATGGGATGAAAGGTGGGACAGAACCAGGGCACCCAGAGAACCTGTCCCACACTGGTTAACACAGGCTTAATGCTGGGGCTCCCTCACAGTATGCTTATGTCATTGCCTGCTAAGATTGTTAATAAGTAACTGATAGCTCACATGTCTAGTTAAACCACACTATAATGTCCCTCATGAATTACCTTACAGGAATACGTTATATAAGTTACAAAGTAGGGAAGAAAGGGATTGTATATTTATGAAAAACTGACATCTAGCAAATCTTTTTGTGGGGGTGGTACGAGGAATGGAACTGAGGAGTGCTAGGACCCACTAAGCAGCATCCCCAGCCCGTTTAATTTTTTAATTTGAAACAAGCTGTCACTAAGTTGCTCAAGGACTCCTCCCTAAGTTGCTGAGGCTGAGGCAGGAGGATTGCAAGGCTGAATCTGAACTTGGGATCCTCTTGCCTCAGCCTCCTGAGCGGTTGGGATTGCAGACATGTTACACCATACCAGGCAGCAAGTCCTTTTATAATGAACTTTTCATTAAAATTCAAGTACTTGCTTTCTTTGCATTGACAGCTTAACCTAAAGACAGGGATGGGGAAAATAAGACTATGCAAAAAATTTCAAAACAGCATTTCAGATATTCTTGTCGTAATATCAGAAGTAAAAAACTAAACCTTCTCTAAGACTATCTAATATCTGCTTTGAGTTATTCTTAATTGACTTGGCAAATAAATTTCCGAGTGTTTCTCATACATTGTAGTAGATATTAACACTGATTATTTTAACATTATCTTTTAAATCATCCTTCTTTTATATATATTTTTTTACACTACATAAATCTTTGACCACCTGTAGGCATTCTGATTGGCTTGCCAACTCTCCAATAACTCACCAAATCTTTGTCCTAGATGCTGAATCTTTGACCCCCACACTGTCTTGGAACATCTTACAATCCTATAAAGGATAGCTCTGCATGCATCATGAAGGAACACAGTAGCATAAGAATCACACTTACTTTGACAATCGAGAGGTGATTTGTATTCAACAGCTAGTCGTATGAATTATATGAGAAAATGTCTATCCGTGACATAAATGCAAGAGACCAGTTTGGTTTTGTCAACGTGAGTATAAGTGTGTGGGTTTCCTCTAAGACACTCTAATGCTTCTCATCTGGGCTCAGAGTCAGTTTCAGTTTTGTACCATGACTTCTTAAATGAAACAATTTATTTTTGTAAATAAAGCATGCTTTGGCAGTTTTCCCTTTGTTTAAAGTAACATTGAATTAAATCATTGAAGTCAAATTTCCCTTTGATTAGAGTTAGTGGGAAATGAACTCTATTTGTTCTTTCAAGAAGTAGCAAAATATTTGTTCACAATTTAAATGCAGGAAGTTAAAGAAGGTCAAAAGCAGTCAAATCAATGATAACTTAGTAAAATTACTAAACTCCACTGTTTCTATCCTCATATATTTTTTAGTATGCTTCAATGCAGTGCTCTTTAGTCATTCAGAGAACATATGAATTTCAGGAGCATTTATGCGATGTTAAAGAAAGATTAATTGTATTTAGCATTGCAAGATGATGCACTTTGCAGCGGGTTCATTGTTTAACACATTTCTGTGGATATTTGCATATAAGGCGGCATCTTTCCAGGAATATGTGACATCTGTGTTTTGTACTTTTAAGGAGTTGCTAAATTATTATGAGTGCAAGCCATGTTCGATATTCATTTTCACAAAAAAGAAAGCTGGATATAGTCAGGAATTTTTAATTATGTCAAAAAAACCTCTAGAACTTCTTCCCAACCAATTCTCCTGTTCCCTCTGGGCCCCAGCTTCAGTTTCTTGCACACAGCATCAATAGCTTCTGCCCTTATATAAGCCCATTAGCTCCCCTGCTCTGAAAACAATTGAGCTTGTCAGTCAGATCTCTCCCCTCTCCTTTCCCACTCCTGCTGATACTCTGCTTACAATTATTATTATTACAATTATTTGCAGCACTGGGGATTGAACCCAGAGCCTTGTACATGCTGGGCAAGCACTCTACCACTGAGCTACAATCACAGCCCTTTATAAACATTATTTTTAAAAAACTTAAGTTACCTATTGGCACCATTGATGTGGATGATTTCAAATTTGATTCCAAGGACCACAATGTAATGGATGGTTCCTTGTTTTTCTATTCTAAATTGATATCTTTTACTATCTCACTAGGTGTTACAAATGTGAATAAATTCAGGGCTACTACCTACTACTTTCATCAAATGCCACTGATTCTTGAATGAAGAAGGAAGAAGGGGAGAGGTGAAAGGCGGAGGAAGCCCATCTCCTGAATTTCTTCCTGTCCTCCTAAAATGTATATTCTCTTTTCACTGTGCTCACTTTGCCTCTCCTATCTCAGAACACATTTCTCTATGCTTTATTGTGTCAAACTCTTCATCTGTGGTTTTTACGTTTCACAGAATAAGTATTATTTTGTAAAACTGAGACATTCTTATCTAAAAGCAAGCAATACCGAAAAGAACCAATGAGAAAGTTAAAGGCCATTCCCAATCCCATTGAAAAGTAGCCAAAGAAAATATTTCACAGCACAGGAACGATGGAAGATCCTAAAAACAAAAAAGAGGGGATCAATTTCACTCACTTAAGAGAAAGGCAAGTGAAAACTACACTGAGATAACTTCTCAAGGTAATCTACAAATGTTTGTCCACATACTGTTGTAAGGGTTGTGAGTAAATAAGGACTCTCCTGATTTCACCCATATAAAACACAAACCCTATAAAGGGCAATGTACCTAATTCACAGATGCATTTTCACTTTTACCTAGAAACCTTGCATCTGGTGAATCACCCTCCAGAAATATCAACACAGTACTAGAGTGTCACATGTATGAATCATTACCTTTTTCTTTGAAATTGAAAACGACCCACATGTCCTTCTATAGGCACCTGCTTAGGTAAACCAAGGTCCCCCCATTCCATGCAATATCATGTACTTACCAATAGGAAGTGTGGGAGATGGTGACCTGGTAGGAACTTACACATCTTAGCATATTGTTTTACATTTTAAATTGTGAGTCTATTGCTTATTTTAAAAATAAGTCCATTTAAAAGAAAATTCCAAACACTTTCATGTTCCTTTTGTGTGTGTGTGTGTGTGTGGGGTGCTGGGGATTGAACCCAGGGGCTTGTACATGCAAGGCAAGTACTCTACCAACTGAGCTATAGCTTCAGTCCCCAAACACTCTCAGATACAATATTATTGTAGATATTTCTCCATAGATATATTATAAAGGAAGGAAAGGAGAAAGAAAAGAATGAGAAAAGGGAAAGAAGGAAGAAAGAAAATTAAAGAAGAGAACGAGGGAAGAAAAAGTCCAAACTAAGTAAAGACACCTTTTAGATTCAAAAAAACATGCAGAAAATTTTAAAATAAAAATTTGAAAATATACATCATGATATAAATCCTCCTTTGACTTTTAAAAAGGATATGTTTTATTTATGTGGATATATTTAAGAAAAAACAATTGTAATAAGTTGAAGAATGTTTTAATCTATACTCAAATTTTCTTTTAACATGAAAAGACTTCAAAATTAAAATAAATGACTTCACATTGAACTTCATGCAAACTTGATGCTGAAACCTTTAAAATGTTTCAACTTTAGCCTCTATCATTTATGTTCTTGCTATGAAAGATAATAAGCTTTCATATCCGAACTTTTCCCAGCATAGTTTTTTTCTACACTTTTTGATGTTTTCCTCATTTAGATTGCTATATCCAAAATATCAGATTTAAGTGATACTAAGACCTCTGTTAAAATTGAATTGGAGTCTAGCTTCCTCTCCAGAGCTTTGCCATTCCTGAATTCCTTATGTTTGTTTAACTCTAATATACTTGATTTCTTTGTAAAGGGGGTCTTTTCAGACATTTCTAATGTTGCTGATTCATACTGGTCTTGCATAATTGAGGATGCTTACAGTTGTCCTTACACTTGAAGGACAGCATGGAAGGGGTATGAACCTCCAAATTTTCTAATACTCTTGTATTTACTTTGTTATGTTTTTATCTCAATGTCCTTTTTTTTCTCCCTTCAAAAAATCATCAACTTTATTTTCTACCTTATACTGACTTATTCATTCTAGAATATAATTCATTCTAGTTCTAGAATATAATTTTATTTTCTAGCTTACACTGACATTCATTCTAGTATATATATCATTACCCTATCGACATGTATGATTACACAAATGATGTGACTCTACATCGTGTACAATTATAGAAAAGTTGTACCCCATTTGTGTACAGTGAATCAAAATGCAGTCTGTAAAAATAAATAAATAAATAAATAAATAAATACTGTAAAAAAGAAATCTTCCCTACTTTATTAACTCTCAGAACCTTCATTTTTAATCACCTCCCGTAGATAGTTTATGATAAAAAGAGCTCTCTGAGAATAATTTTTTTTCCTATTCCTCAGTATTATGTCTGTATTATCTGTTATTACCTCTGTATTATCTGTTCTCTTTGCCAAATTGCAGACTTTTTTCTTGATGAGATAACATAGGATAATTTCACTGAGCGGTAAACATCTATGCTTTTAAGACATTCCAATAACACCTACCTTTAAAAGTCTCTTACCTCCTGACCCAGAATTTATTGCTCCCTTCTTAGTACATTAATCATAAACCTATAAGGCATGCATCATATTTCATTTTACCAGTTTTACAAGTGTCTTTCTCAGGAAACAGCACCTCAAAATCAGGAACCATGCCTGAACTTGTTTGTGTGTAACTATCTATAGCAGCTTGAAGCAGTGAGAACATTTAAATAGTCCATAAGAACATAAGCTATCATATAATTTCTACGTCCATTTTTTCATAGTATTTCTTCATATTAGTCATGAACGTAACTTTTTAAAATTTTTAATTTTTTGAAGAGAGTATTTTTAAAGTAGTTTTAGGTTTACAGGAGAGCTGAAAGGAAGATACAGATATCCCATATGCCCCGTGCCCCACACATGCATTTGCCCACTCCCAATAACTTGTTTTAAAATATAAATTTTATCCACTGCACATAAAGTGTCTGCTAGAGACACTCATCAACTTCATTACCATGCTTTCTCAACCAAGTCATCCACCTTTAAGTTCTGTGATTTTAACTAATGGCATGCAGGGACCCCAGCCTCTGGAATTCTTGTTTCATGTCTCCACTGACAAAACCCCTGTGTTTTAGTCTGCTTTGTTGCTGCTGTGAGCAAAGACCTGGCAAGACCAATTTCAGAAAAAAAAAAAAAAAAAACTTACTCGGTGCTCAGGGTTTCAGAGGTCTCAGTTCACACGCAGCCTGGTACCATTCCTGGGGACTCAAGCACGTGGTGGAGGAAAGTGGCTCAAGACATCACACCAGGAAGCAGAGAGAGAGCCCTGCAGAACAAGGACAACATATGTAACCCAAAGGAGGGCCCCCAGGGACCTACCCCCTCCAGCCAAGGGCTACCTTCCTATAGTTACCATCCAGTTAATCCCTATTAATGGATTAACACACTGATTAGTTTAATACTCTCATAACCCAATCACCTTACCTCTAAGCTTTCTTGCATTGTCTCAGACATGAGTTTTAGGGGGACACCTCACAGCTGAACCATAACACACTGTGCCTTTTTTCATCTTGGTTCACTTTAAGAGAGGTCATGCCTCAGGAACTTGTCGCTCCTATTTCAAGTACCTGGCACATGATAGGCTCTAGGGACATTTTATAGGAGGTGTTTAAAATGGAAAGAAGTAAGTTTATGGGAAACTCTGTGGTCTACCACAGCCCCCTCATAGAGAGCACAATTTAACTGCTCATAGGATATTGTGCCATAGAGAATGGGAGATCTTCCTGCCATCAGACGGAACTGTGCCATCGGTTTAGCGAGGGGAATTCAGAGAGGAACTTAAAGGAGTGACTAAATGAAACTAAATATACTTAGTGAAAAGTGAAAAGGCGCCCAGACAAACTCATGCAAGAGACTGAATATTAAGTGGATAGGCAGAGTGTCTCCCTGCGGGGGGGGGGGGGGGGGGGGGGGCGAGCGAGAGAGCGCTATTCTTAAGTAGTAGAATAATTATTTCCGGGCTAATAACAACGGACCAATGACTGGTGAGGAGATTCGGGACCTAACAATTTGGACCAATGACTGACTAGGGGGTTTGCGAGCTGACCATCTGGGTTGTAAAGTGGTGTTGGGGAGGCAGAATAATGGCAGTAGCAAAATAGCAGATCTGATGCCGACACTTAGCTCTGTCTTGTTCGGCTCTGTGTTGAAGAATTTTGTCCTACAAGGAAGCATTTGGTTCTAGGTCCTCTCTGGTTTTCTTACCTTACCTAAAACTAATTTTATACTTACCTACCAAGATTTAAAACAGGAAACGAAGATTGCTTTAAACCAGCAAAAAATATGACACTTTAGAAGTCTCCACTAGAGTATTTTTTCCTATCAGACAGGTGTGAAAATCCTTTTGGATGCACATTGACCAATTCCATGTTACCTAACTAAATAGGTATTACCATCACAGTACTGTTGTTGTCGTACAAATAATGTCATACTTCATGAATTTTACACGAATCCTGTGAAACTATTTTTTTGCTGAATGGACATTTAAAATTTTGGCAAATTTTCAAAATGAGAATTTGTTTTTAAAAATAAATAAAAAGCTTATGATATAGTTCGTTTTCAAAAAATAAGATCCAAAATAAATGAATTCTACCAAGGGAAAGTATAATTTCTATGTAGCATTAAAAATTTCTATGTAGCATTAATTATGTTTTCATTTTTAAAAATTCTTTAATGTTAGGTTAGCCCATTATAGACAGAAAAGTAAATATTCTATCCAATTTCAGTAAAATAATCATATTTCAAGTTATGTTTTTCTTAATGACATGTTACAATTATTGACTCAAGCAACACTAATTCATAACTTTGAAATAAAACTGGCATTTAACCTTTTAACATCATAACATCTTTTAAGAAAATGGAAAGATTACTAAGATTATGGCTTAGTGTCCATAATAAATGTAATGTGGAGACTCTTGGGTTTTGCTTATGCAATTGTTGATAATTTTCTTCAAAGACTACAAAGAATATCTTCAATGAAGATTCAAAATCCTTACACAGTTCTGACCCCAATAATTTATAATCTAAGATGTCAAAAGGAATAAATCCCTGAGTGCCCCCTAGAAAGTAAATCTTACCTGAGTTGGCAGCCTGATTCCTCTCTCAAATTAGATGGGGATATAATAAAGATTTGAAACATAATAACCAAATTGAAAATCCCAGGAATTTCCAACAGGAAATTCATGTGAAATAGAAAATTAAAAAAAAAAAAAAATTAAAAACAGAGCAAGGTACTTCCTATACAACATAAATAAATTTGGTGAC
The DNA here is from genome assembly GCF_902686455.1 of Sciurus vulgaris. Lineage (NCBI taxonomy): Eukaryota > Metazoa > Chordata > Mammalia > Rodentia > Sciuridae > Sciurus > Sciurus vulgaris. The sequence goes on along the minus strand of NC_136473.1, from coordinate 84,438,322 downwards.
ATTTTCATGCTACCATGAGGTATTAGAAAAATTAATTATACAATAATTTTGTACTTTTTATTATTCCAAATATAATGTTTGTTAATTAGGAAACCAAAATATTATTACTACTAAAGTTTTAAATTAGTATTTCTAAAAGTGTCTCTTATAAAGAGATTAAAATTTACTAATTTTTTTTGTACCAGGGATTTAACCCAGGGGTGCTTTACCACTCAGCCACATCTCCAGCCTTTTTAATATTTTTTATTTAGAGATAGTTGCTTAGGGCCTCTTTGATATGTTGCTGAGGCTCACTTTGAACTTGAAATTCCCTTGCCTCACCCTCCTGAGCCTCTGGGATTATAGGTGTGTGCCACTAAATTTAAGCTAAATTTACTGAAATTTAAACTCCAACATTTTCTTTCTTTAAGATAAAATTATTAATGTGCTAAATAATTTATAAAGTTAACTGTGGAAATAACTCTCCAATAGAGAAAAAAGTTACCATAACTAGATTTTTAGTCCAGGAGACTTTTTCATCTAAAATGTAAGTTTTCCTTCCAAATGAGTGTTGAATAAAAATTAATTTGGCAAAAAAGTTCTACTTTGACTGCTTTAAGTTTCTCTTTTATTATTAATGGACACTGAAAAGTAAATGAATAAAAATTAATTTGGCAAAAAGTTCTATTTTTATTGCTTTATATTTCTATTTTATTATTAAAGGACACTGAAAAGTAAATTTCATGGAAACGCTTTGTATTTTCTCAGGGATAATTTTGTGTACTGACATAGTTTTACATAGATGCACTTGATCATCTTTCATCTCCTTGCTGTAGAGTGCAGAATGACCACCAGGTTGTGCTGAAACCTTTGCAATGTTTTCATTCTGATGGGGAAGGTCAAGTGCTATAACTCAGTATTATACAACACACTGATATGTAGTCATACCTGTTTTCATTACAGGTTTTCATGTGAATGCTGATGGTTTTTATTTTATCACTGAGATCGCTAGCATTTGTTTAAATATGAATCAATCATATTATTTCTGTAGAAAATTATTTTTTTTCATATTCCATAATCTTCCTAAAGTGGACCAGCCTGGGATTTCCACTTACTCCTTTTAGAAATCCCCTTCTGTCTCACTGCTCTGACATTGGCACTCGTGGGAAATAAGTACCATTTGGGATCAGAGCTTCCACATGTGGATCTCTTAATCGAATATTTACAACGGTATCCCTTTCTCTGTCTTGACTAATACTAGGTCCTTTCTAGACAAGAAAAAAAAAAAGCAAATATACATATATATATATGATTTTTTCACATATCTTAAGATCTAGTCATATAATTTTTGTTCCAAATATGAATAATGTTACAAAAGCCTTATGCATCTAACAAGTACAAAAATATATTAGTTGAATTCCATGTATGATATGTATTTTTGAACAAAATAATTAGCTATCCATTGGATGGTAGGTTGAATTTAGGTAAGGTTGGCTAGTCCATTATCTGTTCTGGATATTTTTTGAAACAAAAGAATCCATTGGAGAGAACTAAATAGCAAAGTGTAGTGGTAAATTAGATACACATTTTGAAAAGATAATTTAAGAAATACAGATTTTAGAAAAATATGTATGCATAAATCTGTGTGCTTGTGATTATAAAATATTTGAAATTTTACAACAGCTCTAGTAACAGTATTTCCTTACTGGAATTCATTTCTGTCTCAAGCTATCCTAGTCTTGTTTTTGTGCATTCTTTTCTTGGGCCCTGGATAATCTCCGATCCTCTAATCATCATTAAGAGTTTTGCCTTTAAAACTGCTGGCTTTGGGGTCTTCCCAAAAGTTGGCAAACTTGAGTTGGCAAACTCAAGTGTCTTCAGAGGTTAGGAAAATAACAAAAATGAATGACAAAGATTGATAAAATATTAAGAGTTGGCAGTTTCAAAAACATGGAAAACACACATCTTACTGAAAAGTACTCAAATTCAATTATTTTGAAAATATAGCTCTGACGCCAACAAAACACACCAACGGCCTGAACATTTGCCATCTCCAAGTGCTCTTCCCTTGTCCTGTTCCATACAGTGGAACAGTATGAACCTGCACTGTGGATCTGCTGGGTTACTCTTCTCTGCCTCCATTTCTTCTCATCTGTAGGAGGAAGCAAGTATCTCCTTTTCCACTCAGGGAAATGATAACCTCTTTTCCTAACTTTATAGTTTGCACTAGAAACATCACTTTAACCTGTGCCAGGTTTAGTCTGTCTATATGTTTCTTCGACTTTCTATTTAACTTTGGCATTTGCCTCTACCTATTTCTCTTAACTATGGGTGTTCCTGCCTCTGTGGGTATTTATCCCAGGAGACCTCAAGCTGTCCCTTAAGGCAAAGCATCTCAACCAGGTAAGCTGTACACTGTGGTGTTCCTTGACTTGAATTCTCAGTTTTCATAGCATCTGAAGTCACAGGAACACGGAGGTTGGTCACCTGCAGGGATAAGAAACCTCAAGCAAGGACTAGATTTTCTCCAGTTTACCCTGTATTCCAGAGTACCTTTTAACTACTTTCATTTGCTCTGTGCTCTTGAGGTGTACAAATTTGGAAAATACGACCTTATGAAAAATGTGGCTCCTTAGCCACATGGCCAGTAGTCACTTTGGTCAAGTGTTTGTCGTCTGCAGAGCCTCTTAGCAAGATCGATCTGTCTGTTCCCTCTGACCTGTATTGACTTCAGACTCACAATTGCATATCTGTGGCCTATGATTTATAGATCCCAGTGATTCAGACTCTTGTTACAGAACCTATAGTCCCTCTTCTCTGTATGCTGAGGACTATACTGCTCCCAGGTGGCAGGGGGAAGGAGATTGTCATCAGGAGCGATGTGCTCCAGAGAGGCAGATCATTTCCCTGAGGACTTCTTCTTTCACTAGTTCTCTCCATTTTCACACAGCTTCATGGCAACAGGCAAAGTGGCTTAGATTTTTATGCAAATGCTTTTTCCTCTTCCATACTGCTATCCCAGGAGAGGACCCTTCTTTTTATCAGTCATAATACTTTCAGTCTTCCTTGATACACCATTTGTGACTGGCACTTTGAACCATAGGATTTCACACTGAGGTTTGGATTTTTTACTACTTCTGTCTGTAACTTTTTGGATGCTTAGCCTCGTTCACCAATGTCTCTGTTTAGAGACCTAACAGTCCACCACTCTTTTGCTAATCCTGGCACTCATGCTCAACTATTGTCCTGTCTTCTTGGGTTGATCCTTTGGGTTTATTCCGATCCTTTCTTACTGCTCTCTATCTACTCTCTGGCCACCTACTGGCAGCATCTGCCTTGAATGCTAATCAGGTTCCTCCTAAAACTATATCTGAGGCATTTACATGAGTGTAGAGGAGACCTGTTCTCTCTTTCATGGGAAACTGCATCAGAGAACATAAATCTCACATGAAGCTAAAACATCAAATCCTTTTCTACTTCTCCCAATTGAAGTTTTGGGGACCAGGACTTGCCTGCCTCCTGCACACCATCTTCTCTGTCATGTGAACTCTGGAGGGCAAAGCAGTTTCTGCCTCCAGTTTTCACTGCTTAGTGAGAATCATTTATATAAATGCAGCTGTGAATGGGAGAAGCAGTCCAATGGCAAGCAATGCACTAAGTCATGTAGTATGCAAGGAGTTCTATATTATTAAACTTATTTTTAAATGGGGCTACACCTGTACAGTTTTCTTCAGAAAGTATTGAATTGAAATAACAGACTTTTAAAAAATGGAGGCAAAACATTTTATACATTTAATCACAGTTCTAAGGTGCATTGATTTTTTTTTTTTTCCCTCTTATGTGTGCAAGTTTTCTTTTCTCTCTTGGTTACAGTGATATATAGCTATCGCTTCTCAGAGACATTGCTTGATTTTACCTCTCACATTTGGCTAAAAGTATAAAGAGATGCTCACTTCTCCAGGAGGATTTTTCTTTTATCCTAAGAAGTATATTGACTAGCGTTTAACAAAGGGGAGTGGAAAAATAGGAAGTGTGGTGGGGTGAACCCCATTATTTCATCTGCTTGTACAACTCAAACTAAGTAGATGCAGTTGAGTTCTGTGTTTTAACCTAACAAACTATACACACTGATTACAGAATCATTTCTGACATCTTCCTTCCAACCAAGTTTATTTAAGGTCCTTTGGCAGGAACTGGTGCTGGAATCGGCAGCTTTTTAGATGTTTTCTACTTGCAATTTGACACCTAATGGTTTTCCTCTTGGCTGAGAAACTTCACAAACAGAAATGAGAGATTGATCAAGTGGCTCAAGCAGCACCCCAGGCACTTGGGACTGTGGAAAGCTGGGAGAGAAGGGGTAATGGGGTGGAGAGGGCTGAGGGCTGATGTGTTTAAGATGTATCAAGCAACAAAACCATCCTCTCTGAGAAGAATGAGGCCATGTCCTCAGAGCTCCGGCATGACCTGAGAGCTGGGTGAGCTCAGTTACTCGATACTGCAGAAGGCTGCAGCTTCCAAAGTGCCCACCTCCCTTATCCTTTTGTTATAAGGCAGCAAGGCAGGAAGCAGGGGTAAGTAAATTGTGTGGAGTTAAAAATTTTGAGCTGTGTTTTGCCTTCACAGTCACATGATTTGGGCAAAGTTACTTAACTCTTTTTGGCTTCATTTTTAAAAAATTTAATATATTAAAAATTATCATATGTTCAAGATAACAGGTCACACATTGTGTTAAGTAACTTACATTTTCTTGTTAATCCTAAATGCAAAAACAACCAAGCAATAGAGTGTGCTCATAGATCTATTTTCTGACATCTCTAACCCCAGTATTCTCTTCTATAACCTAGAAACCAAAAGAGTTCTTACTTCTCCGGGTTGTTATGAAGATTATCTGAGATAATATGCAAACATGTTTATAAAAGTGATTGACCATACTAAGAACCCAGTACATGATGGCTGTTAGTTACAGTCCTCACAAGGCAGCTATTATCTCTATATTAAAAATGTGGAAATTGGTACCAATAGCAGTTGCTAAGAGACAGACCTGGGATTCAGTCTTAGGTTCATTGGCTATTAAAACTTAGCTAAAACCACCAGGCTAATAAAAACTCCTGTTGCCAGAACCTTCTCATTCCCTTTGCCTCTTTTCCCACCCACCTGGCCTTAGCTGGGCCCATGCGCCCTATGTATCACAGGGCACTCGGTTCTACTTATCTAGTTCCCAGACTGATCCTGACTTGAGAGAGGAAGTTCCAAACCAGACTCAGCTTCTCCATCCTTGGAGGCAGGATATTGAGTCACTCTTCCTGTTACTGTTAACTCAGGACAAAGAGTTCCAGCACTAACCACAGAGTCCTGTCTTGTTCACCCAGGAATCCCCCACAGTGGCCTCACAAAGGGCAGGAAGGCCTTTTGATACTAGCTACCACTCTTAGTCCCACTCCCTCAGTTATATCTCTGCCTCTCCTTTCCAGTCCTTTGCACTCTGCAATTTAAACAAATCAGACTCTGCTTGCTGTTAATAGGGACAAAACTGTGACCAACACTTTGTATGCATCGCTCTAGTATTTATCATATCCCCTTATGGCAATTGTTAGCATCTCCAATTAAAAACGAGAAACTTAGAATGATTAAATAATATACCCAAGTTCACATATCCCTTTACATTTATGGTAATAATCATCATCTTTTGCATTTATTATTCATTGACATATCTAAGCCAACTCAAACAAGGTTTCTCAACCCCAGCCCCATTCCAGCCTGTGGGAATTGAGTAGCAGAGGAGAGTGTGCCTTCTCTTTTTGGTGGAATAACATACAAGCCATACGCTTTACCCACATCTCAATATCTCCACTCTCATCCTATCGCCCACAATGGAACTCCATGGCCACACCTAGTTGCTAGGAAGGCTAGGATATATGACCTTTATTTTGTGCCATATAATATAAAATTAGGGATTCCATTAATATAAAAGGAGAAAAGAGAAACTGGGGATAACTAGCCATTTTTTTTTTTTTTTTTTGCCACAGTACTGTAGTTGTTGCAGTGAACAGTGAAATGTGAGAGTGTTTTGTGAAGCCTAAGTTCTGAACACAAGCTGCATATCTCAACAGAAACCCTTGCACCCCAGATCTAGATATCTTGCCAACTCATGGAAACAAGTAATATGTAGCCACAAGGACACCGGGTTTTCCCAGGCATGCCACACTTAATTCCAGCTGGGGATTGCAGCGGAGGCCTGAGTTTACATTGCTGAGTACAGTACAGACTGACCACAGGAATTACGAATTCTGAGGCTTTATCATTAGCTGTCCCGCGTCATTTGATTTTCAAGTATGTCATCTTTTCTAGATTAAGGCTTAAAAAAACAATTCATTTCCTCAAATGGGCAGCTAGACAGAAAGAGGCTGGTGATTTCAAATATATGTCAGAGGGCCTCTGGCTTGAGAATTGAGATCATCAGGAATTGTGCTCCTTTGCTTTGGCGAAGTGCAATTCTGGGTCTCATCGTTCCTTTCTGTATGTGCAAAGCTAATGGAAAGGATGCAGTGAGCTCCAAATTCATGGAGGTCAGAGCATTCTACAACTCTTGCCTTCCAAAGCCACTACATAAAAGTCAGGCCCAAAAGGTGGAGAAGAGCTACAGGCTCCCTTTTGGTGGTCTGAATAATCCACTGTGGATCACACAGCAGTAGTGGCCGGCTGGCACTGTGGGTTCAGCTGAGGTCCAGGCATAACAGGCCCGCCCTGCTGCCTCCGACCGAGGTGTATTGAAGAAGACGCGTGTGGGTGTTTACCCAGGGCCTGGGAGCCTGGGCCTGGCTCACGCTGACTCTGCTTCTCACTTCTCTGAGAACTGGAATTCCCCAAATTTTCCCCCAAATTAAAAGAACCAACAAACTGTATTACAAAAACAAACAGAAGTTGTTTTTCTTTTAACAAATAAAAACTAATTTATGCTAAAGCTTTGTTGCTTTGAGTCAAGCCAAGCGCGTGATCCATTGCCAACGCTTTTCTGTGTTAACTTCTCAAGTTCGTCAAGCTTAGCCCTTGCTGGAAAAAGTATAGGGTTTGCAAGCCACTAATTGGCCTAAAATGCTCCTCTATTTTATATAAACACACGGCATAGTATCAAAAATAGAGTTGCATTCATTAGCTTAAAAATCCAGTTTCCCATGTGAGACCTTTTTTTATATCCCTCAAGACTTAGGTCTGCTCCTAGAGTTAAAGGAAAACTTGTTTTTTAAACTCGTACTCTGTAATTTCACATAAAAAAAGAAAGAGATGGCTTTGATTTCTATTTTTACTTATTAATGTATTTTCTAAGTGGTAAGGCAGAAAATGAAAATCATTCGTTTGACTATTGAGTGTTAATATTATTGGTAAAGTCTATCTGGAATTAAAGAAAACAGTAATAATAATAATAACAATAACAGCAATATCATAAAAGAGAAAAGGATCTGCTTTTATGGATTCTGCCACAGATTGGTGATTAAATCTTGATGACATTTTACAAAGCTCTTTGTTTGCCCCCCTTTTGTGATTCCCTGTCTTGAGTCCACTCAGCCCCCTCACCACTAAGCAGATGACTCCTCCGTCTGCTTCACTAGAGCAAGATGATTCATGGTATTCTTTTGGCAGACCTTTTTCTAACTCAAAATCCCCCTGTATCTCAGTTGCTTCTGGCCCCTTCTTCCTCAGAGGACAAAGTCCTGCTCATTCTTTTGCTACAAGAGCCTTTCTACTTGTGTTCTGGTTTCATAGCCACAGATCTACTCCACGACATTGCCAGTCTCTACCTCTTCAGATTTCTTCCTTCTCTTGATCTTTCTGAACCACATGCAAGTTTTTCCCCATCCAGGAAACAATGGTGTTTCTTTCATCCCCCGGCCCCTTATCTCATCAGAGCTCCCTCCCAATCAACTCCAAATTCTCAAGGTTATAGTGTGGATCAACAGTTTGCATTGCCTCAGTTCCTACCTGCTTCTCAAATCATTGAAATCTAAAGTCTATCTCAAACCCTCTCTTGGAATTAGACAGTACTCTCTGGATTACCAGAGTGCTTTCTTTTTGTCTTGGTGCTGCTTGATTTCTGCAGCATGACATGGTAACCTGCATTCCCCATCCCAGGCTAACATATGCTTAGGCCTAGAGACATCAGTGGCCCACTACCCCTCCTCAATGCCATGTCTTGGCACTGTACTTTCTAAGGGCTTTGGACCTAAACAAGTACTCTAATCTACCCCAAGTCAATGGGGTCTGCCAGCCTATTCCTAATTCTAGGACGGAAACCAATTTTTATCACCTTCAATGACAAGATGAATTTTTCCTTAACTTCCTCTATGCTACGGTATCCAAATTTTCATTTTTCCACTTTTCCACATTCTTTCCTGGCCCCTTCATTGTTATGCATGTTTCTCAATACCTCATCTCCTTTGCTAATTCCATGAACACTCACATCTATAGCTATCAAAGTTTGATTTAGTCTCGAAATCAAAATGTATGGCATTAACTGTTAGCTGCTCCTCTGAGGAACCAAATGTTCCTTGTCAGTTCACTATTGGGTTTTTTTCAGCTAATCCTGGTAACAGAATCTGCAGTTCCTCAGGATTCCAGGCCTAGGTGCTGTCTTCTATCTCTTCCCTTCCCTTGCTGTTCAAGATCACCAAGACTAGTTGATTTTCCTTTGGCAAACTCCCTAGAATTTGCTCTTTATTTGATCCCTGCCACCAAGACTCTAGTACAAGTCCATGATACCTTTTGACTATAAGGTACGAATACATTTTTTGTTTTTCTGGACTCATTTGTTCTCACCTTTGGTTTATTGACACACTGCTGTTAAATAACTTTCCTATCACATATATTTTTTGTGGTTCTCCCGTGGTTCACAAGAAAAGGTCACTGAGGTCACTTGTACTTTCTGACTTAAGATACTCCACAATGGGTACCCTATGCATAAGCTGAACTGGTCTCCTCAAACTTGGAATATACACTTGCTACGTGTATGATCAGTGTAGAATTAATATCCAATTCATGGACACATATGTAAAATTTTGTGAAAATTTAGTTTACAAAAATAATGAAAGAGAAGGGCAGATTTATAAAATAGTGAGCAGAGTTATAAATGACTACTATACATAAGAGAGGGTATCTAGCCTTATCACTAATAAGGAAATAAAAAATTAAAGGTGTGGTCAAAATGTTGGTGAGGGGCAAGAACTCCAATCCACTGTTGGGGTGTACCTTGCTGTAACCACCTTGACAAACAATAAGTTTTAAATGTATAAATTTAAAGACATAAACGCTTTAGAGCATACTGATTTTTATATACTCTTGAGAAACTCTTGCATAATTATAATATGAGTGAATGACAGTTACAGGTATGAAAAAAATTAAAGAAAGCAACCATGGAAGCGTACTTACAGAATTATTTTTATAGAGGTCAAAAACAGGCAAAAGTAAACAATGTACAATTTACAGTTGTATACATCTGTTTCTTGATGTCTACAGGGGATTAAGTCCAAGATCCCCACATGTTTTGGTTTAGATCATAATTGTCCCCCAGTGGCCCATATGCTAAAGGTTTGGTTGCTGGCCTGTGGCACTACTGGGAGGTGGTGAAACCTTTAGTGGGTAAGGCCTACTGAAAGAAAGTTGGGTCATTGACACTCCAGCTCCTTCCTCTCTCTTTGCTTCCCAGTTGCCATGGGTGAACAATCTTTTGCTGCTGTGGCTTCAAAGCAAATGGGCCAAATGACCATGGACTGAAAATTCTGTGAGTTAAAATAAACAATTTTCTTCCTTTAAATTTTATTTTCTCAAGTATTTTATCATAGCAATGGAAAGCTGACCACCACAATTTTGATATTAACATCTGAAGAATCTCAAGTCCCTTATATAAAATAGTGTAGTATCTGCATGTAACTTATGTATATCTTCCATCCATAGATTACTCATAATACCTAAAACAATGAAAACACTACATAATTCTTTGCTATACTATATTGTATAGGGAAAAATGACAAGAAAATGTCTGTGCATGTTCAATATAGATAAAATTTTCTTTCTCAATTACTTTTTATTCACTACTACTAGTGGAATCCACAGATTCTGCATGGATAGAGAGGGTCAACTGTACATGTATTTGTGCATACATTTATACACACTTATATTCAATAAATAAAAACAAATGAAGTAGAGTTATAGACTTCAAGACATGTTTATATGGACAGGGAAAAAAGTGTGCAACTGATGATATCATGTATGAGCATCAGTCAGTAGTATTGTTAAAATTTTACTTCTTTAACTGGATATTGAGGACTGGATGCACATTTGCTCATTCTTATACCTATGTATTTTTACCCTTTTAATTCATAAAATATATTTATTATACAAAAGCATTAGGTATTATATATAATATGTATAATAAATATTATGTAAATAATAATGTTACATAATATTATTAATTATTACATAATATTGTTACATAATATTATTAATGTTAATCTATATAACTATAGATAATGAAAATAATACTTATAATCATATATTTAATGAATATATCTTCTAATAGGTATTATATATATGATATTTGAAAGAGCAAAAGAATCATTTTGAATTCATTATCTAGAATAGGTGAAGAGGCAATTTTGGGACATTTAGAAAGTATTGTCATCACTGATTACAAGAGAAATTTGAAGCTTAGTATATATGAAGATCCGATGGGTGAAAATACTTGAAGAAGATATTCAATTCAAATACAAAAATACATTTCTCAGGAGTATTGTATGTTTGGAGAGATAAAAACCACTGATGGTTGTTACATTGACAATGTTATTGTAGCTTGTTGCTGCTGCTTGTAAAGAAGCCTGAGAATACAGCGGAGCCATGGGGAAGGAGGAGAGAGAAGTAGTAGAGGAAAGATCAGGAATCATGGATGAGTGTGCACAGAAAGCAGACCTCTATGAGGAGAGAGGAAGAGTATATGTTTCTAATCTCTGGATCTGAGGGGCAGAGTGGAGAAGATGGAGTTTATAAGATGCAGCTCATAAACAATCTGCTGATGCTTATCAGCTGCAAAAACAAGAAAAATTAAAAGCATTTTCACACACAATGGCTCACAACCTTGTATTAGAGAATGTTCTATTGAAGGCAAAGTAAATATCCTGATAACTTGACTCTTTTTTCAAAATATGCTTCCAAAAATTGATGTGTCATTTCAATAATCAAAAAATAAACAAGAGATCATTGACCCGAAACTCTTTCTGTACTTTACTCTCTATGCAACAAACTGCCACCTCACTTGGTACATAAATATATAGCAGGGTAGAGCTCCCCATACTCCTCTGGTACTGAGTGCGGCCTGATCTATGAATTGTTCTTTGCTCAAATTCAGTAAAATGCAATCAATTGAAAGTTTTTCTTTTAAGATAACATGAGCTGTATGCATAAATACTATTCCACCCAAGAGATAATAATGGCAAAACAAAGTGTTTGTTGAGCATAGATGTAAAAACCATCACCATCAGGACATAGATGGAGAGCATGACCCAAAATATTTCCCAAGAATTCAAGGGGATTTATGAAAATGCCTGTAAGAGCTGATGTCTAAACTAGAGCTCCAGTAGCTCCAAGAGAAAAATTAAATGTCAAATGTTGATTTGGCAGATGTTTGAAAATAATGTAGCCTGACATGGTGACGCATACCTGTAATCCCAGCAGCTCGGGAGACTGAGGAAGGAGGATCATGAGTTCAAAGCCAGCCTCAGCAATTTAGCAAGGCCCCAAGCAACTCAGTGAGACCCTGTCTCAAAATAATATATAAAAAAAGGATGGGGATGTGACTCAGTGTTTAAATGCCCCTGGGTCCATCCCTGGTTGGAAAAAAAAAAAAAAAGAAAAGAAAAGAAAAAGAAAAGAAATGTTAATAAAGAACAAAGTGTTCTCAGAAAGACAAAAATAGAAAATAAGATGAAAATTTAATTAGAAACATGAAGGGGGATTTTTGTGGGAGGAAAAGTGTAAAACAAAAAACTTTAAAATAATTTAAGTAACAGGATAAAATAAAAGTTAGAAAAATGGACATTGGGATATAATGTATGAAGTGTGGTTAATAAAGAGGGAAATGTAGAACAGTGAATATTCAAATACAATTTTCTAAAATAATAAAAGATGAGTTTCTAGATTTCTAGGTATGCCACGTGTGGTAACTCTCATCCTCGGCAAAGAAACACCAACCACCTCTCCATCACCAAGTCCTTGCCACTCTCCCTGCATGAAGTGGATTGTATATTCAGTTCACTGGAATTAAGCCTGGCCTTGGGAAAGGCTTCTACCAATGAAATGTGACAGAAGCAATGTTCTGAGACATCTGAATACAGGTCCAAAGAGGCCTAACCTCTTTCACTTCAGTTCAAATACTACCACCAGGACAAAAACATCCATTCCTGACCTCTTAAGGAAAGATAACAATTTTCCTAAATTTGGATAACTACCAAAAATCATGTGTATTTCTACGTTAGTATTTTTCACATCACAGTAATCCCAGGTCTGAAAAAAATCATCTTGTGAGATTTGTTGGATGAGTACTAAGTGGATTGATTAATAAATGAAATGATTGCATAGATTAGTCCTGCCATTGGAGGAATAACCTCACTAAAGGAAACCTACAAAGGAACAAAAGTGACAGGAATGCGTAATCTGTGTTTCAGAGGATAGAAAAGTAACCTGACAAGTAAATTGGACAAAATATTCTGGAGTTTCTTCCTGTAATGATTAACTAGATCTTGAAAAAGTATGCATACATTTAAAAGTAATCCTGGACTCCAAAAGTAATAGAGGACAATTTACAAAGTGAATTATTTTAAATGAGAATGGTAAAAATGGAATAAAGGTAACTGTCCTTGTTTTGGTGACCAACGATAATAATACCCAATTCCAACCCTAGGTTAGAGTCTAAGACAAGGTACTGTTGCCAAGCCAGGGAGGAAAACACAGTACTCCAGAATTAACTGGGAGCCTTTAGTTGTGGAAGGAATAAAAAATTATCTACAGATGAAAGAAACCTCAACACTTTTGTAGATTGAGTTTACTGAGTTTATATATATGATAAAAAGTCACCAACCAGTATACTTCAACAACTTGCTGAACTCTGATTTCAATTTTTTCCCCTCTAGTCCCATGGATCTCAGTTTTTCCCTCCATCCTTAAATAATTAACTGATCTCCTCCAGGGAAAATAATGAATATGTTTACTTAGGTTGTATGTCTATCTACTCAGGGAATAATCAAGCCCAATAATTATTTAATTATTTATTCCTTCAGATTATTACCTAGTTTCTGCACATTCCCCAGCCTGCATTATCACATTAACTCACTTTGACAACACAAACCCATTCATTCATTTCATAAATAGCTATTAAGTGCCTGTTACATGCCAGAGCTTCTGCAACAAACTTGGAATATAAAGGCAAACTATACAAATATGATATTTGTGGCACTACTCAGCATATAGGCTAAGTTGTGGAAAGAGAACTCGAATTGCCATGAAATAAACAAAAACTGGCTGGATCATCCTAAACATCCTAAAAACTGCTTCAAGTTTTACCATATTCTAGCCAGTGTAAAGGCAAAAGGGACCAGGGGAGTTTATAGACAGGCATATACAAGGAAGTTACCTATGGGGACCACATATATATATATAGATATATCTGCTCGCATCCTTTTGATTGAAATGTAGCCACATGATGATACCTAGCTGCAAAAGACTAGAAATAACAGTCTTTAAGTGGATGCTTCAGTGTTCAATGAAAAATCTTTCATATGTAAATAGAGAAGAATAGATACATGAGATGGTTGAGTACGCTAACCCTTTCATCACCCATCCTATAATCTCCATGATAGTTGCCATGGTAAGTGATATATAGTGAACTATGCATTTAATGTATGTTTTTTAGGAGTCATAAAAGTACTGAGGTAAAGTCTAATTGAGCTAGAACTAGGATGTTTAGGACCAATGGAGTTGGTCATCTATGAACTGAGAACTCTGAAACTGTGTGAGCCCCAAATAAACTTTTCCTCCTCTAAGTTGTTCTTGTCAGGTATTTTGATCACAGTGACTCAAAAGATGACTAAAATGGGGAGTTAGGGATAGTGAGGTAGCAGGTGAAGTGAAGGACTGTACCTGGCAGAAGGAAGAGTGTGCAAACTCGGGAGATGATGGTGATTTTAGACACTTTTGGAAAATTTCACTGAGTCCTAGATGGAGCTCCAAAATCTCATGGTTCTCAGCACAAAGAAGACACAATACAAATGCGTTGAATGAAATTCAACTACCACTACCTCTACAGTATCTTGATAGGTGGTTTTTAAGTTTCTGAATCTGTTTAATAATAAATCACGATTAAAAATTTTTGCATTTATTCAATCTATCAGTCATTCTATCATCTAGCATTTATTGAGTCCCTCCAATTGTAAATCATAGAACATAAAACAATGAACCAAAGGGAGTCCCCATTCAAAAGACAGTCTACTGTGGGAAAGAGAAAAATTAATCAAAGGATCATAACATATAAAATCAATACTGTAACAAAAAATGGTAAATGGTGCCATGAGAATTGAATCCAGGGTTTTATTCAGCAAAGGAAGACAGCTTTCCTGAAGATAGAATTAAATGGTACTGTGAAGCTCAGGAAGGAATTAGCTACTATAAAAACAAGTGAGATGTCTCCAGTGGGATCTCAGTGTCACAGAAAAAGTGAGGAGAACTGTCTGGCCAGATTGAGACTGGAGAAATAGGTAGGAAACAAATTGACTTCTGGATTCTAGCCATTAGTGGATTTGTTGGATTGTTAGATCTCATCAAGTCTTTGTATTCTTCTCCCACACATATAGGAAACTGGTTCCGGGGCCAATTCTCACCAAAGGTGTGTGAGTGGAGTGTTTCTGGCTCAGTTAACTCAGGCATGCCTTCTTCGTGCTCTCTCTTTGCAGTGCTGTGCTCAGAAACAGGGACTCTGACTTTGTGGAGAAGCAGGCCTGAACCGGTTAACTTGGGCCTCTGAGCTTCTGCTTGGACGAAGGCACTGATTTATGTTTCCTCTCAACCAATCCTGCTGTTTGGCTTAGAAGACCCTCCAGTCCCAGTCATTAGTTAACTAAGAGTCCTCTTGCTTCCATCCATTTATCTCCCTTTGGGGACCTTGCCCCACGCTGGTCCCATTGCTCTGTGGTGTCTTTGCCCCGACCCTGCTCTGACTTCTGCACCCAGGTCACAAATGTGGATGATGGCCAGCAGGATTATAGATATTCATATGAAAGTCCTCATGGTGTAGGAAAGTGAGGGGAAGAATGCAGACTCTGGATTTAAACCCCAGCTCTTGTCCCCAACCTTACTTTATCACATTCTGCCAGTATCTTAACCGCTGTAGGTCCTCATTCAAAAAATATCAATAATGAAAATAGTTTAATAGTTGACGTGAGGATTAGGTGAACTGACATATGTAAAGTCCTTAGTATAGTACCTGGTACATCATAAACTCTCAATAAATGTTACCACTAATGTTATTTTCCTTATGAGATGTTGGCAAAGAAATAAATCAATAATAATAACACACCATCAAAACAAGCACACTGAAAACTCACTCTCATGGCTTAAAACAGTATTCCTTTCCTTGCACAGCTGAGGATTTGTCTTCCTCTGACCTACAAGATCTCAATATTTTCTGAACTGGTATTAACTTGGAGTAATGCCAATTCCTTATTTTAAGGCCCTCTTTGGCTATTTTCTGGCATATTGTCCATTTGACATCTTCAGCATTCATTTAAGTTCAGTTTATTTATTCTTTGTATATAACTGGGTTATTTTCTTCCAGCACATCTTCTATGGCCTGCTGTTGGCTAATTATCAACATTATAATGGCCTTTCTCTTGTTGGGCTCTGCCATTCCAGTCTGTATCTTTTGTTCCCTCACATGTCTATGGCCTCTATTTTCATCAAAATAGGTTTTCTCCTGTCCTGGCCTTTTCAGGAAGAACCGATGCCCTTCTGAGTTTGAGAGACCAAGTTGTGGCCACACTGGATATAGAATACTAATCAGGACATTTTCTACCACTGAAACTGCAGGTACTTGTTTCCTGCTTGAGATTTAGAGGAAAGTTCAAGAGGAGCACAGAACAGGAAGTGAGACTTCTGAGATGGCATAGGGAAGGAGTAGGAGAAACTCCAGAAAAGGACCAACATTTGGAGTATGATTAGGATTTTCCCAGAAAGGGAGGGAAGCACATTCCAGACAAAAGGTCAGTCGGATGCCCCGACCCTTCTCAGGAGCCGCGGCTTCCCTCTGGTTGCCAGGGTAATGTATTGAAGGCAAACACTGGTCTGGCTTGCACAATCTTCAGAAACTTTATTGACCTCCTGATATACACTGGCCACATGCAAGAAAGCAGTGTAACATCTCTAGCACAACACAAAGGAGACCATTTTCACGAAAGTTTACAGGGGTTAAGGGCCCCTTCACATTGCAACAGCTGTCACGATTCCCTCCCTGCTCAGCAGCCCCCTAAGATAACCATAGCAACCCTTAGCCCCCAGTCAGCAGCTGGGCTGTCTCAGTTGCAAAGGGAGGGGTAGGCATCCAATCAGCCCGAGCTCCCTCTTCTGGGGGATTCATCCAGGGCTGTCATGAGAGATAATAAAATAGAAGTCATCTGGGAGGTTATATTAAATACTTATTATGTCTAAGGTAGTTCCTATCTCTTTTCAAACTAATAACACGTGTCTGAAATATGTCATTATTGTCCCATGTGTGGGAGATGGTTTAAAATGGTCAATATCCAAATGTAAATAGTGTGAAGTGCTTTGGATGTCTAGCTTACTAGAAAAAGCTATGCCCCTATCTCACCTGTATGTCCTGTTGCTTGTCTTCCTCTCTTGCTCAGTTGTTTTCCAGTATGTTCTAGAAAGCTTTCTGAGTCTCTTTCAGTCCTCTCAAAGCTTGTTGAGAATGTGCGAGGGGATTCTGGGAATGCCAATGAGGTATGTTGACAATTACAAAAGTGGGTAAGTTATAAAACAGATGAAAATTAAAGAACATGCTCTGCATGCCATATAAAGAAATTACTTGAAGTTCTTTAGCTTCCTGCTCACCTCTAAGCTGAATGTTTTCTGAAGAAAAAAATAATAATAATGCTCTATGGATCATGGTTTTCAGCTATCAAATTAGATCAACTCTGGAAATCTCAATCCCTTTCTATATGAATAGGATTGAGTTGCACTTATCTTGAGCCTTCAGATAAAAACCTTTTCCAGCTAAGTCCTTTTTCTATCACCTTTCAAATCAGCCGCCATCCTAGGTAATAAGTGTGTGATAACAAGAAAAAAGAGACAATGTAAGAGAAATTTTGAGTGTTTCATAGGCAAGTCAAAATACAAATAATACTATGTAAAAGGATATCTCAAATAAATATTGCACCTATTCAAGAAAATAGCATTTCATTTTTAGATAATCACCTATTAGTATAAGAATAGCATAGCCTAAAGACTAAATATATCTCCTTCAATTTCAAAAAAACTATAACAAATCTCTAGTTACACAAGCTGTGTGCCCAAATGGCACAAAACCAAATCCATTAACCTGAATCCTACTGGCTTTACTTTTATTTTTCTAATTCTTTCATATTGTTTCTGAAAGTGTTGCAAACTTATTTTTCATGCTCATGTAAGATGTTTTCATCAACCAATTAGCATAATGTCACATCTTAACATGCTACTTATGCTGCCTATCAGCAAAATATGCATTCTAGGAGCTTACCTGTCCTTTTCTAGGGTTTCAGAAAAGCTCTTCATGTTCTTCTGATCCCCAGATTTCTAACTTCCTGAGTGGCCAAGTTTGGCTAATTTCTCATTAAACCTGCTTCTCCTTCTTGTTGGACTCAAAAGCTAGAATGTAGTACCTCCCTGTGTTACAGTGGCTTGTGACCAGATGATGGAATTCTGCCTTCTGAATAGGAACACAAGTGACATGCACATCTTTCGGCTGGCTATACCTAGTCCTTTATTTCTCTCCACAGCATGAATCAGATGAACCAATTGAAACATCCTTTTTCTCTGGTTTACTCACTCCATGTTTCAGTCAGCTTTTTTTGCTGCTGTGACTGAAAGACCTCACGAGAACAATTTTGGAGAAGGCAAAGTTTATTTAGGGGCTTACAGTTTCAAAGGTCTCAGTGCACAGATGGCTGTCTCTATTCCTCAGACTGGAAGAATGGTGGAATATCATGGCGGAAGAGTGTAGCAGAGGGAAGCAGCTCACATGATGATCAGAAGCAGAGAGAGACTAAGCTCAGCTCACGCAATGTCTACCCCAAAGGCACAGACCCACCTCTTCCAGCCACACCCTATCTGTCTTCAATTACCACTCGGGTAATCCCTATCAGGGGATTAATTCATTGATTGGGTTAGGGCTCTCATAACCCAATCATTTCTCCTCTAAATTTTCTTGCCTTATCTCACACATGAGCTTTTGGGAGACATCTCACATCCAACCATAACATTCCAAAAATGTTAAATATAGTGATTTTTAAACTTCTTCTTTTGTTCATTTATTTACTTTCTCTTAAACAGCAGAGCTCTTTGTAAGTAGTATTGTACATATAAAAGGCTTGTATTTGTCTGAAATCTGAGTAGAAATTGGAATTCTCTTCTCAGCTCACCCACGTGGTTGTCCCTGATGAATCTCTCGGTAAACCCTATGACCTTTCAGAGTAGAGTTTGAAGACGATTCATTCACAATGAGTCTTGGTATTTATTTAAATAATTTCTAGTATGAGATCATGGGGATGAAGATGGTTAACAGTCCAGGGGTTTGGATTCATTCCCTGACCCTCCCTTTCATTTTGAGATATGGGTGTTAAACTAGAACCACACCGCCTATTCATGATTACCTACCTCGCTCCTGGTTATGTGCTTTCCTACACTTGGGATGCACTTCACACGCTCCTGAACCTAGCACAAACATCCTACCTGCAGGAAGTGTTTTTCTGAGGCTCATCACACTCTTTTCCAATCACTCCAAAATCAGAAGTAATCGCAGCTCTGTGCCACATAGTAACATTTCAAACAATGACAGACTGCATTTATGCCAGTGGTCCCAAGATATGAAAATGGAACTGCAGAATCCTTATTACCTAGTAATGTCATAGAAGTTGTCATGTCACAGTGAAATGCATTACTCATGTGTTTGTGGTGCTGCTGGTGCAACCTTATTGCTGTGACAGTTGTAGAATAGTAGAGCTCTTACAATTATATACAGTACAGAATCCTCAAAAACGGTAACAGATGACTGTGACTGGTGTATGTATTCACTATACTATACTTTCAATCATTATTTTAGAGTGTACTCCTACTTATATAGAAAACAAAAGTTTACTGCAAAAAAAATATGCTGTGTTGTGCTAGGAATGACCACATACAATCTTATCTGTATCTTTACTGCATCTCTTGATTGCATCAAGACCATGATGGAGTGATTGACCTATATATACCATATATGTCTGTTTAAGTACACTCTGTTATTCACACAGTAACGAAAATGCCTAGCAATGCATTCCTCAAATGTAGTGCTATCATTAAGGGACACATAACTGTGTTTTCTCCTCTTGATGTCTATTTGAATCCCAGTTGCCACTTTTCTGTTCCTTCTAGGACTGACCTTCAGGAAAGCAAAGGCTATGCCTTTGTATACTTTGGTAACATCATTTTGAATATAGAATATTTGAATATAGAATGCACATATGTCTTCGATAAATATTTGTGGTCCTGTAGAGCAGGATATGATGGTTAACAATCATGATTATACTCATAAATCTTGTAGGATGTAATTTAGAATCATTATGAGAAATAATTTCCTATTATAACAAAAAGATTAACTATCATGCAATATTCATGTCTATAATTCTTCCATGCCTTCTATTTATAATCAATAATAAATACATGAAAAGATAAATTAGTTGTTTTGGTCATTTAAGGGGAACTCCTTCTGAGTTGAAATCCACGTCTTCAAAGGAAACTCAATTGCAATTTATTTCAGCTGTCACACATGAAACATTATCACCACCACAGTCTCAGTGAAACTCCTCCTCTTCCTCCTCTTGGAGTTTAATAAATAGAGTTATTTTGCCTGAGAGGGTTACATGTAAGTTTAATTTTCTTTAAATCTCATTGGATACTAGTGATTCTTCTGTGACCAAATTGTACAGCAAATGGCTGGTGAATTAAGAAAAATCCTGCACTGAAAGTAAATATAATTTTTTTTTCTTTCATTTGGAACAAATGCCCTACTTCAATGCAAGAATTTTTAACATGTTGCCATAATATTTTAGCATGAAAAGGTAAATGGCACAGGCCTGACAAGTTTCGTCCAAGAAAGCTTGAAGTTAATTCAAACCAGGAGTAGCCTCTTCCCCAATATATGTAAAATTGCCACAATCCCTGATGTTCTCACTCCCACATGGATTATTAATTTCAAATAGCATCAGTGGGAGTTACATAGACTTGTGGAAGAACAGGTCCTCAAAACTTGGAGGATTCATTCTGTTCAGTATTATTGTGATTAAAATGTATGATGCCTTTGTGTTTTCCTGCCTTCCTGTGAGGATAGAGGTTTTAAAAATATTTTTAATCCACTTCATATCACATTAAATGTATCAGTTTGAATACATGTCACAACCTGAATTGTTTTCATCAGGCTTCCAAACATGTGGGACCATTTATGCTTTCATAGCACAGCACTTTACACATGAATAGTGTTTACTCAGGGCTTGGTAAAGTTTTGTCTCTTTAAATTTTGAATTAGTTGCCAGTACCAAGCTGGTGCATTCTAAGCAATAACTTTCCATCAACCGATCCAACGGCATTCTTTCTCCCTTTTGAAAATCATGGCTGATTAAAAGTCTAATGCAACAGCTGTTAGTGATCATGTGATTGATATGTTTTTAAAGACAGATGTTGACTATTAAAAGCAGAGCTGTTCAAATTTCTCTGTAGTCTATGAATATTTTTTGAATGGCTGCTGCCTTCCTTTCTCCTTTACTTTTTTTCTTAATTTCCTTTCCTTTCCTTGTCTTAGCCTTCTCTTTCATCTTCATTTTGCCCTTGAGTAGAACATAGTTTTAAGGAAACCAGGTTATTTAGAAATAAAGGTGATATACATTTCCTTTCATTCATTCTCCAAAACAAAGGTTGAAAGAACACCCATCTTTAATGATGAAAAGTTTGTAAATTCTTACTTAAGAAATCATGAAAACATCTTTCAGCTCTGACTGAAGAGCACAGTTACAGTAGAATTCAGTAGAGCTGGGAAGTTTCTAGATAACCCAAGTTGTCCTAGAATAGCATCTACCTCAAGTGGAAACCATACTTCTAAATAACTCTGGTTTTCATTGTTACATATTTAACGCTTTTTCACAAATTACTTGTCATGTAAGGGATATTTTAAGAAGACATAACAAATGCATTGCACTTAACTCTCTTTGAACATTTAAACCCTTGTACTTTAATGCTTTTCATACATTCCTTCTGAACTCCGGACCAGTGGATTCTACCCTGAAATCCTTGTGCCTGAATTTATGACAATATGGTGATTTCTATTATGATGCCGATGATATCTCAGGAAATGATTCATCTGGCAGTATCTACGAGATGGAAAAAATAATTTTACTGTGAAAAAAGAGCAACAATATTACTTATAGAGAATTACAGCATTTTAGAACCGCAAAGAGCTTGGGAAATCATTGCAGAAAGAGTATTTAAAACACTTGATATTAAATGTAAAGGCTTAGGAGTGAAAGGTGATTAATCAACATAAGCCACAGGGCCCTCAGAAGGATTTCAGTACAGCCGGCACATTTACCTCTGTGGTTGGAACCTTTTAGGTTATTCCAGTTTGGGTGGTCCTCTAGGATCTAGTACAAGTCTACTGGTTTCCCAGCAAGAATGGAAAAGCCATTAACTAAGCCCCAATGAAATCACCATATAAGCTACAAGGCCTGGTTTCATGATAAATATTATGCATTTATATAGTACCTTTCAGCCTTGAATTATCTGGAGAAAGCCACAATATAATTCCCACTTTATACAGAGAAAGTGAAACAGCAATTTATCAAAGTGACTGAATAACTTAAGCTTTCTGTGAATAAAAATATACTATTGAAAAGCAAGTTATCAATTCAGCTCAGCCCTTAAGAGACAATTCCTCAAAGGAAAAACAAGGATACACATAATCTGTGCAGGAACAAGAGAATCAGTACATCTTGCTTTTTCCTCATCAGCATTCATAAATTGTGTGCAATTCACATGGACTTCATGTCTCTGCTCATATCATTATTATCCTCAGCATCAAAATCAGTATTACTCCAAGTCTTTGTGACTTCAAAGCTGTTTACAAAAAATCTTCACAACCTTTGTACATTAACTGGTTTTGTTTTGACATGTACAGTGTTTGGTCTGGGACTAATACCTTCCTATTGATCTGAAGATATAAAAAGCAGTCATCATTGAGAACATCATTTGTACCAACAAATGTTGATTGAGTAGGATATAGCATCAGGCACCTTATCAAAGAATGAGCTCATTGTGGCATCTGATCAGGGTTCAGACTTTGCAAGCATCTATCTCCAACTTGGTAGATGAGTGTTACTTTATTTTTAGCATTAATAAATTGGCATCAATTTCCTGACAGTTTCTAATGAGAATGTGGCCCCATAAAGCTTGTTAGTCTGGAAATAAAATGCATAAGAATGTGGTTTATATTTAAAAATCATGATAAAACAAACATTGACTTCCTTGAAATTTTAAATGAGCTTAATTTAAATAGAGTCCTCAAATGTAACACTTTGATCATACCTACTTACCTACTTATTGTTCTTCTTCAAAAGCTCCTTTGACTCAGTAAAGGAAGAATCCAAAATACCCAGCCTATGTGCTGCACCTGATAACATTCCATTATCAGCAGTCTTTAAAATCCTTCCTCAGCAAAATCTTTATTTACATTTTGCTAGAGTGTGAAAGCTTATCCCCTCCAAAACTAATGTTGGAAATTTAATTGCTATTACAAGAGTATTAAGAGGTGGGACCTATAAGTTTCTTAGGGCTCCAACCCCAGGGTGGATTGGTTTCATTACAAAAGGGTAAGCTCATTCCCCTCTTGTTCTCTCTCTTCCCCTTTATTTGCCTTCTCATTATTTTGCTAAGAAAGGAAGAGAGAGCACCACTTCCCTCTGGGGGACATAGCTTTCAAGGTGCCATCTTGGAAACAAAGACTGCGCCCTTACCAGACACCTTTATCTTGAACTTCCCACCCTCCAGAACTATTAGCAATAAATTTATGCTCCTTATGAATTATCCAGTCTCAGTTATTTTATAAAAACAGCACAAAGCAGCCTAAGACACATGTGAATAGGTTTATGTAATTTTTTAAAAGTTATGATTACTATTAAATTACTGTGATTCTGAGTTTCTCAACTTCTATAATATTAACATTTTGGGCAGATAATTCTTTGATATAGAGAGTTTTCCTGTGCATAGCAGGATGTTTAGCAGCATCCCTGAACTTTAGTCACTAGATGCTAGGTATATCCTCAAGCTAAGAACAAAAAATGTCTCCGGGCATTGCCAAAGATTTTCTAGGAGCAGATTTATCCTCTGACTGAAAACCATGGGACTAATACATAAATTTCTGGTTTCAGTGCTCAGCATTGTTATCCTTTCTTAACATATGTTATCAGATTTATCAGAATGCTTCAGGACCACTGATTTCAATGGACACATGGATTTCCAAAGTAAAGATACGACTTTAATTTCAGTCCCTATGTCACTAATCCCCCAAAACAAGTGTCCCTGCATTTCTTCACAGATTGTTTTAGAAATAGTCACCGATTGGTTTTTGGTTAAAACATTTAAGGCTCAGTGTTTTAGTTGCTTTTTTAAAATTTAGGACTGAATGCTAATGAAATATACAATAACTTCTAGAAGTTAGAAATGTTTGTGATTTAACATATGTATTTGCTAGAACCCTTATAATCTGTGTATCTCAGCAAAGAACACCAATATATGAAATGTTGATAAATTTAGGGAATTGTTATGAAGAAATAGATATATCCTGATATTTTTATAATAGTAAATACTTAAAATTTCTGTGATTTATATGCAGTTATTATTTTATTAAAAATAACACTGTATCTCATAGCATTATAAGAAATGTCCTACCCAAATTCTTACCATTGCAATTAAAATATTAATAAACTTTTCCAATTTTCTCAAGTTTCATTCCATATTATGGTAAAATCCACTTGATATGTTTGCCAGAATGAAGCTTGTACACAAAGAGCTTTTTGCTGTTTTGAAATTCCCCAACAACAGATGTATGTAAGCCCAGAATAAAAAACAGCTCTTTTGGAAATCTGAATTTAAGCAGCTGCTTTGCTGGAAGCCAGTACTTTCTGGGCAGAATCTGAGAAATCTGGATTTTATTACTTAATGTAAAATTAATCTCAGTTTTTCCATCTGTAAAATGGTAAAAAATATCTGCTTTGAAAATATTTAGGGTGAGTAATGTGATCATTTTAATGTGTGAGCTATGCTTTAAACTCTTCCAAAGAAAATCTCTAGTGATTTGTGTTACTTTTATGTTTATGCACATTGAGAGAATACACCAAATAACTCTACAGCTCTACAGACTGTTGAACATATCTGCTTAATAAATACCATTTTAAGACTCAAAGAATTTGAATAAGTTCCAAATAACAACATGCTTATGTTGCTATAAGGTTGACATAGTGTTAATATTGGATAAGGTATGTGGTTTTTTTATTTTTATTTTTTTGTGACTTCAGAGTAGAAGGAAAGTGTTGCTTTTGCATAATTTGAAAGAATGATCATGAAGTTAGGTATGGGTTATATCCACATGATATATCCACAATACCTGATCTGCTCACTTAGGGTTATTGGCTATTTCCCAACTGGCTCCTGTTACAGTTTCTCTGTTGCCGTTATGATGGCTGTATTCATTCTAGTTTAGGAATGGTGCTCTCAGACTAATTATATTCAAATTAGAATACAGATAGGTAGCTCAGAAGAATCACTTTGGGTTTTGGTGAGTAGATAGTGAATAAATGAATGAGAAGAAGGCAAATACCAGGAAGATATCTTATATATATTTGAGAACACAATGTCTACCATGGTGCCCTGATGCATATAATGGAAGTTTAGTGAATGCTTATTACATTATTTATCAATGTCAAAATTGAAAAAGGGGTATTCAAAATTGCAAGAACAATAGAAATACAGCTAAGTAAGGGGTTAGGCTAAGCTAAGACACTGAACCATGACTTTGATCTTTGTTCTGGGGTTCAGTCCTGACTCTAGCTAGCAGTCTTTGCTCTTAAGGTGTGATCATTTTTAAGTTTCAACCAAATGGCTGAGATGCTCAGCAAGACTTAGTCCCTTTTGCTGTACCCAAAATGCCATGTCTCCCAGCACTACAAGCTTCTGATACCTCCATACAGCTTTCAGCCCCACAGTCACACCATACCAAGTCTGAAGAATCTTGCCTGTATGTTTATTTGTGAATCATCTCTCAGTCATGAACCTCAGTCATGGAAATCCCATGAAGACTTCAAGAATCTCCCATTCTGTGTAGTCCCCTCCTTTCTGATATTTTGTCTCACAAATTCCTACTATCACATAGCTCAAACTCCAATTTCATCCTCTTTCATCACAATGGACTATTGCTCCCTGCTGATGTTCCACCTCCCTGTACCACAGTCTAGAAAGTTCCTTCAGGCAGAAACCTGGGTTGAGTCTAGGGTTCATTTCATGTGTTTCATTCTTTCTAGGATGACAGCTTTCTGCTTTATGTTGTCAAATTTCTTAAAGTGTCCTTTTGCATATTTTATTCTATTTTAAGACTGTTCTCTGTGGCAAGGAGTGGGTGAATGGGTAAGTTCAGTAATACTTACTGTATCATGTCTGGAAGTGGAAATGGAAATTAATGCTGTTGGATTGCCTGTCTGATGTCATGTGCCTCTACAATTCCCATTTACTTGAAAATCTCAGTGAAGATTTATCTAGAAAATCTGCCTCTCTTTTTGTGGGAAGGACCTTACTCTATTCTGTATAGTGAAGTTTATATTACTGCATCTTGATAATTGGCTACCAGAGCTATATACATCTGAAATCTCTTATTTCATTTCATACACCTTTATATTTTCTTGTTTATTTGAAATAATTATATATGGCCATTCCACATAAAAATAGCAAGGACAAGGCATAAAAACAAATGCAAATTAAAGAAAATAAAGGCCTCACAAGAGACCTGATTCTTCAAATACATAATTATATAAACCGTATAAAAAAATAGAAGCATAGCACACAGTTGTAGTAAAATAGTTCACAGAGAATTCTGTTTTCTACTTAAATTAACTTTAACATGATATATTCATTATTGGTAAAGATAGCAGATTATATGAGAATGATAAATTACATTTAAAGGTGTATTCCAGTGTGGGTATTTAACTAACTAATTAGTTAATTAATTAATCAACTTACCTACTTATTCTTTCATTCACAAGTTTAGTTTAAAAATAAACTCACTTAGCATGGCAGGTGTAGATATAGAAACTTGCAGGTCTAATTTCAGATTTTAGGAAAGAAGACCCCTCATTAGATCCCACATTAGGACTAATAAAAATGAAACCATCATCCACTAAATGTAGCTTTCTTTCTTTATGGTAAAATGTTTCCACCCAAGGATTACTAACATACTTTGGGTAAGGGCATAAGGCTACTAAGGTGTCTTAATTAATATAAATTTCTTGATCTGTTTCCCAGTATTGGAAATACATTAGAGATTATGCATCCACATTTGTATTTCAAAGAATCTTGATGAGTTTAAGGATTTAACCAGGGGTCATGGAACACAAAGCTTACTGACTCACACTGTAATAAATGCATTTTCTGGACCAAATAATTTGATTTAATTAGAAGCAGGAGATAACCAAGCTAGGCAATTAGCCAAAGAGAGACACTACAACTGGCTTCTGCTTACATGAAAGAACCTTCTAAGAAGTCACAACTGTGGAAGGCCAGATATTTAGTGATCATAAAACCAATGTGTTTCACATTCTGAGGACACTTAACATATCTCATTTTTAAACTAAATTGTCTCTCCTTGCCAGATAGATTCTGGGCTATGTATCAACTTTCCTACTGATAGAAAACATATTATCACCTAACAATTCATTACTGCTTTTAGAAATTTAGTGGGATGGGGGAGTGTTTTGTGGTAAGTTACATACATCAGAAGAAAAGCATGGATTTAGAGTTCAGAAAGTACTGAGTTTCTTGACTTCCTAGTTTTCTCACCTGTCAAATGGACTTAAAGATGAGTGCCTCTTAATACTTCTGTATTCTTTTTCAGAAAATTAAATGAGAAAGTCTCATTATCTCTTCAACAATATGAGATAAACACTATTCTTTTCAGGAAGTAGTGAAGAAACTGAAGTTGAGATTCAGAAGAATCTCTCAATGTCCCACAGGTAGCAAAGGACAGAGTCAGTCTAATCTCTCACTCTAGTAGCACCGATGTCCTCAACTCTTAACTTTAAAAAGAGCTTGTAGTGATGGGAAGAAGGTCCCCTTGTGGACTGAGCCCTTCTGTCCTACTCAGACTGGTTCACACAATGTTTGGAAGGTGGGAGAAGCAGGACATTTTAAATTCTCATGTCCACATTTTGTTTCCTAGGCCAATGTCCTCATTACCAGAAATTTGTGCACCAACTTTCTACATGCATAGTAGTGAATGGTAATGCACAGGTGTCAGATAGCTGGCTTCAAGTTCAAGATCTACCCCTCACTGAGTGTGCTGCTGTAGAAACTTATTTCACCTTTCTTTATCATGATTTTAAATGGGGATAATAGTACTTAATTCATAGGGAGGTTGAATGGACTAAGTTTGGTAATTCATGTGACTGGAAGAAATTGTTAAAAGAGTATTTGATAAATGTGACCTATTCTTATCATTTCACTGCAACAAGAACATAACAGGACAGAGTTTTATGAGGCACTGCCCAAAGGGCAAAATAGAAAGAATTCTTGCTAATACGGTTTTCTTTGTAACAACAGGATCTTTACAGTGATCTCTTTTCCTGCAACATTATACGAGCTTCCTCTGCTTTTGCCTGGTACCAGAAAGGTATAAGCCACTAGAGATGCAGTTCACAAAAAGGGTACAATTTTGTTCACAAATATCTCTGGGATTGGCTTCTTTTAATTGATTTATACCTTTTCTAACTTTGCAGACTTAAATCAACAGACTTAAGACTTTTAGGTAAACATAGAATTAATATATAAGGAACACTTACATATAGTCACTCTTTTGAGTTTTCTGACTGATTTGTGACTCTCCATACTAAATATTTTCCTTGGGAAATGCATTTTTTTTGACTGATACATAAGATGCCATCATATCATGCTATAGATGACTATGGCAATTTCAGCACATAATAATTCAAAAGCCACATTCATTTTAAATATATTATACTCATATTTTTTATGTTCATCCAGAAAGACTAACAATTTCTGATCACTGCCTGGAACATATGTCTCTAATAATAGTTCTTGCTGTGCCAATTTTCTTTTTCTTTTTCTTTTTTTTTTTTTTAAAGATACATGGGTTGCTGAGTAGCTTAGACATTCTAAGATTAAACTGATGAGATCAGGCAAGCCTAACTGCTTTGTTTTCTAGAAGTCAAACAAACTGCACATTTACAGGATATAAGTAGTTCAGTTAGACAGTGAGGCACCACTGGGGAGACGCAAATGCTTATTAAGTTCATGGATTAGTGCGGGTGTAGCGTGAGGAGCGTGAGGAGCTCTGCTTCCAGGGCCCAGGCTTTCAGTTGGACCATTTGCACTTTACAGTTGTGGCTGTTTGACAGGCTCCAGGCTGACACAAAGGAGCCAGTTCCAGGGCAGTTAGCAAGACCCTAAAATGCGTTTTGCTTATGTTTGCTTGTTGACAGTTTGTTGCGTGTAGATGTAAAAAATAAATTGTTCTTGTTTCCTTCATACTGTTTAAGATCTGATAGATTTTAAAAATGATTTAAATAGGAGTTTTAAAATGTCCTTGCCAAAGTTACCTTCTCCCTTATACTTGTTACTGTCCTATAATAGCATTCTTTGGGATGTCTTCTAAAAAAACCTTAAAAAAAATACTACTCTTAAGACTTTTTCCTCCAACAGGTTCTATACTTCCTTTCTCTCTTCTTCCTTCTTCCTTCCTCTCTTTGGAGCTTTTGTTTGTTTTTCTGCCCAGATTATTTTGACTTGGATTTATTTATCTCTACTCCTATGCCTTTCTTCTCTGGGTTTTAAAGGAAGAAAGAAACAAACCCTTATCTTAATCCTAGTTTTGCCAAATATGAGCCCACGAATGACCCCTACTACCAATATTGATGGAAGAGAAATAAAACTTATGATTGAAGAGAGCCTGAATGTATTCATTACTCTAGCAGCAGAGTGTCATGGGCTGAATTTTGTTCCTACAAAACTGCTATGTTGAGGTCCTAACCCCCAGTACCTCACCTATAACTACAGCTGGAGAAATGGGGCTTTTAAGGAGATGATTAAGCTAAAACAATGGGGTGTTTAGGTAGACCTTAATCCAATATGTTTTGTGTCTTTATAAGAAGTGACATAAGGCACAGGCATGCACAGAGGGGAGACTGTGTGGAGATGTGAGAGAAGATGGCCACCTACAAGCCCAGGAGAGAACTCTTCAGAAGAAATCAACCCTGCCCACACCATGATCTTGGACTTTGAGATTTCAGAATTTTGAGAAAATTACTTTTTGTTGTTTAAATCATTCAGTCTGGGGCACTTTGTTATGAAAACCCTAGAAAACAAATACAACTACCTTAACCTATCACCATTTCTTCAGAAGACCCCAGGTTGCATGGATAAAATATCATAAGCCTGTTTTTGCCATTCAACAGTTATCAGAACTAGCTCATCACCACAGCCAAGACAAGAAGTGAGAGGTTTCTAACCTCATGGAGCTTACTGAAATATATATATACAGAACATTTTTAAAA
This sequence comes from Sciurus vulgaris, assembly GCF_902686455.1. Taxonomy (NCBI): domain Eukaryota; kingdom Metazoa; phylum Chordata; class Mammalia; order Rodentia; family Sciuridae; genus Sciurus; species Sciurus vulgaris. The sequence continues at coordinate 84,408,200 of NC_136473.1, read as the reverse complement.
ATAAACTTGTTAAATTCATTGATTGTCGTATTGGAACTATTTTTATTTTTATTTTTGTAACATAATTTTTAACATTAATTTTTTAACATAAATTTCACTTCTCTTTATGATATTCCATAAGAGAACAATTTGGTAAGAACAAAATTAAACCCAGAGGAAAGGAGTGTTATTCAATGGTGAATCAAAATATTGTAAAAATGTTAATAAATCTAGACAAGTATTCATCACTATGATGATGACAATAATAATAACATCTAGTTTGGGTGATTTAAATATAAAAAGTAACTGATAACTTGATACAACAGTATGAAAACTAATATGGAGGAAAGAAGAGCTATACAATTCCTGAGTTCTTTCAATGTTCTAGTGGTGCATTAATAGGGAAGTCAAATTCTAAAACTTAACAAATCTCCACAGTGGTAGCTAACATTTATTAAGTACTTACTATATACAAGAAACTGTTTCAAATGTTTTATTAGAATAAAACTATTCTAATTTTATTTTTTAAATTTTTTTTATTCTAATGTTTGTTTTTATAAAACATGCTTATCCTTTCCTAATTTTATAGATAGGAAAAGTGGAGCACAGGAAATTTAAGTTACTAGTCCAAGCTCAGTAGCTAAAAATAGTAGCAAAATAACAAATCAATATGTGGAAGTTGAAAACAAAGTCACAACACAATAAAGCTAGCAAGTAATGAGGAGTTGCTGGAAATAACAGTGGGGAATGTCAGACAGGAGGAAGCATTGGTTCAACCTGTCCCTGACCTTGGTTTCATGGACAGTATAAAAGAGTGAAAAAAGGATAAAGCAAAAGAGTATTAGTAAATCGGGAAAAGACTAAAGCGAAATTTGTCTGTTGGTAATTTGTAAAATGTATCTTCAGGAGGAGTTGCATACAGAAGATAAGAAATGAGGAAGTAAAGAAAAGATAATGACAATTCTTGATGGAAAGGCCTGCATAATGAGGCTTGTCTGTCCCCCCTCAGAACCTTGGTATGGTGGTCTCTTAATATCAGGTAACAGAGAGGAAGGAGCAAGACTATCTAATGGTTGTCTCCCATCCTGCCTCTTCTAGAGAGACTTGCTTTACAGAAATGGTTAATTTTTTCAGATCATTTCCAGATTGTTAGTCGGCTAAGTAAAGGGTATTATAGTTTAACACAGATTCCGAAGGTCATATGTATATTTTGTGCCCCCCAAAAAAACAAAAAACACTTTTGACAATTTTTCTGTAAGTTAAATTTTCTCCTCATTAAATGAAATTACTTGCTGAGTCTTTGGAAGACTACAAAGCTAGAAAGTCCTACAGTATTTTAGTCTTTTAAGAAATTGTATGTGTGATATCAATGTTCAGGAAGCTCAAATCTTGTGAAACCAAAATAATGATAGGCAAGACAAGTTACACATTTACACATCTGCAAAAATGGTAGTCTTCCTATGTTGGCAGATGTGTTATGACTTTAGGAAGCCAAATGAATCTACGTTTATTGGGTAAACACAGTAGTTTATAAACCTTTTAAAAGATGTAAAATCCCAAGTTAAAAAAAATGCATATATTTTGAATTGTAATAATCCAAGTGGTAAAACAGATAAGAACAGGAGTAAAAGCAGTCACTGGAAATTAAGGAATGTTTTGGTAGGAATTGTTGGACAGTTGAAGATAACCCAGTGAGCAGAATGTTTGTTCCATTGGTTTAATTGGTGCATAATTTATCTAGTTCATGATACAGCTGTATCAGAAAGATATTTAGTACTACTATCTTTTCTCTGTGTTAAATAAAGTCAATCGAGTATGATTGTGTAAATCACATTTGACTCATCCGCTATGTCAGTAGCCAGAGGACCTGACTTCCCTTTTAGGATAACTAAGTATTGTACTGGGGTCATAATAATGCTACCTAATTGTTCTAATCGTTTGCTGTTCTCTTGTAAGAAGCTTGTACAACCTGCCCCATAAAATTCAGAGTTGGCCATGTGACTTGTTTTGGCCAAATAAATGGACGTAGAAATAAACTGGGCCACTTCTCAGAAAAAACTCTAAAAGTCCTTATGTGATTTAGCATTTCTATTTTGCTTTTGATTTAGGAATGGCATATTGTTGATGAAGGCTCCTTGGTAAGTCTGGGCCCCAGATTGACTAAATTTAGAGCAGAGTCCAAACCAAACCAAACCATACCAAATATATAATGCAAATTAAAAAAAAATTATAGTTATGAAACTGATTATTTGGGGGATACTTTGTTACCTCAGCAAATTCTACCTTAAGCTGATGATACAAGATCCTAAATGAAGTTCCTCTTTTGACCAAAATACAGATGAAATGCTAAGATCAGTCACATGACCTAGATAGAATCCAGCATTTGCTCTTTCCCTTCCTTTTCCATTCTCTCTTTACTTTTTAATTTCTTTCCATCAATAGCTCCAGACTGATAAAAATTGGGTGAGTATGTTTATAGTCCCTGAGAATTTCTAAAAGTTAAGAGATCTCCCGGCATGCAGCCCTCCCCACCTCCAAATCATAGAAACATATTAGGAGATCATCTAATTTGATGTTCTCATTGCACACGGGCCCATAAACTGAAGTCCAGAGATACACATTGGCTGGTCCAAGTTCATGTAGCCGAGTGACAAAGTGAACCTGAAAGCTAATATCAAGGTTCCTGGTTCAAGGCAGTTTCCATTAGCGAGATCGGCCTCTCCAAGGGATTTCAAGATGCTACAATGAGCTCTGACACAATATTTTTGTCTTTTAAGCATTTGGAAAATGACTCATATGTATAACAGACGCAGCAGAAAAACAGACATGAAGCATTTAGGGAACAAAATTACAACTTCTTAGTCTTTCCAAGAACTGAGAGGAGACAGAGAAGAGACAGGAAGGCAAGCAATATTGGCTACCTACCCTTGCTGGATCAACACAAACCATGTGGAGCCCAAGAGCACATGAACTCCCAAATGAAAAAGTAGGCAGGAAAAATCCACAGGAAGGGCTTTATGGTTTCACTTCATTTGGGGGTAGGGGGAAAGCCTTCTCCCTGATTGCTAAAATAAATGGGTTGCCACCATTATATCGATTCTTCTCTATTCCTTCATTCCTCATAAAATGACATGGAGCTGCCCTTAAATTTTGTGCTTTATTCCAGAAAATCAAAACCTGGGAAACACTCTGACAGGTTTATTAAGAGCCTGTGGTCATGACTTCCAATCTCTTTTCCTAAGAAAGGACATTGCTCTGGCTCATCCCTGATCCTGTAGCCTTGCCTCCCAAAGTTGCAATTGAAAGTAAAAATAGAAATTAATGTATTTTGCAGAGACTGTTTGGTCACTAACCTTCTGACTCTCTTCAAGGACCCTGGCTTATGCAGCTGACTCCATCCTCAGTCTATGACTTGTGAGGATACATGGTCAATTTTTACCATCATTGCAGACTGAGTTTATTACCCAAATAAAGGATTCACTTTACTGAAGTCCAGCATAAGATGAAGTCAATCAGGTAAAATAATTTTAACTTAGCAAAAACTTAAACTCAATAGACTTTAGTATTTAGGAATATTTTAAAATATGTGTATCTTCCTTCATAATGTATTATTCTAGTCATGCCCTTCTATATACCCCAAACTGTTAATGATCCTAACTGCCTATGAGATTAATCATACCTTCCTCATTCTGTCATCCTGGAATATCCACAGGATGGTGTATTCGACCTCTAGATTCCCTGTTTTCTTAGGCTACAACCAATACATCTTTCTCAACAACTCCTAGTACAACCTCTGTATTTGCAATTTCTCTCTCTGATGAAATAAAAATCTATTCCTCTGCCTCTATACTCACTTGCACAAAACACTTACATTACTGGATTATCTCCACTCAACTTAGAAAATAACTTCTTAGGGGCTGGGGAGATAGCTCAGTTAGTAAAGTGCTTGCCTTACAAGCACAGGGCCATGGGTTCGATCCCCAGCACCAAAAAAAAAAAAAAAAAAAAAAAAAAAAAAAAAAAAAGAAAGAAAAAGAAAAGAACTTCTTAACCAGGCCAAATTTTATCCCTTTCCAATATGCCCGCAATCCACAGATTCATCTTTGAGAATGTCTCTTCCATCATCCCAGCCTTCTAAATAAGCCATCAATCTCTTGACAGTAGGGTGAATTCCCACAAGTGGTTTCTAACTATTGACCCTATGTATCTCCTTCCCAACACACAGCTTCACTTTCTCTTTTTAGTTCCAACTATACTGGCTTTCTCTCAGACTTTCAAATATGCTGTTTCCTGCTACCCCCAAGCCTCCATACATACTTCATTTGGCTGGAATGTTCCTTCTGTCAAACTCCCCTCATTCATCTTCAAGTCTCAATTTCCTTTAGGTATCTCTGGTCAAGTGCTTCAACCCTTAGAAACTTACAGTTATTCATAGCATTGCCTACATGCATAAGTATTTGCTTAATAGTGTGGATAAGGAAATATCCATCTTGCTTAAGGATGTGTCTCTGGAAGCTTGGAAAATGCCTTTAATATAATATCTACTTGAAAGAATATATGATGTCAGATTATTCTTTAAAACTACTATCTTCTTCAGATTTCATCATAAACACATCCCTCTCAAGAGTACTTTGCAAAAAGATGATTCGGTTAGTGTGTGATAGAGGTAGGAAGGAAAAATGGAGAGTCAGGGAACTAGCAGTATAGGAGATTGTAGTGGTTTAGATATTCAGTGTCCCCCAAAAGCTCATGTGTGAGACAACGCAAGCATTAGAGGTAAAATGATTGGATTATGAGAGCTTTAACCCAATCAGTGAATTAATCTCCTCATAGGGATTAACTGAGTGGTAACTGAAGGCATGTTGGGTGTGGCTGGAGGAGGTAGGTCCTTGGGGGCATGTATCTCGGGTATATATTTTGTATTTGGGGAGTGGAATCTTCCTCTCTGCTTCCTGGTGTGATGTACCCAGCTGATTCCCTCCAACACACTCTTCCATTGTGATGGTCTACCTCGCCTCAAGACCTGAGGAATGGAGCCAGCTATCTATGGACCGAGACCTCTGAATTCATGAGCCCCCAAATAAATATTTCCTCCTTTAAAATTGTTCTTGTCAGGTCCTTTGGTTGCAGCAGAAAAAAAAAAAAAAACAAAAAAAAAACTGACTAAAACAGAGATAAAGAAGAATACAACAAAATCCAATGTTAGAGATACTTATGACAAGTAAACCTCCAAGACGGAGGACAGACTGTTAAAAGGAATGTTGACCAAAAACGTGGGGGGTGATCAAAGACAAGAAAACCCCTCTGACAGGAAGTTTACCAATTGAAGTGGCTCTTTCTTTCTCTAGGAAATTTGAGCAATACCCAGAAATCAGCCTAGGAAGAAACTCAGTGTTCCAGGCCACTAAATAGAGGTTCCAGAGGTTTATGTCTCTGTTATTTCCTCACAACCCAGACTGGAAAAATACAGTCAGAAAAGTGTAGGCTGCTCTGCAGTTCACCAGGCATAAAATGCCTGACAGTTCTCCTGGGATCATCCTATCAGCAAGCAAGGCAACCCAGCTTGTCAGATGTGATCATTCCTCGCTTGGGTCAGCACTCTGGGTAGCTGGCCCTCTCCTTTGTGTGATGTGCTACTGTACAGCAAGACTGAATGAGCTACATTCCCATTATGTTTCCCCGAGACCTCCATGTTTAAACTTCATGTTCTCAAAGGTGGCATTAGAGGTCACACTTATATTCTGCAGAGGGATTTTTTAATCCCATTATGTAAAATCTGCACAACAGAAAATATTTAGTAGCTGCCAAAATCTATCTTAGACTGTAGAATATCATTTTGTGTGTGAAAAGAAAGCAGATTTCAATGAGAATGAGCATTTATTAGTCACACATTATGTAGCTGGCACTGTGTTAAAAACTTTCATTTTTACAGGGAAAGTACCAAATACTACTTATGTCCAATACTAATTGCATGTTTTTAACCAGATTTTGATTCCATTTTTAACTGAACACTGTTGGTATTGTCTATTCAGATTACAGCTCAATGCTGGGAATCCAAAATAATCTCAGAAAAGAACAAAATTGGAGGACTCGACACTTTGCAATTTCAAAATGTACTATGAACAACAGTAATTAAGGCAGTGTAGTACTGGCACAAAGTTAGACATGTAAATAAATGAAAATTACAAGACAGGCCCAAATTCAAGGGGTCCTTGAGATGAGGGACCAAACACTTGTCTTGCAAAAAGTGAGCAGGGTGAAGAATTATGGGTATTTCTTATCATGAATTTACCACAGTCTATTTCCTGCTGTATCTACTGATATCTCCCCCATATGCAAAAATTCCCTCACCCTCTAATGGTACCCCAAAGTATTGTGCAGTGTTATTCAGTTGAGGCTTAACATTCAGGATCTTGGATTCTTTATCATATCTGATAGGGTTCTTCTTAATCCTGAGATTTCTGGACCCTAAAGCCAACTTGTCTGACATCCTCCTAACATTGAAGTTGGAAAAGCAGTATGGTTACCATAACAAACACTCTCATTAAAAAGGAGATAAATAAGAGACAGCAGTCGCTGATCCATAACATCCCAAAATCCTACTGGAAGATATTGCCAGATGATCTAACCTAGGGGTGGAGTGTAGTCCTTGAGTGGATCCCAATTTTTTTTTTTAAATTTATTGGGTCTTTTTAGTTATACATGACAGTGGAATCCATTTTGGCATAGTTATAAAAGCATGGATTATATATCTTGTTCTAATTTGTCCCCAGTACCTCTACCCCTCATTCCTGCTCCCTTTGACCTTCTACTGATCTTTCTGTCATTTACACAGTGATTTTCTTAAAATAATTTCCTGTGGTTGTACACGATGGTGAGATTCATTGTGATATATTCCTAAATGTTCATAGGAAAGTTATGTCTGATTCATTTCACTGCCTTTCCTTTTCCAATTCCCCCTCCCTTCCCTTCATTCCCCTGTGTCTACTCCACTGAACTTTTATTCCTTTTTTTTTTTTAAATCCCATCCCCCTGCTTAGTGTGGCTTACCATTCAGATACCAGAAAACAAAAAAAAAAAAAAAAAAAAAAAAAAAAAATAAAATAAAAAAAAAAAGATTTCACTTTCAGCTTTTTGGTAATGTTTTATTTCACTTAGCATGATCTCCAGATCCATCCATTTACTGGCAAATGTCATAGTTATTCTTCTTTATGGCTGAGTAGCAATCCATTGTGTATGTATACCACATTATCTTTATCCATTCATCTGTTGAAGGTCATCTGAGTTGGCTCCATAGCATAGCTATTGTGAATTGTGTTACTATGAACAGTCATGTGGTTGTGTCACTGTAGTATACTGATTTTAAATCCTTTGGCTACATACTGAAGAGTAGGAGATCATGATTCTTTAATCTGGGGTAGTTTCTGAGTCAACTGTTCTCCATGGGTTTTGGCTTTACTTGTGAATCCTTGGTTTTGTCTTCTGAGACTTTCTTTTCTTCCCTCCTTTGTTGTTTCTGAAGACAACACTGGAAAGTATGGCCTTTGAAGAACTTTCTCAGTATTTTCTTGCTTGTAGAAAATAACTAGGCTTTTTCATTTTAGGCTTTTGTCTGTGTGTCTCCCTTAAAATTTTTAGATTTTACATGAATCTGATTCTGTTCAATTCTAATTATAAAACCAATACCTGTACTTCTTTAAGAGAGAAGTTTCTTGATCTGGATGAAATTCCACCTTTTAATTACATCTATTTAACAAGTCCATGGGGAATAATAGTTTTAAGATTTCTAGAGCACATTTTTTTCTACCTGAAAAAATTTTTCTAATTTAGATTAAGGTCTTGTTTTAGAGTCAATTTTATTTATATTAATGTATTTTTAAAATAGTTTTATTAGTTGTTATTTAACCTTTACTTATTTATTTGTATGCAGTGCTGAGAATCAAACCCAGTGACTCATACATGCTAGCCAAGTGCACTACCACTGAGCCACAATACCAACCCCAATGTGTTTTTAAACTATGCAAAAAATGTAAGAATTGTGCATATTGATGGAATACCATATGAAGTTTCAGTATAAAATACACATTGTGCAATATGTAAATCAGGTTAAACATGTCTAACTCTTTAAATGTTTATCTTTCTTTATAAAAACTTTCAAAATCATTTCTTCTAGCTTTTTGAAATGCACAGTTGATCATTACTCTCTGTGGTCACCCTACTGTGTGCTATCACACCAGAACTTCTTCTTTCTCTCTAACTGTAACATGGTACCCATTGGTCAATCTTTCCTCATCCTTCCATCCTCCTGCTTTCCCCAGCCTCTGGTAACCACCACTCTACTCTCAACTTCTATGAGATTCACTGTTTTAGATTCCACATATGAATGACACCATGTGGTGCTTGTCTTTCCTTGCCTGGCTTATTTTACTTCAGTAACATAATGATCTCCATTCCTGCCCGTGCTTTTGCAAACGAAGAGATTTCATCCTTTTTATGGCTGAATAGTGTTCCATTGTGCATATGTGTACCACATTTCTTTATCCTTTTATCAATTGATGGACATTTAGTTTATTTCCATTTCTTAGCTGTTGTGACTAATGCTGCAATAAACACGGGCTTGCAGATATCTCTCCACCTACTGATTTCATTTCCTTTGGTTTTATACCCAGTAGTGGGACTGCTGGACCACATGGCAGTTCTATTCTTCATTTTCTGAGGAAACCACCTTTATTCTTTTTGAAGTATTGTAAAGGATTGAATAAACATACAATCTCAATCTCCTCCCTAAGCCATATTTTACTTTTTTAGTCTTTTGCTGATTAGAGAGGCTTGGGAGAAAAAGCAGTTTTATTTTCTAATCCAGTAAGTTCTTTCTTTTCTATGCTGTCTCTAAATTCTTCTTTTTGTCAACTGTTCAGTTCTTTCTTTAGATCATCTCTTTTTGTCTTTTATTATACACAGTCAGAAGCAACCAACTGACATTTTCAATTCTACCTTAAGTCCTTTTTAATCAAATCCAAGTTTGAACACAGATTTTCCCCCACGCTTTAACACAAATCTGTTCTTCCAGTCTTATAATAACATTATTTTGTCAGTCTTTGCTAACAATTGACTTGCCATTTGTCAGTTTCTTCTTACCACTTAATTCCAAAGCCACAATTATATATATTTTTTATTTTTGTTATAGTACAACTTCTCATAGGTTCCAATTTCTGTTTAAATTATGTTTTGCCACAATAATCTGCAATGAGTCCCCTGAAATTTAATGGTCTAACTATCAAGCATTTATTTAGTCCAGAAGTCTCCTAATCTGGGCTGGAATTAGACGACAGCTCGATTATGTGTCTGTGGTCAGTACATAGATCAATTGGGTCCTCATGTCCAGGGCAGCCTCGTTCACATGTAAGGCTATGGCTAGCTTATCTGGGAAGGTGAGGGCCACAGGTCTATGTTCCTTTAATTTTTAGAAGATTATCCTTTTATACTTGGCTTTAAAGTTACCTCCAAACAACTATCTGAAGATTTGTATTAACTGTCAACCAATTTTTAATTTCTTAAATGAGTTAAAATTTTATGATGTTTCTTTTACCATCATCATTAATTTTTATATCATTTTACTTTTGCATAATTGTATATTTGCATATATCCTGATCAGTAGAATTTCAACGTATAAAGCACCTAAAGAAAAATTTCAATCTAGATTATTGATAGTTTGCTTACCTATATTTTAAGGGGACCATCCAGATGTTACTAACAAGGCTGGTTTGTGTTATTAATGTTGAGATGCCTATCTGATGTGGGACCTGCATGTTCACACGTCCTTGATCACCTGCAAAAGGGGCAGTGACTCTAGAATGATGTGGTGGACATCCTTAGGCCACTAAGCCCCTGAAGAACTGAGGATGAGAGAAATGGCAGATTTGCATCCAAACTCCTAGTGTTTAACAACTTCAATTTTATTTCTAGTACCTTCCTCTGGAGGAAGGTATTATTATTCCTGCTTTACAAATGAGAAAAAATGAAATTTAAAAATCCTAAATATCCTGGCTGCCATTGCTGAGCTGATAAAAGATGTGGCTCGTACTCAAAGTGGGATCTGCTAGATTTCAAAACCTAGATTCTTTTCTGATATGTTAGATTAGTGTCTAATTAAGAGGTAAAAGCATGGGATACAACGAATTATAGATTGGACAGTCACGAGAATCATGACAACTTCCAAAGTTACATGTTGATCATAGTGAAGTTGATGACCTCGACTTACTCCCATGCTTCCTTCCAAAATTCCTTGTTGGGCAATTCTATCTCCACCAACGTGGAACACTGACAAAGTCCCATCCATCCATCTGTTGATCTGGCATTTGTCGGTGTGTTGATCCAACTATGTACCTTATTTACCTGTCATCTATATCCCATATTGGTTTGGCTCTATGCTAGTCCAGTCATTCTGTTTCATTAAAATAGAAAGGTCTTGTATTTTAAATTCAAGTTGAGCTCTGCTCTTTTCAGATATGGGTATCCTCTGAGTCAGGTGCTGCACTCAGCCTGGCCCTGCTGCTGGAGGAAATGTGATCTTAAGAGTCTAATAGGACATTAGAAGGGTGGCAACCAGCAAAGTTGTGCTCTTGGAAAACTAAGAATTAATCCCAGGACCAGAAAGATGATCCTCACATGTTTTCAACTTCAACTTTCTGTCTGTCTGATAATTTTGCATAATTTTCATGAGATTAAAATCATCACAATAATCTCAATTCATTCTATTATGGCAATGTCTTTATTCCTGTGCAAAATGGATACTGTGTTGATATCTTTTAGTAAATAAAATATGCTGGAAGGATTCACTTTAGTAGCAGTTCACAGAGCTCTGACCGAAAAAAAAAAAAAAAAAAAAAAAAAGCTTTGTTCAGATATAATAAACACACTTCTGTCCTACCTTCTGTGTCATTCTTGTGAGCATGTCATATCAACTGAGGTCCAAAAACTTACATTTGCAAAGTCCCTTTTACCATGCAGAATAGGATATTCACAGACTTCTTAAAATTAGGATATAGGCGTCTTTGGAGGATGGCATTATTTTTCCCATGATGACACCCTCAAAGAAATTTTGCTCCACCTCTCATAATTTTGACTCAGTGTTATTTATTTTAATTAAAAAGTCAATGTGTTACAGAAAACTGCCCATTGTAATTCCCACTAATTAATAATGACAGTGTTTTATACCTCATAGTACTTGCATCTTCATTCTTCATTATCAAATGTCCCCCCAAATTAACCTCTAGTTTTATAATCTGGTGCACCTACAATTGTATTCCACATATATTATATATGCAAAATAGGTCATTTGTAAGATCCATTTTAATTGAAATAATGAAAGGGAATTCAATCTACTCTCATTAATCATGGTATTTTATTATTTATCCATGAGAAATATGGTATTATTTAAAAGCCTTGAAGGTAGAAACTGTTTGTTACTAAGGCACAAATTCAGGCAAACAGACAATATCTAGGGCTTACATGGTAAAACTGAGGAGCCCCAGATGTTGTCCCACCTCCCTGGGGATGCACCCCAGTTAGAGAACAGGCTCTGGAGCAACATCAAAGGAGACCTTACCTGAGAGGTGTCAGAACCAGGGCCTCCCAACAAAGTCTTTCCTGCCCACAGCTCCTGTCAACATTTGCTCTTATGAAAACCTGGATGTTAATCTAGGCTTGAAGGCAGAGATTCTCAAACACATGATTTTTACAGCACTTAAATCTAATAAGAAAGAACATTTTAGAACATCTATCTTATCCAAATAATCAAAAACAAAAACAAATTGTTATATATAATGTACATAGTCATTCTAGAACTTTCTTCATATATATATATATATATATATATATATGAAAAACTTCCTTTTAAAATAGGAAACCAGGTTTATAAAGGTTCTTAGGGATTGCTCACAGATCTCATGGTTGTGGCTAAGAACTCCTGCCAAGGCCCACATGGTTCAGCTTCCATACCTGGTTTTGCTTCACTTGCTGTCATGAAATACCACTGAGTCATGGCAATAATGATAAGTCTTGGCTTCCTTGAATAATGCAGACTAATAACCATCACCTGTATGTGCACTGCCCACCCAACAGTTACTAATACCTATGAGGACAGAATTTTACAGGCTTAGGAGATGATTTCATACCTTTAACTCTACTTTATTTATTTCAAATGATAGTGTAGTGGGTTTTAAAGAGAACTAAGTTTAATATAAACAAAAATAAATTTAGTTTCATGATATTATTTAAATTTTGAGACTCAGGGTAATATGGTTTTCAATATATTAGTCAGCTTTCTCTTGCTCTAACAAAATACCTGAACTCATCAAAAAGAATAAAGGTTTATTTTGACTGACAGCTTTGGAGGTTTCAGTGCACGGTCACTTGGCCTTGTTGCTTTGGGCCTGTGGTGAGTCAGAACAACACGGGTGAAGCATGAGGTGAAAGAAGCTGCTCACTTTGTGGAATCTGGGAAAAATTCAAAGAAAGGAAGAGAAGGGCCAGGATCCCAATATCTCTTCAAGGGCATGCCCCGGAAACCCAAGTTCCCTTTTCTCGACTCCACCTCCTGAAAGTTCACCACTTCCCAACAGTGCCATGAGCTGGGAGCCAAGCCTTCAACACCTGAGTCCCCGGGGACATTTGAGATTCAAACTATAGCATAATATAATGAAATTTGGAATAAGTAAAATGCTAGTAATTGTGAATATACCTATTGTTTATGTTATAGGTAACACATGTATACTTACCTGTTTCTAGTTTTCATCAAAGAAGTAGTTTTTCTCCCACTTTTCACGGGATTTGCTTCTTTGTGTCTTTACCAAATGGTGGGTATATGTCTGAGAAACTGAGTGGCTGACTTTAGGTTACTGTTTATGTATTGTCAATTTTTCCTGTGAATCTTGTTTCACTTAATAATCAGGTATGTTTTATGTAATGGAAATTCTAAATGATGATGAATTGAACAAAACCAGAATTCATTCATTCTATAAGTAACACTTTTACTCATTCTTTCATTCCTTTGACAATGATAAGAAATCAAGAGGTAGACAAGGCTAGGTTGGTGTCACAGTAGTTGAGCGATACCCTGATCAAAGACTCTTGGATTCCATTGACATTTCCTTCATTTCTGTTGCATCTCCAGTAACCATGTGGGCATTTGAGACAGATGGTTCTCTTTCAAAAGAATTCTTGGTAAACCACTTCCCAACAGTGCAATGGGCTGGGCACCAATTGTTCAGTTTGCATAGTTGAGATTATGCTGGGATCCATTAACTTTGAGAGAAGGAGGAACACTTGTGGATTTTTTGTGGTTTTTGTTTGTTCGTTTTATCATAATTGCGTATGTTCTTTGGATTTATATGCATTGACTGATAAAATCTCAACTCTATGGGAGAATGTTAAACTAACAATTTGACAAAGATATTTTACTCAATTTAACTTTTTATTTTATACTGCATCATATCTTTGCAAAGATGAAATATTCAAGTTACGACAACTTCAGAAGGTCATTACTGGTGAAGATTTATTGTACAGTGCCTTGAGAGGCTTAGTTTCTCCTTTTTGTCAGTGAGAAAAGGAATTTTGAATAATGATTTTTGAGAAAAAAAGAACTTACCTATAGTTAATAAATAGGGGCTCCGCTTCTTTAATTGACTGTAGAAGCCTAGAAGATTCAGTAGTTTTAAAGGAGACTCAGTCTTCTTGTGTTCTCTCTTCCATGTAAGAGAACAGGTTTCCCTGGTGTGGCGCTCAGCATGGACACTCTGGTGCCATCTTTGTTTGTTGACTGGGCCTTCATCTTCAATTTTTATAAATAAGGGCAGTGATATTTAGATTCCTAATGTCACCGCATTGTTGAAAATATAAATTTAGACATACAGAAAGACATTAAGAAATTTTAAAGTGTTACATAATTGACAATAAATTATATATCAAAATAGTTCTAAACTGTCGAAATAGTTCAGAAAAATGCTTCTTGGAGATAAGAACAATACCTATTAACTTCCCTATAAATGTTTTATCATGAGAAATCAGAAGTAAGGGAATAGTTGTGTCTTCTAGGCAATGTAATTGCAGGGCGGGAGGTGGAAGTCCTGCATTCCATAGATTATTTATACCTCAAGTTCAATCTCATCTTGAAATATAATAATAATCATTGGCAAAGCTTTATCATCTAGTTTACCTTTTTCGAGTTTTAAAAGAATAATAATAATCATAACAATAGTTCTGAGTGAGCATTCAGTAAGTCCTCAGAATCATTTCTAAGTGCTGTTATTTTCTACATATTACTCAATAGAAACTGAGACACAAAGGTGTTAAAAGACATATAAGAGTGCACATCTAAAAAGCATTAAAGGCAGGGTGATCTAAGTTTCTGGCCTCACAGTCTGAACAAACAGCTTAAAAGCTTTCTTTCATAAGGCTAGAAAATAAACTTTAGCATTAATCATTGATTTAGGAAGGATTTTAAATGTGTCTGTGTTTCTTTAAAGTTTTATGAATTTGTATTCACGATACTATATTCATTCAAATCTTTGGCCTATTCAACCACCTAGGGATCTGGCTTAATTCAGTTCCCTAGGTGTGTAGGATATCATGGTCTTTGCACTTCAGAGACCACAGGAACAACCAAGCAGCGTATGTAATGGCTAATCGGCTTTGAGACTTGGGGAAACAATCTATACAATTCTGTTCAGCTCTCCAAATCCCAGACCAGACATCACATCATTACTAAATGCCTGACCTTGGCAGGTCCCTTATGATTTCTGGGTCTAGCTCCCTTATCTATAAAGAGATAACAGTAACCAACTTACAGTGTTATTAGGACTAAATAAGATAAAAAACATATAGCACAGTTTGGGGCATGTGGAAGGCACTTAAGGGGGTTGGTTGAATTACAGAAAATCCCTTTGTGCCAGTGGGGTGATTCTCATATAATCTTTGTCAAATGGATCGACTTAGAAATTTTTCTTGTTAGCCAAGGAAGTTAAAAACAACAGTTACAACAACAAAGGAACAACTAATGCACAGCAGGAGGATACCTGTGGAATTTAACTCTATGTTAAAAATAAATTTCAACATAGCAAATAGAAGTCAGGCAAAACATTTCTCTAAAACCTGTGATACAAAGTAATTTAATCAAATCCTCTTTAGGAATATGTTGTTCATCAAAGTTGTTCCTTTGATTCTGGAAGGAATTTCTAATCTGAAAAAGAATCTCAGATTGTTACCCTTAACACATTAGACTAGATATAGGGGAGCTACTTTAAATGCTCTAAATCAACTTTCGGCACCAGCCTTAGTAGATCAAGTCAGTGTAGAAAGGATTTGTGGCGTTCTCAAAATTCAATATGCAATTTAAGTCTGTTATAGCTATTTCATAAGTATAGCACTGATGCCTATTACGAGACTTGTCAGTTAAAGTAGTTGAAGGAGTCCAAATATTGGGTCTCCAAACACTAACAGTCTCACACACACACACACACACACACACACACACACACACACACACACACACATAAGCTGAAAATGTCTTTATAGTCACAAAGTAACTTTATATGCACATGGGCTGCCATTGCCTTCTCTCATACTGCTTATCCAAATATAATTTTCACGATACAGAAAGAGTTCTGCTGATGCACCTAGGAGTCTAGGTACAGTTTGGGATTCTGAGCAAAATTAAGACAGCAAGAGCTTATTGTCAAGACTTCACTATTTCGTATTCATTCTTTTAGAAATTCCTAACCCGTGTATGCATATACAAAGCCCCTAGAGTCCGTTGGATCTAGATCATCACTTAAGCTCTGTGAGTGTTTGTTTAGTTATCTGGATATGCCCAGTGACACCTACCTTGAAAGGTTGTTGGGTTGAGTGTGTGAAGTATGTTCCAACTACCTGGCACAATGCAGGCACTCAAAAATATCATTATTCCTAATGCTGTCACCTGGCTCACCTGCACTTGCACCTGGTACTGTTTACATGACACTGAAGTGTACTAAAGTACACAAAAACACCTCCACAAAAATGTACAGAAATGCAGGTATCTATGCCCTTGCTAGATAGTGGACTTAGTCACAGATGATAGAATCAGTGTAAAACTACAGCAAAGACATGGCTTCTACCACTGAATCAATTCACAATTAATAGAAAAGAGAAGATAAAAAAATTAGTTTGGATTCCAATAGATTCATGAGTAGACTAATGCCAAGTATGAAAGATATTTATTCTCCATGAGCTCATTAGTATCATATTAGGAATTATTTAGATTAAACTTTAGCTAGATGTTTCCCAGACATGTCATGTCAAACCTGTGACCCCATAATGTAGAGAGTAGCTTGTACCTCAAAAAATGTGGCATAAGCTCTCTTCTCAGTGGAGTCTGTACAGACCAAAAATGTGAAAGAATGAATAGCTAGTCACCTTTTATAAATCACAGTTCATTGGTTCTCTGGCAGTGCTGTCAATCCCAAATGACTTCATGAGTTTTCAGAAGATCAGAGAGACCAAGTGGAGTAGAGGGATGTAGATAAATCAGTGCATGTGCAGTCTAACCCCCGCTAAAATGGCAAATTGGATCTCAACAAATAGCATATTAGTCTTTATTCATAGCTTGAGCATATCTAAATGAATGATGAGAGAAACTATTCCTTTAGAAATTCCTAACTTCAGATTAACCCCAAATCTACTTTTACATTTGGGTTTGACCAAATAAAAGATTACTGAGAACCATCTTATACTATAAAGATCACCCTTTATTGAAAGTTACAATTACAATTGATTAGTAGTAGTTTGCTAAAACCACTTTTTAGGAAAAATTGTTAATCTTGGTATGGGTTCACCGAAACACAAGTTTTGAGTTTAAGTAAAAACTCTCACTGTTATTCAAGGGAGAGAGATAGCCCTTGTGTAGTGATTCCTCTTCAGAAGCCTTATGTCTGTTGAGAATGGGACCTCAGGGTGGGTGGCACCCGATCACATACCCCATTACCTTCTCCAATGCATCAATCCCACACAAAATCTGTTAGCTCAACATTTTCCTTCTTGTTTCAATGGTTCTTTTTTTAAATTATTATTATTTTTAAATTTTTTATACACAGCATTTTGATTATACACAAATGGGATACAACATTTTGCTTCTATGGTTGTGCACCACATAGATTCATAACCATTCGTGTAATTTAAGACAGGTTCTCATTACATTTCTCAGGATCTCACTAAGTTGCTGAGATTGGCTTTGAACTTGTGATCCCCTTGCCTCAGCCTCCCCAGCCACTGGGATGACAGGTGTGCACCACCATACCAGGCTGGTTCTACATGTGCCTTTGAGTATTTGCTGTTGTCCTTTAGGAGTAACAAATGGATCTAGACAGCCATTCACCCTAACACAACAGCAGCGAATGCTCAGAAAATTACAAAAACTTCTTGACCTTCCTTAAAATTGCAACTGCATTATAAAGAGCTATCAATACTGTGAAACTACAGGTAAGTAGTTCTTGGAATTGCTCAAATGGTATGTAAAATCATTCCAAAATACCTGAAAGGAAGGG
Organism: Sciurus vulgaris; assembly: GCF_902686455.1. Lineage (NCBI taxonomy): Eukaryota > Metazoa > Chordata > Mammalia > Rodentia > Sciuridae > Sciurus > Sciurus vulgaris. The sequence goes on along the minus strand of NC_136473.1, from coordinate 84,390,642 downwards.
ACAAGAATTTCTTATAACTTTATTGCAAACAACAACATATTCAGGTCAAAGTAGATGTGTTTCCATGCTTAAGAAAGAGGTGAGAAGAGAGTGTTTAAGCTTCTTATATTTTCCCCTACAATGGAATGTACAAAACCTGGTCATTTCTACTGAATATGCTGGCTTTTGTGCAAACATGAAACTGAACCTGATATAATTATTTTATTGTTTTATAATTAAACAATTCTGTGTATGCCTAAGACTCTGGAGGAAATTGTTCCATTGAATTATAACTCCTGACTTCTCACAAAAATTCTTAAAACATATAGAACTTGTTTAAGTTTAGGGGAACTTTTTTAGGCTTGTGGCACTTCTGAGTTATATAACCATATCAATTTTCAAATATTCCGTGTTAATAATCAGCTCATGTATTATTCTTGCTGTGTTTTTTATCCCCCTTCACATTATGCCTCTTCTCTTAGTCATGGTTTTTGTTTTTTTTGTTTTTTTTTTTTTTTCTTGAACAACTTAATTATGCTTTGAGGTCTCTAAGAGAATGGAAAGTCGAAGAAAAACAAAGAAAACGCAAAGAGTCAGGATCTTGTTCAATTTGTTTTCTATTCTCTTTTCATTTTTAACTTGGGTATAAACAGTGTCTAGGAAATCTTGATGTTCCAATCAATTTTAATTATTCATATTTTCTCTGACTGCGCAGCATCTTCCTGGCCACCCAAAATGATCATATTGCCATCAGCTAAGAGTCAGCTGAGGATTTGACTGAAAAGCATCAGAACGTTGCTTTTGTTTGTGGGAAGCATGCACTAGTTTCTCATGCCATACAAAGGCTAATGCCCGCCTCCTCACATTGACTATCTCTTGCTTCTCAGAGGCACAGAACACTGGACTGCAAGAGGTAACATGAGAGGGCAAAAGGTAGACCTGGGATTTGAACCAAATTACAAAGCCAGCGGACTTTCCATGCCTACACAGTGAGTCTGAGAGATTGAGCAACAGTAGTGGTAAATATTAAACAGGGTTAAGGATTTGCCTGATGGTCTCCATTTATATGAAATTTAGTTTGTTGATCTCTCAGACACTTTAGCCTTGACCTAGCTTCAGAATCAGTTGATTTTTTTTTCCCATTGAAGAGTAAAGTTTTCATACAGTATTAAAATATAGCTTGGTAAGGACATACAAAAACACAGTGTTTGATAGTGAACTTTTATTTTCCACATACTGTCCTTAAAGGAAGGGCCTTTTAGCTCAAGTCTGAGGGGTGCACTCAGCTGTTTCATCAAAGGCATATTTTGGCTAGGTCTTTTCTTGATTCATAATTTACTAGTTTTGCCAACTATTGCATCACCCTAATATATACATATGATGTTAAAATTTGATCAACAGAGTTTAACTCTTTTCATATTGATTGTCCTGGAACCCCATTTATTGCTTTGAAGTTAAAATTAAAAGAAAAATTTGAAGAAATACCAACACTTTTAAGGCACGTGATTTTCAAAGTTCATTATAGAATTGTCTTAGTGAGTGGTGCTGCTATAACAAATATACCATAAACTGGGTAATTTAAACATCAGAACTTTTTTCCTTATAGTTTTGAAGCCTAAGTTTTTTCCTACAGTTCTGAAAGTCTAAGGTCAAGGTTTTAGTATAGCCAGTCTTAGTGAAAGTTCACTTATTTCCTGGTTTTCAGTCAGCTGTTCAAATCCTCATGCAGATCAGAAAGGGAGAGATCTTCCATGTATCTTTTCTTTTTGATATCAGAAATTGAACCCAGGGCCACGTAACCACTGAGCCACCAGCCTGGTTTCATTTTTAAATTTTGAGACAGAGTCTCACTAAGTTGCTTACAGCCTCCCTAAGTTGCCAGACTGGTTTTGAACTTACCATCCTCCTGCCTCATCTGAGCAGCTGGGATTGCAAGCATGAGTCCCTATGCTGGATTTTATGTCTCCTGAAAAGTCAGGAATCCCGTTCTTGAAGAACCCAGCATAACCTTCCAATCCTTAATACTATTACTTTTGGGGATAGGATTTCAACATATAAATTGAGCCACATATGATCCACATTTGGTCTATATTCAGAATAAAGCATGTTTATTCTTTTCTTGGTGGAAAATTTTATAAATTGATTAATCCAAATATATTATGTTTATAAAAGTAATTAACTAGAACACTGAACCATTTCCCATAAAATAAGTTGAATAATAAAATAATCATTTAACTGTGAAGTTCTTCTTAATCATAGAAAACAATATTTGTGTAGTATGAAGTTGTCATTTGTGTTTGATTCTCATGAATGGGGTAACTGAAGTTGAGAAAGTTTAAATAACTTGTCTAAGTTGACACAGCTCATAATTGCTGATTCCAGTTCTTATTTCTATATTTTGGCACAGATTCCACTTTATACTACTTCTATCTCTTACTCTCTTCCAAAACAAGAAAATTAGGGATAGTGTGTAAGAGATAAATCCTGATATCAATAAAATGTTGGTTCATGCTGTGTTCTAAATATTTTCTGTCCTCCAATATCCATATGTTGAAATCTTCACCTCCAAGGTGATTGCATTAGGATAAAGGGCCTTGGGAGTTAAGTCTTGTGGCTCAGTCCTCATGAATGAGATTAGTGACTTTCTAAAAGAGGCTATGGAGACTTCATTCACCCATTTGCCCCTATCACCAGGTCATATTATAGTGAGGACACTGGTCTTCACCAGACACCAAAGAGTCTGCTCACCCTTGATCTTGTCCAGCATCCAGAACAGTCAGAAATACATTTTTTTAGCTTAAAAGCCTCCCAGTCTCAGGTATTTTGTTACAGTAGTACAAACAGCATAAGGCATTCAATAGAGTACATTTTATTTTTTAGAACTAGACATAGATTTTAGTTCTTATCACACGTTTCAAAAATGCCATTTAGAAATATTTGTGTAAAGTATAATTACAACTCATAAAATAAAAAGCATTTGCCAAATCAGCTGTTAATGTCTACATACTATTAAAAAACATGGGAATTGACATCTTGGGGAGAAGAACTGAACTGTAACTGAGTCTGCAGTGAGAAAGGAAGCACCACACTGGAGCTGCATTTCTCATTCCAGGGGAACCTCTTGCCTAACACAGCTGTTTAGAATTAAATATTAAGCATTTGAAAGTGTATTGACTGAGTTTGTTTTCAAGTGTGAAATTCATGAAATTAAAATATATTTGTGAGCAGATAAATGTATTGGGGCTTACTGAGGACTATTCAATGTATTTGTAACTGTGTAACCCTGGTTTTAAAATCCCTGTCTGCTACTGCAGGACCTTGCTCTTTTAAATTGTCATCTAATATGGTTGAGATACTTCTAGGGTTGGTTTTGCATGGCCGAGACTACATTGTTTTCAGATCTTTGCAGACTTTCTGTTCTCTTACCCAGGATTCCTGAAGCTATTCCTGATATCCCCACTGTTTGCTCAGCTTCGTATCTTGGCACTACTGTTAGCCAGAGGGAGATGGCAGAGGTCCTTCACAAAGGTTGTCTTCTGGTGCCATCACCAGAAATTTCCACTGTTGAGCCTGTTGATGCACTGCACACATCAAGACACGCACTGACTCCCAGGAAGAGTTCAAGGAGCTCTTCCATATTCCTCTCTCCATTATCTTCCTCCCACAAGAAATCCAATAAGACTAGTAGCTGAGGTAGTCCAGTCAGAGTCACTCAGTCATTCTCCCTCCCCTTGGATGCTATCTTTATGACCCATTTGGCATTTAGGCCAGAGTTACTGCCAACTGGGCTCTAGCCAGGACACAAACACTTGATCCTGGTCCTTCTGACTTCTCCTCTTCTGACCTTGGCACCCTATTGCAGTGCTACAATCTGAAGCTCAACTTTGGATTGGCAGGACCCTCTGGTCTTTGGCCATTAGGCCAACATGGATATGATTTAGCTAAAGAGAGAGTGGTGCTAGATGAGGCATGGCCTAACTTATAACAGTTCTATGTAGCACTTAGATCCAAAGCTCCAGTCAGTGATATGGTATTTCTTTGTGTCACCAACATTTATCTTTGATCATATCAAGAAAGCAAGGATTTCATAAGAGGAAAGATAATCCAGCTGTGTGTGTCCAAGTCCTCCAAAAGGCAGACTCCAAGATAGGATTAAGCTTGTAAGAGTGTTTTCAGAGAAAGTGTCCAAGAAGGAGGACATGAGGTGGAGAGGGAGCCAGGAAGTGGGAAGGGAGTGGGAGAACAGTCAGACCATGAGGCCAGTCTGATCCCCATGAAGGAGAAAGGGAAAAGAGATGGAGTGAAATCACCTGGATTACTACACAGACTAAGAAGGCTCAACAGAGCCATAAAGGACTCCTCAAGTTATGTCAGCCATCAGAGAAGCCCCTTGGTGCTCAGGATGGGTGTGCCTTTTTAACTAAGCCACACTCACTGGTTGGCAATAAGCAGCCCCTCGAAAGCTTAATCTCAATACAAAAGCAATGATGGACTTCACAGAGCAGCAGCTGGAACCTTTGATCAAAATGTCTGTAGTTGAAGATTGAAATGTTCATCCCATGACTATCACATCTACTAAACTAGAATTTGGGTGTTCCTACACCACCTAATCAAAATACCTATTAAGTGTTGAGCTGCAAATATCTTACTTCATTGTCTGACACCTGGATGACCACAAACCATCTAAGCTTCTTGGCTAAACATTTTAATAGCTGGAATCAAGTGTCCATGACTTTTATTAGTGGAAACCAGCACTTCCTGATCTTCTCAGGCATATTAGTTTTCTCTCTGCATAACAAATTGCCTCAGACTTTGGGTTTTAAAGCATCAGGCATTTATTTTCTCAAGTCCTATGTATAGCAGTCTGGGAGACCTCACCTGGGTCCTCTTTTAGTATCTCACAGGGATGAAATTAAAATATTGGTCAGATTAGGCTTTTATCTGAAAGTTCTGGGGAAAAAATTTCTTCCAAGATCTTAACAAATTCCTGTGGTTGTAGGACTAAAGTTCTAATCTTCTTGCTGGCTATCAGTCAGGGTCATTTTTAGTTCCTGTGATCGTTTGAACACTACCCCCAGCCCCAAAAGTTCCTGTTTTAATGCAGGAGGTGAAATGACTATACTAAGAGAGTCATAACCTAAGCAGTGGATTGCTCTATTAAGTGGATTAATAATTTGAATAAATTTGTGATTGGTAACTGTAGGCAGGTGAGGTGTGGTTGGAGAAAGGAGTCACCTGGAGCGTGCCTTAAGAATGATATGTTTAGTTCTTGGCTCCTCTTGCTTTCTCTCTGTTTCTTGGCCTCCATGAACTGAGCAGCTTTTCTCCACCATACCCTTCTGCCATGATGTCAGTGTCACCTCAGGTTCAGAGCAATGGAACCAGCTGACCATGGAATGAACCTCTGAAACCATGAGTCTAAATTGAACTTTTTCTCCTCTAAGTTGTTATGGTAAGGTATTTTTTTTGTCACAGCAATGAAAATCTGACTAGCTTAACTCCTGCGATCTGCTTTTAGGTCTTCCACTTGTCCCTTTCCACCTTTTTAATGGACTCATTTCATGTCAAATTCCTTTTAAATTTCAAACATCTCTACTTTCTTCTTTGCTACCAGCAGGAAGAAACTCTGCTTTTGAAAGGCTCATGTTATTAGATTAAACCAACCTGGAGACTCCCTATCTTATAGTTCACTGATTAATAACCTTACTTACATTTGCAAAATTAGTTGGCTATGCAAAGTAACATAACCACAGTAGCTTTATCTCATTTTACCCATAAGGGTCCTCTTAAAATGCTACAATTCATGCAGGGAGCCTTGAGGAGGCTTGCTATTTCTGGGTACCTATTCTCCAGTCTCCTTTTCTTCTTTATCCCATACTGAACACAACATCAGTTCCATAATTCACCAAAATTTTAATAAAAAAACAACTATTATATGTAGAATATTTTTACTGTCACTGAGGCATCACTAGGAGATTATCTCAGGCCATATAAACACAAACACGTAAAGTTGAATTTTAGAAATGAATAAGCTTTCTTCCTTGCCAAGTACATAGTACTTGGTTCAAGATTCTCTTCGAGTCTGTTCTCAAAGACCTTTACCTTTCTTCTTCTACAATCAAGTTATCTGTGATTTTCTTATCAAGACAATAGCACATCTTACTTCAAACTATCCAAAGCACATATTTTGATGTTTTCTTAAGCAAAAGAGGCATTAAGCAGGTCATCATTTCCTTTATGAACTTCTTCCCTTTCCCCCAGCCTCCCACCCCACCTTATCCAATAGACCATAGGGAGACATTGAAAAGATCTCCTCTAGGAAGTCAAAAGGGAATGGTGAAGGGGAGGCATGAGGAAGAACTGAGGAACAAAAATCTGCCAATCACGCTATGTCCATTGTAAAAAAAAGACCACAATAAACCCCTCATTTATATATAATTATAATGCACTAATAAAAAAATAACAGGAGGGACACCAGTAGAGTAGAGCAAGCAGATCAGGGGAGGAGGAGAATGAAAGGGAAGTTACTGGGAAATGAGATCAAATTATGTTATGTGCATGTACAAATATGATACTATGAATTCACTATTATGTACAATTATAATGCAAAAATTGAAAACAAAATCTCTTCTAACCCTGTATACAGCAAAATCCTGGAATGGTAGACCTTTTTGTTCTCTTCTGTGTAAATCCCATACATGCCCCAGGAAAATAGCACTGCTGCAATTGTTTTTTAGAAAAGTCTACTGTTTGAAAGTGACTCCAGAAGATTCCTTTTTACACCCTGTGCTCTAGCATGGATTTCAAAGTAGCCTTGCCCTGTATCCTCATGTCTGGCTTTTAGTATAAAACAGTTCTCTCATCTCTGCTTGCAGTCCTCTCACTTCTTAGGACTCACAGGGATCTTTCAGGCCTGATGTGGAGAATGATAGGAACAGACATGAGATTCTACTTATTCCCCACAATAGCCTCTTTGGCAGAGTGGCCCTTGCAGTAGCTTTCTACCTAGTTTTCCATGTAACCCATCTCTTGGTGGGGACACCACCCAGCAACCTGCCCAATATGCACAAATACATCTGAAATGTTAGAAAGAATAGGTTAGCCCAGTTCTGGGTTCATCTGCAGAGGAATTTGAAGATTGTTCTCTTCCCAATGTACCTGGACATATATGCTTCTAATCCCAGCATGTAAGTGCTTTACCAGTTTTATTGGTCAGATTTGCAATTGCCTCTTTCACTTCTGGTTTATAAGGTTGAGGTCAGAGTGTTAAGTTTTATGAGCTAAATATAAGAGACTCACTGTTCCTTCTTGTTTTTCTTGTCATAAAGAGTACAGTACTGGAGTGGCAGAACTTAATGAATTGAGTCTTTAGCCTGACACCCAGAGCAGCACCTGCTGGCAGCGGGAAGTGTCACTGCTGTAAACCTTCCACCCAACGGTCAGGTAGTGTGCACACCAGAGCCTTGTTAATTCATTACCTTTTAAACTGAAGATAAATGTTCCTTTTTGTGTGTGTGTGTAAATAAAGTGTTTTCAATCAGAATCTTGTTTTCCATGTTTCATTCATCTTTGCTATCAACTCTAAATTCTTATAACAACAGAAAAGCAATAGTGAGCTTATTGAAACTGTGAAGATTTTACATCTTTTTATCTGCCCCCTGTATTATGTTAATCCCCAAAATAAATATGGAAATTCAATTCACCTTTAAAAGTCTTGCATATACCAGGAAGAGTGACTGTACATTTCTAACTTGGAAACCAAAGATCTGGCAATTACAGAAGTTCTGTTTATGATTCCTGTGAGTTGACAAGCATCGCCTGTCACAAGTTTTAAGGAGTGAAATAATTGTCTTGACTTCAAGGAAAATTTTTAAGTAGCTGTAAAACGTGAAACTCTGTGTATGTATGTGTTAGTCCCTTAATGAAATACCTTTGAAAATGTGTGCCAGGTACTCCTTAAACAGTAATGATTTCTCCAGACAGTGTCTCTTAAGTAAGACCAATAAAGACAGCTTCCACATAACTAGGGTGATGTGCTCCTCAGCACCCAACAGAAAACTTACAATACCACTAATCTTACTTTGGGAGAATGCTTAGAAAATGTCTTCCTACAACAAAAAAGTTGATCACCATACAAACAGCACTTGATAAACACAACATCTCTCAAACTAAATTTCTTGCTACAACACAATCATTTTCAGGACTCACATAGAACTTTATACAGGGAACTTCTTCCACAGGGTGAAAATTGTAAACTTGGTGATTGAATTTCCCCTGAATTTATTCTGTTTAAGAACAAAAATAATATATGTTTACTCTGTGTCAGATATTGTGGTGGGAGCTGTGTGATACATTATTTAAATGTAACCAAATTCTTGAAAATTTGTATTCATCCATACAGTTATTCATCTAAAAATTTATTGATGTTCTTCTATGTGTCAAGCATTTGTGATGTATCTTGGGCACTTGAGATGCTTCAGTGAAGAAAGTGAACATCTCTGCACTCAAGGATCTCACATTTTAGAAGTGGAAGAAAGGGTGACATACATATACATAGTAAATACATAAATTACATAATACATAAGAAAGGACTAAATGTTGCAGAATAAAGACGTCAAATAAGAGTAAGGGGAGTTTGGAGGGTAAAATGGGGAACAAATTGCTTAATAAATAGCATGGTCAATCCAAGTCTCATTGAGAAGATGATATTTGATCAAAGACCTGAAAAAGATAAGAAAACAAGGTGGAAGATATCTGTAGGAAGATATTTCAGGTTCAGAATACATTTTGCGCAAAGATTAGAATTCAGGACTAAAACTGGCCTGTTAGAAGACCTGGAATCTAAAAAGGTTCTCTCATAGGAGTTAAGAGTAACATGGTGCTTACTAGGGGCTGGGGAGGGGAGGAAGGAGGGACGAAGGGGAAAGGTTCTTCAACAGATGCAATGATGTATGTAGTTGCATAAGAATAATAAATTGTGGAGCTCCATTGCACAGCAAAGTGAATATAATTAGCAAATATACATTATATATTTCAAAATAGTTATATACTTTAAAATGTCAGAAGAGAGTATTTTGAATATATTCAAAGAAATGAATATATGTAGGGTGATGGCTATGCTAATTATTCTGAGTTAACCGTTGCCAAGATAGACATGAAAGAAAACATTATAGAGTAACTCGCAATTACATGTGAATATTAAAATTAAGTTTTACATGTAAAAAATAATAGCAAGGTGGTCATGTGGCAGGGAGGGTTTCAGCAAGGTGAAGAGAATAAACAAACTCATCAAATCATCATGTCAGTCAAGTCATCTCTGCCATGGTAAGGACTTTCTCTGTGTGAAATGAGGCACTGGTGCTGGCTTTTGAGAAAAGGAGTGACATAATAAGATTTTTACTTCAAGAGGATTCCTCTCTCTCTTCCTTTGGAATAAAAGACTTTGGGTAGACAAAGGAACAGGGGAGAGGAAGCAGGAGGCTCTTAAAATTTCAGGTAGAAATAATGGTCATCCTGACTGGAGTGATGGCTTTCATAAAGAAGGACCCTAGAGAATTTCCTCACTAATTTCATTTTGGGGGCTACAGAACTGACGCCAAGGATTTGAACAAAGTCATATTATGAAGGCTTGTGTTAACTGAGAGGAGAAAGGTTTCTGTGGAAGAGACTTTGGAGAGAGATGAAGCACTTTGTTTTTGAACATGTTGAATGTGTCTATTGGACATGCCAGTGGTAGTGTCATATATGTAGTTGAACGTACAGTCTGGAGTAAAGAGGGACGGCTGAACTGGAACTTGACTTTGGGAATCACTAACACATGAATATAATTCAGAGACTTCTGATTGGTTGAGATCATCAAGAGAATGGATCCAAATAAAGAAGATGATCAAGATCTGAGCCCGAGGGCAGTGTAATGATAAGAGACAGGGGAGAAAAAGGGAACATCAAAGAGAAGTGGAAAGAGTGACAAAGGAGTAGAAGATAAACTATTAAGATGATTAGAAGAGTATGGTGTTCTGAATGTTAGCTGAATATAGACGTAATTTAACCATCCATGTGCTTAATAACAATTTGTTCATATTTCATAATTTATGGTTAAATTTCATAAATTTGTACCAATAATAAGTGGTAGAAATTTAATCTACAATCAACCCTTTTAGGTTAATATCCCGATTGTTTCCTCGAATGCTATAAGCTATTATTATAAGTTTAATAAGACCCATAAACATAAGTTATATCCATTATTGCTATATATTCAGGGCTTCCTGGGAAGATCTTTTCTCGCGAACAGTTTATACTAATGCGATTTGCTATTTCATCAATAAGAAAGCTGAGAATTTAAGAGGTAGGTGGTAACTTTAAGATCATGATTGTTGTGGGTTAAGCTGAAACTTGGATCCTAAACTTATGATTCCAAGTGGTATGTGTGTGTGTGTGTGTGTGTGTGTGTGTGTGTGCTTCCCTACATCGCTCCTTCTAGCCCATAGTATGGGAATGGGAGAGTCTTACACTTTTTTTCTCTTAAAGCATGTCTGTCAAATCCTCCTGATTAGCTAATTAATAGCCAAGTTTACCATTTAGTTAAAATCAGTTATTGAATAAACTCAAGGGGAAAAATATACAATTTACATGAAATGTAAATTACCTCTGCATTAAGTTGCCTGATACTGCATTAAGTTGCCTGATACTGCATCATGTTGCCTGATACTGCATCAACCCCCAGCATGGCAAAAAGCTCAAAATTCCATCTCAAAACCTGCACATGAACTGTGGACACCAGAAGACTGAGACCAGTTTTGTAGTTATTAGGTCTGGTCACTTTAATAGTACACTGAACTTGAACATTACCTTGGCGCCTCTTCAGGCTATTGAAATTCTTCCTGCCTCTTTAGTTTCTCCATTATTTCTAGAAATGTACTGCTTCTGGGTGAATACCATTCCTACTAATAATAGTCTTATGTGCTAGGCAACTTCCTCTGTGTGTGTGTATATACATATATACACACACTTACAAATACTATACATCACAAAATATATAGTATATATTCTTCATTTAAATTCACAGCAATACTGTGAGGTTAGTTTTAGAAATACTTTATAGCTTAAAGTGAGAAAACTGAAGCAGCGTGTGAAATAACTTGTTCAAACTGACATTCTGGGATTTTTGACCTGATGGTCTCACTTTAAATGTTGATATGTAACCACTATGACCATGTGTGTGCATAACTAGACCTGTGTATTCCACCTAACACATGCCTCATGCTTTCTGAATTATTCCATTCTATGGATAATGGTTTATTTTTCATGGGATTTTACTTTTTGGTATTTTCCATAGGCATTACATCATGCTTCATGAAAATAGATACCAAAATTCTCTTGCCATATAACTCATTCCGTTAAAGCCTTTCTTTAACATGTAGCTACTTTAAAAGACTTAATATGCAGAGGCAGAAGGATTGCAAGTTGAAAGTCAGCCTGGGCAACTTAGTGAAATGCTGCCTCAATAATAAAAGAAAAAGGTTTGGGGATATAGCTCAGTGGTATAGGGCTTGCCTAGCATGTGCAAGGACTTGGGTTCAATCCTCAGTATTGAAAAAAAAAAAAAAGAATGACAAGAATGAAGGATGTTATTAAAAGTTTATAATGGAATAACTTATAGCTTCCCTACTTTGCACTCTCTTCTGCAATGCATTTAAAAAGAGCATTAACCCAAACTAAACACTAAAGAGCTATGAAAAATTTAGTCTCTGTAGTAAGATCAAGGGCAAATATGGTCTGACTTTCCTGATCTCAAATTACACCATCTGACAAACATCTCTGCTATTTATGAAGAAGTTCACATCCTAAAAGCACTCAACTCTACAAACCACTCAGCTCACATCCCCTGAGAATCTACTTCACAATGTGGCAACTGGAATGCTTTCTGTACCTGAAGGTCATCCCCCTTCCCTCTGAAGAGCCAACACACTTTCCTCTGCCACTCTTCTGGAGTGACCTTCCCACATTCTTGACTTCACTTTGCAGGTGGGGGCAGGCAAGGATGGATGCCTCCTTATCCAATCAGATTGTGATTGTTGACTTGCCCACCTAGTCTGATTCAACCAGAATTCCGTCCTAAAATATTGGAATTCGGGTCGATCCTGAATCACTCTTGGTCCCATTCTATCTGGAAAGCTGGGAAATGTGTGTTGGTTGCTATGAGTTCACAATAACTGTAGAGAGAACTTCTGAAAAGATCTAAACCAATCTGAAAAGAGAAGCTGCAATAAGGAAGCATTAGTTCTAGAGCTTTCTATTGCAGGAGCCTTACAGCACTCTGGTTCTCCCACAGGAGGGCAACCAGAGCAGCTCCCTCCGGCTTGATACCTCCTGAGCTTAAAGGGAGAAGGACTGCAGGCAGAAGCTGAAGGAACATTTGCCTTAAGGAGGAAAACTCTGAGAACTGAAACTATGAAGTAGGGCAAGCATCCCACTTACAGCCTGAGAAACACAACTTCTGTTAGAGCAGAAATTTGCCAAGTCAGCGCCAAATCATTGTAGTCTGGCAACCACGTCAGTAGAAAGGGCCCCAGAATTTTAGTGGTTGATGTTGCCAACAGGGGTCAAAGAGAAGCATCCCGAGTTAGGTGCATATAGAGCACATCATTGTTACAGAGGTACGTGAAATACCTTAGGGACTCCACAAATAATTCCTGAAGTTTTGGAGTAGAGGGTGCTGGGGTAGAAGAGCTGGTTTAGTTCATGTGAACATCTTCTTTCATGGGTTCTTAAAAGTAAGGTGACATACTTGTTTCCCTTAAGAATTTGGTGAAGCTAAGATTGTACTAGTTTAACGGCATTTTATAACTCAAATTTACTTCATATAAGTATATATATTTATGCTTAAAAAGATCAAAATGTAAAGAAATTCTCCTAATTAAATTATATTTTCCTCCCCCAGTTTTGCTTCATAGTAATAACTAATTTTCACATTTTATTGCTTTTGTTTCATACTTTTAGATAGTATATTTATGCAGCTACATGTTGATCTGTTCACTTTTGTCAAATTTATTTTATTTATTTATTTATTTTTTGCTGTGATTCTCTTTGCTTCCTCATGGTATATGGCTTCCGTATTGGTATATTTTTAAGCTTTAAATAACCTACTGAAACTGGTATTCCTTCCGCTAACATTATGACAGTATAACTTCATATCTCTCGTAAGATAACTTCTAAATTTCTTTTCTCTAGCTTCCCTTTCCCTCCTATTTCCCAACAGGTTCGCTATTACTTTCAAATGGGAAGTGGTGTGGGAAAGTCTAACAATTATGGGTCCCATAGAAAGGGACAGGGAATTTTTTGAAAAAATAATGCAATTTAGCAAGATTGTCATTGCTTCTAGGCCTTTGCTATGGACAAAAACTGGAAATATTTTTAAGATGTGTTTATACTCAGATTTCCAATTAAAATAAAGCCTTAAACAATTTTTAGCTAATGTCTTTCCTTTTATATTAGTATTTTTTTCCTATTCTATGGAAAAACTTGGTTGTAATGATATTGACATTATTATGCTCTCTTAAAATTTAGTTAATTTTCCTATAACATACACACATACAAATTGTTTCATAACACACACATTATGAACAATTAAATTACTGAATTAAATTTCAAATTTATTTATAGTTTTATATATCCCAGGAATAGATTATGCGAAAGTGGTAGTTATTATATATTACATAAAGTCACTGGACATAATTATGTATCTATGTATACCAACTGTAAATGCAGTTAGCCTCATTCATTTTAGTTCTTTAAATTTTTGCTTTAATATTTTAAATTTAATTTTTGAATATATAAAATATATTCAAAATTATAAAATTAAAAAGTATAAATTATAAAGTTAAAAAGTATATATTAAAGACACATTTGGAGAAACCGAACTTGGTCCCTTCTCCCCTCCACCTTTAAGTAACCATTCTGGTTTTGGTTTATCCTTGTAGGTTTCTTTTTGCAGATGTATTCCAATATAGAATATTTTACTCCCTTTAACATGAAAGGTGATATGAAATATATATTGTTTTGCACTTGATTTTTTTAACCACCAAAACATTCAGGAAACCACACCATTTCATAAGACAATGATTTTTCTTCTTTCTTTTTAAATGTCCTACTATTTTACTAGAGGAGTGGGCATGATTCATTCATCATGTGCCCCACAAATGATCATTTGGGTAGTTTCCATGTATCTTCCTATTTCAAAGTCTTACAACAAATAACTTTGTGCATGTCATTTCATATCTTTTTCTCAGTAGATCTTTGGAATAGATTCCAAAAAGAGGGGTTGCTGAAACTAAGAACTGAAGTGTACATTATTTTATTAAATAAGATCAAATTCTCTTTCACTGGAGTTGAACATTTTTGCATTGCGTCGGCAATACATGAATGTGCCAGCTTTCCCTCAATCTGGGCTCACCTACCTATATTTGGTGAAAGAATTCTTCAAAAATTTGGAATGTGAATAACATCCTCTCCAGTTTTCTCACTGTCTACTATTAGTTTCCTGTGGCCATTTCAGTGAAGATTTGCAAGGAGAAATAAGTACCAGAGCGCCATCTTGTTCCCAGTGTCTATCTGGTGTTCCCTTCTGACAGCACTGGGTCAAATAAGATAGAAGAGACACATTTTTTTTTTTTTTTTTAATTACCCAGGGAGATCTTGTGTACCATGAAAATGCCACATAAGGCAAGTAAAGAGTAAGCAAGAAATGAGCTTTCTTGGTTGCTTTCTTGCATAATCATTTGGCATGTTTTGTGTACATTGGAGTACTGAGGAAAAATAGAAGTTAGTTTGTAATAAAAGTATTGGGAATAAAATCTGATGCTAATACTAAAAATCACAGTCTGAACCAGTGCCCCTTCTTTTTCAATTGGCCTAGAATGAGGTTTCCACTTCATTGAGAATTCCTAGTGTGAAGGAAAACAGCAAGGAGCCATAGCCTGCTGCTGACTTCCTCAGAGAGTAGAAATGAGATGGAACAAAAAAAATGGAAACATCAGGATTACATTCATTCCCTTTTTCCTTATTATCATTTCATTCATATCTCCTTATATTTGTCCTGCCTTAAAATACATTTTCTTCAAAGTTTTATATTTTTTTCCTCATTTCATCTGTGTACTTTAAAGTGATCAACATGATTATTAATTCAAACCATCGAATGCTTTCATCTTGGTTTCAAAAGTTTTTAGGTGGATATCTGTTTGATCTCTTATTTAAATGAATAAATGATATGTGACTAACATTGAAAAGCATTTAAAAAATCGAAATCTCAATAAAAATGTAGAACAAAATTCCTAATTAAGGTTTAAGTAACACTTTGGCTAACTTATTTTGCCAAATATTTCTCTTTTCTCAATTCGATTGTAGAGATTTTGAGTTGTAAAGGAGTTTAGAGATCAACTATTTCAGAAATTTCCTTTAGAGATGAGGAATTATTTGGCATTGAAAATTCTGGAAGGATATTAGTCTAAATTTCTTTTAAGAAGTAGTTCATGGTAGGAATGGGCTGAAACACAGATTTCCCAGTTTCTTGGTTCAGTCCTTTTAACCACAAAATCTTGACACATTTATTAATGTCTGTCGTTGTCATTGTTGCTGTTGTTGTTAATGGGGAGAAATGAAAGAAGAGAGGATGATTCCAATTCAGTGTTGCACTGAGCCAGTTTGCAGCCAAACCTTTGCCTTTGCTGTGATTTAGATTCTTGCCTTGCCTTCCCAGGAGTCTATTGTAAAAAGTATTGGGAAGCTTACTTAAAGATAGCTTCACCTAAGGTGGGGAAAAAAGAGAAATTGGACTTAGCTCAATCATAAAAGTTGATTCTTATCATGAGCATCGGTTCTGAATTTAACAAGTAGCTGGACATGCAGATGGATCTGTTGGCTCCACCTTAGGGGTTTACGCTTGATCCCATGAATAAACAAAACCACTCTATTCAATCTTTAGATGATATTAGGAAAACATCAGATCTTGGTACCATTTTACCAGAATATTACCTATTTATTATCCAAATAAATAGGTAAAAGAAATTATCTCCTATTTATCTACATGGTGAAGCTCTGGCAGTGTGAATCAGCACTCCAGGGAAGTGGAGGAACCCAGAAGTGACAGAACTTGGCAGCCCTGTTGGTGTTACACAATGAGATTGCTCTGGCAGCAGGAGAAAGCACTGCCTGCTGGGTGTGACTACAGACAGCCAAAAGAACAGAGTTGCTAAGTGGGGGATGCTTGTAACTCAGCAGAAAGAAGGGGAAGAAAGTGCCTGGTGTGATATAAAGAAGGACTGGGTTTGTGAGATCTCCTTGGTCATTTCAGAAATACTTTTGGGCAGGGGTAGAAATGGGGATGGAATTAGAGAAGACTGAATCTGCTCTAACCAGTGAGGAAGGCTTTCATGGAAATAATTTCATAGTTTGTGTGTTAATCAACTTTCTGTTGTTGTGACCAAAATACCTGACAAGGACAACTTAGAGGAAGAAAGACCTATTTTGCTCACATTTGAGAAGTTCATGGTCAGCTGGCTCCAAGGCAGAACCATCATGGTGGAAGGGTGGGCAGAGGAAAGTTGTTCAACTCATGGAAGCCACAAAGGAGAGAGAGAGAGAGAGAGAGAGAGAGAGAGAGAGAGAGAGAGAGAGAGAGAGAGAGAAAGAAGAAGGAGGAGGAGGAGGAGGAGGGGGAGGAGGAGGAGAGGGCCAGGGACAGCACAATCCCCAAGACCATGCCCTGGTGACCTTTCTCCAGTCATGCCCCAACCTACCTATAGTTACCACCCAGTAGTCCATTCAGCTATCAGTGGATTAAACCAGCAAATGGATTAATCCATTGATGAGTTCAGTGCCCCATTCACTACCTAAATGCTCTACCTCTGAATTTTGCTGCATTTGGGTATCATACTTTTAACACATGAGCTTTGGGGAGACATTCCAAATCCAAACCATAATATTTTGTATATACCCATGTTCATTTTTGTTTTGTAGTGGCCAAATATTATACCTGAGAACATGTAAAAAAGTTCTTCCTCCTACCATTACATAATCACTGCAAAAATATAAAGGCATTGTTTTTATCAGAACAATGTAAGCAGAGTTTTACTAAAAAAATAATGAAGCAGAGAAGATAAATATATTTTTTGTATTTTGAGCTTATCCAGTGTTTGAAAGTGTCAGATTTACTAAAGGAGAATTGACACCTCCACACTTCTTTTTGCTTTTATCAGTCTCTAAGTCAATGAAGATGAAATCATTTTAATCTGTTTCTTATAACCATGTGTACAGGGATTGCTATAAAAAAATTTAAAGAAAGAATTTAGTAAAGGAAGGGAAAATAAGTAGTGAAAAAGGTAAAAATAAGAACATCTGGAGACTGAATTAAACAGTGAACATGAGACATCAAGGACAAATTGCTTGTTTAACTCACAAGCGATCTATGTTAGTTATCTATTGCTGTGTAACAAGTTATTCAAATCTCAGCAACTTAAAAGAAATTTGCAGGAAATTACCTTACAATTTCTCTGTGTTCCTACTACAGTTTATATTTGGAATGTCCACAAAGGCCTGCATGTGGAAGGGTTGGTCCCCAGCCCATGGTGACACTGGGAGGTGGTAGAATCTTTAGGAGTTTAGGCCTAGCAGGAGGAAGTTAGGTCATTGATGGCAAGACATGGAAGGGGATATTGGGATTCCAGGTCTTCTTCTTCTCATTTGCTTACTGGCTACCATGAAGTGAGCAACTTCCTTGACCACACACTCTCTGACATTACATACTGTCCCACCCCAAATTTATAGGACCAACCAACCATGGACTGAAACCTCTGAAATCATAAGCAAAACAAACCTTTCCTTCTTATAAGCTGATTATCTCAGGTATTTTGTTCCAGCGATGGCAGGCTAACACAAATCAGGAATGTGATGTGTCTTGGCTGAGTTCTCAGCTCACAGGACTGGATGTCATCAATTTTTTTTTTTGGTTCAGGCGTGAGTCATTTCAAGCTTGAGTAGAGGAGGATCCAGTTGCAAGCTTATTCACACGATTATTGGCAGGCCTCAAGCTCTTGCCACATGGATCTCTCTACAACTGCTTCAGAGCACTGCAGCTGGTTGTCCCCATAGAAAGTGATACAGGAATAAGTGAAAGAGAACCACTGACATAGAAACCCAACTGGTTGTGAGCTCCCCTTGTGTATGACTCTGTCTCCTCTGCTGCATTCTATTTGTTAGCATGAAATCACTAGGTCCAGCCCCCACTCAAAGAGAGGGGATTGCACAGACACACAAACTATTAAGAGATGAGGATTGAAAGGGTCCTTCTTAGAGGCTCCCAACCCAGATCTCTAAGACAGAGTGCTTTGGTTTAAGAAATAAATATTATGTTTATGAATTATTGGACACTTTAAGTTTTAGGTGCCTTAATTATCTTCCCTGATGTTCTCACTCTCTTTTATTGTTGAAATAATCCAGATTCATTGGAATCATACATTTTTAATTTCATTATCTCTATTCTGGGAAATGATAATTGCTTCCTAAATGGCATGTAAGAAGCTCACATAGTAAAACCTTGAGTTCATCACTAATATTGTATCTAGAGTGATGATTTGAAACACAACTCGGGTCATTCCCTATATTCTAAAGCCACCTTTGTTCTTTACAATCCTGCAGTGGATTCACACTGCTCTTAGAGTAGGCCAAATATTATAACATGATGTATACTTTCTTGGAAGACCTTGCCATAGCCCCTCTTCAGGCTCAAGCACCAGCAGTGTCCTTAGAGAGGACAGGGTTCCAATGCCATCATAGTGGCCTCGACCATAATATTTTTCTTCTCCTTATACTGGGTATCTTCACATGTTATTTTCCCTGCTTGAGATGCTTTCCTTGATGCTGATGCTTTTTTCCTTGAAAAAGTTGCTTCCAACTTTCTCATCAGTTATCTTTCACATCTGTGAGAAGAAAGTTTTTCCCCTACAGCAGAACTTGCCTGGGAAATCCAAAACTAAATTTTATCACCACTAGTTCTAACCAGTGAATCTCATAAAAGACCATGAACTCTTAATGCCCTTGGTACTCAAACCTTAATTGTAACTAATTGAAGACTCGTTCATAATCAATAAACTATGTTTTATTTTTTGAATGCAACCCTGTCGAGACTTTGGACTCATTCATCTGACTTAGAAGGTTAGTATTTAGTCCTTAGCACATTAACAAGAAGGATCCTTTCTAGGGTTGAAAAGTCTGTAACTTTTTCCTGTGAGTGAATGACTTAGTGAATTTCTTCGTTGGTATGTTTCCTTGCTTTCCAAATTAATAGACTCAGCAACGATTTTTTTTTCCACTTTTTTAAGTTGTGGTAGTTTTGTTTTATTATTTTTCTCTAACCCTTTACTTTAGAGCTCTGTAATTATGTAACTGATTGATATCTTCCTCTGCTACTAGACTTCAAGTTCCCAGGAGGTAAATGACTATGTGTGTACTAACTATGGTATATCCCCCAGCACTTAGCAAAATGCAAGCAAATAAGTGGGGTCCTAGCACATACTTGTTGAATGAATTAGTAAATAATGTGATTTTATGGTCTCATACTGGAAAATATGAAAGTATGTGTTCTAAACTTTTTTTCTTTATTTTCCAAAATTGTTATTTAGATTTTTCAGGTAATGTCTTTATTTTTTCTTGATAAAGACAAATCAATCATAATTGCTATATTATTATGTTTGCCATTTGCAAAAGCCATTTAATGATTTGGAGAAAGGTGATCTCTCCACCCCTTCCTTTGACATTACCAATAATGTACTTGGCCAGCTGTGCAACACTGGGGTGTACAGAAATTCCTTTCTGAAAAGCACAGGTGATCATGTTACACCCTGAAGCCTGAGATCTGATTACTCTTACTCTAATATACTGAAAAATTACAAATGTCATTAGTAGTCATTAAATTACTCCGTTTAGTTTTCTTGAAAAAGGACTGTGGTCATCTCTTATGGCTGTAAATTCTATAATTTGAACATGCATTTTCATGAGGCTGCATATTCTTTGACAGATTCTATGTATTATTGTTCTAAAGATGACTCTCAGTAATGAAAACAGAGCCTGAACCTAAGAATTCTAGTGGAAATCCAAGTCTTGGGATTAAGTGTGGTGTGTGTGTGTGTGTGTGTGTGTGTGTGTGTGTGTGTGAATGTTCGCATACCCAAATTTGTCTTCTCCCCCACATCCACTACTCCTTTCTATTTTGCTGTGTTCAAGCAATTTAATTCTGCATCTAATTTCAATCTGTAAACCATATCCCTTCTTGCAGTTGTAGAGCATGTGTTAGCACTTAACCAGCAGGAGGGGGTTGCCTAAGGTAAGAGGATTGATAGCACAGACCCAGCATCTTAAAAATGGCTTTGTGTGATTTGGCGCCACTAGCTAAGGCTTTACGTTCACAGGTCCAAGCTGTCTGTCCAGGGCTTAGAGAGACTCAGGAACTGAACACAGTGGAATCTTTTATTCCTAGTACTTGGTGTTGATGTTTCAGAAAAATTTGCATGGCAAGGGGCTGATTAAGAAACTCTGAATGCATTCACGATCTGCTTTCTTAGAGAGAGCAAGCAGGAAGAATGAGTAAATTCGTCCAAAAAGAGTGGGAGAGTGACTTGGAAAATGTGATTAAGATCCGTTGAAATTAGATTGTGTCGCCACTGAGTAAAGTAAGAAAGGATTTGTAGGAAAACAAATTTGATACTTAAATGCCATTTCTTCTTACTATCCTTAATCTACAGTGTTAGAAATTAAGAAAAAACGGTTTATTCTTAGATGTATTCTCACCTTAAGATCAAGGGGAAAGTTAAGTTTTAGTCAACACATAGGGTAAAAATAATCAGGTGAAGCTAAAATAATCCTTGGAAATCCTTAACATACCTGTAAAGTTAAAGCATTCAAAATTAAATTATTCCCAAACCTTTCTATATTTTTTCCATACATCAGTTTTTCAGGTTTTATTGTATTTCATGTTTAATATAATAATGCAACTCACCAAAGTTGATAAATACTGTATTCCATGAAAGATGCATCTTTTTCACATTTTAACATTTCTGAAATAGAGATGTGTTCTACAATTCATGGCATTTGAAAATTATAAAGTGCAACCTTCCTTCTTTCTTTCTTAATTCTTTCTTTCTTTCTTCTTCTTCCTCCCTTCCCTCCAATCCTTCTTCATTCAGTGGTTTGTCTTACCATTAGTAGTTTCTTTTATTTGATGAAATATAGTAACTAAATTCACATATGATAAAAATATAAATAAATGCTAGGACTCCTCGGTCTAAAAACACTTGCAACTATCATAAATGTAGTTTTCTAAGACATCCACAACTCCATTTTGATTCATGGCATCTGGCCCAAAACATTGGATTATATGAGGTAGTTATTGTAGATACTGCTTCCTGAACAGATATGTTTCTGAATCATTCATTCAATTAATATTTATTAAGCTCCTGTCACATGCTTAACATTGTTCTTGGTGCTGGATTTAGAATAGCAAAAGAAATAAAACAACAACGAAAAGAAACAAGTGAAGTGTCTGACTTATGGAGATTATTTTCACTTATGAAAAGAAAAATCAATCTTAAGTCATTTGATTCCAGTGTCATCTTTCCAAACATAGAGTCTGGGAATACAAAAATTGTTATTTAGTCACGCCTTCATATTTAACTTAAATCCCAGTGAAAGAAAATTCAAGCTATGCTATTGTTTTAGAAGATAAAAATTATTGCTTATTTTCTTAGAAATAGTTATTCACTAAAAACTTGATTCTTAAAATTTGAATATGAACTAAATAGTACAGTTTAGATCACCAGTCTACCAGTTCTGTGACACTGGGCATATTATTACTATCTTGTTCCAATTAAAAAAGAGTTTTTTTCTTTCTCCAGTTGTTCTTGTGAGGACTAAAGAAGACAATGTAATTGGAGTGTTGTGTATTTAACAAAGTAAATAATAATTCCATTTAACTTATTTTTGCAAATTCACTAAAAGTTAAGCATAACTGTTATTATGATTTTTTTAAACTAAGACCTATACTAATTTAGGATAGCAAAGAAGTGCATTTTGTCAGCTTAAAACAAAATAAAATAAAACAAAACACAGGGAAAATCAAGACAATTTTAAAATAAAAAATTTAAAGGTAAATTTAGTCAGAAATTAAAGTTCTTAACCAAGCAGGTTTACAAATGACTGATCTTGTAGAAAACGCCAAATAAGCACTAGAGAATCTCTTCTGTCTGAAAATCTGAAGAATGATTTTTCATAAAATATACCCATCTATAACATAATACTTTCTTTGCATATTTCAAATCTTTCAATTTTACATATACCTTCCTTATGCCTCGGTGCTACTAACTGAGTACCAAGTGCCTGATATTAAGAGCACATCCTGGCTTGTGAGTTTTGGCCTAATTCTTCCCATTTTTCATTCAAAAACTGAGATAAAGCTTGTAACTGATAAAAGTTATGAACATCATAGTCATTGAGTCAGTAATTTCATGTATTAATTGCACATGTGCATTATGAAAATTCAAGGGCAACAATCAAAATCAAATGAGCAATTAACAAAATTTTAAATATTTTCTCATCCTGTGAATTCAAGTTTATGTATATGAAAATTACATTATTAAAAGGAATGTTATTGAGAAATTTTGTCATTTTATATAAAGCATGTGAACTCCTTTTAAGAAATATAAAAGATCATTGAATAATTGACTTGACATTTCAAAGTAGCTTATCCTTATACTTATCTTACTTTAAGTTTTCAGATTTTAATTTATCATCATATTTAGAATTAAAATATCTAAGATATGGTAATAAAAGAAAGTGCAATCAGATCTTGAAATAGGAAAAAAAAAAAAAAAAAAAGATGACGGTAGAGCAGGGTGAGATGGTGTAAGCCTGTAATTGCAGAGGCTCAGGAGACTGAGGCAGGAGGATCGCAAGTTCAAAGCCAGCCTCAGCAACAGCAAGGTGCTAAGCAACCCAGTGAGACCCTGTCTCTAGATAAAATAAAAAAAAGGGCTG
The DNA here is from genome assembly GCF_902686455.1 of Sciurus vulgaris. Taxonomy (NCBI): domain Eukaryota; kingdom Metazoa; phylum Chordata; class Mammalia; order Rodentia; family Sciuridae; genus Sciurus; species Sciurus vulgaris. The sequence continues at coordinate 84,367,584 of NC_136473.1, read as the reverse complement.
GGAATGTGGCTCAGAGGTATAGAACCCATGAGTTCAATCCCCAGTACAAAAAAATAAATAAATAAATAAATAAAAGATGAGGTTACCTAGAGCACTTTTGTCAAACATCTCACAGTACTGTTTGTGTGTGTGTGTGTGTGTGTGTGTTTGTGTGTGTTTAAATCAGAATAAACACTTATTTTTTAACATTTAATATTTTAAATGCTGTCGCCAATGCCAGCGTGTGTTGGAATTCCAACAAGTTGGAGGTCTTTTATTTTAGTAAACAAAATAATTTGAATTTAATAATAAAGATATTTTAAAAATACAACCATATTTCATGGCTTTCAATTACATAAAAGGATAATAGTAACATATAGAAGATAAAATGAATATGAGAAGAAAAATGGTTAAAATTTAAGTGCTAAATACTGTGCTAAAGTAATTATATGAATTATTACATTTATTCTAAAAGTAATACTGTAAGGTAGAAACTATTTTACCAGTTACACAGTTGAAAAACCATAGTCTTAATTAAGTGAATTAATTTCCTCATGATTGCTCTTCTACTAAACTTGGATTTAATCCTCAGTCTGAGTTTTAAAAACTTTTTATTTCATTACAAGCAGACTCTTCTTTCATTAAAATAAATCTAAATTTTTAAGTTATTATTACTTCCTGTTATATGATAGGTCATTATTCACTGCCTCACTCCCCATACTTGGACAGGTAGCATGCTTGCATTATTAAAATTTTAAGATAATGTACATTGTTGTTGGGACTGCAAATTAGTACAACCACTTAGGAAAGCCAAATGGAGATTCCTCAAAAATTAAGGAATGATATTTCACTCTTTGGTATTTATCCAAAAGGTCTAAAATCAGCATACTATAATGATACATGCATACAAATGTTTAGAGCAGCACAATTCATAGTAGCCAAGTTATAGAACCAGTTTAGGTGTCCATCAAAAGATGAATGAATAAAGAAAATGTGGTATATATACACAATGCAATTTTATTCAGCCATTAAGAAGAATGAAATTATGTTATGTGTAGGTAAATAAATAGAACTGGAAAACATCATGCAAAATGAAATGTCAAACTCAGAAAGCCAAGGGTTGAATCTTTTCTCTCATATGTGGAAACTAGAGAGAGAAGAAAAGAATGTAAAAGGGAGAGGGTCTCATGAAAACGAGGGAAGACCAATAGAGTAGAGGAGAGAGACTGAGAGGGAGAAAGGAGGGAATGGATTAGGGAAGTACAGGGGAATGAAATCTACCAAATTATGCTATGGCCATGTACAAATGTACCACAATGAGTCAGGTGTGTGTGTGTGTGTGTGTGTAGAAAATTGTAGTACATATATAGTCATAGGACATATATAATTATATATAATTATAGCATGCTAATTAAAAATAATAATAGAAGGGAGATTAATAGTGTAAGGCAAGTGGATTGGGGAGGGAGGAGGGGAAGAAAGGGAAGATAGAAGGGAATGAGACTGACCAACTTACATTACGTACATAGACAAATATGGAACAATAAATATACCTATTATGTATAATTATAATACACCAATAAAAACAATTAAAATTAAAATGCTGCTTTGAAAATCTTCAAACATATGTATATATGTGCATTGAAAAAATCACACTTTCTAAATTTAAAATATATTATAAAGCTCTTATAAGCAAAACATCATGGTACTGTCATTAAAAATAGACACACCAACCAATGGAACAGAACAGAAAGCTGAGAAATGAACCCAAGTATTTCTGGTTGATTGATTTTCAGCCAAGTTGCCAAGAACACACAATGGGAAGGGGCAATGGCTTCAGGAAATCATGCTGGGAAAATCGATACTCACACAGAATACAATCAGATCCTTATCTCACATCATATAAAAAATCAACTCAAAATGGATAAAAGGCTTAGGTGCAAAACTATAAAACTACGAGAAGAAGCATAAGGAAAACTTCTACAATATTGGTCTGGGCAGAGGTTTCTTGTCTAAAACTTGAAAAGAACAGACAACAAAAACAAATAAAAAATGGAATTGCATCAAATGGGAAAAACTTCTGCACAGCAAAGAATACAATTAAGAGACAATCTAGGTTTTCAGAGGAAATATTTGTAAGCCAGACATCTGAAAAGGCGTTAATATCCAAAAATGTTAATATATAAGAACTCAATATTAATATTAATATTAAGAACTCAATATTAATATAAGAACTTAATATTAGTATAAGAACTCAATAGATGCATAAACAACACAATAGCTAGAAAACAAAACCCTCAGTTAGGCCCAGAACACATATCAGTCACAGCTAACAAGTAGCACTTTTTTCCCAAGGCGTTAAATGTCTTATGGACAACCACGACATCAAGAAGCAGACCAAAGAGAGCTGAGAAAATGAGCTCCAGGTCCGAAATTTCTGAATGAAATCCATGTCACTCATCACTTGGGGAGCTACCAAACATCTAATGCCTGCTTCTTATTGCTCCTTATTTCCCTGATCCTCTAGGTTTGACTTGCTGGCAGGAAAAGAAAGTAAAATGTTCATCCACCCCGATCCTCATGGCATTACACTTGTGGAACACATCTACTACCTCCTGAGGGATTCAGCTTTTTTTAGTTCAAATTCTTAAGAAGGAAAATATGAAAGTTTCAGCCATGCCTATGGATGGGTTCCCTTAGGACAGGTGTGTATTCCTAGTCCAATAGGCCATAGCTAGGAAGGGGTAAGTCACACATTCACAAAGGAAGAAAGATGAAGCGGAGAAGTGAGTCTAAGAAAACCAATCATACCTAGTTTAGTATGAAAACATTCAAGTCAGCAACACTAGAGGCACTATCATCTGATGAAGCAAACCAGAGACTCACATCACATTGTTTTAAATTTGGATTCTTATCAGTGAGATAGAAAAAGTTTAGATCATATATGCATCAACCATTCACGTTTATTCTGTTACTACTCTGTTCACTTCCATCGTTTGCTTATTTCTTGAATTGTTAATGTTCTTCTTGTTGCTTTTTTATTAAAGTTTGTACATACTCAGTATACAGATTGTTGATCTTATCTATTGCTCATATTTTTTCCAATTGACTCAGCTCTCTCATTACAGTTACTATTTTATTTTTATTTTTACAGACTGCATTTTGATTCATCGTACACAAGTGGGGTACAACTTTTCGTTTCTATGGTTGTGCATGATGTAGATTCACATCTTTCACGTAATCATACATGTACTTAGAGTAATGATGTCTGTCTCATTCCACCATCTTTCATACCCCCACCCCTCCACCTCTCATTTCCCTCTACAGTTACTTTCCATATGTTCCAGTTTGATGTTTAATGTAGTCAAATCTTCCCACCATTTTCTTCTCTTTTATTCTTTTTGCTTTGTCTTCATATTGGAAAAAAAAAAAAAAAAAAAAACTTTACCATTTTAAGGTAAGTAAATATCCAATTACAATTATTTTAAATATTTTTAAAAAATTGCATGCAATTGCTTAATGTCCTAAAATAAAATATTGAGAGATTATGTGACATTACAAATTTCTTTTTACTTACTTGGCTAATATTCATATTTTTTCTACCAGAATAATTCATCTATTAAACATATTAAGATATTTTATTCAGGTTGCATTACAGCTTCACAACATGATTAGATTTTTAAAATATACTCCTCTTAAAATAATGTGGAGAAAATATTGAACAGATGGCTGATAGTAGATACAGAGTTAATTAGGGGACTATTAGGATAGTTCGCATAAGAGTTATGCATTTCTGAACTCAAGTAGAAGTATACTGAAAAATTGATACATTAGCAGGATAATAAAAAGTGATCATCTTTAGGGTCTTTCATTAAATGTCCAGAAAAGGACAGAAAACAAAAGACAGAGAAGGAGATGACTGCAAGATTCATGACTTTCGTTGCTCAGTTGATTGAGGGTTTTGTGCTTTAGGGAAAAGGTGATCAGTTAGCTATGGTCATGGCTGGCTTAGGGCTGAGAGTAGAAGACAGGTTGGTCCGGATATCTAACTTGAAGACAAATATTTGAATATCAGCAACATCTAGGCAGATGTAGACAGTGGGCATGTGCTTGAGATTCCTTCAATGATGTGAGGCAAAAGGGAAGAAAGTCAGGAAACCAAGTTTGTATCTCTTGACAGTGGCACTCAGAAATTACACATACAGAGACAAAAGTAAAGGAACAGGATATCAGTGTTACAAAGAGAAATTTAATGGGATAATAAGGAAATAAAAGTCAATAGTAACTGGAGCTTAGGAAGAAGAGATCAGGGTGTCAGACACCAAGAGAAGTTCAGTAAGGATAACTCACAGAAAAGCCTGATATTTATTTGGCAATACAGATCCACTGGTGAGTAGTTTCAGTAAAAAAAAAAAAAAAAAAAAAAAAAAAAAAAAAAAAAAAAAAAAATGTTATGTACAAGGGGTAGAAAGGAATGGTAGAAGAAGCCAAATTACAGAGTTGAGGTAAATGGGGCAGGCTACTATTTCTAAACCCTCATCTTTTAAAGAGAAGAAATAAAATAAGTAGTAAGAGACTGAAGCAAGTCCAGAGGAGGTTTTTCTTAGTTTTCTGTTGAGAAGAGACAAAACAGAACCTTGCCACATGTTACATGGAAAGAGCCATATGGTGAGAAGAGGGGCTATTACTGAGCAGGACAGGTGGAGGTGAGACAACCAGGGGACAGGAGTGTATGTGTTGGTGGGCCATTGCTGAAGAGGTGGAGGGAGCAATCACATGGAAGGACTTCTCACTGAAAAGAAGAGGGCTGGCCATCTGTTGAAACTGGAATGGTGGAGAGGATCCGTTGAGTAAAGAGGTCCACATCTGAGCCATCTACTAGATAATAGGGTGGAAGAAATACCGTGGTGGAGTTGAGGGACCAAGACATTTAGAGGCCCATAAATATGTACTAACCTGTTTCCTTTTGATTGTGTGACTTTTTTCCACTAGCCACAGTGAAGCTGGAAGGAAAGTTGCCTTGGGGATAAAAGAATGAGAAAAAAGAAGGAAGCAAAGGCAGAGTGTGGGTGTGGCAGTTTAGGCACTGGATGAGGTCAAATGTTCTCGGGGCATGAGGAAAGCTCTAATGGGGTCCCAGGAATGGGTTTCTGCAATGGAAGCTGAAGAGAGGTGAGATTTAAAGGGTCAAGGAGCAGGAAGGATGGTGTATTGGAGAGATTTTTAAAATGAACATTGAAGTTGGCTAGGTGCTCCAAACATTTTAGAAGCATTTTATTACTGTACATAATAATTTAACTATTATCATTATGAATGGTGAACTTAAAACTACTGGGATCAAACTTAATACCAAATGTTTTATTTAAAAATAAAGACCCAAACTAGTTCAAAAAAATGACATACGTAGCCTTACCCATGAAAAGTCAAAAGAGTGTGACTCCTCTAAAGGTCATGGTTATATTTCTAACAATTCTGATAAGGTGTTTGGAAAGAGAAACCCAAGGGAAGGAGGTAAAATTTTATCTTAGAATTGAAATTTAGTTAGGGAAATGGATACTCATCATGATGATCACGTGTTCTGATAGTCACTGAGTTATTTTATACATTTTTTCTCTTCCTTAACATATACCATGGCAAGTGGAATTATTTGAGTGAGTCCTCACCCAGAGAAACAGAACGATGCAATTACTTCATGCTCCTATTCCAATCTAACCAGGAAATCCAACAAAAGATGTAGCGAATGAGTGCTTTTAAGTGCTATAAAGACAGAGGTGCCCGTGGCATGGATCCTGGGGTGCGTCTTGGTATCTTCCTCTCACCCCACTGCAAGGGTAGAAGCTGTATCAACCCAGACGATGATGTTATTGATCCTGTGGACAAAATGGTTTACCATTTATAAAACATGCTCTATTTATAACCTGCAGGAGTACAGAGAAGCATTACTCTTGTTTGAACCAGTGCTTTTCTCACTGAAATCTAATCACACCATATAGATTGAATAAATAAACTGAAGACTCAGACAGATTGAAAGAGTTTAAGGCACAGAGCAATACCACTATATTCAGTACATCTTTCAAAGGCGGAATGTCGTTGATCATGATAGCAAAAAGCGGGGCCACAGTTGCATTCATTGTTCAGTGAGCTTGTCCACACTGCTCAACCCACCGACAGCAATGAATGTTGATTGTGACCTTTTTAAAAATAATCTCTGCATGGGGAAGAGAAAGTTCTGGTGTGTCCTGCTTTGGTTTTCTGTCTTCAGCAAATTCTGAGAGCCACAGAGCAGATGATGGTTAGCCATAGGGTACAATCAACGGTCGATGGTTTTGATTTTAATTCCAAACTCACCGACAGCGTTGAATGTTCACCGAAGCAACCTCTAAGCTCAGAATTCTGCTGACTTTACTGTATCTGTAAGTATGGGAGGAGGAGGGAGACAAAGATAGAATACCTTCAGTTATACGTTGTATGCGTTTTAAGTCATTTCAAAGGAATAAGGAGGAAGAGATGAAGGGTGATTCTTCCAACCAACAGTTTGGCCAGCCTCCACATCTCATGTGTCAAAGAAAGGGATTTGTTTCTTCAAGCTAAAAAAAAATGCTGATCTTGGTTTAGTTCCAGAAGGAGAATTATCCCACAGTTACAGACAGAGAGAATTTCTTATTCAAAGTAATTTGAGGTATCAAATCAAAACAATATCTTAAAATTTAAATAATGCTATGCTTATAGAATATGTTATGCATGTAGAATATTCAAAAATTAAACTCTCTTAGAGTTCCTCAAATTCAGCTACTGTAAATTACCCTTTTACATTCATACTATATGTCTAATATATTTGATTATAAAATTTGGTTTTAAAATTAGTATATGTCCCAAAGCATTCTAAAACTGAACAAATTATAAATGAAGAAATCTGTTCCACCTATTTTTCTTAGTTTACAACAGAAATATTTCATTAATACAGCAAATGCAATCTATGCATGCTATGAAGCTATGCCAACCATTTTGGATATGAATTCCTAACATTTTTTGGGGATGGGTGAGTCAGGGATTCTTTTCATAACCCTCTTTTCTAAGAGTGCCTTATGAATAATGATTATTTTAAAGCATTTATTATCAACTCTATTGAGTGTATTTTATAACTTCCTTCAATAATTTTCTATTATTGATTAAAACAAAAGTTTTCTTGCATATATCAGAACTAGGATAGAAAGTCACTATTTCATACACTTTAACTGGCACTATTTCATACACTTTATCTGTGGGTGGGACAACCCACGATAATTTAGAATACTACTTTGAAGATATTCAAATAAATGAAATAGTTCCTGAAATATTAGTGAATTATGTATTCCAGTTTTTACATATTCTGACATTCCCTTCACTGACAATACCATATATTAAAGGCAGTTTTGCTTAAAATCTTTGAAACAAAATTTTCACATGGAAATGTGCTATAACTGATGTTCAAGTGGAATGAGGGCTAGTGACCTGAAAGCATATATTGAGACAACAGATAGTAATAGAATAAAAATGGTGAGTATTCTGAATTTTGTAATGTTTGATTCCTTTGAAATAAGCGGTTTTCCTACAGAATACAACTCCTTAAAAGAATGCTTTATCAATAGGCATTTCTGTGCTGCTGCTGGAAAGAATATTATCATGGGACTGAGGGCTCATTTGTTTGCATTATCAATTCCACCTGAAGGCATATCACTCCTGTTCTGCTGACTGCACATTGCGGCGTTAGTGTCAGGTCAATATACAACCATTTTCAATCATGCCTATTCATCTCTCACTACATCTGCTAACATTTGTATAACAGGGTTGCTGTGATAAAAGACTTCAAACCCTGTATTTTGCCTTAATGCAAAATATGCATTTGACCTACTAATAAGCAAAGCTCTAGGGTAGTTACAATTAATTACAATGCATATCCATGTTATTATTTGTTTTGCAAAACATTCTCCCAGAAAATTTTTGCAGAATATCATTAACTTATGCCTAAAATTTTCAAATTACTAAAATAAAGCTCTTGAATAAATTTAATGTAAAATTCTTAAATAATTCATTTCCAACAGTAAGGTATTATATTATATTATATATCTTGTCATTTGTACATATTATAGTAATTGTAAACATAGTAATTAATTCTTTCTAGTTTCCCTGGATTAAACTGGATGTGTTTCACATAAGCATAGTTTGTGGAAGATACAAATCTCCTAACAGTTAAATTCTCCATAAGAGGAAATAAGATCTCTCTATTCTTGCTGCCTTTACCCTAATGTCAGAGAAGAGAATAAACTTCAGGGTTCTATATACTAAATTATTTTTGTATCATCAGAAAAAATGTTATATATGCTAATACTGGTTTCTGCTAATTCAAGTGGGCTTTCAATCCCTATCTTGTATTTTCTCTAATTCTCTCTCTTTCACATATTTATTTTCATGACTAATCTTTGGCTTTAAATAATTTATCTTTAAATTATTTCAGTTTAACAGTATTGAGATTTGATGTTTTCTATTAGAAAGTATGCAGCATTATCCTTTTTTTTTTAATAACATCATGTTCATAATTCCAGAATTCTAAATTGGTTGTAGCAATTTCCATTCTTATATTGTTTTCCCTGAATGAAAATAGTCATAAGAAATAGGTCTTTTGTGGATGAGTGTCCCCTTATGCCCCTCTTCCTAATTTTGGAGCATTGTGTGGGCAGGATAAGACTGATTTGCATCAAGGTCAGATTTATTTTAGATTTTATTTCTCATCCCTGGGCTTGTGGGAACATTAAGTATTTTGGGTTTGCTTAAGGTTAGTAGGTCATAAATAAACCAAAGCAATTTCTTTGCTTTGAGCAAGAGGGTCACAGAATACATGAAATACCACTTTTAAACAAAGCAAACTTTAACATGAATTGACAGAGGAACATGAAGAAGTACTGCCATGTGCCTCAGTAAAAGGCCATAGGGATTTGGGATGCTGAAGTTGTCTGTTTTAGAAATAGATTATATATCTTGCTTGATGACCTGTATTTAATTTAAGTGACTGCCGCTGCCAGTCCTTCCAGAGGGCAAGTGTGTGAAATAGAGCATCCTAGTGTCAGGCTCCAGCCCTTTCCTCTGCCTGATGCCTTGACCTAAATTGGGCATGTGGGCATTGATCTGGACAAATGAGAGGGGAGGAGATTTTCTACCACTCGCATTTTATCCTTAATTCCAGTTAGTTGAATATTTGGGGAGCAGCACCCTACCTCTGAGTAAATTTTAGTTTACTCAGTTTGATCTTGTTATGAGTGAATTTTTTTCAAAATAAAAGACATGAAAAATGCTTCATTTAAAAGTCTATTTTATTTGTTTCCTCCCTCTCCAAAAGTATGAATACTATCTCTGAAACCCATCATAAATGAAATTCCAGCTTGCTCATGTCCATCTCCATTTTCTTAGAAGAAATATTCCTTTGATCAGGATAAGAAATCTCAGGAAATGTTTCAGGACTCGCACGTTTACCTTCTCAACAATGGTTCAAGTCTAATATAGAAACGCTCATTCTGAATAATTATAATTGTAATTATTGGGGTTTCTGGTTACTTGAACAGAAGAAGCAGAAACACCAGAGGTCAAAACTGACTAAATACAACAGAGAGCCAAGTCGAGAACTTGGATATGGTTTTCCACTGAGCAAAAAGGAAAATCAGGGCATGACATGCCAAAGCTTGGCTCAGAGTAGATGTTTTACTACTGAAATGCTGGCTTCCAGAGAGGACTATAATTTTGTTTTCCAATAGCTTTGTAATTACTGATAGCCCTTACTCCTCTTGACAGCTAAAGGTCTGAAAGTTTTCTGGTTTTCTTTCCCAGAAAACTGTGGAAATGAATCTACATTACTCACTCCCTAAAATGTCTTATGAATTTGCTTTGGCGAAAGGAAGACTTTCCAGCATGATCTTTGTACTATTTGGAACAATTGCCAGATATTTAAAAAGTTGATTTATTTTTAATATCTCTATTAACTGGATTTATATGTTAGGAACCCACATTATATATGTATTATAAAATATATATAATTTAAAAAGTCTTTGTGATTGCTTACAAACTATAAAAGCTCAAATATTTAAACTTAATAAAAAGGTTAAAATATAAACCACCATGACTTCAACAAAAGCATCACTTTTAATAATAGCCTATAAGTATTGATATTTTTGCTTATATTAACCATTTATTATCATAAGCTGGATTAAAACTTTTTAAATAGTGAATGTCTATATACAAACTATACATAGGTATAAAATTTTTCTGAGCATGTGAACTGCAACAATTTAAAAGATATATTTTATTGGGCAGCCTGATCTAATCACTAAACAAAGCAAGAGAATTGCTGCAATGGACCTGGGTTCTGCCACACACAGATTTGGTTATATACCTTCTATGAGCTTTAGTTTCCTAGATAAGATCTGTATCACAAAACAATTATCAGATATACCAGTTCCAGTTCTGAATAACCATTCTAATGGACATTCTGTAATATATAATGATACCCCTTATTATTTAAGGGACAGAGATTAAATCCAGATCTACCAAGAATCTAATGCTTCTTCCCTTCAAAAAAGCAGCTTGCAGTCCCAGTTCTAAAATTTACACACACACACACACACACACACACACACCTGCAGGCACATGAGGCTTTTTTATAAGTAACCTCAAAATATATGATTTTTTAAAGAAGTGGTACAATAACATTCTCAGTAAGATGCAACAGCCTATTAGTCTGCTGCTTGGCTTTCTTACCTGGTAGGTGGTGGTGACTGACAGGCAAGGAGAGCTCTTCTAAGACAGGGAGTTCTGAAGAGGATTGATGTCTACTTAAAAGTTACAATTAATCTAAAACTCTTCTAAAGTTAGGAGCCCTTGATTAACCTAAAGCATCTTCGTTAATCTTCAACATTCACACAGAGGATGAGGATTAGAGAGAATTCAGTATGACTGTTGGTCTTCACCTTTTAAGATAGGTTCTTTGCCTTGAGAGTATGTCCTAAACTATTTTAAATCAAATCTGGATGCCATTGGATCTACAGAGGATAATACAAGTGTTTCAATATTGTTGTATTTTTAGGCATTTATCAAATCTTCACTTTTAAAAAGGTATTTCAAGGTTTGCTATAGGAAAACTATTTCAGTGGCTTTCTTTCTTTCTTTTTTCTTCCCTCTGCAGTTTAGACATCTTCCTGAAGCAAAAAAGAAGGAAGGAAGGCATGAAGGAAGGAAGGGAAAGGAAGGAAGGAAGGAAGAACAATATTACATTACTACATTTTTCCAAAACACATAGGCTTATATTGGGTTATCAAAAACTGGATTTTTTGAACAATGGGTCATTCAGACAGACAATTTAGGAGGGGAAATTCTCTTTTCATGGAAAGAAAACTCTCTTCTTTATATAGGAAAGCACAAAGAGCAAACTGAATATAATTAACAATTCTAATCATAATGAATTCTTTTCCATTATGAAGACCAATCAAGTCCATAGTATAACACTCTGACTTCCACAAACTCTTGCCAATGTCACCATGGGCAGTGTTTATTTCTAACAAAGAAATGAAGCATCCTTGATCCAAGACTTTGTACTAATGGTTGATTACTTCCTCAATCCAGAAAGGATAGACATGTTAACTTATAAATAATTTTAAAATCCCTTTCCAGTAAATACTTCCATATTAGTAAAAGAGTTTGTCTTATGTTATAATTAATGATGCAAATTAATCTCTTGAAAATTAGTAACAATATGTGTATTAGAGAAAATAAGTCTTTATAGGGGAAAAATATGTCACATCTTTGTAAAAAGGTAGATACCTTGCTTATACAAGCTGCTAAAATTTATCAAAAAAGGACACTTAAATGCACAATCAGAAAAGCACATACTAAGCTTTTGAATTTTTTGTATGAAACAGTGTGTCATTTTATTATTGTACCATGCTACATTATAGGAAAAGTGTTTATAATTATACTTTTAGAATATTGAAAACATCTTTCAAGTTTTCTATGCTCCATTCAGAATTTAGTCTACGACTCAGGGTCTCCCAAGTTTTTTAATGACATTCTCCACTAACTATGTTATTAGAATACCTTTCTATTTTTAGAAGATATTGTGGATGTATTTCTGGCTTCATAAATTATACAAGCATCTGTTCTTTCAATCAACAGGATACCAAATGTTTTTTACATCAATCTGTGTGAAACAACGTATATAATACTATTTTATTCCCCAGGAGATTTTAATAAGTACTGAGTTTATAGTAAAAAAATATATATATATGAATGATTAAGATGGTGGAAGAGGGGTGAATAAAATAATAAACAATGATGTATTTCAAAGTAAACTGTGGGAATTTTAAAAATTATGATATGAGTAGTTTTAAAACCTTTCTAGGTTTCTATTCTCCATAGAATATTTAAATCGACTAGTAGAATCTGACAGATTTTTAGTACAAAACTGTAAATGTATTAAATAATTACTTCTTATGTCTTTATATAAAATTCTGTGTTTGGAAAATATGAAAAAGTGTTTTCCTTTACATTGAGTTCTGATACATATGGATGGCAATTTATTTTATCAAAATTGCCTTTTTAAGAATTTATTCTTTAAAATTGATTAATCTAAGTAGACATGGGTATGCAAGCTCTTCTAAACCTTCTTTAATGTGACCAGCAGGTGACTGTGTTCTCTCCACAGGTGACTTGTGGGCTGAGAAAGGATTTCAGCCAAAAGTCAAGACTCCATTACAGTTGAGTATTATATTTCTCAATAAATCCTGTGAAAATGAAATACCTTAGCTCAAGTTATTCATTAGATATATGTCATTATGACATGTTTGGATTAATTGTTAAAAGATTTATGCATTGATTTTGGAATCTGATAAATGACCTCTTCTACTACCAAGACTATAATTTTCTAGTTCCTGTTCCATTTTTATTTCCCTTAACCAAAGAGAATAATTCTAGAGGACATGATTATGTTTCCTTCATTCTGCATTTTAAAAGAACAAACAGGAAAAAACAGTATTTAGTTAATAATTCACATTGCTTTTTGTTTTAAAACATAATAATCCATCAGCTTACTCTTTGAGCAATAGGATCATATGGTGACTTGATTTCCTGGAATGGTAGTTGAAGAAAGAAAAATAAATTTATTCAGGCATTATTCTGTTTCTACCCACATGAAAGTATTCTTTATTAAATGTATATCAAAATCCAGATATTTAAAAAAATTTAAACTACTCATCATATTCAAAGTACCTGTGGTAGATGAAGAGTAAACAATCTTTGACGTGATTGGTTAAAAGTGAAAATCTATGATTTGACTTAGCAATCTTCAGGAACCAACGACACTCTCTCACCACTCCTCATCCCACTAGGAGACATCTAGTTTCCACCTAACACATGCCACAGATGTGCTATTCCTTTCAGAATTATTCCTTTTTTTGCTTAATTTACAAGCAACCACTCTTTGGTATTAATCCTAAATGGTTATTGGGCATTGATGCAGAGAACTGACAGAATGGTTTTGCAGAACGGTTCTTAACAATTTATTTATGATAGTAGTTTTAGAACTCACTTTTTAAAAAAATCATAGTATTAACTAGATAATTTTGGAATAAAATCAATTTCGGTGCCTTTTTAATATCCCCTCTGAAACTCCAATTAAATACGCTACTCTTCCCAGTTTCCTGTCTTAAAACTAGTTTTTAGTGCTGCCTGGAAGCTGTTAAACAGCTGCAGCATTCCAGCCGTGAAGTTTTTAGCCATGAGTGAATTACACAAATGCAAAGACAGTAAGATTGCTTCTGGAGAAAAGTCTACACACATAGATTTTTTTGAAAAATAAGCCAAGTTATCAAAAATTTTCAGACATTAACAGTATGAATATATCCAGGTATGCAATATTTTACAGAATAAGTGTTTACTAAACAAATAAGCAAATGAGCACATCATACTGTTATAATATGAAGACAGAAATATTTCTTCTTAAAAAAATCAAAGTACATATTCAAGTTGGCATATAGACTCAAAAACACTGAATAAGTTTGGACAAATTGTCAAATAGTGACAGAATTCTATGGTCACTCCCCACCGAACATCCTTTTTATCATTCTATGTACATGGTAACAACTTTTTTACTTTGTAATTATTGACTAATAATTTTTTTAATTAGCACAAGAAGACAATATAAAGTATGCCCTGTATATGTATACCAAGACTTAAAGGACATCTGATAGTTTCAGCTGACATTAAAATGAGAGGAGAAAAAGACCATGTAACAGATCAAGGACAAGTACACCAATCAGAGAAATCTAGTTTGAATGATATGTGATTTTCCTCTGCAAAATGAAATATAGGTACACCAAGAATTTTATCAAAGTTTCTCTTTTATGGTCTATCTTTCTCAACCTAGAGAGTTGGATCCTGGATTCAGACTCTCCTTAGTCATCTACTGAACTTGAGGACCTAGCATATTTCTTAGAATAAAACAGGTGTATAATGTGTGCTTGTTGCCTCTTCCTTGATTCCCTGACAAACATTATCAGGATGCTCAATGGGACATGGCCTATTTTCCTACTTGCCCCAATTCACCTGACTTCCTCTAAAACAATACTGAACTACTATTGGGGTTCTGTATGTCTGAATACACTGGGTTCTGAAGTCCGGAGTCCCAAAACCTACTCATCCCCAAAGGTTCAGGCAGGAAAAAGTTTAAACAGATTTAATGCTCAATTGAGATCTAAGCCACTTCCAGAACTGCCGATATATAGCAATGCATAGACTAAAGAATTGTCTTGTTCTTTAAAAGTGCTTCATTAAATTAGGAATTTTGCTATTCTCTGCAAATGGACCATATATTGCCTTCTAATGGCATGAACAAAGTTATTGCATTTTTAAAACCTATATTTTAAAATGTTCATTGCTCTTAGGGTACTTTTTGATACTCTACATACTTCTTTGAATAACACTTTAATTTTTGAAAACATCTATATTATCTCTGTTGATCAAGATGGTTGGGCACTAATGGAAAGTATCTTCATTGGAGGTCCATACACAGCAGTCATTAACCACTTTCCAACTTTTATTTAGTGAAAGGCAAAATGAAAGAGAGCAAAAAAGGCAGTTAAGTGCTCTGGTTGGCCAAAGTCCTCCTTAGAAATTAGTTAAAATGTATCATTCCTAGTAGTTCCACCTCACCCAGCTGTCCAGATATTTTAACCACATGTTTCTCCCCCATTGAGGTAAGTTCTGGTAAAAAATTATTTTCTTATCTCAGCACATTTTTAGTATTTTTCATAGCTGGGCCCTCAGGATAGATGTCCTGCTAATGTACTTTTGTTTTCTGAAAAGTCCTTTCACAGTATTTCATTTTGCACAGATGAAAGCCAGAGTTTTCTTTCAAGCCTTGTGGACCAATCTGATCCACTATTTTTCACACACCGAAATTTGCAACATTAGGTATTTTTCAGCTATTCTCGAAAACTGGATCATTTTCAAAGGATATGAAATTGTCTTCTTTGTGGCTCTTTAGAGTGTAGGGTTAAAAATGAGCGAGGATGGATTTAAGACAATTTCCAAACGTTTTGATCTTTGACAGATT
Organism: Sciurus vulgaris; assembly: GCF_902686455.1. Lineage (NCBI taxonomy): Eukaryota > Metazoa > Chordata > Mammalia > Rodentia > Sciuridae > Sciurus > Sciurus vulgaris. Next base: position 84,351,974 of record NC_136473.1, on the reverse strand, counting down.
CCCTGGCTTATGGTGACATCTTCCAAGACATTTAATTCTGAGGGGCCAATTGTGTCCACATGCATGTATAGGAATGTGTTTATCCAAAAGTCAGTCACATCATCATAAATATTGATCATTATAAAAAGTTCTCCACAAATGGAAAATCTGTTCCCCAAATTAAAGAAACCCAAACTTTTGTTTACTTAATAGTTATGATGCTGCCAATTATAATGTTCTTAAGGGAAAATGTTCTAACATTCTTGATTTTTTTATTAAATTAATTTTTGCTAGAAGATATTTTTCCCCAAAAGATACCAGGAGAAAGACCATTTAAACTAACACAAATAACTTACTTTACAATCCTTATTTTCCATCGTTTCTTATGCTTACATTAAACTTAGTTTCTGTCAATGTCTAAGATGTTGATAAGAATTTCTTGGTTGTGTTATCTGATTTATCTTTCAGTGTTGCTGGCTGGCTTTCTCTTTGAGACACCTTTTTACATATAACATGTGGTCATCATGTTTTTCTTAAAATTGTACTTCTTAATGTTAACATTGGATTTCTGCTTATTGATGAAAAGAAGTTCTGAGCAGTAAACAACAAACTGAATTTTATAGTTTGCTAAGAATCCCTCCAAAATAGTTTCAAACATACTGACTGATTTAAACAATTCCAATTAGTTTCTCCCTACACTATATAGTTAACTACAGGGAAGGCATGCTTTGCATAATGAGATTTACACAGAAATTTTGTCATCCTGGAGAGAAAGTTATAAAAATGTATTATGCTTCAATCTATTTTTAGCTTCTATTTTCTGGCAAGAAAAAAGGGATAATTTTGGCAATAACATTTCAAAAATCTTCTTTTTATTTTTTAGGGTAAAAAAGTTGTTTACTAAAAATGGAATTTTTAAAACTAAATACTCATTTACAGCTTTTTTAATGTTCTTTATTCTACATTCTGTCTAGTTTTCTTAAGATCACGTGAATGATACAAAAATGTGGTACATAATACTGATTTTAAAGCACTACAAAAGGCATATCATTCTATCGACCCACACTATAAGACTTACTTCTAATTACCAAAATTAGTTTTATGAAATATTTTCAATCACATTTAAATGATTATAATTTTCTCATGCAACACTGAAAACATTTGGGGGCATTTCAGAGAAATATTATCATTTCCCTGAGATTAGAAAATTAATATCAAAAAGCTAAAAACATCCATTGGAGAGAAAAGATATCAACAAGTAAGCTGTCGTTTCTATTATAGGAAATAGCTAGAGGCATATGGCAGAAGTAATGGAAAGGAGCAGAATTTTCCTCTGCCTCTAAATATAACTTTTAACTTCAGTTAAAGATAACATTATATTGAAAGTATGATTCTTGTAAGCCTCTACAGTTACTAAAATAGCCTATTGGAACAGACAGAAAAATTTTAAAATTAAATATACATCCATTATTACAATTTTGGAATACTTTGGGAGAAATAAGGGAATTAAAGTATACACATCATACTGAGAAATTCAAAACAGTTGTCTGCTAAAATTCAGTATATTTACATACTTGTAAATAGCATACTTCCAAAATGTGACATTTGTTCTTTAGGACAGTTGTGTCCATCTAGCAGATAAGGGAGATGGGACAGGAAAACACATTTTATTTGAGGTTTCACATTTGATGAAAGTATATACAACTGAATCTTTATAATTATTCGGAATGTGACAGAATGTTTCTATTTTAAGGAAAATGAGGGAATAAGGTTTAATGATTTACTTTAGAACTGACTTAATTTCATGCATTCATGCACGTACCATGTAAAATGTTTGCTCAGTCCTTGCATTTTGGTTGTTACATTTCAAGGATTTTAGAGACTGATATTTAAAAATACATATCAAAGTCATCTTAAAGGAATTTTCTGCAGGAATAAAGTTGAACTTGGAGGCAGCACCAATAATCTTACTTTAGAGCCTTAACAGTTTGCTTTAGGATTTGCAGCAGAGGCTGGGTAGGTAGTTGTCACAAAACCTTGGAAATTTAAGGGAAATCTTCAGTGATCAGAATCTTGAATTTCCAAACAGCATAAATCTATTCGTTTTAATATTTTTAATTTTAGAAGCAAACATGAAACATCAAATACTCCTTTTTGATGTGAAATTTAGGAATTTCACATAGATATCCCCAAGGCAAATAAATACATTTTTACATTTTTTTTATGTATCCCAACCTCTTATGTAAACCTGCTCTTCCTTAAACACTCTCCCTCCCTCCTTCTCTCTCTCTCTCCCTCTCTCTCTCACACACACACAAGCGCACACACACACACACACACACACACACACACACACACTTTTTAGTAAAATGGACCAAGAAAGGAAGGGAGGAAATTAAGAGAGAGGAAGGGAGGGAGCGAAAGAAAAATAACAGAAAGTTTCAAAGTGGGCATGGTGCCTTTTTAACAGGTGAGCATGTTTACAGTAGCCAGAAGAAAACTTTAAGATTGGGGCTAAAGAAGAGACTGATTTGGGACCACCTGAGCACTTACCTTTTCTGAGATTCAATCCTATATTAGTTGAGAGAATATTATTTCCAATGCATTAAGATGCAGTTACTAAGTTTGGTCATTCTTTTGTTCTTTAATGTTCACAGTGACCCTTTGAGATTCTATGCCTCAGCTGAGTTAGAATCAACTTGCATTATTCTGTTCCTATCACATTTCATATTTGGATAATTGGATAGCACATATACATCTCATTAGTTCACACCTTACATTTATAGTCAAGTATATACTATTCAATAATAGATTTATTTTAAGTAAAGGAGAAACAAAACAAATGTTTTCAAATTGCCTTATTTTGTTTCCTTTGTGAAATTGAAAATTATATATTTATGGTTTAATTACAGAGAATGTATATATGAAAAAAGATGCCTAATGAAGTCAATATTATATTTGGGGAGAGATACTAGTTTGAATATAGATTATTAGCTAAAGGTGAATATTAATTTGGATTATTTCCCCTTTAGTTAAAAACAGAAACATACACATTCTCTGATGAAAATAAAGTTTAAGAAGTAACTCTGAATTTAATAATTATCTCCACAAAGATAATGGTGAAAAGTTATTCAAGCTAATTCTATTTATCTGATTCTACAGAATATGTTACCAAAAATTAAATGTTCTATCACAAGAGATCATTCCTTAAGTTCACAATTCTTTGGATTTTTGCCATCCAGTCTAATTGAGTCACTTTATTTCATAAAACAGGAAATGGAGACAGAAGATATAATGACTTGCTTAAAACCTTATAAAACTACAGAGCAGAATCAAAGCACAGTCCAGGACCATTCAGAAGACCAGTTCCTCTTCTCTCAGGTGCTCCTGGGGTTCATGGATCCATCTCAATCTCTCTTCCACCTTTCAAGGCTATAATTATTGCTCCAGCTCTTACCCCTCTTTGTGATTCATCTTCTGAGTTTATTTTTATTATATGTCAGTTCAAAAATAACACCTAGATTTTCCTAATGCTTCATCATAACAATACACATTTAGTCCCTATTCTAATTTATTTTTTCTTTTCCTTTTTTTAAAAATTAAATGTGTCCAAAAATCTACAAGTTTGCAGTTCTTTCAGATCAGCATTATCACTCTGTTGCCACATATAAGCCAAATCTCAAATCTCTACCCAGCCCTTCCCTGTCATCTCCCAGAGAGCCACAGGCAAATACATTTGATCTCAAAATGTCACAAAATATAAATGTCCATTCATTTTTTTTTAAGAGCCAGGATGCTTAATGGGTTTTTTTTTTTTTTTCATTATTTTTTTCTCTGGGACAAAGAGTTGAATGCTTTGTACTTCATGATAAATAAAAGCCTTCTTATCTAATTCTTAAGTTCCTTGATATTTATATTTTCCCATTCCTATTCCTCCTCCTCTTCCCCTCTTCCTCTTCCTCCTCTTTCTCTTCCTCCTCTTCCTCTTCCTCCTCCTCCTCCTCAATTATCTTATTTTTTAATATTTGAAATGCAGAAATATAAATCAAGACTTGAATATAGAAGCAAGTCTTACTCGTAGTTATATATGAACTTTAAGATTATGGTTTCTCAATATATCTTTCCATTGTTGAATTGATACCCTAAACAAATACAAAAATGTTCAAGTTCTGCTGGACCATGTAAGAGATATTTTACACATTGTAAGAGGTATTTACCAGCATAACCTAATCTATATACAGAAGCATATAATCAGACCAAAAATAACACAGCCAGGCACGGTGGTGCATGCCTGTAATCCCAGTGACTAAGGAGAATGACAGGAGAATGGAGAGTTCAAAGCCAGCCTCAGCAAAAGTGAGGCACTAACCAACTCAATGAGACCCTATCTCAAAATACAAAATAGGGCTGAGTGTCCCTGAGTTCAAAACCCAGGTAACCAAAAACAAACAAACAAACAAACAACAACAACAACAATTCTGCCTATAGAACAATGGAAAATGAAAAATGAGAAGTGCGAAATTCACATAAAATTCATTTTCTGTGTCTTTGCCTGGCCAGATAAGGTCTGTGTGCTTTGTCAGACATCAGATCTGGCCTGAGCACCCACCCCATCTGTCAGTATCTGGCTCTGTTCTTGCCACCACAGGCACCAGGAGAATATATGAAAAGAACCAGTGCTGGCTTTTCCCTATGATACCTTGATTAGATCATGTAGGGATTTCCAAGAAAATGAATTTCTCGATGACAAGTGAGTCCTTGTTTGCTTGTTTTAAATACACAAGAAATTAAAAAAGGTCAGATAGAACACATCTTTCTTTTTTCATTGTAATTGAAGAAGAGATCAGGCTAAGAATCACTTTCCCTTACTTGGAAACAGAGGACAGCCATGTTTCACTGTGGTAGCAACCTGCACCAGGGTCACTGCCCACTCTTCCCGCTGCCTTTAATTAGTGAGAAGGCCTGCGTTGGCAGTGCTCACCCACAGAGTCCCTGTGCTGCAGGCTCATCTGCCTCAGTGACCAAGTGCAGAATCAGGGCCCTTGGGCACAGTCCCCTGCACACTGCAGGGGTTTGAGAAAGCAGATGCTGGAGACGTCAGTTGCGGGGTGTGTTTGTTCCGTCTGGGGACTCTTCCAGGAGCCTCTTAGCTCTCTACTGGTGCTCAGGTGACAAGTCGTAGGTGATACGGCCCAGGATCAAGGCTAGTCATCTTCCTTAGGCTGTGCATCATCCCTGCCCAGCATTTCTTTCAAGGAGAACTCAGCCCATAAATCAGACAGAAAGTCTGTCCCAGAGGACTTGGGGGTAGAGCCCAGAGCTCGAAGGAGCCATTGTCTGCAGCACTTGGCTGTTTGTTGAGTGTGTGATTACAAGCTGGAAAAAATGCAGCCCTTGCAGAGGCTCAAGTGTTTGAATTATACAACAGCGATTAATTAGGGCAGCCCAAATTCAAAGTAGTGAAATAATGAACAAGTTTTTAGAATGAATGGAATTAATTTATAATGTATAGTAGGCAGTCTGCCCAATTGCTGTGCCCTTCGGACAAGTGAAATAATTAAAACCCCACATACTCTACTTACTCCATGCAATTTTTTTTGAACTAATTTCTATAACTTTCTTTTTGGAACTAAATATAGCACATGCCTTTTAACTTGAAAAATAAGATTTGCTAAGTGTATTAAAGGTTCACTGTTGCACAAAAAGATAGAACGAAGTAATGAAGTATAAGCAGGCCTTTTGTTTTAAAAACCCTCCAAGACTCACATTTTGAGTCTTTGCATGAAGCAGTTTTCTCCTTTCTCTGGTACAGTTTCCTCCTTCTCTGGTGTTACACTGCAACTACTGTCACCTTTACACTGGGTTGCTAGGTGACTTAAAAATTTTGTCTTGAGAAATGCCATCATAGTTATTGAAAACTTAGAAAGGGTGCTGGATGTAGAAAATAAGAGAAAAATCCTAATCAAGAAGGCATATGGTAGAGCACACCTAATCTTCCCACTCACCCTCTGCATTAGGATGAATATAAAAATATACAGAATTTTGATTGAGGTTTGAAAATAGATTATTCCCAACAAAAGAGGACATTTTTAAGAGGTGAAATGACCTTACTCGTAGTGTTTCGCTGTATTTGTGAGATCAAACAGTCCCTTAAAATAAACATTTCTGTAACAGAAAACTATTATTTCAATGACTGATTTTTTTTTTTTACTATAATTCAACTATGCATTATTAGAAGATAAATGGAGAAGAAGTCAGAACACAGATTAGGACTGAAATATTTCAGGTTCTATGAGTGTGGTGCTATACATGATGTGCCATTTTCAAAAATTAGACTATAACTAGTCTTTTTATTATTATTTCTATACTTAAGCAAAAATTGTCCTATGCTCCTTTCAATGTTAAATTTCCTTTTCTGTACATGTATCTTGTTGTTATTGTGGTTGCTGCTATTAATCAAATAGCTATGGAAGAAAACTGAGTGTTAATTTACCTTTTCATTGTCTTCACTTACAATCTCTTAATGTGAATCCATGCATGTCATAAATTAATAACTTCCATTAGATACCATGCAATCCAATATTCTGCAAACTTCTCAACACCTCAATTTGGCAGACTGTCTTCTTATCAAATCTAAAATCCTCACCAGGACTTACTGAATGGCCTAAATGATTTCTCTTGTTTTATCTCCTCACTCACTCTACTTCAGTCAAAAGGACTTTCTTGCAATTAACAGAGCTTGCCAAATATAAGTTAGTCTCAAGACCTTTGTACATGCAGTTTATTTTGTCTAGAATGCTTGACCATTAGTTGGATAAATTTTCCTGACTTCATTGATGTCTGTAGTCAAAGGTTAACTTTATAAGAGACCTCTACATAAAACAGTACCCCAGTTGTTCTGTATGTATACTGCTTTATTTTTATGAATTACAAATATCACCACAGATAGCATATTTACAGATAACAGAGTCAATTAGTATATAGGTTCCACATGCCTGATATGAACCAGGCACTGTTTCATGATCTTGGGATACAGTAGAGAACAAAATAGAGTAAAGCATCTTCCTTCACACAGTTTACATTTTAGTGTGAAAGAGAAAACATAAAAGATAAGAAATGTTAGACTTTCATGAGGACTAAAGATTCACAAATTAGAGCTGGAAAGGGAACATGGAGTGCGTTGAGGGTAAGGTTGAAGCAGTTGGTGAAGGTGACTTTTAATAAGAATTTGAAGGATGGGAGGGAGGTAACCCTTTAGACATCTAAAGGAAATTCCAGGAAGAAGATAGAGCACACACCAAGAGTTAGACAGGATAGGACTGGCATCCACAATTTTTTGCTGATTATCTGTGCCCTAGAACAGAGACTCCATTAGAGTACAGATTTTATGTGTGTGATTCACTATTAAATTCCCACCATCTAGGACAGAAATCTCTGAATAAGTATACGTGAAGACATCAAATAAGAAACACGCACAGCCGTTACCCAACTTGTTCAAAATAACCAGGACGTCAGTGGTGGACCTAGGATTTGAACCCCCGACAATGTAACTCCACGGTCTGCTCTAGCCACAATCCTCAGCTATGCAGGCGCTCTAGCTCTCTTTGGAAGTAGGAACACATGGTGTAGAGAAAGAATATCTGAACTGGGAATCCGATGATTACAGAAATTTTTTTTTACAAAAGGAAAGATAGGGACTATTCTGAATTACCTAATTTTATCCCGAATTTTAAATATGGGCTCAGAAAGGCCAACACATTTCCCATGGTTAAATACAGAATTGTCTTGAGTCAAAGGTGGATGTGACCACTATAGTATAGAGATTGGCAACAGATGGGTAGTCCCTCTTGGCCTGATAGTTTAGGATTCTATGACTTTGGGCAGCATCTTTTTCTCTGTGCCTCAGTTTCCTTAGTTGCAAAATGAAAATGTTGGGCTGGAGGATCTCTAGATCTTTTTCTGTCTTTTTATGTTTTGGGAATGATCACATAGATGACTGCTACACATATTTCTATAAACATTAACTCTCAGAAAATTAGAAAATTGAACGAGTCTTATTTTTGAACAATTTTAACAATCTTGAACAATTTTTATCCACTAAAGAGATGAATACAAATTATCCATGAAGAGAAACAGACAGAGGCATTCCAAGGAGAGTGGGTTATTAAGAGAAGGCAACCGGGCACACGTGTTAGGGGAAAGTGATTACCTATCAGACAGATGCTGCTGGAATTCACAGTGTGTAGAGGAGATGGAAGAATTTTGAAGTTGCTGTTTGTGGGGATCAAAGTACAAAGGGTTTGCAAAGCAAGGTAAGGAATTTGAACCCTATTCTGTGGGTAGCAGAATGTACAGATGGTTTCTACAGGGTTACCAGAGTTACATGTATTGTGGTCAGTGATATATCATTCAGAGGACAAGCTACAGTCAACATTAATCAGTTTCTTATCCTAAGATGCTTTCTTTGACATGAATTTTTATAAGGTATGGTGAAGAAGCACAGACATGGTTTTAAAAAGTTATTGGAATAAATTACAGAGATGTAAAAATAACATTGGAAGACCTTCCTTCCTGCCTTCTACTCTGATCCTGAACTGGGACATTGTACACTGCAAAGCATATGGTTCCTGCTCTCATGTGGCTTATCACAGAGTGGAAAATGGCATTAACCACCACAGAAACTTACTCTCAAAACTACCTGACAGTGGAGATGATGTAAGAGTTAAAAAAAAAAAAAAAAAAAAAAAAAAAAAAAAACTATTCTAAAAAGGTTTATTTTAGAATTTTCAGGAGGCCAGATGTTCATGAGTGTGCTGGTTGCAGAGGAGAGTTTTAGGGGTTCTTTAAATTGTTGGTTCAGTGGTCAAGACATTAAGGAACAATAAAAACTGTTTATAAAGATATCCCATGCATGCACACATTTATTTTTCCTTTCTACTGCCCCTGCTTCTTCATGCTTCCCATTCTTATTTATGCTTTGCATTAGCCACCTGTGTGAAAATCCCCAAATCTTCTTTTAGAGACTCTGATTCACCCAGCCCTGGCACACGACTGCATTTCTGGTTGACTGACATGTGGGATAACCCAGGTGTGACCTTCATTTCTAACTGAGGGTTGTAGTCCACCCCCACACAGAGATATCATGTATGGTTCACATAGTCAACAGCACATTGGTACATGCACAATATGAACCACACAAAAAATTAGCATAGGGTTTCCAGTAATCACATATAAATGCAATAAAAATTTAGTAGAAATCCATTTCTGAACAGATCTGTGAAAAAGAGCATACAATGCAGATGCAAAAATATGTCAGAAAATTGTAGCTAGTTTCAAATTCAACATTTTATGTTTATTCATATTAAATCAATAAATGTAGTAAAGTTGAAATTTAATTTAATTAAGTCAAACCAAGTTACCACCATAAAGAAAAGTGACCCCATTCTAGAAAAAACCATGATGTTTTCAATAGACTGTAGTAAAAAATGAAATTTATTATGTATTATGATTATTTCTAAAGAGTAAAGGAATTATTGTACTAATGGTTTTGATTTTTATATTTATATATGCATATATATATCATTTATCTATATTTTCAAACTACATATTTATATATAGTTTTTAAATAATATCACTGCCTAAGGCTAAGCAGTGAATTTTTTAGAAGTTAACTAATAAGTCAATTATAAGCTTCATTTTTCCCTTCCCAAGGGACCCTCATATTTCATGAGCAATGACAACCATGGAATCTCTCATTATTTCCTTACATTGTTTTTTCCTTTCTCTTTTCCTTTCTTAACTGACTACATACATATTTTAAAACTAAAGTCTACTTTTATTTGTAACCTACCGTTGGGTTATATTATTCAAAAAAATAATACTTTGAATATATCTTTGGAAACTTCAAGTTGTTTTTAACCCTTTGTGCCTCACTTTTTGTGTATTTATGTACAGCAAATATCTGAAAGTTAGAAGAGTATTACTATAAGAGAAGGGTCATTTCACAAACTTTAAAACAATTTGATTAGAGAAATGTTTCTTAATAGTCAGAATTCAGATCTTCCAAAGCATATGATTTATCAGTCGATGCCTGAGAGATAACTAGTCCCTCTTTGTAAAAGAAAAAACTACGCAATTAATTGATCCATCATAAGAAAAACAGTTTCATTAAAATGAGAAAAAAGTAAAAACAACCATCCTCCTTTGGAAATGACACTGGTACACTAATATTTTACATTCGTGTATTCTAATATTCATATCGAAACTATCGACAGATATGTTTCTAATTTACCTTTATTTTGCTTGCATCTGAAAATAGTTTAGCGTTATCAACTACCTTTCGGCAACAAAATATTTTCTCCTTTATTTGGGCCTTAAGTAACCATTAAGCTCTGTTCTCTTCTAAGCTAATGAAATCAAAATGTGGAGGAAGTGAAATCAATTGAATAAAAACAAAGCTGACCTAATAATTCATGCTCTCCAGGAGGCGGGGACTATGCGCTTTCATGATGGTTTGTTGTAACACAGGTATTCCTGACGGGGGCAGTATATCGATCTCTAGGTGGAATCCAAGCTTGCAGTTGCGGGGGTGAAAATATTCTTGTAATAAAGAGGATGTAATATGTATTTTCTTAGTGGACCTCTAGGAAGGTACAGCCCTGGAATTTTATAAAAAGAGCTTTGTACATATTTCGTGAATTATGTATTACATGAATTATTAATTATTACTTAAATTATTTAGAATTTACAGTGCTTTTCCTCCCTTCTCTTTGGAAGGAGATCACAATGAAAGGGATAAAGATATTTTGATGAAGTGACTAGGGGTAGAAATTTTAGACGATATAAAGCGAAAGGCACATTCATTACACTAGTGATTGTTCATTTGTATGTGAGGGTGTGAAAATGATAGTCCGGTTCTTTGACATGGAAACTGGATTAATCCGAAGGATAATGAGTAGTTACCTTTGGGGGATTTCTCTCTCTGTGTTAATGCACAAATGACATTTCTATTCACTAACATTCAAAAGCAGTTAAATTAACAACAGTTCTTTGATAATTACTAAACTTTCACATGGATAGATAACCAGCACTTTGGAATACACCAAAGGTTGCTATTATGTAGAGCTACTCACAAAGATGAGCTTAGGTGGCAACCCCTGCGGGATCCAGATTTGAAACCTCTGTACAGTTCCTACCATATCAGGTCAAGACTAGTAGGCATTTCACGGAAGATTTAAAAATGCATTTAATATTACAAAAGAATTAATGCTATGGCTATACTTAAGGAAATCACTTTCAATAATTCTTCTTAAAAGCAATGATATTAAGTTCCAGATGTTTGACAACTATTCTCAAACTCGAAAAATCTAAATTGTGAGGCTTATTCTCCCTATAAAAGTATGATACAAGGCAAATTATATGCTTGTCCTAATCTTTTTAATATGCATTCAACGTGCCTAGCTTTGACTTCGGCATTTGAGAAAAATATGGCATATTAGCTTCACTGAAAACAATGAGAGCTATGAGTTGCTTAAGTCGTGGGGAAAACTATAAACAAAGACCCCAATGTTTATTATACAATTTATCTGCTATGGAAAAAAAAAAATGACTTCACCTTTCAGAGATGCACTCCTCAGGAGAAAATGAGCAGCAGCCAGCCCTGCAATCTACTTCATGGTGTTCAGGTAAGGATCAGGTTAGCTAAGCAAGGTCAGAATCTATAATGATTAAAGTGGTTTTGATACCAGGAAGTCCTGAGTCTGAACTTTGACTTTGCACCTAACTGAAGAATTTCATAATACTTAACCTCTGAAAATCTACTCTCCTATAAAATGGGCAAGGAAGGGTTGATGCAAACTTGTTTATCAAGCAAACATCACATTGTGAGTGACCATGATTATTAATGAAGTAGAACAAATTATTTTTCAGATAACTAGCTCAAGCATATATAACCATTATTAATGGAGAATAATTGTATCTATAAAATGTGCTCTTCAAATTAGCAACTTCATTCCAATAGTTAAATGTCTCAAACCATTTCATATGATTGAAGCTAAAGTCTAGCAACATGAATACTGTATCAATATTAAATTTCACTCATGGAAGAAATAAATACATTCAAGTAACAGAAGAATATTATAAAAGCATAAAACATATAAAAAGTACATGATCTTCATCCTTTTTTCTGCCAGTCTAATAAAAGTATTCTTAGGGTTTTAACCCCTGGGTTAGCGCATGCCTTATGGAAGCGGGACTTCGACAGTTATTTGTTCACTCATGTTCTTAGTTACATCACTCATCATAGCCTAGGAGTAGAAGGAATCCCTGGCTCTCTGTCCATGGAGGGATGAATGGATAAACAAAATGTGGTGTATATACCTACAATTCATTGTTATTTGGCCTTAAAAAAAGGAGGGTATTCTGCTACAACTTGGATAGAACTGGAGAACATTTTGCTAATTGAAAGAAACCGGTTGCAAAAGAAATGCTGTGTGATTCCACCTACATAAGATAACTAGAGGAGTAGAATTCATAGACACAGGAAGCAGGATGGTGGGTGCCTGGGGACAGAGAGAGGGGAATGGACGGTGCTGCTTGCCCAGTGGGTGTGGAGTTTTGGCTTTGGAAAATAAGAAAGTTCTAGAATGGATGGTGGTGACAGTTGCACAATAATGATTAATGCCCCTGAACTGTACATTTTAAATGGTTAAAAGGTTAAATTTTATGCTATGTACATTTTACCATCATAAAAATCCATAATATTTTTCTATACATTTCTCTGCTTTTTTAGATTTAGGGTTATGATCATATTCTTCAGTTTCTTTTGTGTGTGTTCATATTCGGTATTTTGGTATTTCCAAAAATAATCTGAGAGGGGTGTGGGAGAGTCACTTTAAAATTGGCTACTTTTGCTTTGACTAAATCCTTCAATTTTAATTCCCATTTCCCATTAAGCATAAATACATTTAATCAATATCAAGATAACCAAACCGATATCAGACTTTGCTTTCTCTTCTTGATAATGGGTTTGGATAAAATGATCAACTGGTTTAACAAGGCAAGGTCTTTTAAAAACAACTCAAAAAGTTGCCAATAAATAAAACAATGCTTATGCACAAGTAGTGCTTGTTTAAATGCTGAAAGGACTGGAACATTTTAGGTTTTACAAAGAAAAGCATCACATCATGATCTTCATATACATGTACTAGAGTTTTTAAGTTTTACTTTTCACCTATAAGCCCTAGTCTATCCACCCACCTTATATTTTAGAAATCTTAATCTGTCATGTACCATTGAGGATTTCTTGCCCTCAAAGAGACTGCATGTTAGCAAAGCAGATAACAACTCAGATGTCCAAGAAGAGGATGAATACATAAAAGGAGAATATTTACTAACACTATTCAGCAGTAAATAAATACATAACTACATGCAACCATGTAGATCACTGAACAGCATAATTTATAGTGATAGGAAGTCTGTATATAAAATGTTATTTTATAAAAGCTCAAAACAAACAGAACTATCATATATATGATCCCCAAACTCAGGAAGGTAGAGCCATGGCAAAAATCTTTGTAGGTGATGTGCTGCATATTTCCAGGGGCATCATTCAAATCATGCCTGGTTGTAATGATAGACATCACTTTAAATTTGCAAAGTGCACACTCTGCACAATTGCATATGGAGGCTTTGAAAATAGTAATTTCTGAGGGAGAGAGCAAGAGAGGAAGAAGTGCAGAAGTTGCTTTATCAAATATAGTGCTGCTCTAGTGCTCAAATTGGGTATTAGATTTACAAGTGTTCATTATATTGCATGTACTTATTTGTATTTATCAAATAATAGACTCCCTGATGTAATTGTAGGATATATCCTAGGGTGGTGGGATAGAAGAGAGCGAGGATCTAACTTTGACTGTTTTCCACATGTGGAAAACTTTTCCTCCTACTCTTTTTTTTTGCTCCTGAAAATGACTATTACCCCCTTTCCTTTGCTTTCAATAAAAAGAAATGTTTTAGTTAAATTATTGATTGCATGGATTTTTTTAGCTGCCTCATATTCTGATAATAAAATACTTGTCATGATCCTTGTCAAATGTCAACTAAAGGTGTACTGCATCTAAATCTTAAACTTGTGATGCAAATATTGATTATTTTTAAAAAATTCATATCCACTTCTGAAAATGCATGAGGTTCATGTTATATATTGAAGCATGGAAGCAAAGTTATCTATCAGTTACTAATTTAGCATATGCTCCTAGAAAAAAATGAGTTTTGCACTTTAAATATCTACAGCTACTTATCAATATACATAATATTGGATAACATGAAGGTCCAAGTGATTATGTATTTCTGCTTTTATCTATATTTGATGAGAAAAAAAGCCCATTGTTTTGTAGAAAATGTAACATTTTATGTATCTGCAGAAAAACTCTGAGTGAAATGTTAATTTTCAGAAAGTTTTTATTGTTGTCTCTATAATAAACATTGTTAAAAGTACATATTCAAATTAAAACTTGTTTCTCTGCTGACATTTGAAACACACCATCTGCATTGTGTGCTATATCAGAATACAGAAGGCAGTTCCTTCGCTTTATATATAATAGTCATCTGAACATAAACTAGTTTAACATAAAGTGCCTTGTTTAGAGAACAACAAAATTTTTACCTGTGATTCTCTGATGGATACACATACTTGTTTAATGTAATGTGTGTCCATAATATGCTATGTGCTGTGTGATATGTAAAATAGAAAATCTTAAAAGCAAACAAAATGTGGAGTGAATACACAGCAGGAAAAAAAAGGAAAAAAAATCTATAAATCATTTAAGTTAAAATAATATAAATCAAAGTGTCCCTTTGGTCCATCTTAACCAGGTCAACTTATAAACCTAGTGTAAAAGACAATTTGCTCATTTTTTCCTAGCAAGACAAAAATGAGGGCCAGTACAGTATAGAAGAGTTTTTAAATGAACCATACTGACAGATTATAATACGGTGCCCCATCAGATGACGTGGTGTTTTGACTGCATGGCTACAGAGGGCTATAATTTAAATGCCATTAAAGACACATAAGCTCTAGCATGGAGACAGGAACACTGAAATCTTTTTGGTCTGTAGTCACAATGCAGATAAAATTGTTCCTTTGATCTTGTGACGCTGAAGTCTGTTGTCCAGAAGGGAAACATCTTTGTGCTTCTGTCTTAAACTAAGACAGATTTCGTTTTCCATCTAAGTCATTGTGTTAACACCACATAAAAAGTAAAGCAGAGTTTAGTATTTTATCAAAAAGAACTGAGCTTTCTCCCATTGTTATTTAGGTTACATCACGATTATGCAGTACTCAACAGTGTTCCCGAAATACTCGCATCTGGGTTTAAAGTGAGTAGACTCAAATGTCCTGGTATGGACAGCTCAGTGGCATTCGAATGCTAGGAATTGAGAACATTGTAATTTTTTTTTCTCTACTTAATTTTTCTTTTGAAACAATAAGGAGATACTTTACTCACAAGACTAAGCAGAACATAAACGTTTGACCTCTGTGAGGAAACACTACAGATAATAGTCTATAATAAAATATGTGCTACAACATTTGCAAAAATCATGCCAAACGCCCTCCAGATCAAGTCTCTACTGAAAAACTTGTAAAATTTTAACAATTTCTTGACTTTAATTGTAATTTAAAATGTATACACCACTTTTTGATGAAACTCAGGGTATCCTGCATTTTCAGGGGGTGGTACAATATAATATATTTTGATAATAGGTTAATTAGATTGAATTTCTTTGGAAAATCAGACAAGAGGAAGAAAGAATGATTTGCTCATGGTTTTAAAGGCTCTTTATCTATAATCCTATTAAATTTATGTCAAAAACATATTTTTAGATGGCAGTATGTTGATAATAGTTTCCAGATTCTATTCTACTTCAGGTCTTATTCATTTTATGGTGACTATCTTTCATATTAAAAAATAAAATGAGCAATATCCTATTTAAAAAGTAGATACTGAGTTAGGATTATTTTTGCCGAGATTTATTGATTATTAAAAATACATCTATCTATTCTATTGTTGTATGTAAGAATGATTTCCAGCTTTTTAAAAGAAAACCTTGAGATGACTGAAGGCAGTGTGTTTAATGGTCAAAAATAACATTTTCATTCTGTCCAAATTTATATTTTCAGATGGGAATGTCTTGGTAATAAACTTTGCTGAGTCAGGTTTGAATAGCTTCAGGTCACACTATCTCCTGCGTAAATCATCTCCCCTTCTCCCCCATTCTTTGCCTTGAAACATTTTATAATACCATGGTCTAATAAAATTCTAAAAGTCAACTTTCTAACCAAAATGTCTTTGGAAAGTTAAAAGTGATTTGATTTAAAAAGTGTGAGTAAACAAAGAAAAAGAGAAGCTTAATGAACACTTTTAGACACAAGTCATGCTCAAAGGAAAACAATTCAAATTCACTGGGTATTTTTGCAAAACACCCAACAACAAGCAAACAAAATCTTATCTAGAGCCTGTAATTGAATTCTTCATTATTCTCGTTTTTTTTCTAAATATTGAAAATAGTTTGTTTTCAATAGAAACAGAGGCTTCTTTTGCTCTCTGTGCCAAAGTGGGGCAAATGGAGATGCTTCTGTTGACAAGTCTTTGCCTACTGTTTATTGTTATCCAGCTGTCCCCTATGATAAGACGCTGGAGTGCAGAGTCCCAGGCATGATATTTTCCCCAGAACTCAGTATACATACCCAACAATGGAAGTCCTGACTGCCAAAGGGTGTGTCCCTGACACTTTTGTGTGAGTGGATTGCTTGGTAGTGAAGAGGACCTCACTGTCATTGCCAAACGACAAAGTGAAAAAGACCATCGTATAAAGGGAATCCTACTTTATTGATTCTGAAAATAATTTATCTTTCTGTGAATGCTCAGGAACAACCTGAGATTGATACAGAATTTGCTCTTACTCATTGTGAGCTGTTGAAAAGTGAATTACAGTTAAGATTAGAAAGGGGACAGTATGAAGGGCAACAAAAACAATCCCAGAGAGTGGATTATATACTTTGTATCTGATTTTGAAAAGGCTTTTAAAAATTCATATCAACATCTTTCTGGAACCCGAGATTGCTAATGGTTACCAGTACCAGCCCCAGGCAGATTGCCTAGCAAAATTTTCTAGAGCAGTGAAGGTAAACAAACCAGTTACTATCTAAACATATATTTATTTTATGGCTATTTAAAGCCTCAGTATACAATGAAGAAAAAAAATGTTAGGAGAATGCTGAATATCTTCTGGGTATTATAGAAACATTTGGCTAAAACTGAATGCTTTAGACAAACATAAAATCAGGATCATAGAATATAAACACAATGTGAAAAAAAATTACTGAGAAAAGGATATTAGAGATTATAGTCACTGAATAAAAAGCATAAGCCTTTTTTAATCATTTGAAATTGACTGCTAAGTTATGAGAGGAAGAGATTGAGATTTAATCACCATGAGTGTAAAATTTTCAGAAAAATGAAGGAATAATACACTAAATGGAAAATTATAATGAATAAAAATATGCAAACTAGAATATTGACATGTTTTGAAGGAAATGTAGGAAAGCAGAAAAAACAGAAATAAAAAATAAAATTTGTGAATTAACAAATAAAATCATATGTGATTTTATTTATGCCCAGTTGTGCTATGAATCAGAACAACTCTCAATCTGTTCAGGAACAAAACAGTTTAGTTTCTATGAGATCATTGGTAATAATTTTGATTAACAAAGTGATTGTAGGGTATTACTAAAATCCATTTCATTCTTAATTTTATGAACAAAAAAACTAATGCTCTTAAAATGAAGATAATGATTATTTATAGTCATTTCAAAGATGAATTAACAGCAAATGCATCCAGCAGTCATTCCTTTTGGCTATTTTTAAAGAATACAAACAATCTAAGCAAACAAGCTGAGTAAATTTTATCAGATCTGAAACAGAAAATAATTTCAGATAGTTAGTGAAGTCAAAATACAGTTGGGTTTGCCCAATACTTAAGAATTCTAAACTTCTTTGGGCAGTCTCTGAATTTCTGGCAAATTTTTAAAGATCTGAAAATCTCTCTGTTGAGCACAAATACAGGGCACAATGATCCTGCTTTATAACTTGAATAAATTCATTCTCTTCTAGCAATTTAAATAGGAACATGATTTTGAGCTTGCCTCCTATCTTGATCATTTGGAAAAATAATTGCAGGAATGGAGTCACCAATTAAAACATTTGGTATATTCTGAATATGAGCAGAATGAGGTTTAATTCTCTAATAAGTATCATATTTCAAATGGTCGAATTTGGAATATGACCACAATGTAGTTTTATGTCATTCAGAGTAAGACAACGTCCATCACTTGTAAGTGGTTCAGACTGTGGCATCTGATACATTTGCTTGTGGTTCTCAACAGTGAATGGTACCAAATAAGATGCTTTCCAATAGCCAAATTTTTGAGTTGCCAGAGAATGTCCAAACAATTGGGGATCTTTGAAATGTGTCCTTTACTTCCTGCTATGGGTCAGAAATCACAGCTGCCACAGTAGCTGTGGGTTCCCAGATGTCAAGACCGTAAGGAGAGTGAGGTAATTGCAGGAATGAAGGGATACAATTTTGTTATCAAAGATCACCCTGCCCGTTGAAGACAGCGGATAAGGCACTCATGTCAGTACTTTGGACGTGTGTAGTATGAACGGGAGGTCTTTATGCTACAGAGGTTTGTACATTCGCTTTTGTGGCAAATGATAGGCCAGGTTTATTAAAATGTGTAGGAAAGAAGGCGAGTCAATGCTCTCAAAACTACCTTCATGGATTTGGGAAACATCTAAGTATCAAGAGGCATTAGCAAAAGTTAGTTTTGTAAAATCAAGAACTCAATAATAAGGTTTAATTTTAAGATTTCTAGTACTACAACTTGCCGGTGCAATAAGAGAATATAAAATGTTTGTACACGGACGAATCAATGAGCAGCTCTGCTCAAGGCTGTGTTTGGATGCTATTGACTGTACAGAAGAGACAGGATGATGATTTTCCAGTATGTAACTAAGAATGATTTCTTTCCCAACTTGCCTTGTTATGTGATGAAAAAACTACAGGTTACTAAAAAAAAAATCTGTAAGCTACCATTCAGAAGCTAGAATCAAGGAACCATATTTCTTTATGGGAATTTTAAAGAGTAAACTACTTTGGAATTTTTCACTGTCAAAAGCAATATGTATTGTTCAGAGATTATTGAGATTAATTCAATTTGACAATTTCTTCTCTTTTTTTTCTGTTCAAATACCTATATAATTTATTTTATTGCGTGTAGATGTTAGTTTCATGTTTTTTACAACTTAGTAGAATAGTCATTGTTTTGGTTTCACCTAAAGCAAGGCAGGTTTGAGGATCACTTGAGTTATGATTCAACTCTGGATTGTTCTACCCATGAAGACAGGCACTTCTCCTCTTCCTAATATCCACCATCCTGTCCCACTAAGACACTAAGCTTTTCATAGCTTTCGTGGGCAGCACATAATATTATTGTCTCTCACTGCGTTAATAACAGTCAACCCAATAGTCACAAATGACATGAACAACTTTTATGCCATATCTCCTCCATTCTGCATAATTTTGGAGTTAGGACTAGAATTTGACACCCGCTTTGTTAAGCCTAGCCTGTTACATGTGACCTAAGGGCACCTGACTGCACAATTCCATAGCTCCATGCACATCATCAAGGCGATATCCTGAAGCTGCACAGCTTTCTGGGGCCATTGGTGGTGGCCTGCCTATCTTCAAAAATGTTTTTGAGTCCTGGTTAATTTATTAAATATATTAGATATCCTATAATATAGTGATATCTTAATTTTAGTTGGATCCTGACAAAATTGAAATAAAGGTATTGAATAAGTAGGGCCTTGCCTTTATATTTAAGATATAAAATATATAGAAAAGAGTTAATGGACACTTTGGGGGCAGTGAACACTAAGAAGAAAGGACGGTTCATTCTTTTTGGGCAGTGGAATAATTAAGGAAAATATGAACAAAATATTGATAACAATGTATTTTGTTACTTTAGGGAAGCAAACTTCTACTGTTTTGTGGGATATATATGTGTGTGTGTGTGTGTGTAATTAGCTAATTCAAATCTCTGGCAGTAGTTCAACTGTTTTGTTTTTCTTTTAAGGTTTCCTGTCTTTCAAAGGCATGTGAAAATAACCTTCTGGAATGTAGCTCAGTGGTAAAGTGTCTATTTATTTCATTGGCATGGTCTGTGCCATTTTTAATAAAGAGAAAGTTATCAAGTCAAACTAAGAAGGTGCACATGAGCTTAAGTTCCAAAAAAGTGACTCTCTGTGATCTGGATCACCTGAGAATTTGTGAGATATGTAAATACCTCAGGCCTCGTTATCTGAATTGGATGCTCTGAGCACAAAAGTCAACATCTGTACTTTACCAAATCATCCAAGTAGTCAGGACACAACTCAAGTTTGGGAAACTGACCTAGAAGATCTATGGTAGCTAAACGTTGCTTCAGTAACCAAGTTGGAAGAAATAGTTTCACAGTACATCGTTGAATTAAATTGTAATTTTTTCCCAATGTGAACTTGTTCATTACAAAAAATGTTTTATTACATTTCAGATATATTATCAATACAAGTTCTCATAGCTATTCTACTTTTATAGTATAATACTACTTATTACCAGGGAAAGATTCGTGGAAATTTAAAAATTCAATATACAGAAACAAAGCACAATTACCCTAAGCTCTTAACAAAGACAAATTAAAACTATAAGCATAATACCATTTTATGATATAGTTACTACAGGTTGGAGCTATAAAATGTCCTAAGTTTTAATTCTGTAACTCCATACCACAGATTCATGGTGATATGTTTAGTGATATCACAATTAATACTTGAATGCAGTTGAACTCATATCTATTCTTAGTGTCACTCCGGGTCTATAAAAGACAAAGCTATTATCTTCCCATTCATAGATCCAGAGAACTTATTAAGATTTCAAATCTTAGAAATATAATAAAAAAGAAATAAGAGTATGTGTAAATTTTAGTGTCCCCATGCCGTCTAGTAGAGGGCTTTAAAGTAGGTAAATCTGAGGAGCTTTAGGAAAATCAGTTTAGTCCTACCATGTGCTTAATGGGGAACATACACACACACACACACACACACACACACTCATTAGACAGTTATTAATATTCTGAGAGGAAATCTTCATTAGTTGATGAACCTAAATTGTCCATGAGCTTTTCTCTTAAAGTCAACTCAAGCTAAAACACAGTGGCTTAACAATTTTCACAATTTTTGCAAGAATAATAGATCAGTGCTATCTATGGTTCCTATGGTCTAATGTTTAAGAGTCTGTACTTTCTAGCTATTTCTCTTTTAATGATTTACCTCAGAGGTTTCTATGTGATTATCATTTTATTTATTTTATTCTTTCCTGTCAATACATTTATACACACACACACACACACACACACACACACACTCACACATTCACACACACACACACACACACACACTCGAAACAAAGGCATGTCAAGTTAATAGTTTTTCTACCATCTCACTGTAAACTAAAAAAAAAAAAGTTGATAGCTCACATTTTGGCTACATGATTATCAGTCCATCTCAATCATCTCAAAGTTTCTCTTCAGATTTTTTCTTTTACCCTCAATATTTCAAGTTCCATCTCAGGAAAATCATGTTTTAATAAATGGATAAAACCAACTTTTATGGAAAATTACAATGAGGGTCACTTTTATGCTAAAATAAGTTCCATGTAGAATTATTCTAATGGACTATCATTTTGTTTTCTGCTGTAAAAAGTTTCCTCTGAAAACATATTACTATATTTAACTATAAAATACACGAATTTTTTTCATGTCCAGTTAAAGGAAAACATTTTGTATCAATTTTCCCTCACAGGCTTACATTTCATATTTTCAAATAAAGCACAAAAGTATAATTCTACATTCAATATCCCTTAATATTCATGTTATCTAAAACAATTCAAATTGTGAATGCACCATCAAAATTCCAGTTTTATGTACCCTATAGTTATTATATCCTGAAGAAACATTTCCATTTTCGAGCTGTTCTTAACTTAGTATGTAAAAGTTCTGTGTTTACAATTTCTACTAATGTGAATGTAGGGGACTGATGTAATTCATTTTACATATACATAAAAGAAAAAAACAAAAATGCCTAGGCAGATGGTTCTCAATCATGGGAAACTTGCGTTCTCTCACAGGCACTTGGCAACTTCTAGATATCACCATAAAGGCGAGGGTGCTCCTGGCATCTAGGAGGCCAGTCCAAGGATGCCGATAAACATCCTCCAGTGTACAGGACATCTCCCCACACCAAGGAATTTTCTAGTCCAAATATCAGCAGTGCCACTGTGGAAAACTCTAGAGAAGAATAGAAGACTCTCTAGTCAATATAAATTTGTCATAGTTACTATAATTTCCATCTCATTCACTTGGAAAATGAAAACTTTCCATCATAGCAGTCTAACCCTGCAACATGAATAAAATTCCCTTTCCTTATATTCAAATTCTCCATTTCAAATCTAGTTCCCAGGCCCCAGAAAGCATTCCTTCTCTGTATTGAAAACACTGCTAATGATTATAGACCAGCATTGGATTCCCATTATAATCTACCATTGCTGTCCTGGCGTTTCCAGTTATGTGATACATTGCCTGTGAATGTCCAGCTTTGTCAGTTGATGTCTTTTTCTGCAAAGCAAATCATTCCATGTTGTTTACTTTGAATAGATGGCATCTTAGAAAGAGCAATCACTTCTTCCTCTATGTAAATGTTGCTTTTAATAAGACATTTATGTTTCATCTCCTTTTAAATTTTCTTTATGAATAAAAATTTAATGGATATAAAACTGAAGCAGAGCCTACTTTCTAACTAAATATATTTTGATAATCTTTCAATATGCAGTTTAATATCTATAATAGTTCTGAAGTAATTTCTCATGTATATGATACAACTTTCTTTTCTTTCTTTCTTTTTTACAATTCTGTTGTTGTTGTTTTCTTTTATCTAAAGGTTATCCATGGCTAAAGATGCCATACAATCTTCAGTGTAATTTTGCAACATAAAGTTAACAAGAGATAAATGTTGCTCTGCATTTTAAATTTATTTAAAATTTTTAAAAAGAATAGCAGACTGAGAATAATGCTTTGTTTTTCCTTATAATCTGGTTTGAATTTTCCTTGAGTTGTATCCTTCAGATCTATCTGTAAAATTCACTACAGGCAAGGGATACACAGCTACACTTTCTGTTCCTGAAGATTCTCAGGGTGGAGGTTTGGTATGAAACAATTTTCATTGCAATATTTGATCATAGATATCTTTATTAAGAATACAGATCCCACATGCCTATAAATTCTGATAATTGTCATGGATCTCTCATACAGTATTAAGACAACACACATCAAACCCAATTATTTCAAATTAGTCTACATTAGTACCAAAGGAAAGAAAATCATGTTTGTTTTCATTTGTGGTGATTTCCTTGAACTGTTTTGGCCAAAGAGAATGAAACTATCCATAAGTCCAAATTCATTAAACCATAACATTTTCTATTTCTAATATTAGACATTTTTGATATCATTTAAATTATTATAATCATAGAGATGAGGCAGATCTTGGTGAAAGCTAACTGAATTTGGAATCCCTAAAACACAAATTAAAACTACAAGCAGACACAAAATCCTGGCTTAATTACTGTTTTTCAAAATTATAGTACTTCTATTTCAATTAGATGCAACCTTGATATTTTGGGACAAACACCCTAAATCAGGAGTGGAAACTGATAACCACTTAAGTATTACTACTTCATAAAAATGTTCATCTTTAACTAAAGAAATGTTAATTTTTTAAAGATGTATGTCAAAACATATTTAGAACTAAAAAGTTATGATTTCTTAAATACATCTTAAGTCACACTGCCTAGTACAGGACTGTGTGGAAAGCTTTTTGGAGCTAAGACATTCCTGTCCAATTGACAGAAATGCTCCTCTCCAGTAACATCACCACACACAATTTTGTGTGATGTTTCAAATATTAACCTGAGTGAATATTTCTTTTTTTATTGTTTGATTTTCATAGAAAAACTAGAAAGTTGGTTTGGGGTAAAATTAAATTTTTAAAAGTTTTGATTAACATTAATATTTATCAGTATTTTTAATATCTCAGATTTTTAAAACATGATGTTTATCATATCATCAGAAACAACCATATTTTCTATAGAATGCCACTAATTGCCCCTAATTTTAGATCTAGCTGTTTATCTAGAATACATGTCCTCTCCACTCCCACTTCTACCAATTCTTATGGGAATACTCATAAATGAGAAAATAGGATTTTTTTCCATATACATTTTTTAAGGGTGCAATACTTAGAATGGGGAAAGAATTCCTGAAGTTCTGATAATAGCTTACCTTCTTTTCTTCTGGGCAGTATCTTTAGTCTGGTTAAAAATACAGGACTATGATAAATAATCAGAATACAAAAAAATTAAATGGGGATTATACTGATACAAAATATGATACTCATTTATGTACAGAATTTGGGTGTACTTCACACATCTACAGAAGTCAGAACATATATTAACAATTGAAGTACGTATTTCTATATGAATAATATCCTCAGGTAATTTAATACATATTCTTGTTCAGATTGAATGATAGTTATATTTCACTGTATTTGTGTTTTGATGATTGGATTTCTCCTCAAACATTTTTCAGAATTATTTCCTGAGAAAATATTTTCTTTCTCTAAATACATGCAAAACTATAATTAAGTCGATGGCATTTGTAAACAAAGTGAATGACTTAGGACAGATTATTTTCTGGACTTCATTCTCTTCATCCAAAATATGAGATTTGCATTATATAATTTCTATGCTTCCTATCTGATCTATAATTCTGCTAATTCCAATGAAAACCTAAGAATAAGACCAAAATAGTGAATATGTAAGCTAGAGAGACACCTACAATTTATTATTTTGTTTAACAGCGACATTGTGTTACTATTAAATTTAGGCTACAAATGATTCCATCTACAAATGTGGTTGCCTGACACCTACATGTGCACACATGCTCTTTAAAGTCATTCTTGGGAAGGGAATTTTTCCAAAATCCTCAAGCATAGCATGTTTGAAGTGAATGAGCCCCTGCTGGATTTAGAAGATCCTTTGAAACACAGTGTCACAGTGTCCCTGTTCAAAACCTGTTCTTTGTTTTCTAGGGACATCCAGCGTGGAGAATAACCAGGAGCCAAGCAACTACTATTTTGCCCATGTGTGTATGTTCCTTTGTTTAAAGAAAATGGAAGGAAAGTAAAATATGGAATTTTTAAAGACAGAGATAAAATCAAATAGAAAGAGGGACCCACATAGAGGGGAGGAATAAAAACTATCTGAAAATGGAATCCAGTGAGGAATCACCAATAGATAGACATCTTCAGAACCAGGGGCCTGATTTCCTGCTAGACTCAGAAGGGTCCCCTTCTAGATGCTCAGCTCAAATGGTCATATCTTTAATTGGCTGACTCTAACAGCTGATTCAGTTACCACCACAGAAATAGAAATTACAGCTTTCAACCCTTCATTTTATCCCTCTTACCTATAATCCTGTAGTTCCAGTCTGTCTGACCACTTGACAAAGTTTTTTTATTTTTTTTTCATTTTGTTTTGTCTTCTCTTTTTTTTTTTTTTTTTTTAATTTCTTTAAATTAGTGCAGTTTCGGGGGAACACTCAGACATGCCTTACACAGAAAACAGTAGACATCCCTAGAAATTCTTGATGAGAAAAAAAAAAATCCTCTGGGGACATAAAATGGCACACAGGGCACACAATAATGATTCTCGTAATTGAGATTGTCATGTGTCTTATTAAAAGCCATCATTTACCTGGAGGTCTTTCTTGGAAAAAAAAAAATGCCAAGATACTTTACAGATTTTACATAAGAATGTTTTTCAAAGCCTCAGTGATCTATTTTCATATGTATGTTGTTTGGTGAAGTCCTTCAAAGGGCTTCAAGGTTTACTTTCATATTTAAAAAGAGTGAAGATGAAAGGTATTATTTGAATACAGCAGTGCATTCAGTGGCACCAAGATGCTTATTATAACTGCCCTTATGAGACAGTCGAAGCGTCTCATGGATGCCATTCTCCTCTAATGTGTGTTTAGGTGCCCTGTCTGCTGGTTCGCCTAAGTGATGTGGCGTACATTTGATGAAAGGACAGTGAACACATCAATTATAAAAGACATCTGCTAATGAGAGGAAGAAAAGGAAGGGAGAGAGGGAGAGACTGGAGGGAAAAAGAAAGAAATTCTCTGACATGGAAAAGAACAAAGCATTTCGATTGTGCTCAAAGAAATGACGTACCTTAATCACGTTCTAATTTTAGGGTACAACTAACCAAGCTCTCTACTCTCCTTTATAGACATCCATGTTTCTTCGGTTTCTGTGGAACTGTCATTGGAGATGTAGATCAAACTTCCTTCTGTTTCATTCTTGAATTTGTTGGTCATTTTGCCAAGATGCCTATGCAAAACAAACAAACGAAAAAATTATGTGAAACTCAGGCCGGGTTAAACAAATTAGCTAAAATTGAGTTTTAGCCTTTCATGGGGATGTTTTCTAATTTAGCAGTCCAGAGGGAGCAACCAACTTTTAGCAGCCTAAATCTTTCCTTTTGTAGGGCTACTGATTTGGTCCCAGAATCATTGTTTGTGTTTTTTTTTTTTTTTTCTTCCATAAATGAGCCCGGCGAAATAACAACTGGAGATCCCTGAAAGAATAAATCAATAATTTTGTTTACCTAAAGCATGCTAATTAAGTAAAAGGATTACTTTATTTGAAAGCATTTCCCATAGGTAAAAAGAACATTTTAAAATATTAAATACTATTAGCTCAATAATTAACAAAATCTATATTATATTCTCAAACATCTTAAATGTATTAGCTTTGTTTTTATCATCTAATTTAAAGAAACTAATTTATCTTATTAATGTTATGCTATCTTTATATCATTCTTCATAATAATAATTGAATTTTTAAATACTGAAATAAGAAAATAGTGAATATGATTAAGCAATGTAATTTTTTTCTCCCCTCAATCAGGCAAAATGAAGCCAAGCAAATGTGTTATTTTTCCATGTTGAATTAGAGAATCCTGATATTTTGTAAAGAAAAAAAATGACTGTAAGAAATATTGTTTAGAATTTATGTTTATTGGTTTTCTTAGGCTAGTCATCATACATTCTGCCTTCAGAAATGTATTTCTAATCTTTCATTTCAAAAGACTACCCATGTTTTCTTGAATATATTTCACACTGCAGCATGTTTTCTTCCCATGAAATTCTGTGATCGTTGGCACCTGGGGCGAGGCTCCCAAGTCTGCTGAGGAAGCACAACTTAAGAGGCATGAATGACCCTGAAATTGCAGAGAATCCACTACACAACTTCACATCTTCCTGGGCAAGACTCCTTTTTGGATGGGGAAGCAGAGGGCGTGGCAGTGTGGGGACAATTGTAGAAAAGCTGTGTTCTGGCTGAGTTCCGTGTCACTCTGGTTCACTGTCTCTCTCAGCTATTCTGTGCACATCCACTTAGTAGTAAAATGACTAGCGGGAGGAAGAGTTTAATATGTATAAATAAATATGTCAGTTATTCTTTAAGAAATTTTAAATCACGGAGTATCAGATTCAATGTTACAGAATGTTCAAACACCCTGAAAAACCAACAAATACACCAAGCAACTGGTCTGTTTGGTGGTGACAACATAGCTTTGGACTGATTTATGTTACTGAATTCAATGGGGACTTCTTATCCATATTAATGAGATGGAACTGCTTTGCATATTCAACTTTAATGTTTTAAAAGCAACAAAAATTTACACCCTTTCTTCTCACTCTATAGTTAGCATTTGGGAGTTAATGCTGACTTTAGAGATTGATTCCCAATCTCTTACAGCTGGCAAAATTCTTCATATTACACACAGAGAAACTGAGGCTCAGAGATTCACTAAGACTCCATCAGAGCAGAACAGTATTAAAAAGTTAGACTGCCAAACCACTGAACTGGTGTTGTTTTCTTTTGGTTAGCAAATGAATGACTCTTTGGAGTCCTTAGATTGAGCATTTTTAATACCCATTTCATTAGTTAATATTATATTAAACTAATTAATATTAGTTTCATTTTAATATTAATTTCATGAGTTAGTATTTTAAATATCTTCTTTATATCATTCTTCTTAGATTGGAAGTTATAGCTAGAATATATCCTGACATCAGCATTGTGTGAATGAATCATTTGTTTAGTGATCATAATAGTCTCAGTATACTCCAAGATATCTCTTATTGATTCTGGCATATGTCTTCTCTCTCTCTCTCTCTCTCTCTCTCTCTCTCTCTCTGTGTGTGTGTGTGTGTGTCTTTTTATCTCTAATGTTCATATTGGCTAAAATATTTAAGGATCATAGGACTAGGAAGAAGGTGGGAGAGTAAAAAAAGTGTTCTTGATTTTTTTAAAAAAATTTGTTAGGAACTTTAAAAAAAAAAAAATTAAAATGTCCCCAGTGCAATTTCTTGGTCTATTACCCCTGACAGCTACTATCAATTATATTTTAACCTGTTAATGATCTAACATTTTCTAAAATATAAAAGCCAAGTTTTGTTCAAGGATCTAGCCCATCTATTAGAGCAGAAAGCTCTTGAGTGGGTCGGTGGGTATGAAGGCAGCCCAGGCTGACCTTCCTCTGTAGCTGATCTTTCTTTGTTTTTCAGTCCTCATCTCTGCACCTACACACAGCCTGGCACAAACTGGAGGCCAACCAGACAGCCTTTACTGCTAGATGCCAGAAGAAGGGACTGCGACAGCCAAGGCCCTGGGCACACAAGCTGAAACTTGCATGCTTGGCAAGGCTCAGATGCCAAGGTTTGCATGTCTAATAAACCACTCTCTGCCTCTCCAGTAATGATACCCTGGGGCTGCTGGGAGGAGATTCTTTTTATAGGAAACATACTCATAAGGATTTAATATTATCTTTCTGAACCCTTTGATTCAATAAGTTTAAAAAAAACAACAACTTTTCCTTCCTTTATTTTAGACCCCATGATGAGAACCAATGTTAATTCTTTATGCAATAGTAGTATGTAATCAGCTTCCCTCTACTGAGCTCAAGATTCTTTTTCCTTTTCAACCACGTGCTTTAAAAAAAATAAAATATCTTGCCACTGAATGTCTTTTTTACAGACTGAAAAGACTTTTAGGTTAAACAACATTTGTTAGGCTTTGATGCAATCAAATGTAATTTCAATCTTCTTGAAATATTCAGCCCTGCCTCTCTGAAATTGCACATATGTGTCAGCTTTCAATTTTTCTCACTAGTGTTCTACACATGAAATCTATTTTCACTGAGAAAATGGAATCTTTGTGTCTTTGTCTCTAGGCGCGCAGCTTTCAGTCGTGTTCTGGCAGGGGCTTTGACTGTCGAGGCACTGGGGGAGGGGCCTGGTAGTCATTTGTCAGCTTTCTTGCATCTGTAATTTCTGGCCACTCAGCAGTATTAGAGGGTCTAAGAAAGGGGGTAAGGAAGGTGGGGGGGGGGGGGGGAGAGTTTGTCATTGATGAAAGCCAAACCCGGAATAACTGCCCCATGTTAATGACCAAAGAGCGAAGGGAGAGTCTGAAAAACTTTTATTGTGCTTTAATGAAAAAGATTTTTTGGAAATGGCTGATTTACAAAATTGCACATGGTAACATTTTCAGATCTCGGTTTAGAAAGCCCCTGTCCATATTGTGTTACTGATTTCATTGCTTTTAGCTTGGCAAGGGCTCATGAAACTATTTTAATTTTCCACCAGTGGCTTCTGGTTATTTCTGCTCTTATTTCCTTGTAACAAAACTGACAGCCCAATTAAACATCTGCATTTAAAAATCTGGATTTCCCCCATAATGTTTTGCTTTTCTCCTAAAACTTCCAGATGTTTTGACTTCTTTATGATTTTAATGCATGCAAGTATATTTGCTCCTATTCCAAAGACATAGAGAAAGTAAGCTAGATGAACTGACCAGATGTTTCTATATGAAAGCTTTGTAAAACACAAATAATCAGGTCAACATTTTTGTCTCTTTATGGATAGATTTAAATTAGAATACACCTTATTGTCTTTTAACAACTGAGTTGATCTTTGCAAGTTATTTCTGTGGACTATTAGAGGTCAGAATTCACACTGTGATCTGTTCATTAATCGCAACAGATGAACAAAGTATCCAACTTTGTTTTCTCAGTGTCTAGTAAGCAGGAGAGAAACTGTCATGAGTTGGTTTTTATATTTCTGTCTTTCTTTTTTTTTTTCTTTGAGAGATAAGAAGTTGTAAGCTATGTAAAGAAACAATGTATTTTAACTCAGTCTCTGGCTTTGTACAAACATTAAAGGAATCATCAATATCTTGCCTTGAAGTGTCTGGCCAAGAGTTGAAAGAGTCTCTCATATATATTACAAGAAAACCTGTTTCCCATAATTAATAACAGGAAGCTGGGTAAACAGACTTATGCTGACAAATGAAACTGAAACAGCGACATATATACAGAAACATGGAAAAGAAACAATGAAGCATTGTACAATTGCACCAGCAGAGTCCTTTTTGGATATAAGGCAGGAGGTACTCACATAAAACTCCAGAATAAAAGATTAGTGATTTCATATTTCTGTCCATTTGAATATGTGCTTATAGAGAGTAATCATTTCTCCCACCCTTCAGTATTTACAAGGGATCTCAGAATACTTATGTATGTAAAATCAGTGTTTGCTGGAATATAGATTTTCAAAAATGTAACTATGAAGGAAGAGAAGATTTTTAAATATATTATGAAAATTTTAAAAATTCATTTTCCATGCACAGGGAAAAGTGAACAACTAACAGGACAATTTTGACGTATATAAGGGTTTTTGTGATTTGTTGTTATTTTTTGTTGTTTTTTCTAGGTGAGTGTATATTTGTGAGTTCTCAGTCAAACGGAATGCAACAGTCATTAATTAGTTCACCGGGCAGATGGACCCACAGATTTAATCTGTGGATGAAGCTTTCCCTGGATGCAACATATCTTCATCTTCTAACTGTACCATAAAATACAGAGTGTCCACCTCAGTACTGACCTCAAAAGCCCAGATTGGGGTGATATGTAGTGTTTCTGTATCTTAGAAATATTGGGCTCAATCTAAATTTTTGGATTTTTAAAAATAGCACCAGTGCTCACTTTACAGTTAATTTTTAGCAATGAACTGTTTGATTTTTTTAAGTGATTTTTAAAAATTTACACATTAAAGGCGATTATTCAAGAATTGTTAGATATAAAATTCAGCTTGGATAAGCTGAATTTTTATTTCTGGTTGGTTAGGATGAATAGGAGAATGAATTGAATGATGGAAAACTTTTGTTTTATGATGTGCTATACTGTAAATTAAAGAATGCTTTTTGACTATTCTAACACAATAAAAACAAACTTAAATTAGTGGGAATTATGTACCTTCATGGTAGCCTCTCAGTAAATCATATCTTAACACTAGAAGATGAGACTAAAACATGATCCCTGTTACCAGGTGCAATATACATCCACATAACTGACATATGAATTGAAAATCAAATTAATTAATTAATTTATTAATTAATTTATTTATTTATTCTTAGCCAAATCTTTTGTGGCTAGAAATTTAAAGCAGGGAGGTTATATTCAGAGCTTACTGGGCCCAATTACAAACAAATACCAATTATTTAATACTTTGCATGTACATGAATGAAGAGAATTTATTTTGACACACTTTATATCCTGTATCTTACATTTATTGTGGAAATTGGAAGCAACCAAATGAATAATTTGAGTTTAAGTAAATAGTTGAGTTGGAGAAACAATCAGAGTGGAGCTTTGTTAATTGCAAGTGAAAGTAAAAATCTTTGCTTGGGCTATAAAATTGTATTTTAGGTTTTTAAGAAAGGCTAAATTTTAAAGTTATTAATTTAAAATGTACTTTATTTGGATTTTTTTTTAGTTTAGAATGAGGAATATATACTGTATTGATTATGACCAGTACAGCAGTTATTAGGAGAAATTTTGTAAATATGAACAGTTAATGAATTCTAAATTAGAAGAAATTTCAACATAGTTGTTTTCTCTTAGATTTTTGTAGAACAAAAAATAAAAATTATTATATTTGTCAGTAGATTTATGTGATTTTCAAGTTGATGCTTTGGGAAACATTGAATATTTTCCCAAAAATTTTAGGTAAAGTTCTTCTTGGAAGACTCTTAAATATAAACTATAAACTTTTAACTGTTAACTATAATTTAATAGGAAAACAGACCAATGAGAAAAGAAGGATTTTCATAGAAAGAAACATTATATGATACACTTTCTTCATGAAATTTAAAGTTAGCCTTGGAAATGATTTGTCATAAAGATTGTACAGGTGATATGAGTTGCATTGTCCAGGAGAATAAATGCAGAACCACCAAGATCAGGTAGGTTAGGGTCAATAGAATTATCCAGTGCCTGGCAGAAAAGAACATTTCCTCTTCTTATGGCTCCATCAGAGCACAATGGGCTAGTCTTTAGATGAAACTAATAAGGGAAAATTTGGTGTATTTAAGAAAACAACAATGAGCTCTGTGCATAATTGCCACAGAGTCAATAAGTCTTTTTGCTTTTCTAAGAAAGCACTACGATTTCATTTCCTGAAAATGAGATCTGAAAGAAAAAATATTGCAAAGATAAGAATTTCAGTAGTATTATACATGACACTGAACTTGGACCAATATTTTGATCAAAAGGGACTGGGGGCGTAGCTCAGCAATAAGGTACTTGAGGCCCTGGGTTCAACCCTTGGCACCACGGGGAAAAAAAAAAAATCAAATCTGAGTTATGTGGACATAAATCCAAGTAAATACAGTTTCTAAGTTAGATCTCTACAAACGTTCTCATAGTAATGTCCTTTGGTTTAAGTAGTTTGTATATGGTATACGAATATCACTATTTCCTCAACATAGATGCCTGATGGTTTCTCTGTCACACTGTTCTCCAGTTTCCATGTATTTCTTAGTAACCTGCCTCAGGAAAAACTGAAAATCCATTTCCTGACTTCTGTCTTTCCTATTTACTTATTTACGTCATTTGTAAATTTACTCCAACAAGTATTCTAAAGAGACAAAATGCATGCGTATGAATTCAAGCTTACAGAATTATTTCTTGACCGCTGGTGAAACCTGCCTTCTCATACTTCAGTAGCCCCTGTACTCTGTCTGGTACCTATTGAATTTCCAACACAAGCTAAAAAAGATTTCTCTTGTGACTGTCAGATATAAATTGGACAAACCCCATTAACAAAGTTTACTGAGGAGTCTGGGAACAGTCAGAGCACTGGTAGAATTTAGCTGTTTCAACCCCACCCCCACCCCTGCTCTTTAAGATTCCTTGTTATCATCAAACAAAACTGTAAGACTATTGCACTCTTTCCAAAACCAGGACGTTCTTTCAAGCTACGTCCAGGTTCCTGGAGATCTTTTTGTCTTGCATTTGTGTGTGCTTTAGTTAGCATATCCCAGTGTATTTCCTGTCATTGTCATCCTTCCAAACACTGCAACCTGTAATACACACTGAGCCACAGGAGGAAAACATGTTATTTTGATAATAATGTGCTAGCAGCAGAAATTATTAAGATTGAAGAGCAGTTATTAAAGTCTATTCAAACGTGAAAAGATGATGGTTGTGATGGACCCCACATTGAAGTAACAATTAAATTTCTATTTGTAGCATAAACGAGGGTCAGGACTGGACATGCATATTGTCTATAAATATCTAGGGATGCTTACTCTTCTGTAACAAACAACAGAACATACCCAACATACAAGGATCATTTTATTTTGTCTTACAATCAGAGATAAATAGTGAACTATTACTGCTATGCAATTAGCAGTCATCTTTCTTCTATCTCCTTCCCCACCATTAACAAAGAGAAATCAAATCTGCTTTGCTAGAGGGAAAATTATGTTCATAAATTCTAATTTTAGAAACTAAAAGCAGAACATTTGTCTCAGTGGTTTAACAAGTATACATAATACATTCCATCCATGATATATGCAGAAATGAGTACTGTTTTACAAAATCTGTGGATATTTAAGAATAAAAATATTTTAAAGTATGTTACATTTTTGTTAAACTGAAAAACTTGAATGATGTTACTTGAGAAAATTCCTGATTTTGAAAGAACCTATGGATTTACTCACAGATTGCTTAGAAAATTCCAAGTATGCTTCATGAATTTTGTTAAATTTTACTTGCTGCCATATAAATGGTTTATGGAAATATTAAATATGGGACACAAATTCTCTATGGAACAAAACTAGAAAAATGTGCATGCAACTTTGGGAATGGATGCTGCTCAATTTTGCATTTCTGTGCAGTATAGGATACTGAAGTTTTGAACTTACTTTTATTGAAGTGTGATAAACTGGCATGTCAAATCGTACATAGAGAATGGGACATAAAGCAGCTCTGCCTGTTTCTGTTGTTTCTTAATTCTCTAAATAAGTCTCCATTGCTCATATAAACAGGATGCATGTCCTTTATTTAGCAGATCCTAGTTCTTCATTGGTTTCCACATTTCATGGGATGAGAATAGAAATCAACAGCCACTTATATATCTGGGAAGAAAGATTTTATTGAATGGGAAAAGCACAGATTTTCTTTTCTATTTTGTATATTTTGCACTTTCTCTTGGAAATTCTTGAGCAGAAAAGAGTGATCAAACCAAACTTATTCTGTGAGGTGAAATTCTATCATTTCAGATAATAAAAGCTATTCCCTTAACAATGTTTATTAAGCAAAACCACTTAACATTTATTTATTTTTCTTTCAGCACAATGATCAGTTTTTATTACACATCATGTAGCAATATCTTTTTAAAAGTAATTAGCTCTTACTCAGTTAACACTATAGATTGTGAAATTTATTGACAATATAACATTTTAAAAAATTCTTTATTTGTATATTAAGTTATTAGATTTCCATCTGTAATTTTAAGAAAAATTATCTGGCTATGGTCTTAAAGCTCTATGAGGAAAGATTCCTTATGCTAATTATAAGCTTAGTAAACTTAAATATTTGAGATATTTGTGGTTTTGGGAGTATTTTTTCCTTCTTTTGCTAATGGGATTAGAAAACCCTGGACCCTTAAACCTAACAAAAATTTAAATAACCATTTCATTCTATTCACTCACATTTAGCTGTATTCATTGGAAGCAGAACAGAACAATGCTCAAAAGAATACAGAGGATAATACACTTTAATTTCTACTCTTACATAATCTTTTGAAAACATTTAAAATTTGCAACCCAGGGTTTAAACATGCCCGACTTTCAATGAATCTAATTTCCCAAAAGATAGAATTGAGCATCAATAATTCTAACAGAATTACTCTGTCCTGTTTTAGTAAAGCTATGCCCATTCATTACAACATCTTCTGTAACATGAAAACTCACTTGTTTCCCATCACTTCTCTACGGGAACTAAAATAAAAAATAAAAAAAAAAAATCTGTTTTCGTTGTAAGGGAATTGAGATAGCATTTAGCCAATGAGATTATTCTCAACAAAATTTCAGCACCATCTTGATAACCCTTGGTGACTGTACAATTTGTTGTTTTGGTACTGGGGATTGAACCGAGAGGCAATTAATTGCTGAGCCACAATTTAGAAGCCACAATTTAGAACCTGTCTCAAAATGAAAAAAATAAAAAGCCCTTTTTATTCGAAATGCTTAGGGCCTTGAAAAGTTGCTGAGGCTGGCTTTGAACTTGCAATCCTCCTGCCTAAGCCTCCCAAGCCGCTGGGATTACAGGCATGTGCCACTGCACCCGGCAGCAACTGTACATTCTTAAAAGAGATGCTTCTTTTCAATATTTTAATGCAGAGTGTCCCTAATCAAGTAAAGGTAAATAATCCCAGATAGAAGAAAATTAGTGTTTTCCATTTCTCACCATCTTCCATATCTCCTACTTCAGTTTAAAAATTCCTTTTTGATCAAAAATTAACACAACACAAATAAAAAATAAGGATCTAACAAAAATGCCTTGAAAGAGGTGACAGAATGCATCTTTGATATGACAGATCAGTGGTTAAAGCTTATCTTGGATACTTGAAAGGTCATTTTATTGTTTTCTATAAGAAGTACTTGATAGGAATTGTTAAAATATCAATTATTTAGTCCCTCGAGACTAATGGCAGTTTTTTTTCCATTAGTCAGATTTAACTTAAATGATAACTTAAAAGTCACATCCTCAGAAAGCAGAGGCTGCGTTCAATTCCCTGTTTTTCTACCTGCCACTTGACCGGAATATCAAGCATTTGAGGGACTGTCTATAAATGTACAATGACTTAAATTTTCCTTGAGTTTCCAGAGGAAGAGGGTAAGAAAAAGAATGTAATGAGTGCTTGACTCCAGAGGCAGAGATTCTATTTGAGTCAGGTGTGGATACAGAGAAAATATGCAGAAAAGAATCTTATATAGGAAAACTGACTCATAAATGCATGAGAAAGAAGACTTTAATGTTAATGTCCATGTTTCCTAATTAAAATATGGGCATTTGCATCATGTTCTAGCATTCTAAATATAAAAAGTAGCTAAGAAATCTTCAATTCTTATTCAAGAACAGTATGAAAAGAGTACGTTAGAATGCTAACATTTTGATAATAAGTATTCTCCAGCATAATACCATCATCGCAATGAAATCTGTTAACTGATTTGTGTGTTAAATTAAATGTGCAGCTAGATGGAGAAATATTTTGAAATTTGAAAAATAGGTCATTAGTTAATGTTTGCAAATAAACAAATAGGCCAATGGTCAGGACTAGCAATACAGTTACATTTTGACACTTAGAAATAATTTGTTAAATGATGTCTTTAGGCACGCTTTTCAGAATATTTAAATTTTATACACACATTTAAAAGTAAGGCAACAGGAAATATCACTAATAAAATGTAAGCATTCCCCCATATAGCCTGCTTGCTAGAAGTCATTGCTACAAAAATGACTTACTGCATGTTTGTTTTCAGCCTACAAAATTCAAGAGAGTGCTGGAAATACCTACACTATTCTTTTGAAAATAATGTTAACAATTTTTTGTGAAGCGATCTATTAAGTCAATAGTCAGACTTTTTTTCTTAATGCTAAAAATGCTTTGTATATTTTAAATCAAAATTCTTCTATGACATGCAGATGGAAAATGGGAAAATTTTTATGATACTCAGTGAAGGGAATAGCAACCTAGGAGCTCGACTTGCAAAGCACAGACTATCACCCAGTCACCCAGGTCTCTTTGAGAGTCAGGGTTAATCGTAGCAGATGAGCTCCCTAGAGAATATGTGTGAAGATAATTACTCAATAAAAATGAGATAATGAACTTCCTGCCTAAAAAGAGACCCTTCTTTAATCTACACTCAGAGTCTTACTGAGTAAAATCTTAGTGAACAACATGACCTTGACTCTGAATTAAACTATATCCAGAATCCAGCTACTTCTCACCATCTCCAGTGCCACTGACCCTACAAGGCACCTGTATCTCCTGCCTGGATTATTGCCATACTTCCTAAGTTGCCTCCATGCTTCACCTTTGCCAAGTACCATGAATGCAGCCTAGCCTGCTCCTCACACAGAAGCAGGGAATTTTTAAAAGGACATTTTTACAACTAGAGCCAAATCATATATATCCACTGCACACGTTCTCCGATAACTTCCCAATCTCACAAAAAAAATCCCAGAACTTAATCATAGCCTGTGGGGGCTCCCCATAAACTGCTCACTCCACACCCTCATTGTGTCTCCCAACACTATCTGCTGCCTCTGTTTGCACTCTCTTTTCACTATAATGGCCTTTTACTCTTTCTCAATTGCCCTGATGAGATTCCACATGTTTGCTCTTGCTGTGCCCCTGGGCTGGAAAACTCTTTGGATATTCAAGTTCCTCCCATTATCCTTTCATTCAAAGCTCAACTCAAATGCTACCTTGTAGAGTTCTTTCCTGATAGCCTTGTTAAAATTGTCACCCCCAACTTCCATCATCCTTTTATTTATCTTCTTATTATTATGGCCACCTAATTGACTATATATATGTTTACTGTGAGCACAGAATTTGATCCTTTACTTTTGTTTCCTTGGCATCTATAAAAGTCCCAGACTTAAAACAAATACTCAATAAATATTTGTTGAGTAAAAGAATGAATGGATATTAATGAGTCTCAGAAATATGTAAGTCATAAGATCTCTCAGGATTATACCTATTTCTTATACATCATAATTATTTCTCCAAGTGTTATAGTGCTACTTCTATCTTATGTAATCCATTTGCTTTCCAAGATTTATTCTTTGATGGGTTCACTATTTGTACTTTTAAATTATTAATATTTAAGACATAGTTCCATTAAAATAAGTAAAAGTAACCATTGTCATTTATTGAACATAACTTTGTAAAATCATGGGAGTCAAAGAAATAACTATCATATAATTAAAAACAACTCCTTTGGATTTCCCTCAATTTCTAAGGCTTTTTTTATTCAGCTTATCAAAATATACAGAACTGAAATTATTCCTCAAATTTCTAGAAATATTTTGGTTCTAGAATCAGCTCTTGGATTTCTGCATATTTTTTCCCAAGTCTTTGCCCACTAATTCAATATTTCAACAAATATTCATTTTGTACTATTAGATCAAGAGCACTCTGTTGAGTGATTGAGACCCTGCCTTGAAGGAGTGGTCTCCTAAGGATAAAAGAACAATATCATGAGGAAAAATGTGGTAGGTACCATGAATAGGGATAGAGTTGAAAGGTTGTTGGAATTTAAAGAGTTTAAGTGCATTGATAGCAGATAGGGGAGATGCATTGGAGAGGTAGCATTTGAGTTGAACTGAATTTCAACATCCAGAGGAGAGTAAGGAAAAATAATTTCAACAGGAGGAAATAGCAAAAGTAAACTTGAGAGGTATATGTAACAAAACAATGGGTTCACATAATAATAGGAAACTTGGGTTATGATTGTTTATAAACTTGAAGTCTCTGTATAAGAATGCACTAACTCTAATACATGATGTGGCCTAATGTTAAATGCATTTGTATGTATCATTGAATAACATGCTTAAAACTAAAATCTTCTAGTTTTCTCTATTTTTACAAGTTAAGATGAAAAAAAATTCTCAGCAGTCAAGGTAGATTACAAAAGTCATTTTTAAAAAAGTAATTATTATCGTAAGCAATGTGTTCACATCTAGCATTGAGCACTGCAGAAAACCAATTACACAAATTTCATAACAGTTTGTTCAATGTCATTAGGATATGTGGCATATTTAGGTGTTTCAATATTACATGGTGAGATGTATGTCTGCAGGTGCCCATTGAGATGCCTCTCATATTTTGTATGCCCAGTGACAGCAAACCTGGAGAATTTGCTAAGAAACCTTAAAGTAAAACTGTGCTTCCTTTTTTACTTCTAGTGAGAATCAACATTTTATCTTCCCATATGTAATTCATGACTTCACTATAACTCTCTTGCTCCATTCAAGTACATGGCAAAGGAAGAGAATGTCACTTGCAGTTAGAATGTCAACACTGTGCATTTTCCACATCTGAAATCTTTCCCTTTATATGGTTTCCTTTTTAAAAGAAAAATGCCAACATTCCCATGCAAAGTGGATTTTGAGCAGGGCAGAACAGTATGTGGGGTATTGGAGACCCAAGCAACATCAGTCACCCAGTGACCCAACACAGGCTCAAACGAGTCAAGGATTTTCAACTGAGAGTTTCTCCTCTGTGGGCTATATTTGTTTTTTATATATTCAAATAATAAAATTAGATCGTGCCTCAAACTACACTCATTTAATGAGTAAATGAGAACAAAGATGAAGAGGAAAGAAAATGGCTGCTTAGTTTTTCCGCCTTTGTTTAGAGACTAAACAGTATGGGAAAAATACAAGTGATATTTCACACTTGAACCCCATATTTAATTTTGGCAATGGCGGTGAGTTACCTCATCTGAATTAATGCTCCAGTTATCTTTCTAGAGTGTAAATTTAATCCTGTCATCCTTGTGTTTGCAATCCTCAAATCACTGCCATTTTCCTGATCTGTAGCAGGTGCTACATGAATGTGGCTGTGTAAATAAACCACGCGCTCACAAAGGAGTTAGAGGGGTTCTCAGAATAGAAGAACCCACACAGTGGTGGAGTTTCTCTGTAAGAATGGCATGCTGTGGACGTGAATCCGTGAACTCATGAATTTTGTGAGAATTTTTCCAGCAGGCTGTCTTTTGACTTGAATGCAGCTCTTCCTCTCAGGTGCTGGACTGCCTTACAAGATTCCAGCCTTGCCAGCTTTTACAATTGCATGAACCCATTCTTTTAAACCAAATCAAACAAAATAAAAACTCTCTTGTGTGTGTGTATGCATGTGTACATATCCTAGTGGTTACTTCTCTAGAGAACCCTAATACTAGATAGTCGTATGTCTAGACTAGGCCTTTTTTTGAATTAAAAATTCCTTAGTAATTTATTATATATGAAGTTAATCTTTGTTTTTAGAAAGAACAGAAAATGCAGATAAATAGAAAGAAATACAAAAATTCACTTATCACCCTCTTACCTAGAGGTAAATACTATTATAAGTTTGGTCTATTCTTTTCCAGTCTTTTCAGGTGTATTTTGCTAGAGCAAGCATTGGTAAACCCTACCACAGATTCCTCTTAAAATTTATTTTAAAACTAAGTCACTAGAACTCTACTGGGTGTGTCAGTTTTGCTTTTACACTGAAGTTATTTTTTGTGTTAAAATTATTCCCACGAGAAGGTGTTTCAGTGGTCAGTACATCTCTAGAATGTGCTGACAGGAAATCTTGTTGAAAGTTCTTTCTGCTCTATGCTCTGGCCAACCGATTGGCTGTGGCCCTGGAAGGCAAGGGTTGATATCAATGGAAGAACAGAAGATGATGGAGAAAACATGAGAAAATCCCATGTCCCAACCAAAATTTTGAGCAAAATTGTTTCTACTTCTGTAAAAATTAATACAATATGATGAAATGATGTGAATGGAAATGTTCTATTTTTGTGATTAGATAATCAAGAATTTTTAATGGTTATTAGAAAGGTTTTATTCAATGTGACTCTTAGGCTATACAATTTTTCATATGATAAGATGCTTTTCTAGGTGTTTATTATGTCCTGTTATTTTAAGTATTTATGAGCTAGGCAGTTTTGGGAGAAGCCTCTGCAGAAATGTTGAATAGAAGCCTTTATTTGAACGGATATGTTGCATTTGATGGTGAAACCAGAGTTGAAGTACTTGTTATAAGGCTAGATAGTAGTTTGAGCAGAAATTTTCTTAATGGCTGATTCAGATGGAGGATCAACTAACTCGTTGTGTAATTTGGAGTCTTACTCCCTGGGAGAACAAGGGGCAAATGGCGCTAGTGGGAATTCCCCAGTAGCACTTCACTCAGGCTCTTAAATGGAGATTTCTGGAATTCACTTCAACCACTGGTAACTCTTTCTTCTGAAAACCTCACTCCTCATTACCATATATGTATAGATTATCTGTTAGCTATCCTAGTGAATATTAATTTAGATGAAGAATTTGTTTAAATTTTTATTTTGTTTTGTTTGGTTTACATTAAAGCCATCTTTTACCTCTTTTCCTACTTTGTATGCAGTCTTTTATTTCTTTCATGCCTGTTTCCTTGGGGAAGTGTTTCTTACCCTGCTTTTTGGCTCTTCTTGAGTAATGAGCTCCACTAAACAACACTCAGCACCCCCACCCTGCCCCATTCATTCTGCACCAGACAGCATTTAATTGGAAAGATTGGAAAAAACCACTGGGCATGTGATCTCCACACGTCCTTTCTCTCTCTTGTTTTCTCTCCTTCACTCTTTCCCTCTCTCTCTCTCTCTGTCTCTCTCCATCTCATTGTCTCTGTTCCTCTCTGTGCAGAGCTGTTCTGCCTATAGAATGCATTATCTCCAGATGGCCTCCAAACTCTTGAGGGTTCAGCTCCCATGCTTTAAGGTGTGAGCCATACTCTACAAAATGATCAGCTCTAACAGTAATAATGGTACTTTCTATCATCAGTTGTTTTGCTTTTTGATTCATTTCAGGACTTGGGTGGGGAAGAAGGGTGTTATTTATTGACTTCTCAAAAACACAATGTATCTAATGCATTACTTGAAAAAAAAAATGCTATCATTTTCTGCACGGGAACAGTATTGCCAAGGTATATTTACATATATTTCATACTATTATCGTGATACCCCATTTTCTTTTCTAATCATAATGTAGGCCTAATTTAACACATTATTTTCTCTTTAAACAACCTAAATCAATTTCTTTAACTGTACTGATACTTCATTTCTCTGAGACAGAATGATAATATGTACAAAATTAGTATAAAGTCAAAAGAATATAGATGAAGTCTTTTGATGACCAACAACTGTATTCAACCTTCCCTTGCTGTATTAGCAAATGTAAACTTGACCAAAAACAAAACAAGCAGCTTTACAACTTCTTTTTAAAATATAATTTTTCAGAGTGCACAATTTTGAAGAATTGACATATGCTACCATTATAAAATGTTTTAATTCCTTATTACTTTGAAACACACAAGGAGTAAACGGTGGTGACTCTGTCTTGGTCTTGCATAATTTTCTTTTTTTCTTCCTTTAGTATTTCCATTAATTCAGATATTATATATTGCTCCAAAAAGAAAAGCCATGAAAATTAAGAGCAAAATAAAAATTCTACCTTCTTGGACTGGGAATGTAGAACAGAGGTAGAGCATTTGCCTAGCATGCATGAGACCCTGGA
Organism: Sciurus vulgaris; assembly: GCF_902686455.1. Classification (NCBI taxonomy): domain Eukaryota; kingdom Metazoa; phylum Chordata; class Mammalia; order Rodentia; family Sciuridae; genus Sciurus; species Sciurus vulgaris. The sequence continues at coordinate 84,309,041 of NC_136473.1, read as the reverse complement.
TTCAATCCCCAGTACCAGAAGACCAGAAGAGAAACAAAACAAACAGAAAGAAAATCAAAAACAAACAAAAAAACCCTGAAAAACAAACAAAAACACACACATGCACACACAAACACACACACAAAAACACCAATCTCATTTACTCTCTCAGTAACTGAAATATCCATATCGTTAGCACCTAAGACTTAACAACATAAAGCTATGACCATACAGTCAAAAGTCTTGAAACTGACTGTTTTGAGAGACAAAGAGATTCAAGAGTCTACTAAAGAATATGTTCTGAGGACATACATATGTCACAGTCAAAGCTTGAGAGGGACCTTATAAAGAACCATATCGATACTGAGAGCCTCATTAGGGGCAATCAACCATTAGCAGGAAGGATGACCCATCCCAGGGGGAGCATCATGGTGGCTCTTGTGATAGCTACTGGGAATCCTGCTGAAGAGTTATTTCTACAAAAATGAGAGAACAGCCACAGAGTGACAGGGGCTGCTTTTCATAGCACTTGAAATCTCTCAAGGCTGCTAGCATGGTACACTTGAGTCTCTATGACCAAAGTAGAAAGGTGGCCTTTGTTTTAATGCTTCACCAACCTTATCCAGATTCCCAGGTCACTGTGCCCCATGGTGGCCTCCATTTAGCTCTCACAATGTGTTCCTTTGCTACCTCTTTGGAATTTCATTTTCTTTTTTTAAAACAATTCCATCTATGTTGTCTTGGAAACTATCTTAGCTTAAAATCCTCTTAACAGTTTTATTTGCCACATCTCCTTCTGGGTCCATTCTCAGAAAGCCTCAAACCCCCTGACGTTGATATGAGCAATTTCCAGGAAGTATGATTGTGTCATCTGGCTCAAATATCCTTAAAGTTAATTGTGGATGAGTTGAAGTCTAAATAAAACAATTCTCATACATCCAGCATATAGAAGGAAAGTAGAAAAACAGCAGTGAAGATACTGATGAAATGAACATGAGACCTCAATGGTAAGAAGAAGGAACTAAGAAACAGAGGCCCAAGTTCAAGGTTACAAGAGGCAAGAACTCATTGGTCAATCACAGGTGGTCAGATGGCCAATTTTCTAAAATCAATGGTTCCATGAGCTACTATTACTATGAGAATCCAATCCATTTCAGAAATTATAGTTTGATAAGGGTATTCTGTCTCATTCTGTCTCCATCCGTCTCACTCCATAAAAAATCATGACATCTTACCTCTTCTACTCTTTGATATGATTCTAAGACCACTACTCTTTTAGGCTCAGGTCTGCTGAAAAAGTTATGTGGTAGCAGGGATTCAAGCCACAAGAAGAGGACAGGCCTAATCTTGAAGATTCTTGAGGCAATCACACGTGGTACTAAATTGACACAGAACACATTATCACTGCTTCTGTGAATTGTGCTTACTCTAACTATGTTTATCCTGGGCCTGTCTAAAGTCTCAATAACATCATGGGTGTGAGGAAGTTGGATCCTAGAACACAGAGTGACATGAATTAATTTTAAGATCCTCTTTGTTATTTGGAGTATATCTGAGATTTCCAAATAAATGCCTGTTGATTTATTGGGACAAATACCGTATAGCAGAAACTACCTGTTTGACCACATAGAATATATTCCTGCTTAGTGATTTCTTTTTTATCTTGGTATGTGTGTGATTTAAGAATTGGGGAAAATATAACTTAGTCCATTAAAACTTATACCTTTTTATACCCTACCAAAGCAAGAAGTAAGTGCCTGATTTAAGAGGATATCTCTACAAATTATAAGAAACAAATGAAAATATTAATACAGGAATGCCTACATTTTTCTGAAAATTAACTGATGTATTTGACTAATTCCTGGATTCCCATTTCTAAAACCTTTAGGAATCAATAAATAGATTTTATCTCCAAATTTCTAAATATAATTCAATATTTGCTTTTATAATTCCAAGACTTCAGAATATTTTTCCCTCTGGTCATCATTATAAATATTAATTAACATTGCAAATGTTGAATAAAACCATTTTGAGAATGTGTTTCATGGAACTTCACTCATTTAGGATTGTGCTGGCATGGAAGATGCTATTTTCGAATCTAAGATTTTTACAATAAAATATTTTGTAAAATATGGAAAATAGTTTTAAAAATATAAACATATATTTTGAACAAAATAAGTTCATTACCTGGAGTAGTTCAAAATTTTATTTTAAATCAACTTGCTTGTGAACACTGAAGGGTGGAGAATAAGTTTTACTCATGTTTCCGATATGCTTCTATCTGTGTTTCAGTGTTTAGAAGAAACAAGAGTCTGAATAAGTATGGGAATAAAATAGTGCAGTGATTCAGTTTGTATCATTTTACCTTGACAATAAACTATGCAATTTTGCTAGCAATGCTTTCTTTGCTTCCTACTCTGTTAGGACACATTAGTAGGTTTGATCTTTATTTAGATGGTAAAAAAAAAAAAATCATGAAAGAATATGAATATTTTAATGAATGACTTGAAAATCCTTATAAATATGAAGGTTGAAGAGAAAACTGAATGAAAATTATGAACAGGAATTCGAATTTAAAACTTTCTACTAAGAGTTTCTTTAATGACTTTTGTCATGACTACCCAATACCATTTGAAAGATTGATTGGAGTACTTATTTTTCAGGGATAAATAATGGCAATTCTTCGGGATAGTAAACATGGCTTTGGAAGACAGTTTCAGATTTATGGTATAATTTCTTAGAATTAAGAGCAATATAATAGACAGGTCATTTGGCCACAACAGTTTCCAGTTCCCTGCTGAGATATTGTCCTTCATCTGTAATAAAAGTTCTGTCACGTTAGACTGAAATTGCACACAGACACACTAGATACATGTTTTTAAATAGTGGACATCTTCACAAATATTTTCAAGATGAGAATACATGTGATAGGAATTCTTTCAGATCTAGTCTATAATGAAAAATGTTCTACTGTTTTTCATGAAATACATGAGTTTCTGTAGTGAGTTTCACTACCTGACATAAAAACAAGAACTATTTTTTAGAAAGCTGAGAATCAACAAGAAAATTTTGGGCAATGACTTACTATTCTTCTCCAAGAGAGAAGTTGATTTGAGTCACAGTTTCACATCTAGAAACATTCAGTTGATGCTTAACTTAATCACATAGAGAAGATCAGGTGAGTCCAAATAAGTCTCTAACTAAACCAAAATTTAGTTCTATAGTGAAATTTTTTAAGTCCCCCTCCCCCAAAAAAATCCTTGCTAGATTTTCATATTCCTAAGTATGTATTTCTAATTCTTGATTCCATAACCTCACTATCCTTCAATGAAGATGAAGCTCATCTACAGATTTTATTGTTAAACCATCAGAACATGAACATATTGATTCCCAATGTCTTCCCCAGAGCTAGCAATCAATAAATATTTGACATTGATTATGAAATGTCTACAGTGTAACATGTTGCTAGCACTATGTTTAGATTCGATCTGGTCCTTTTTAAGGATCACTCGTGGCTACATGCCTTGAGATGCAAGCCATCACAGATTGGTCTCCTGAGCTACTCTAAATGACTTGAAGCCAAGCTCAGTACACTTAACTAAAATTCTGTGAGTTGATTTTTATATTTCAAACATTACTGATTTTTTTAGGGATTCCTTCTATTTATAAGGAACTGAAGAATATAACATGTTGAATATGTAAAGGAAATAGAAAAAGGAAACCAAGGAATCACAAGGGAAATATGACTGAAAACAAAATGACTTAATAAAACGAACATAATTGCTGTGGAAATAAAATCGACATTATCCATACAGGTCAAATATGATTGGGGTTAATTTCAAGAGAGTTGAGTACACAAAAATTTTAAATAAGTAAAATAAATGGGCTTTCCCATGGTGCTTGTATATGTTCTACCTCAATCTTCCTCATAATGGAGCTCATTAGAGAGATTTGACCTGCACATCCAAGTATTGATTACCCATGATAATGTGAGATAGGGCCAGCATCCTTTCTGAAATCACTAATATGTTGCATTTGAAAAGTGTTTTATTACTTTGACTGTCTCCCACCTATTATCACACATTGTAAAGCAAAAATTGAGAAAGTCATGAAGCAAAGCAGTCAGACACAAGGGTGAAGAATCTCTATGGCCTCCAGGTTCAAATCCTAGTCCTACTCCAACAGGCACAATACCGTCTTGTGCTTGTTCCTCAGTTACTCTGCTTCTAAGTATCCCTTATTCCAAAACAAGATAATAATGACACTTACCAACAAGAAATTTTGTTGAAAATTAGATGTGATATACATAGTTCTATGACTTATTGCAAATTTTAATAAATGTCTCTAATATGAAACATACAGGGCACTTGCTGTGGTGACTCCTTATAGGAGGATTGCTTACAGATGAGGAAACGGAAGGACAAAGGGGTCAGTAGGAAATTGCATGCTCCTTATTAATATAAACTGCTCAACTTTATCTCCAGCAGGACTTCTATCTGAGCTAATGTTTTTCTACCAAATGGGTCCATTGTACACTTTGATTGGAATCATTTTTAAGGAGACATCCAAGACATTGAATTATATTCATCACTCAAGATAACTTACTCCGTGAATTTGGGTTACTTGCTTCTCTTCCAAAACGTGTTTCTTTTTCTTCTATTGTTACATTATTTCATTGAACTCTTGAATTCCTAAGATTTAACTCTAATAAATAAACTACTTTAAAGTGCAAGAAACCTACAGTCTATTAGTAGACATTGATATTTTTTCTAGGTCCATTCTTTATTTGGCTTTAACATCCCAATTCACAATGTTGGAAGGGGGAGTCAGATTTTTGAAGTCAACACTAACAGCAGTTATGGAATTAAAAATTGCCCTATCAAGTCCAAATTCAATCATTAATAACATGCTGTATATTCACATGTATAAATGGTATAGACACATCAAAGTCTCACAGAATGATATAAGTAAGCATTAATTTCTTCATGATTTTCTTTAAATAATTCATTTCACATTTTCAATTTAAAAACTACTTTCTATATTTAATATGATCTACTCTTTCACCCATTACTTTTTCTTCTGCATTTTACTGTGTCTAAATATCAGGCTATGTGACTCTTTGAATAAAGAAAATCACACACATTTTCACAACATAAATGTTATGGATAAATCAATGACACCTTGACTTTGTATGCTATGGATATCTACAAAAGTCATTTAATTTGGATCAATTATATATTTATAGAATATTCAAGAAGCAGGGATTGTCTTATTGAGCAAGTAAGTTTAAGAAATTTGTATCTGACTGCTTCTTGACATTTTCTGAATAATTGGTGTTTATAATTTCCTATGTGAATAAGTTAAATCGTTTGGGTATACTTAAGTATAAAAATGTTCTAAATATATTTTATACTCTTCATGTGTGAAGTGATTTCCTGTAATTATTTTATACTCATTATTTAACTCACTTGTGATATTACCCTCCACAGGCTACCATTACTCATGCTGTACTCTTTATTTTTGGATTTTTAATATTATCGCTATTTCTGACATTTGAAACTATAAATCTAATTCCTTATGTTCATTCCCAGTGGAAGTTTAGTATGTGCATATCACAGTTTAAACTAGCTGAAACGTGGAGCCTTGTCTGAATCAGCAAGAGAATTTATAACTTAAGTTGTTCATAAAAAAGAAATCTCAGTAAGTTCGCATTGATAAAATTTAAGGAAAATGGTTGTCAAAGTTCCTCGACAGTTACTCATGGATCAACTTCCCTATTATAAATATATTGGCAGTGCTAACTTTAAACATAATAATTTTGGAAATACCTTGAGAACATCATTTTGTAGTTCTTACTACTAATGTCTAAATCAGCACTTAGGAAACCCCCATGGTCATATCATGTGGAAATATCATGGTACATACCATGTGTAATAACAGCTAAGATCCATCTTGCAAAGAACTCCTTTTGTTGTGCTACCCAATAGCTCCAGATTATTATAGAGTTTATGCAGAATAAGTCCTACACAAAAAGAGTCCTTGAAATAAGGACTGTGTTGTTTCCTAACTTTACTTGGTTTATCAGTAAAATGCCTTACCAGAATATTCCAAGATCCCCTTCAGCTATGTGATTTTATAAATGATACTTAATGTAGAAAACCAGCATATACAGATAAAGAACACCCTTCAGAATGCACACAGAGGAATGAAAGTTTATGTACAAAGGAGTTCATAAAGGGGAAATTAAATTATTAAAGGGAAGAGTCTTGAATACGTATGAGAGTATGTTTTAATTAGAATGGACCATATGGCACATGTATAAAATACAGAGATTATTTTGATAGCTCAGAATTCACCAACCAGCTATTGGTCTCATTTTAGTTAATCCTACATACATTATGTTCTAGGACCTTGGAGATTCACTAGCCTCCTTCCCTGGAAGGGAAATGGAGGGCCAAAATAGAGTCTCCCAGCTATTCAGAAATACATTTTCTGACTCTTTACCCAAGGCTTCTTTTTATTTGCTGTGTGACTATAATGAGAAACAGACATAAGAATTTTGAAAGGTTGCTAATGAGTTGACCAGATTTTAAGAAAAACAACAATAAAAAGGACTCACATGAGTGACATTGACTGTATAATTACATGGAGGGAAAGAATATTGGTAGCTTGAAGGCTAATGAAGATGATAATGACTGAGGAAAGAAAGAAAGAAAGAGAGTTAAATAAAATTCAGGGAATATATTTTTTCATCAAATTATAAGAGTTTTTACATCTAATTAAAAAAAAAATTTAGCATTGATGAAAGAAACCAGAACCTCACACATGCCAGGCAAGTGCATTACCACTGAGCACTGAGATACATTCCCAGTTCCAACAAGAACTTTTAAAGAGCAGTTTTCCAAACTCTTGATTTTTCTTTATAATAAAAAATGTGATGTGTTTGAATAAATGATTTCAAAGAGAAAATTATTTTTTATATATTGTACATTGTACAGCAATAAGTTCTTTTAAGAAATAGTGTGGTTGAAATCATAATATTAGATTTTTTTTTTTTTTTTTTTTTGTGCATCTAGCCTAGAAGATCAAGAGTCACATTTGTGGAGAGCTATAATATACTCCTATTAGAACCTGAAAGAAAAAAGTATTTTGTACTCATCTATCTTCATCTGCTGACTATGTAACCCAAATGTTGCCCGGAGTTTACATTCTACTATTGGATACTAATCATCCAATCTTGAAATAACAAGCAGTTCCCAAACACAAGTAGGAAATAGTTTAGGTGGATAACAATCTGAAATATCTAACCAAGGTACCTTAGTTCTTTTTCCTCAGGCATTAAGATTTTGACTTAAGTTTTAATTTGACTCTAGGTATCTCTTGATATACTGCTATCTAAATAATTAAATTAGTAAGGAAACAAAAAGAGGGAAGACACATTTAAACTCACCTGCATGTATTGAAGCTTTCTCTCCTACAGATAATGTTTTAAGATAGCAGGTGAGGGTAAAAGTGCTGGTGGAGATTTATACTGATACCTGGGAAGAGACAGGGGTGTTAAGGGAAAAAGTCTATAGAAGAGTGAATCACCACTTGGTTTATGCAAATCTGGAGTAATTCTGTATGCAAATAAGAACCTTAGTTTCAGAACACTTTTTTAAAAGGACATTTGCTCCTTTTTTAGGGGGAAATCTGACTCCAAATGAAGAGGCAAAACACCATACTAATATCAATGGGATTTCTTTAAATCTGGTATTACTAATATTTTGGTAGTACAGCAAACTGAAGGCAGTTTTTGTATTTCCCTAAAATATTTCAAAATAAGCATTCTTACAATGTACAATGGGAGTCAGGAATAAGAAAAGCAATATCCATGCATGAAGCTAACAATAATACATGACCTTTGTTAGAAGAATAAAATGTGAGAAACAGAGCTAATGCTAAAGTACAATGATTTAACCATATTACCAATTCCTTTTTGTAACATGAAAACAGTTAAATTTTAAAAGACTTGATTCTAAAGAACAGAGAGGAAAGGTAGACAAGAGGCATATTTTCTCAATTTCTGCAGCCATGGGAATTAGTTGAGGCAGGGAGAAAAATCATGTAACTCAAATCCATGTAGTTAATCAACACTATGGTTTTAAAACTAAAAATATATAAGGACATGTAGTTCCATTTCCAATAATTTTAAGATAAATTTTAAAACAGGTAGTTAGGAATTATGTAAAAATAGAGATATGAAAAATGACCTACCAAAATAAAAAAAGAGAAGAAAGAAAGATGACCTAACAATTCTGAAATAGGAATTACTTCTATAACCAGAGGGAAATAAGAATATGAGAAGGGAACTGGGGTCTTCAACTGTACATAAATAGATTTTTAATGGTTTGGAATAAATTGAGCAAAATATTAAATAAAGTAAACTTGGTGGTGGAAACACGGATCCATTAATTGCTTTAAATTTTCTGTGTAGTTTAAAACATTACAAATTAAAAATGAAGTTTATTCTGCTTAGCTTTTATTCTAGCTAAAAGTAGTGTTTGTATATCACTCCTCCAGTGAAATTTTAAAATCATTTTTTGGTCAAAAGTTAGAGACTTAATTTTCTTCAGAATTCAAAAACATTTAAAAATGAATAAATTTGTTATTTAGAAATTATCTGCTAAACAAAACATTCAGCAGAAAACCAAAACAAAATCCTAAATCTTTTTAATGTAGCTCAATACTTGCATAACTTTATTTCTCACTTTTTTGTTTATATGACTAATTTTGAGTCATTTGCTGCATTATGTATATTAGATGTCATTGCATTTCAGAGGCATAAACATGACTTTTATTCAAATGTAAATTAATATGTATAAATAAATTTCTTTATATTTATCAAATACTATGTAAATAGATAAATTTAATTTATAGAATCCTGTAGTTAAAACATTTACTAAAGTTTTACTAAGAATGCAGAATATTTTTGGTTTTTCTTAGTTGCTTAATATAATTTTTAAAATACAATTAATCCATTAAAATATGGACCTGTAACATTAGAGCTTCATGAATTGCTCTAAGTGTACATATGTATGAAAATTTAAAGAAATCACTAGTTTTCTATATCCACTGCAAGGAGTATTCATCTAGATAGAAATCACTAATTTAGATATATTCTTACAAAAATTCATTATAACAATGAATGTACCATCTGTTTGAGATGTCAGTTATACTTGAATGGCTTTAGTTATATCCTAAACAAGAGATAGAGTCACTGTTATTAATTATAAGGAAAGTTGGCAGGAGTTTATGGAGCTTTGCTAAAATGCCGGCATTATAACTACAGGATTTCTTTCTATACTTCACAAACTGGGTTCACTCACACTTGGAAACTTGCACATAGTGTCCAATCATGGTAAAGCACTTGCAAAAATGTTGCACCTGGAACAGGGAGGAGCCAGGAGGGCAAAGGTCAAAACCAGGCCTTAATAAGCATTGACTAAACAGACTTTAGACTCAGTGAAAAGTCCAGACGACCCCTGCAGCGTCATCTTACAGCTCTGATTTTCCTCTTTTCAACGTGGAGTATAATCCATAAATACAGCCAAGTCACTAGCTGCTTGGTCTTTGGTTTGGTTTTTTTCTTCCAGATTTTTCATCCCTCCCCTTGACAGAGATTTAAAAAATTAACCCCTTTCTATCCTCAGACTGACCAAGAATTAATTTCTTCTTTGTAGTCACTGTTGTTAATCTTAAATCGTTAGCTCCTAGGGTAAGAGGCACTTGGCAAAGTGACTTATAATAACCAGAGTAGTGCTGGAGTGTTTCATTTTGTCCCAATACATTTCCAATAATATCTTGGTAGATGACTAATAATAACGGGGTCATCAAACAATTATACAAATCAGTGAAATATGCCTCTTTTAGGAGTGCTTCTACAGAAATGGACTTAATTTTTAAAACCTTAAAAGGCATTTTTGCTTATTTCTGGTGTTCTGTCACACACAGGTTACATTTATATATGCATTTCTAGATAATTCACATGCATGATGAAAATATGCCGACCATTTTGACATATTCTCCTAATTCAGATTATCTGACACAATTTACCCTCTCACGTTTTTATGGACACAAGCCCTGTTTCATACTTGTGCTTTCTTATTCTACTCCAACATCTGCTGAAAGAGAGGTCAGTCCCTTTTAAGTTAAAAGAGTAATTTCCCTGAAGGAAATAAATCAAGTATGAACTGCAAGAGTGAATCAAGTCCAGCCCAAGTGTATTGGTTGAGGCAAGCCTTCCACACTCAAGTGGTCTCACTTCACTGCTGCAAATGAGAGCTGCCCAGTCAAATTCAATGTCTTCATATTATTCTGTTTACAACACTGCGGATTTTCATAATGCCAAAGGCATCTGCATCTGCCCCTACATTTATCCTCATTCTACCCTTGAGCCCCACTTCCTTTGCAGTTAAAAATACAAAATAAGAAAACAACAACAACAGAAAAAGCACCAGCTCTGCGTGTGAATCATAAGCCGCACAATTAAGGATGAGGCAAAGTCCTAACTAAGCAGAAATGACAGGGAGTATAGCACACCGGCTGGGGAGGCTTCAACTCGCAGGAAGGTGCTAAGGTTTGGGAAAGGTCCTTTAGAAGGAGCATGAAAACAGACACAAATAGAGCTAAAAGGGGCCTAGGTTTCTTAAGGATTCTCTCTCTGTTTCCGACTGATCACCACAGCCTTACAGAACAGGAAAGGGGATATGGCGAGGGCACACATTTTGCACAGCTGCAAAACTTCCATAACTGATCATAATTCCTCCTGTGCTGTTCACCTCAAGAAATCAGGAAGCATGAAGACAAACAGAGTAGGAAATCTCCATCATGACCCCACACAAATGGAAATACCAAAACTCATTTCAGTGATAAATAAAAAAGTTGTTTATTTTAGTTAACATATGTGATTATCCATGATCCTAGACAGTCAAGGCCTGTCTACGTTCCAGAGTAACAGAAAGGAAAAACAGAAGTAGCCTAGAGTTTTATTCCTTATTTAAATCGATTCTGAACAACCTAGCATCAACCATCTGAAATTAGAAGACCAATATAATCTCAATCATTTTCCCCAAGATCCTACTATCCATCATTTCCTATATACAGGGTTAGATTCATTACTAATTAAAATATGCTGCTTTAAAAATAAATCTAAGTTACAAATATTTATAATTTAATATCTTACATGCTACATTAATATTGGATATTTTTCATTCATACTTCTCCATCTCTTAGGTTTCTAAACACCTTACTCATTTGGTGAAGGAGAACAAGAATTGGTTAAGTTACTACCATATATTTATTTTTCAAATTGATTTTTACCATTCATAAATCAGTGGGAAAATCATCTTACATGAGAAGTATAAACACAGATAAAGGCATGATGATAATTCGTATATGTGGTATTATAGGTAGAAATATAAATTACACAGGTTCATAAAGAATTGACTTCATATATTGGTGGCTTGGAACATGACTTCAGAATTGTGAATTTCATGGGCAATCAGGATCAATTTTTGTATATTCTTTATGCAAAGAAATTCTAACTAGTTTTATCATTTATAAAACTTGCAGTTTTCAAATAGCTGCAGTGGTGTGGTTTTTGATAAACACTTTTTTGACAATGAATAGATTTACTTAAAAAGTTACCTGAATAATGAGGGGCAAAGAATTCCAAATGAGAGACAGTATTACTATGAGACCACTTTAATATTTTTCAATAACATTGATAATTAACTTGGAGTTTCTATTACATCTGTTATACATTTAAAAATATGCACCTTTGGTTCCTGTCTTCCCCTAACTTGATTGTTCACATTAATGTATCGGAATAAACTGTTTTCATCTCATACTTTAACAATTATAAAATTAAATTTTTATAAGAGGACGTCATTAACTGTAGTAAGAAATAAAAAGTTAATCAATTGAGTCAAGAATTTATCAAAGACGGGTTGCAGGTATAACTCAGTGGTAAAAGCATGTGCCTAGCATCTGCAAGCACCTAGTTTTGATCCCCAGCACCCCCCAAAAGATAATAATAAAATAATAATAATAATAACTTGACAAAAGGAAAAGTACCAGGAAATTTTGATGCCCAGGTTTAAATTATACATAATTCACTGCACTATATGCAATATGTAGATCACCTTCTATTCTTGATATTTTTTAGTAATCCAAGTTGAAATAAAATCTCTGGAAAAATAATATTTTCTTTATATAATTATACACACAATGGATCAAGAAGCTTAGATAGTGAATATTTTCATGGTGAATTTAAAAGGCATATATGTTTTCCAATGAGAGTTCATTTCAGTGTCAAGGAAAATAAATTTAGTTTCATCATTCTTTCATCTTAAATCACCATTATGCCAATGTTTTAATGTATTTTTAACCTGTAAATTGTTCATGAGCAAGTTGAAACTGCATAAGGCATGATAACATTTTTAAACTGTGTGACAAAATGATAGAAGCAGCTCATTCGATTTCCATTGAAGACTAATCCTGCAACTATATTAATATTAATAAAAATTAAATATTTTCAATTAGTTTAGATTGGCTATAAAGAGTAAAACACAAAGACAAAACTGAGGCAGGGAGCCTCACAATGCCTCCACTGATTTCTGTACTGGCCCTTCCTCTGCACATGGTCAATTAGAATTGAAAATCCTGTGCTGATTTCATTCGCTGGAATTTTTAAGCAGGTCAGGAAGAAAGATGTTATTGAAAGGAAAAGTCTCATCTAAATAAGAAAGGAGCACGTGGCCATCTGGTCTTAGCTATACATATAAAAAGTTATTTCAGCTGAACTGCAGGCTTGATGTTTTAAAAGATGTGCCAAAAATCAACCCCAAATCTGTTTACGGTAAAATATCCCAAATGTTTCTTTTTAAACCTCCAAATATGCAATACACAGTTCATTTCCTATCTGTGATTCATGAGCCCATTTGACCCCAGCGCCTCACTGAGCTTGCCTGGGTTTCAGGCAGTGGGACATTCGATTACTTTCAGAATTCTTTTCCTTCGTGGGGGTACCTACAGGACCATGGCTCTTTTGAGAATTGTGAAAATAACTGTGATAGATCTCCTTCAAATTAATTTTGAGTGTTGTCTACATGTTGGCTTGGAGGAATAAAATTTGAAGCATGAAGCAGTTAAACCAGTTTCCCTTCTTTTCTCATTGCAACTTGAGGTTCCTGTGCATGCTGTCTCTGCATAGTACACAGGCATCTGTCCACAATAATAACAGGCCCTATATCTAAAGACTGAGCTTTAAAAAAACAATCTCTCTCCTCATAAAGGATTGTGATGGTTGAGTCTACTTCTAGAAATCATCATCATAGTAAGAAACAAGAGAGTTATTTTTTGTAATGATATTTTATATTGTTTGCCAAAGTAGAGTCATATTTTTTGATATGATTAAAATATTTTTGATGTGAAGTATCTGCAATAATTACAATATCAGTACATTAATTTATCCAATATCTGAGTATATCCCTCAGCCAGTACAGACAAAGCTATTTGATATCACTATCCACATTTCTTTATAATAAAACATATAATATTCTAAGACATATTGGAAACTCTTGTTATAATACAGTGCCAAAAATTACTTTGTGTGATAAGGTCATACTCAAAACCATTATATGTCATAAACATAATACATTCATGTGTAAGACAGACATGAACACAACATCAGCATATGCTAAAGAGCATAGTTTTAGCTAAGTCTTCAGTTAAATAATTAGATAAAGAATATTCCATGAAACACAAGAATCTTGGTTTATCACTGACATAAGATATCCATTGGTTGTGTTGGTACATCTACTGTTTGTTCTGCCATTTCAAATAAATCATTACCATTGTGTAAGAAGAATAAACTGTACTATAGTAAATTGTTCTTTCTCTGTTATGCTCTGAAAAACCATTTGTTCTTGAATTGGCGTTACGTAGTTGAACTATTTCAATCAAGTCCATTATCTTCTTGTCTTTGAAAGATGCCTTTTTAGTAACCTGTATCCCCACTGGGCAGTGTCATGCATTGTTTTTTAGAAAGTAGGTGAAATTCAAACCCAAATATTTATTCATTTGTTTATCTTTGATAATGAAATTATATAATTCATCATCAGGGCCAAAATTGCACTTTATGCTGGAAGAACTGTTTATGTAAAAATCAGTCAGGTCTAAAAATTTCTCAAAAAAAGTTATTTATTAGTTCACAGTGGAGTGATTTCTTATAGAATGTCACCTAACTTGTGCTGCATGTTTTTTTCTAAGTACAAAATATGTCAATTATTGAAGTTATGTACTTTCACCAACAATAGAAACATGAGAGCAAAAATGAACAAAATATTTTTAAACTTGTTTTAAAACAATGACATAATACATTGACAAAATGATTCTCATTTGTTTTTGTGTTGACAACTAAATAGTGCTGTTCATAGACATATACTTTGAAACTCTTTTCAAAATAAATTCTTCTTTAGTATGCAAGAATGAAGAAGTACTAAGAGCAAATTCCAAAACTTGGAATGTTGTGTATGAAATACTTGGTATAAAAGAAATACTACTAACAGTCATTCTGTATTAATGAAGATTAATTTAAATTACATTTCAGAACTTGGCAGTTAAGAGGCAATATGGATACACAATTGTTCTATATTTAGATCTCAAATCCAGTAATATGTTGTGGTGAAAGTATTAAACTTTCTTCTATTTGATTTAAAAAAAAATGAAATAATGTACTTAAACATGTACAAGGATAAAAATCTGACCTCCTGTTTGGTGAGTGATTATTTAATGTAAGACCCATAAAATAGGCTTGAAAAATTATACGCTGTACAAGTGCACAAAATTTTAATCCAACTATCATCAGATCCAGAGATATACCCCTGTAGCAGCACAAGAATTGAGCATTACTTCTAAATCATTTGTATAAAATCATCTTTCCTCAAAAGCTAAGTTAATAGTAAAAATGATTTAATGGTTTCAAAAATTTTAATAGAAAATGAGAAACACCAAGTCGTAATAAAAATCAGTACTATATCATTTTTATCCAAATGATTTCACAATGCTCACCATTTCCACATCCTATTCATATTGAAATTCAGCCACCTCTGAAATGTTCAACCAGCATATTAATAAAGCCTCCTAGAACCAGGAAACTGTCCGACTACATATATCTTGATAAACATACCCATTCTGCCCCATGAGCACATCTTCAAGAGACAGAGAGCTACAAATAAAATAGTCCTTTCCTGTGGGTGTCGGTTAACCCCACAAACACATGAACTTCCTATGGGTCCACACCCAACAGACGCTGGTGATTAGGTGATTGAAAATGTTGCCCACAAAGGCGAAATTTTATATGTGATGACATCACCAGCTAACCTGGGTTTCTCTGTGATATAATGATCTACTTGCCTGGCTGGTGCTTATGTCTTGAGTGTACGTGTGAGATGCAATAAGAGAGAGACAGAGACAGAGCTGCTTACAGAACAGCACCATCAGAAATGGTACAGAGCCTGCTGCAAGCTTTGCAGGAACCTCTCCCCAGACCTTTGACTCTTCCCAGATTTCACACTGCTTAAGTTCCTTCAAAAATGCATTCCCCACACAAGCAAATTACGTTTTGTTTAGTTAACACACTGTTAATCCTAAAATATCCTGATGGGATCTGTAGAGATGAGATTTCTACATGAAATGAGGCATGTGCCTCTGTATAAGATGGTGCAGGAGTTGCAGGATCCCCTGAGACCTGCCTTTGAGTGCATAAGACGTCTTGGTCTTAAAGGTAATGAAAGGGTTAAAAACTGAGTCTGTCTAGGGTAAGAGAAAGGGGATATTGTTGTCTTTAATCTTTCCGCAGTATGTGTAAGACTTCCATCCCGGATCTGCACATAGCAGTGGAATAGGCTCGGCATGCATTGCGTGCAAGCTCCTTGATTGTAGAAGAGGGAAAAAAACCTGGCTGGAGTCCAGACAGGCTGGAGCTCTGTTGATCATTATGTCTAGCCTTCAGGTGTCTCAGCACACAGTGGGCGGCGGTGGGGGAGGTGTAGATAGCATGAGAGCAGACAAAGAAAAAAAAATGGTGTATTTTAAAAAGATTATATGAAAATTTGTGTCCAAGTTCTCCTTAAAAAATGATTCCTAATGTCCTGGACTTTTATAATTAGAACATAGGCTCTGCTCTGGCAGCTCTCTAAGCCATAATTAGTTATGTCTGGAGCCTTTGAATAATTCCTTTCAATAATTGATGGAGTTAATATTCTCTTTTTTAAAAATGGGGAGGGCAATGTGCTCTTATAAACTCTTTTTTTGTTGGAGGCTTTGTCGTTCAAAGTCTTCATCAGTCATAATCACATTGATTTCATTTGCCTTTTAATTTCTTATGAGACTTAGCTTATAACTTTTTAAGGATTTGGATGATTCTAGAAGTAAAGGCAAAATGCATTGCTAGATTACCCCAGCCGAATATAAAGAGAAAGCAGTAATACAGGAACATTCCCCCCCCATTTGTTTCCAATTATTGTATAATTAAAAAAAAAAAATGCTTTGTATGTTGCTCCTGTTTGAAACTCCATCAAAAAATCTTGCCATGAATGCAACTTAGATGCTAACTGTATCTTGTGCCCGCTAGCATGAAGATATCCCAAATTATTTTAGTCTTCAAGCATTCTTCTATAAAGAAGCTTCCGCATGCTTCCTCCCCACCCCCACATCCTCACTCCACCCTATTAGGAATTAAAAAAAAAAAAATCTTTATACATGGAAGGCTGGATCTGAAGACAGAAAGCTGTCTTTTCTATCTCTCTTTACACTGGCCACTTTCAGTCTCCTTCACTTGTGCGGGGACTTCATTTCACATTTTGTGGACGAAAACACTGAAGCCAGTTGAGTTCCTATCTTTATTATAAAATTAAAAGTGGTGGTTAAAAAACAAATAAAAAGAAAGCCCTGGCTTGAAGCCATTGTTCAGAATTTAAGAGCTATTTGCCTCCAAGTGTCTTAGCAGTCTTTCATAGCTAATTATAATAACTGTCAGATGTCCGGAAAGTCCACGGTGCCCTTGTCAGTGGAGTCAGCAAAGTTTGTCTTTTATTTTTCCTGGGGACAGATCAAATCTGATTAGACATAAAGAGCGAAAAGAAGTGAACTAAGTACATATGTGTGTGCCTTCATTTTTTCTTTTGAACAAAGCAGCACACTGGAGCAATGTTCCGGTGTACAGCCTCCTGCAGCTACTCTTTGGAATGCCTGACTTTTATTTTTAATTCTTTATCTCTAACATCATAAAACATGCAACAATTGCCCCTCGAATATTTTCTTGCCAGTCGAATGCCTTTCAATCCACACGGGAAAGAGCACCCTCACAAATCTTCGAATATCGGATGCTTATGACAGAAAACTATTTTAATCAGTACACTTGACAGAAAGAAATGTATACTTACCATTTCAAAATGGTTATTTGCTCTAGTTCCTTGTCCCCGGAGGCAGAGCAGAGGCTTTGACCAGACTGTCCCTGATGCAGGTGCAGAATCCCTGTTTTCATGCCGGGGGGAGGGCAGAGAAGTGCTTGATAAAGTCACTGGGAACTCAGGCACTTCTGCTCAGGCATCCCTTGCTCCTGTGGAAGCCGTACTATCTGCAGTTCTGAATTGAACTAAATTACAGCCCATGTGAAAGACAGGGGCAGGGAGTCATGTGAGAGATACACGGCCATCCTATTGGCCACAAAGACATAGCTTAGGCATTCTGCCCTTTCCACTATTGGTGAATAGTTAAAACTGAAAGCATCTAGATCCTCCTCTTGAGCTTATTTGTCCTTTATGTGTGGAAGAATGACTGTAGGATTTTACAGTGACAGAATTAGTTAAGAAAGGGACTGAAGTCATCCTTCACTGAGACTGGTGAGAGGAGATTGGAAATTCAGCTAGTTCAAGATTTTTTTTTTCTTTTTATCCCCTGCCCTGCAGTTTTGTCTGTGATTTGCCTGTCTGCCTGTCAGAAAATATGTTGATTTTTTTTCTTAACCCCTCAGTTAACTGAGGAGGTGACAGAAAATAAATTATCACTGTCTTCCTTTGAAGAACTTAGTCATGTTTTGAAGCCCCAAATCGATTTTTCCCGATGATGAGTTTTAAAATTTTAATTTCACATTTAAAGAGGCTTTATTGCAGTTCTAAATAGAATAGATTGTTCATTAGGGACACTGGAAACAGAAATAACTTTTTGGAAGAGTTACTACATTTTGGAGAAAGCAGGGAAAAAGAAACTCTGGAAAACATTAAAAGACAAAATATCAAATAAATCAAAGAAGGGGCTTTCACTAAGGGGGGATAAAGAGGAAATAAAAGTTTTGCAAAGGCATCCTTTAATTTACTAATCTTGATAATTCAAAATGTCCATAAAACTGTGAGACGGTAGGTATTTTTCAGTTATTAAAGGATTATTTAATTCACTTGACTCCTTAAAACACTTCTGAAATGTTTGTTAAGGTCTTAGCGGGTACATTACCTTAAAGGTTGTCAAGTCCCATCCTTCCAATCCTAAAAAAAAAGTGCGTTCTGACAAATAATGACTCTCTTCATAACAATGATGCAGAAGGATGCAAAAGAAAGAAACATTAACGTGTTCTTTCTTACATACCCCCAAGAGCCTGCCACTCTCATTTAATTATCATTGTCACCATCCACCGAGTTGGTTACATACTTTCATTTTTCTGCAGCGTAAAGAGACTCTGATTTTTGACTCTGGCAGTACTGCTTGGATTTGAACCTATTTGAGGTTCCTGCCTTCTTTTTCAACTAGCTCTGCTGTCTTCTAGAATAATGGTCGTTATCATTCATGGCCCCTGGTGCCGGGTAACATGCAGAGTACTTCCTATCACCTCATTCAGTCCCCACGACTGGTAACAGGTCAGTTATTCTGTTATCCCCATTTCATAGATGAAGACATGGGGTTCGTAGCCCTGAAGGCCATGTAGTGGTAGCGGGTGGTGTGTGATTCATGTCAACTGTCATCCACTGTACACGTGGTAGCCATTCTTTTTATGGTGTTAAGTAGGGTTTTGTTCTCTTTCTGGTGCAACACATCTTGGATAAGCATAAACAGAGACTATTCACTCTGGTCACCAAGTATGTTTGATTTAGACCCAGATCATACCAAAAATTGACCCATATGGGACTGGAAGTAGGCATTAGGGGGCAGTCATGGAATTGTATTTACTTTGGGCCCCCATACAAGGTCTCAGTGGGGTCTTGCAACTATAGGAGCTTCCTCATCTGTTGAAGGAAATTCCCCAGAGGAAGGCAGGTCCTAAGTGGAGTTAAAAGATGATGTTTAGTCTCCTTTTTTGAATCTTTTATTTATTTCAATAAGTGATGCTCAATTTCCTAAATTATTCAGTTTCCTGGTGCTGTCTAAAGTGATAATATTTTGTTATCATAATTTTCATCAAACGTGCTTTTTTACTACAATGTAAATATTTTAAGGATCGGGCTATTTTTTAAAGTCCTTCATAATATCTAACACAGTGAAGATGAGATGTTTGATTTGTTGTTGCTTTTTGCTCTTGCAGTAACCCATTCACCACTATCCATTAGATCAAAAATCAATTTGTTGAAATAATGTCAATGTGCTAAAAAAAAAAAAAAGATATTTGTTTCTTTTAAAAAGTTAAAGCAAATAAATCATACACTGGAAAACCAGTAGGAAAACTATTGTGAGACCACACATTCTCCACAGTATTTTTCGAAGTCAGTTCCATTACAATGCCAACACTGTACTGACTAAACTTATGGTCACAGTCTTAGCACACAGTCACCTTATCCTCTCTGCTATCATCTACCAATTTTCCTTCAGTCTCACACATTCGTTGGAGATGAGGATCTGGTTCTCAGATTTCCTCTTCCTCTCTAGCACCCTGTGTTCCTAGGGACAATCTAGTCAACACTCAGCTATCTCAGTTTTCCTCCTCAGTCCAATGGTGCTCACTTCATACCCTTACCTTGGAATTTGAAAAACTTTACTTTAGAACTTGTAAAATCAAGACACCTGCTCTGTAATGATAATCTTCAATCCACACCACTCAATCCTCATGACTCCATCCTCTTTGATGCTTCTGATCCTTGGCTCCCTCCATTTTCTCTGTATCCAGCATCCTCTTACATTTTATTCTTGCCTCTTCTTCTTTGCTACCCCATTCTCTATTCAAGCCCATGGTTCATGATTACATCCCAAAACTGGCCAATATCCTCAATTTTCTTGCCCTGATTTTCTTCCCATACCTCTTTCCCCATCCATTCCAGCAGTCAAAAAACAATTCTAAAGCGATTCAACTGGCCATCTTTAGGCTACTCTGGACTTTCTAAAATCCAGTGGATAAATTCTCACAAGTCTATGAAGAATGTTGCTGTAAACTGATAATCTCCAGGCTTGACTAATTTCTCAGTGCTGTATTAAAAACCTGTTTCTTCACTTAAATCTTCTCATCATTTTCCACAATGCCGCTCAATCTTGTTTTCTTTTTTGCTTTTTTTCCCCTTCCATCCCCTTGTTCTCACTGGACTGCTTTACTTTCTTACTCTCTGGAGCATCAACAAACTTGCCAATGCATAGACCCACCCTTTTCTCATGCCTTCTCATTACAATGGAAAAGTTGTTTTCCAGCCTATCCAAAGCAGATCACTCATGGTGTACATGGTGTCAGTGCAACCTACCTTCTCAGAAATTATTTCTCAGATATTTCTTTCTTTCTTTCTCAAATTATCAACAGTTCTCTGCCTACTAACAACTCATTAGCATTCAATGTTCAGTATTTCTTTTCCTGTTTAAAAATTCCCTCCGCAGGAACCAGTGCCCCCTGCTTCTTATCTTCTACTCTTTCTGGGAAAATGTCATGAAAGATTTAGTGATATTTATTATTTTTATTCTCTTTTCTCTCAATTCTCTAATCAACTGGCTTTTATTCTGACTATGCTACTTTTTGACAAGACCACCAAATATCTCTGTGGTGCTAAATTCTGCAAATAATGTTCAGTCTTTTAATTATTCAGCTTCTCTGAAACATTTGTGCAGTTGACCATTCCTTTTTTTCTTGAAACTTCTCTTCTTTCTTTGGGCTACATGTATTACTGATTTTCCTCCTGTCCCTTTTCCAGCTGTTTTGTCTTCTTGTCTCTTTATGCATTTGTGTTTTTTAGCATCTTCTAGAAGGCTTATTTGCTTCTCACCCTACAGACCCTCCATCAACTCATTCATCTCCATGAGCTCAATTACTACTCTACAGTGATGACTCCCACTTTCCTATCTGTAGTCTAGATCTTTCTCCTTAGCACCACAATTGTAGATCCCATCTCTCTCTCCTTGAATATCTCAATCTCAGTACCTGAAACCCAACAAATCCAGCACCAAATTCTTCATCTCTTCCTCAAATGGCATAACTTTGAATGTTCCCTATCACAGTGAACATTACCACCATCCAGCAGAAACCAAAGACAGACAACCTGGAACTAATATTTAAATGTTCCTTTCCTGAACACAAGCTTTCATATCTAAATCACAAGCATGCTCCACAGGTCTCTTGAGTCTGTTCATCTTGCTGCATCTCATTCCTGGCATGTGTGCTTCACAGGCAGAGTAGTTAGAACTAGATGTCCTCTTTGTGTACAATCTTGCTTAACCCCACTCCATCATCTTCTGGTAGCAATAAAAATAGAACTGATACCAATAAATTTATGTTATGATCACGGACATCCTAAATTACATAATATTAAATGAACCCAGAATAAAGACCATATTATAAATTCAAAAATGTCTTTAAGAAAATGTAATTGCCAATAGCTATCTTTGAAATTCACACAGCACTTGATACATCCCAAATCTCTTTAACTCCTACTGTTATATATAATGTTCTCAATAATGCAACGAAGAAGTACTGTTATCTTGTTAATACATACAGAGAAACTGAGATCTGGAAAATCATACAACATCTAGAAAGTCAACATGCAACAGAGGAACCGACCAACTCTCTGTATCCCCAGAATGTAAAACTAGGGTGGCTGGAAAGTGTTCTGCATCTTGGACATGAAAACAAATCATTGGCTTAAGATTCTAACTTGCCCTCCCACTTGCATTCTTAATAGAGAAGATGCATAGAAATTTCTGCCTTTCACACATTTACGTACAAACTGTTTCCATTACAAAATTAGCTCTGGGTAGTAATTTTGTTTGTTTGTCATGGGTGGTCTGAGCATTTGCTGGGAAAATTGGGATCAGATGAAAATGAGAGCTATCTGAGCAGGAAGTTTCTCAACCATTCTGAATTTACAATAAGCACATACTGGGACATGTGGCCAGATGATAAGGAGAGGAGTCAGAGATGCTAAAAATGGTAGCCTCTTACTTTTTGTTGAACTCTGCAAGAAATAAACTTTTCTGTAAACTTAGATTTTTACCTTTAAATGGTTGAATGATTTAGATTTTTCTTGGTCTATTATTCTCTCTTGAGTGTGATGACCACAGTTCTTACAAATAAGTAAAAATTAAACAAATCAGACAAAGGGATTTCCCAGACATGCATATTATTTAGGTAGAACAAAGTCATAACTCAATATTTAGGTCTTTCATTTATATATGGCTGTGTAGCATTATGTAGAAAAGATACATTGGATGACCGGTTGTAGTGTTTGTTAATCTCCCAACTTCCAAGGCCTCGACTGATTACAGGCAAAGTATATTTTCTGCTTTTGTCTAATCTTATTAAGAAACAGGAAAACAAGTGTGTATATAGCCTGAAATCATGAACAGATACTCTAATTTTTAGAATTAAATTGACCTAAAAAAGGCATCATTACCTAACCTCAGATTAAAGCAGAACAAGCATACTTACATAAAAAAGCAATGGTTTTACTAGTTTGAAGGCACTTGTCTATACATTGAGCTTTTCTATCTAGATACCACATAACAAAATTTTGCATCTTCAAAATTAATGTGCACAAGAAACACTTGGGGACTTTGTTGACAGACGGATTTTGTAGGTCTGAAACAGAGTCTTAGACTCTGGGTGTCTAACAGCCTCCTGGACAATGCAGATGCTACTAAGCTGAACACTTTCGTTAGCAAGGCTAGAGACACCATTCAGAAGTCCTAGGCTGAGACCTAGCACTGGAGGACAAGGAATGAATGGTGACCTAACCATTCTAACCAGAGAGGTCCTCCCATCCTGGCCCTTTTTCTTTCCTTGGCCTCTTTTGTCAATTCTCCCCCTTGCCCTCCTTGTCACATCATCCCATATATGATAGCCCGTGCAGTTGCTGAGCCCAGGGTGATACCTCCAAGAAGTACGACAGCAACCTTTATCTCTTCATCAGTCGCATACCTGCAAAACTGAATCTATAAAAACACACCCCACAACCACTGATCCAATCCTACCTCACTCCTCACTTGTCTGTCTTCAAGGTACAGCACTTGTTTTTCATTCACAACTTTAACTCTGGTGTACTCTCACTTACCTCTTGTATTCTATCTATTTCTTTATGCTCAGAAACATGAAAAATGACTTTGACTTTTGGTTTTATTTTATTGTGTGTTTTTTTCTTTTGGCTTTGTTTTTTGCCAGGATGAATTTGAAAATAACCTGCTGCTTTCCTAAAATGTTTGCTCGATGTTCTGTGAGACTAGTTTTGTTAAAGACCATTTCCTGGTAGTGTTGTTCTACTAGACAGTGCACATGTGAATAAGTATAATTAGATAAGAGATTTATCCTTTGGGGTATCCAGTGGTGAAAATTTTAAGCAATGTGACTACTTGGAGAGAAAATGTTTGATAAAAGGTAAGATTATTTTATAATCCTTGAATAACACCATTAAATACCTATTTACTTCATTCCGGTTTGGGTATTTATGTTTCTTTTTTCTGGTATCACCCGTATGATTAACTTAAGCTGATCTAGCTTCCTTAGTATAAATTGAGTACTTCTGTGATTGCAGCACAGTGAAAATGTCAATGTTGGAATACTTTAACTCTATTTGGGGCATTGTATATATGTATGAAAACTTCAGATGAACATTCTTTTAGTCTTTCTGGGTCTTCTTACAAAGTTTTATTTTATGTTTTTTATTTTATATTGATTACTTTAAAAAAAATCTCCCTCAATCCATAATAATGACTGACTTGACACCCTATTTAATGAGAGCAAATATCCTATAGTCAATTAACCTTAAGTAAATAGCTTACTGACTGTGAAAAAATAAAATAGTGGACAAGACACAAGGAATAATATTTTATTCCACAACTCTGGCTCCTTAACCTAGGTGAATATGCTGTGGAGTTCAAAGACACAAAATTATCTATTTAAGCCTTCAATGAGAAAAATTGTTGGGCCTATCAGACATCACATTACTTTTGAGCTGTATCTGTATATTCAATTCCTACTCCTAACTCTTGGGTGGTCTAAAATTGAGATAATTAATTAAACTCTCTGAAAAGCATCTGCCATCCACATTTTGTCTTGGATGAAAGAAATTATTTCATGCTTTACTTAAGGAAAGTTAATACCCAAAGGCTGCACATTAGCACTGTCTTGAATTAGAACTTGCCAAATCTGAAAATTGGCTACTCACATGCAATCTTCTTTAATAACTTATGAAAATTTAAATTAAATTGGATTAATAATTTAAGAAGAAAGTTCTACCAGCGAGGCTTCAAATTTTAAAGCTTTTGAATAAGCAGTGGAAATATCAGTTAGAAGATGTGTTGTTGGGTGTACTTTTTAAAAGATCGTCTGAAAAGATGTTAAAATGGGGGAAATCCTTCTTAAGGATTACTTGTGTAAGAGTAATGTATAATGGGCCCAATAAAAATCTTGAAACATGGAGTAAAAAGAAAATGGAGTCATTCTCCCCTACTGCCAAACAATTTTTTCCGTTTGTACATGGTAGCTGTTGTCTGAGTCGACTTATGCTGAAAAGTAGTGGAGTTGGGGATAGTACCATTGGGTAGCTGTTTTAGCAGATAATTGTTATTTTGAAAATCTCCTGTTTAAACTTTGGCATGAGAGATGGTCTCCGGGAATGAAAAGCAAATTATAAAAAGATGCTTCTTAGCCAGTGGGAATGAAAACAACTGTATAGATGGGCACAATCAGGAGGGCAGCATGTTGGAACTTGAGCTTCAGGTGTGGGTGGGAGGAGAACAAAAGCAGGAATGGGTGAGCTAAACCTTGAATACTAAGATGATTGTAGAGCTGTCCTTAGGTTGAAAGGTACACGATCAAATAAAAACCCACTGCTTGCTGTGGCCAAGGGCGCCTGAAAAGATACTGGGTGGCGGGCAGGCAGCAAGGAGGAAAGCATCGCAGTCCTATTGGAAGGTATTTACTCCTCTCTAGAGCAGAACTCCTGCCATTGGCTCAAGTTAGATAAATACAGCGGCTGCCCATCCCATACTTTGCCTGGGACTCTCTTCTTGGAAATCGCATTGCAGCTTTCCTTTACGTGTTTGCCGCTGGAGGAAGAATTTTCTGGTCATCTTTCCCACAACATTTTTTTTGTGTGTGGTGCTGGGGATTGAACTCAGGGCCTTGTGCCTCCCGACTGAGCTGCCTCCTCAGCCCACACCCACAACATAGTGATCTAAGTTTGGGACTTGATCTAAACTCAGTTGACTCTATACCTTTCCTTTATGAAATTCAAGTTGTGACTAAGATTTGGCTTTATCCTATATACTAAGAAAGAAAATCCTTTTTCAGCAAGAATATGGGAGTAGGAAAGAAAGAAATGTAATTTCCAGCAAGAATGAAGAGTGATGCCGAGTCTAGAGAAGTGCATGGTATGATTCTCGAGTGTTAACCATGCCTTCCTCAGATTGCAGTTTTCATGACAAGTTATGTTCCTGACATCTTTCCTTCAGTTCTCAAAGACAGGGCCCACGGATTGACACCTGATGAGGTCAGGTTACAGAGGCATTCAAACCAGGCAGGTTGTGATGCAACTTCTACTCATAACTGTCATATTGGTCTCACTTTCCCTCTGACTTATTCAATATATTGCACTTTAATAGAAAAAGACACAATCTCTTTCCTTTGAGTCACCCCCAGCTGCCTGGATCAACTGATTACTTGTTTTTAAGTTGGCCTGAGGGGTCATGTGAAGCCTAAATATTTTTTTTCATTTTTAATCTATGTGATAAGATTGAATCAATCAATTAATATTAATTGAGAATGCACTATTTCCCAGCACCATCATCAAATGGGTAAGTGAAAGTCAGGATAACACTCTTTTCTTACATTATAGAAAGAAATGGTAAGGTGTCACTAAACCCACTATAGCATAATTAGAATACTTAAGACGCATCTAAAAGTAACAAATATAGTCTCAATTCTCAGGTTTCTTTTACTATATAGGGTTATATATACTACAGTAGATAAATTATACATTATAATATTGTATATACATAGTATACATAGTATACTATGTATATAAAATTTATAAAAGAAAATAATCTTTTACATTAAGGAAATAAAAATTCAGTCAATATTAACACAAAAGCTGTCGAGATCATTGTTCTGGAAGTGTTTCATGTGACTGTTTATTTTTGAAATCTTTATGTTCTCTAGTGCCTGTAATTGGCCAGATTTTCATGAAGTCCTTTAGGGTAGTTTTTTATCATTGTTTTTAGTTCATCCACACCACGTCATATCCACTGGGCCTCTCCATAGGCTAGGGCCAAACAGACTCTGAAGAGTCAGGGAAACTCAAATGACATTGATGTGTTTCCTCTGAATCTGACCTCCAACTCTAAGTTAAGAGTTTGTCTATATCCAGGGTTTTACAAACAATCACTTTTCTTTTTTTTTTTTAAATACCTTTACTTTTATGTGGTGCTAAGGATCAAACCCAGTGCTTCACACGTGCTAGGCAAGCGCTCCAACACTGGGCTACAACCCCAGCTCAATAATCACTTATCTTATTGGCTCCTATTCATGAAAGCAGAAGTGAGATCGAACTTCTCATCCCCGCAGAGAATCTCAATTGCAAGGATTTTCCTCCTGGTACCCTCCACTCCCCAAAGTCACGTCCTTGGCAGCTCTTACCAGTGCTAGATCCCTGCAAACCCTGATGCCTCACATCCTGTCATAAAGTTCACCACGTCTCTGCCTGTTTTCACCTGCTGGTGCTTCCGTGCCTATTGTGCTCTGCAGAGTTAGAGGATCGCAGATTTGCTAAGACCCCTATGTATTCATGAACAGCAGTGATGTGATCACGAGGCATCCCATAAGGGATGTGTCTATGGTGCCTCTAAAATTCAGAACTACTAAACATATTTGAGCTGCCCTTTCATGCCATTTTTCTGAATATTAGAGCATCTAATTAAATTATGCATGCTGCCTTGACCAAATAAGTCTTTCACTTCATTTTAATGGGTAGTGACATCTATTTTCCAATTCTAAAAAAAATTTCACAGTTCTTTTCCTTGTAAATAAAGCTAATTTTTATCTAATACAGTAAATATATAGATATAACCACACCACTTCTGTTTTCTCAACTTTAGTTCTTTAGAAAAGGTAAATTTTCCTTACCTACATCTTAAAATGAACAATAGCTTGATAACGAACTTCAACTTTTCATCTTGTTTTTATGGCATGTGTTCTTGTCATATCCCCAAACTGTGAACTGAACGTATCATTTGAATGCACAATTTAGAATCAACATAATTATTTTAAATGGGATCCTTTGATGTTTCAGATGACTATTGAAATTTATACAATGGGGTCAAATTGCAATTTACAAACTTTTGTGCATATTGAAAGTGATTTCTTTGGCAGTGATAAGTTTTCAACAGATGATGATGATGGCAGTTATCTTCTGCTGGTCTGAATTTAATTCTAGTCATTTTTATTCATGATATTCTAACCCATGGCATATTAAAGAATACGTAACTTCTAAAAGTGCTGAATTCTCTTTGAGATGTGGTTTATCATACTGTTAAATACTATCCACCATAAGCAAACAATTCATGTAGAAATCTGTGCCTGTTCTTTTGGGGGAGGTAAATAGATAAGCTCTCCAAGGTACAAGGAAATAGAGCATACATAATGCAGGTCTGAGATATTCTCTTGCTTAAGTGATGCATTAAATCAATATTCTGCAAAGTCTTTTTCTTGTTATGTTATTTACTTGGATACTGTCACAATTTTCCATTAAATTGTCCGTTTCAGAAGATATATTTTTCTCAGTTTCCAATTTCATTTGATTAGTATTCTTTAAACTCTTTCACAATAATTGCAAATCATCCGCAATTTCCATCATATCACTCTTCTGCTCAAAGACCTTCAGTGGTTCCCCATCTCCTGTCACATGCACGTAAGTATGTGGATCTGATTTTCAACATCTACAGCTCCTGGGCCCTCCTCTGCCTAGACAACACTATTTCCCAGTGTTATCTAATTATCTCTCTAATGGAGTCATATTGTCCAATAATCCTATCATCCCAGTCTCACCCACTGCACCTTTTATTTCCTCTTCTTCCTTTCCCTTCTTCTCCTTCTCATTTGTGTGTGTGTGTGTGATGACCTTTCTCCTCAATCTTCTTTCTTCAGTCTCTCAAGACTGAAAATCCTCCTCTCTGAAAACTTCTCTAAGTCACTCAAAAATAATTAATTGTCACCCCTAAAAACTCCTGTACACCAACCAGAAGAATGAGAAGTTATATTCCATTTATGAAGGTTGTGTCAAAATTCACCCTACTGTCATGTATAACTTTTTAGAACAACAACAAAAAACGACTCTTGCACATAAGAGACGTGCACAGTTTCTAAACACATGACATAAACCTTCCTTTAATTTTATCATCCCATCTTTATAATAATAGCTATTATCATATACTTTGAGACTTTCTATATCAGATCATGATATAAGTGAATACAGAAGGCAAATGCCTCTTCATACTGACCTGTGTGCCAGAGTCAGGTAACCAACACCTGTTTATTATATCCCAGCTCAGGCCAACTCACCCTGCTAAATAGCATGCTCCATGTGTGTGATTTTCCCATCGAAGGTTAACATCTATGTGTTAAATAAGGGAGTAACTACAAAACCCTGGCAGGATACTCTAACACCAACCAGAGTGCATGCTGTGTTAACCAGAGTCTGTGTTGACCTGAGGTAGATCACTTAAAAAAAGAAAGCTAGATCACTTTCCTCAAAGCCCTGAAATTCCTTGACAATAGTTTTTGCTTTCTTATTTTTCACTGGGGACACA
Organism: Sciurus vulgaris; assembly: GCF_902686455.1. NCBI lineage: Eukaryota > Metazoa > Chordata > Mammalia > Rodentia > Sciuridae > Sciurus > Sciurus vulgaris. The sequence goes on along the minus strand of NC_136473.1, from coordinate 84,279,761 downwards.
TTTTGAAACATTTTCAGTGGGAATGTGAAAATTCAAGCTTGATAAACCAATGAGACTCATTTATATTGGAATTTATGAACAAATACATCAGTGGTAATACTTGTCATAAAATTTTCAGATAATTTTAAGTGCCTAATACATAATGGGTGCAGAGAAAATATTTGTTCCATGAGTGCATAGTCCAACTCTTAAAACAAACAGGGTACTGTCCTGTAGTTATGAAAAGTAAAAGGTATTTTTGAATATATCTAACTTTAAAATGACAAATGCATAAGATGAAATTCATATAATCAAAACAACACATAAATATTAATGAGATAGCTGCTTTGTAGTTTCTTTTTACCTACATCTGAGTGTTGCTTAGCAATACTAGGGATCCTCCTTCTGGTCTCTGAAAGGTGTCCAAAATGTCCAGGTCCTCTTAGGATATATTTTACAAGTATTTAGGCTATTTTTTAAGGTCCTGTGGATTGATAATGAGCTCTAGCAAACAGAAACCTATAAATATTACCTTATGTGGTAAAAGATGTGATTAAGGGTTTTGTGATAAGGAGATTATCCTGGATTTTCCAAGCGGGTCCAATGTAATCACAAGTGTCCCTAATAAAAGAAGGGCAGTGGCATTTGACAGAAAGAGGAGAGAAGACACACAGAGAAGCAGGCGATGTGAAGATGGAAGTAGAACTGGAGTAATGGGTGACATGTCAGGGCCTCAAGGATAGTCAGCAGTCACCAGACACAGAGGAGGGAAGAGGCCTCCTGCAGCCTCTGTAGGGAACATGGACCTTTTGACACTTTGGGTTTTGCCCAATAATATTGATTTTGGTCTTGCGGACTTCTGATCTGTGAGACAATAGGTTGTTTCCAGCTATCAAGTTTTTGTGGTAATTTATTTCAGCAGTTGTAGAAAACTAATATCTTTGAAAATGACTTAATTTATATAGAAAACCTAAAACTCCAATGACAAAAAGTTGAAACTAATAAACAAATGGAGTAGCAAGATAAAAGAATCACCATATGAAAATCAGTTGCATTTATACACTATCAAAAACAATCACAAATGAATGAAAGAAAAAGCAATTTCATTTTTGGTAATAGCATTATAAAAAATCCTCAACAATAAGTCTAACCTACACCAAAAGGTGAAAGATTTGTATGCTGACCATTCTAAAATATTGATGAAAGAAAGAAATTAAAGACTTCAATAAATAGGGAGATAATCCATGATCATGCATTGGAAGGATCAGTATTGAAAAAATCCCATACTACTCATAGTGACCTCAAAGTTAATGTAATCCCCTCAGAATCCTAATGCCATTTACACAGTAATAGAAAAAAAATATAAAGTTGATATTGGAACACATACACACACACACACACACACACACACACACACAAGCCTAAAATAATTTGGAGAAAGAAAAAAAAATCCGGAGTCATCACACTTCTTTGTTTCAAATTATGTTATACAGTTATAATAATCAAAACTGTATGATAAGAATAAACACTGTCTCATAGGCCAGTGATACAGAATAGGGAAAACACAGAAAAAACTCATGAAGACACTTAACCAATTTTTGGATACAGGCACCAAGAAAACACAAGTGGGAAAGAAGGGTCTCTTCAGTAGATAGCATGGGAAAACTTGGATTTCCACATGCAGGAGAATGAAACTGGACTTTTATACCAAACAGAAAAATCAACTCAAAATGGATTAAAGACTTAAATATAAGATTTGGTACTGTAAAATTCCTAGATGAAAACATAGGTGAAAACCTCCTTGCATTGGTCTTGGCAATGATTTTTTTTGGATATGCCAACAAATCACTGGCAAAAATAAATAAGTACAAAAATAAATAAGTGGATCTAAGTAAAATCATAAAGTTGATGAACAGCAAAAAACAATCAACAAAATGAAAAGACAACTTAAGGAATGGGAGAAAATATTTGGAAGGGCTATAGCTCATAAGACGTTATTATTCAAAATATATAAGGAACTCATAAAGCTAGCAAAATACAAAAAACCTGATTTAAAAGTTATCGATAGATTTGAATACACGTTTTTCCGAAGATGCACAATATCATTGGTCTTTGTAGAAAAGCAAACCAAAACCATAATGACATATTACTTCATTCCTGTTACGATGGCTATGATCAAAAAGACAAAAGATAACAAGTGTTGTCAAGAATGTGAAGAGAGAGAGAGAGAGAGAGAGAGAGAGAGAGAAATCTTATTACCCATTCTTGTAGGGAATGTAAATTGGTATAACCATATTGGAAAACATATGGAAGTTCCTCAAAAAAAGTAAAAATAGGACTACCATAGGATGAAACAATCTCTCTTCTGGGTATATTTCTAATCAAAATGAAATAATACCTTAAAGAGATAGTTGCATTCCCATATTCATTGAAGTATAATTTACAGTATTACATTTACAATACATCACATACACACAGTGGAATATTATTCAGCCTTAAAAAGGAAGCAATTAATTACAGTAAAAAGGATAAAGATGGAGGACAGTATACTAAGTGAAATGAGGCAGGCACAAAAAGATAAATATATGATATCACTTACATATGGAAAAATTGAAGTCATAGGATCAGGAATAGGAGAGTGAGTATTAGGGATATGGGGTGGGGAAATGAGAGTGTAAACTTGTCAGAGATGAATGAGTTCTAGAGAACTAATATACAGCACAATCACTGTATGGAACAATATGCTTAAATTTTGCTAAGAGTAGGTCTTAAGTATTTGCAGTGCACATACACAGACACACAAACACACAGAGGTAGCTATGTGAGCATAGCTCCATAGCTCCATATTATTTTATAATATATACTTATGTCAAACATTACGTTGTAGACTTTAAGTATGTACAGTTTTGTGTCCATTAAGCCTTATTAAAACCAAGGGTAGGGGAGGAATATATTGTAATGTTCAACAATTATTTTTATCAAATTTTAGCCAAAAAGATTCTTTGGGGATAATCTGGCTGCAGATTTTCAGGGTTGATTTAGCTGCAACTGAAAGGCTAAGCAGGATCCTCTTTCTCACTGCTCTGTGCGAGTTCCACATATGGAAATAGCTCCATACCCAGAAAAATCCTTCTTTGCACAACATTGTTTAAGTTGATCTATAGAATCTGAACTGAGATTCCTTTTCTGAGGACAGATCCTATCTTAAAGTTTATGTGAGTCCCCCCAGAGAATGCCCATGTACACAATAATGAACACACGCAAAAATTTTGTTTTGTTTGTAAGCAAATGTATTCATCTTTTCTAACTACTGTTGGATGTATTTCTGACTAGTTGAGTGTCAGGTGAGAATTCTACTTGCCATTTGCGTTCATTCTAAGATTCTGCATTCCAGCATTTTGGTGGATCTGGCTATAGTTTTTTACTTATCAGGACAGGTATTTTGAAAAGATTTGGAAATGCAACGGAGCACCTCTTGATTTCCTTGTAAGAAATGTTAACAATGAAATAAATTGGAGGTAGGTTTTATGATACTTCTTGGTATGATTTATGGTATTTTGGATATATAACAAAACCAGCATTCAAGGTTGTTTTTTTGTTTGTTTTTAACTGCCCGCAAATAACCACTTGCAACTGTTTTATCCATTTGAATACAAAATTCTGGGGGAAACTTTCAAGTGTCAAAAATAATAAAATTATTCCAACAGTGTTACATAAAGCATACAACTTATGTCTTATTGGGACTTCTGTGAGGTAATATTTTAGTATAAGAAGTTTGTGCTTGAAATAATACATTTCACATACATTATCTGCAAAACTTAAGTGTGAATAATGCTCAGTTTCTGTTTCTCCAAATGAATACCTACCTGTACCTATGTACTTTCACGTATGCCATTTGCTGATCAGAAATTGATAGCTTCACAGAACAATACATGATTTTTGTCTTTAAAGTCTATGAACTCAGGTTGTTGAACAATTTATATGATATCATAGCTCTCTGTCAGATTAGTAATAGTAATTTCAAATAAACACATATTTTAAACATAAATGGAAAGCCAGAAAGCATCCTCAATTATTTTCAAATAAATAATTCAATTATACTCTTTCCCAAATGTACACTTCTATAGCAATTTAAATAAGAATTGCACTAGGAAATATTCTGTCTGAAAAGGCTTTTTTAATAGCAGGAATTATTTCTAAGAATTCTAGTCATTTAGTATCTAGATCTGATGAGTGGATACTTTAATCATAATTTTACTGACATACATATATTAAATTATCTTGAAAAAAAAGTGAACATTTTCATGCTTCTTAATGTGTAGTCATGTGATCACTTTAGTACAGCTTTCAGTTTGCCCAAGAGTTACTGCTCTGGTTTTTCCTATAATTGGATCTCATCCAGTTAATGTATGACCCCTTTTAGCCCTTGTAATATCTGTTCTGTAATGAGCAAGGGGAAGAAAAAAAGCTGTTGAAACTCGATCACGAGTAACTGTACCAAGAAGATGAGGTGGTTAAATTTAATATGTAGCATTACTAACTAGTGACATGAAACAGTCACTGTAAGCTTGCCCTTCCAAGGTGCCACTTCCCTTACCACGAGCAAGCACGTTCAAAAATAAATCTCACGTTCTCATTGTGTGGGGGATGGGACAAACTATAGATTAGTATGTATCCCATAGTCCTCCCTTTTTCTGTGAAGGAGTTACCTTTCAGGCCATGCAAATATGGATTAATGTAAACTACCTGAAAATCCGTTCATGCATTTTTTCAAATCAGACATTTGTTTCTGGAGTAAAAGCAATACACAATAATGGGATCGGCTTTTCTTGGAGTACTTCAGCATTCTCCTATAATTATCATGCAGGACGAATTAGCAAAACATCTTACAAAATTATAGAAAAAGAAGATCACTTGTTTATTTTACATTTCAGCTGGGCAAAAGGCACTTTGACAGTAATTTTGAAGAAAAGCTTATCTTGGTTTTGCTTTTGCTTTTTTTACACGCTTTCTGATGCTCATCCATTTGGATTTGTCTTGGATTTGAAAGGGGCTGCTAAATATTATTAAAAGAAAATTGGAATTCACATTGTATGATGACAAAAAAAGATGAAATTTCTTTTTGCCTTAAACAAGTTCAAATTTTTGTGATCTAAGAATTATACATAAAGGCACTGAAATAAATTTTAGACATGACTCCAGAAATTTTGGGGAAAATTAGGGAGAGTAGAAATATTTTCATAGAAATCAAGAAAAGAAATCATAGATTTTTATGAAGAGTAAATAAATGCAAAGATTCTGGAAACTACAGACTTGCAAATCTGATGTGAATTCCAAAGAATAGCCAAGAATGAATGTGCAGAAAAAGTTGAACAATGAAGAAGAATTACAGAAGGAAAGACAGAAAAGAACAATTGTAACAGGTTGAAATAGAAAAGTTATGCAATAGAATGTTGGGGAGGGGCTTTCCTGAAACATTTAAAGAGTTTAGGTTAAATGAGAATAGTTTAGAATGTGATCCTAGGAGCAGATCATGGACTGGATTGCTTAGCCAAAAAAGAACAATAGATTTTCTAACAGTTTGGTCTATTTATATGTGTAATGAACTATAGAAGAAATGTGTAGCAGTCACTTGGAGTTTAAGGCATAACTTGAACACTATTGACTAAGTTTGTAAATAATAACAAAAGCAACTTCTGTGACTCACCTCCCTACAAACTTCCTGAGTTGTTTGTTTCTGATTAGGAAATCTACTGAAGTTATTTTATTTCAAATCATGTCAGTTAATTTTGAGTCCATAAAATTCTTCCTGTTAGCCCATTTTTCTAACCAAATACAATTTGTCCTTTAAAATTGTATTTATAGCAATTTAGCTTTGATAATTTGTTATTGTAATTTAGCTGTGGTAATGAGATTTTACATTAAGTCTAGATTATAGTTTAGCAACTAAGGAATAAGTAATTGGGTTTTCATATCTTTGCACAAAATGCCTCCAGATAACATATCTTTTTTTTTTTTTTTTTTTTTTCCTGGTCACCGGTTCTTTGTATAAACATTCTTGTTGCATCACAAACTAGCACCGTAGGAACTTAGGAAATGGAAATACTCAACTATGTTACTCTTTCTGAAACACACTAAATGTTCAGAATGTAAGAGCTAAAATGTAATAAGGATAATCCATTTTTTAAATTGTTTGGTTTAAAGCTATTAGAAAAAGTACTAGATAATCTCAAGAAAAAAAAGAAACAAAAAGAGTAAAACTGTTCATGTTCACAGGACCACAGGATGCCTGTCTTCTTGGCTGAAATTTCAACCTTTTGGTAACTTCCTCCCGGAATTCATTGTAACGTTGAATACATTTTGAATCAGCTAAGGGGAAGTGCTATATGTAAATAGAAATCCTGCTGTGTTTGATTGCATGTGCCTCTGGAGAAAAAGGCAGCATGTGTACACTTTTTGGCATGAAGTGGAGGGAAATAATGGGGTAATGAGGTAAATCAATTAGTAAGTTATCATAATGGCAAAGAAACCAGGTAGGATGTGAGGATTTGAAAGTAGCCTGTGGAGAAAAGTGGATAAGTTCTAGATAATTTCTGAAGACACTATCAAACTATTTTTTTAGGAGGTATATTAGTCCCTTTGCTGTGACTATTAGAGACTACCTGAGACTGTGTGATTTATAAAGGAAAGAAGTTTCCTCAGCTCACATTTCTGGAGGATGGAAAGTCCAAGATTTGATGGACACATCTGGTGACAGTCATATGCTATTTAAAAACATGGAGGAAGTCAGAAATGAAAAAAAAAAAAAATATATATATATATATATATAGAGAGAGAGAGAGAGAGAGAGAGAGAAACTGAACTCCCTCAATGGCTAGCCCACTCTTATGAGAAAGGTATTAATCCATTCATTATAGTTCTGTCCTTATGACCCAAATACCTCCTTCTAGGCTCCATGTGGTAACACAGCCTCATTGAGGAATCTTTAAGTTTCCAACACCTGACCATTGAGTGTATGCACTCAAATCACCACAGTTGGTCTGGAAGCAAAGGGGTCAGGAGAGATTGCCACAGAGCTAAGCATCTAAGACCACAATTTTCTGAAACATAATATTCAGAGAGGACAAGTTGCTGCTTTTTTTAGTTGGGGGCTGGAGGGAAAGCAAGATCAAATATGAACATGTGAATTTTTAGATGCTTATGAGGCATTTATGAGGATATGTCAAGCAAGATACATGAGTCTGGCACTTAGAAGAAATATCTTGGCTGGAAACAAAATTGAGAAATCTTTATATTTGTGTGGTATTTAAAGTTACAGAAAAGAATAAGATCATCTAACAGAGCTTAGAAAGACAGAAATGGAGGCTGACCTATGAAAAGGTAGGAAAACCAGGTTAACATATTTCTACAGGAGTTTAATCTGAAGAGGGACGTGACATTTGCCCAAGAGTTCAATAACAAGTGCTGTACTTCTGACCCAATCATTTCTGAAGAAGAGAATTCTAATATTTAGGACACAGCTTGACAAGACAACAGATGGAAGAGTTAAGGGGACTAAGACTAGAAAAATAAATATAGCACATGGGATGGGCTTGGTTCTAGGAGACACTGATTCAGTTGTAAGAAGGAAGAACTGTAGTCTGATAGGCACATGCACCCATACATAAATACAACAGGTCAAACATCAACCACGTCAGGGATATGTACCTGCTGTTGGTAATAGATCATAATTGGTAGAACACAGTAAGAGATGTTGAATTTGCTGATTCCTATGCATTCTGCTACAGATGTATGCACAGGAAGTATGTATGTGGCTAGGAAGCAACTATACCCTGAAAATAAGCAAGCTGAAGGCTCCCTGTATCCAGCTTGGTTTTTAATTCAATGACTAGGTGATAATACTACTCTGCCTGCTGAAATCATACTGGTGTGTTCAATTCAACATTTGCCACAGTGAATGTCACCTCCCTCTTCATTCCATGATCCTCTCTTTCCTCATTACGGACATGCTCATTACACTTCTCCTTCCATCCTACAAAGTATCCAAGTTAATAACTTAAATGTGAATCAGTTCATGCCATTCTCTGTAGGAAACCCCTCAAAGAGCTTCCATTTGCACTTACAATAAAATCTGTGACTACAAGGGCTCTTCATGTTCAGTTCTATCACCCAATTTCCCTTCTCATATTATGCACATTATTCTTTGGCCAGCAGACCTTTCATATTGTTAGATTTCACTCTGGTGATTTTTTTTCAGTCAGGTGTCCTTGTACAGAATGTTCCTTACACTATGCTTAAGGCAGGCCTGGGTCTTCTTTCTAATTTCAGTACAAAAGTCACCTGCTCAGAAGGTTCTTTCTGAATACCTTATTTAAAATAGTGCCCCCCCTTTTATTTAACTCTGTGAGCTTATTTTGTTCCTTTTTGCATGTTAGTAATTATATATTTACTTGTGCATGTTTTCTTGCTTAATGTGTCCCTATTCATTAGATTGTGAATTCCATTCACAAGGGCAAGGGTTCTGGTATTCAGATTCGTCCATATGTCCATGGCATTTAGAATAGGTCATATTAGCAATAAAATATTTACTAATGGAATGAATGAACACATGGATAGATGGATGGATGGATGGATGGATGGATGGATGGATGGATGGACAGATGAATGAATGAATCAGATTAATTAGTTGATCAAGGGAGACAACCTCTCATTTGCATCTAGCTTTTCACTGCATGAACACAGGTCATCAGGGGCTGTAGGAGGGTTCAGGCAATTAGCATCTTCCTGCACTATGTGAAAATATCAAAGGTTGTAATATCCATACCCCAGTGAGTAAGCTCGTATTACAACATCTCTGCTTGGATTTTGATGCTTGAGATACTTCTTTTAGAGCTTTCTTGGGTATTGGTCTAGATTTTAAATTCTGTTTGTGACTATAGTAAATACATTTATACCTATACTGATCTAGAAATTCAGCATTATTTTATACACTGTATGTCCAAACAATAAAGAATAAATAATCCATTTACTTGAGACAAGATGTGATTTGAATTTTACAATGTACTGAATTTTTCTACTACATTCAGAACTTAGATAACTTAACTGTTGTTTCTATTATAGCAAATTACTCAGGAATTCTACCATTAGTTTGAGTTTGCTGTTAATAAGCAGAATTAGTTGTATTTGGATAGCAATTCCCAAACTTCCAGTTTTTAAATCCAGTTTCCACATAACATTTATATTAATGTCTGAAAGATGTGATTGAATAAAGGAGGCCAGTACTGTGTTCTGTTATGGAAAGTACGTGTTGGAATGGGTGTAAATCCTGCTAAAATCTATGCTTTAGAGAAGAAAAAAATTTTAAACTATTTTCAATATGAATTTTCTTTGAAATTCAGAAATCACCATAACTTTTGTACATGTCAAGGATTGTCTGACATATTGTAGGGACTTAGACAATTTTAAATGATGAAAAAGTGCCTCCTTTGTATCAAAATTCAAGCAGCTTTCTACGCAGTCCTCATTGCACACAGTTTTCTTGTGCACTCATTTTGGTTACCAGGGTTTAGACACTAATCCCCAAGAGACAGGGTTCAAGATTTAGTTATCAGAGCAAATTAACTGTGAATAATAACACAAATTACAAAATTTGCTCTTTGGTACACAAATCCCATGTGAATTACAGATGCGAATGACATTCAGGGTCCAATGGAGTCACTCTATCCGAGTCTGCAGGTGTTTGGTGGCTAGGGCTGCCTCCTTGCCTCCTGGTGACAAGCCTATGGGACATGCTATGAAATAAGAAGAGGAACTGGACAGCAAAGATGTAATTTCAGCAAAGAAATGGAAAGTGACAACACTAGAAATCAAATTTGGATAAATAAGTATTGAAGGAATCGTTGACCACGGAAGAGACTGCTTTATGCAGTTAGAGGAACATGTTGAGGGTGAATTTATTAGCATCAGTGAAAGGAGAAGGATGGAAGAGGTGAGAATGTCCCAGAGGGAGTGACCCCAGGAAAACATTTGGTAGGTATGAAAGGGATTCTATTCAATTAGTATTTTGATGTTAAAATTTCTTATTTGGGCTGGGGTGTAGCTCAGTGACTATGGGTGAGGTTCTAGGTTCAATCCCCAATACTGAAAAAAGACCTCCCACTTTAAAATTAAGATATACAATATTAGAAACATGTCCAAATTCAGAAAGGAGCATGTCAGGTCACTAAGGTCCTCACTCTGCATCTAGAAGGAGGAAGGGTTGTTCAAACTACTCCTGATAAGATTTCAATTTTCAGTGTTTCTAAGCGTGTTAAATACAGTGCTCTAAACACATACTAACATTACTACTTGTTTTCATTTTCTCTATAGTTATCACCAATGGGAAGAGAGAGAGAGGTTTTACTCATTTAGAAAAAAAAAATCCTTTAGAAACCCCAGAAAAACCATGATTTTTCCATTGGTTCATAAGACCACATTGTGGAGCTCCAGCTTAGGTCTGTACCGCTCTACATTGCTGTTGAAAGCAAATACAACGTTGCTAACCTCTTCACTTCATCTGAGTGATCAGGAATCAAGTTCAGTACAATTTATCAGGTAGCAGGTATTGTGTGGCTTTCAAGTTATCAGTAATTACTCTTGCACAATGAAAACATCTACAATTTTGATGTGCTTTAGAACCTACTAATTGCCTAAAACTAAAGACAATTATTGTTATAAACTTCTGAATATGAATACTCATTGACCCTGTTACTGATCCGCAGTGCAGAATACCAAAGCACATGGAGTGTTAGCTGGTCACATATAATAAATTACCATTAAATGCTTGAAAGAAAGGCAATGTAGGAAACAGAATTTAAGCTTAGAAGATATATGCTAGTATTCTGATTTATCATTTTGAAAAAAAAAAAAAAAAAAACCTAACATCTACATTTTTGCTTGTCCCAAGAAAAGTGTCATGATTGGGGGGTGGAGGAAAACTGTAAAATACTATTTGTCCACAGTTTATAATTAAATTAGCTACATTAAGGGTTGCTCCCATTATAGGAGCTGGGAGATAAATTACTCATGCATCCTGGTGTGAGAGAGATACACATATGATTTAAGATGAACCACAAACCCTGTGCAGATCAGGAGCATCCTGGAAACAATGAAAGGGAACGCAACCAATAGGGTTTGAGAGACATGGGTGAAGCGTGTGAAGGGAATCAAAGCATAAGCAATGCTGAGGTGACCAGAGGTTTGCATATGTGAGAAGGTTTCCCTCCTCTTAATCTGAAGGGCTAAGGAGAGGATATTGTGTTGACAAAGCCTAGTCAGTCTGGTCTGGGAGGCACGGCCAAATACATAGAAGTTACAGTCCTGGAGGATCCAATCACTGCAGCTGGAAAAGTACCTGAAGCAGGAGGAGAGGGCAAGAAACAGCCTGAAGGCTCCCTCCTTCCCTCCCTGTCTTCTACTGGTGGACCCCACATCTTCCATCAGAGGTCCTATTTAACCAAATCTCCCTGGAAGCAGCCAGCAAGTTAACTTCTGATGTCATCCATCAGTGTCAACCTCTTGAGGTACTAGAGGGATGGAAACAGGAAGAGTTTGGTTCTGAATAACCACAGTAATAATACCTCAGCAGCCTTCCTGTGTCACACTGCATTCTGCTCTCAAAGCAAGACTAAAACACATCTCACGATTTGAAAAGAAGGAGAAGTGTAACAAACTGCACTTGAATTCTTAGCAAAAAGAAAGTTAATGTTAAAATATCAAAGAGGTTTAATCTTCCTGCTTAATCTGCATTCCCCCATCTATTGTTTTATATACCTATGTTTAATAAACATCGCAGCCACTAATGTGCTTTGCAAAGGTACAAGCAGATTTATCGAATGTGGCACGGAATTGCATAGAGGAGTTGACACTTAAGGCTGTGGATCCATTAGTGAGTGGTCTAGGGATGTCAGGAAGTGAGATGATTAAAGGTGAACAGATATCCACATATCCAAAGGGTGAAGGACCATATGTGCTGTAGTTGGGATCTTAAATGTCCCCCAAAGACCCATGTGTCGAAGGCTTGGTCTCCAGCATGGCACTATTGGGAGGTGAAGGAGTCTTTAAGAGGCAGGGCTTATTGGGAGATCTTTAGGTCACTGGGAAGGTGTGTCCTCAAAAGGAATTATTGAACTCTGGGGCTCCCCCTCTTTCTTTCTTTGCTCTCAGGACATGAGGTGAGTGGTTTTGTTCTACCTTGTAATCCCACCATGATGTGCTATTTTGCCATAGGACAAAAAGAAATGGAGATAACCAATCATGAACTAAAATCTCCAAAACTCTGAGCCAAAATAAGCTTTCTCTCAGTCAATTATCTTAGACATTTGTTATAGTAATGAAAGTTAACACAATAAACAAAGGTAAGGTAGCTGGAATACCCAGTGCTGTTTAAAAACAACAAAAGACTCTAAACCAGAAGACAGGGTACAAATAGGATGTGATACAGATTCAGAGACAGGTAACCTTCTCTAAGCAAAGTAGCCTCATGTGTATTGAAATTAATCTTAAATTGTATACTTTAGGGTAAGAAATAAAGAAACACTAAAGAGTAGCAGTGAGGGAAGAACTAATTATTGTGGAAGCTTGCTCGGCTGATCAAATAGACTTTGCCTTCTAAGTAAGAAAATGTTGGAGAAACTTAATTCAAGGTTAAATTGATTTTTTACCCTAGGGGAAATAAAACCATGACAAAAATTAGAAAGAATGATTATATTGTTTACTCATGATAAACAATAGCTTCTAAAATGTGTTACAATGATGAGGTCAAATATTTAATAGCTAAAAAGATAAAGCAATAAATATTGAATCAGAATACATATCCAGATTCCTTGGGCACCCAGACAGAGCATATAAAAATGAAAAAACGTGGTTTCTATTTGTAGCTACATATTTGTGTAAATCTAAGCCACGTTGTGACTTCAAGACATGCAAGTGAAATTATGTGATTGCTTCTAAGAAGATCTGTAGTTCTTCATAGAAAAGAAATGTAATAATTTGCTGAATTATGTAGGGTAGGCAAATCTCTGGGGAATGCAAGTGAGGATTAATTCTGAATAAGTAAGGAATAAATAATTTTAAATCAGACTGAATTTATCAACTCTGCTGAGTTACAAGGGGATCCAGCCACATACACCTACAAGTACTTTGAATTATATGCTACTTTGATTTGATTAAAAAATGGATAACGCTCAACACATTTAATTTTGCAGAAATTTATTGGTAAATCATAGAGGAAGAATCTAAAGATTATAGAGATTATGCCCTCTTAAAAGATCTTTTGCTCTTTTGGAACTGAGCTCACACTGTAGTAAACACATTCCATTTTCTAACTCATCTCATTGCTCCATATGTAATTCTCGAGTATAGAGTTGAAATAGGTAGATAAATTAAGAGCTATTATGTTAGGCAAGACGAAGAAGAACCTCTTGGAATGCCTTCTCTTCACTAAAATACTAAATCAAATTCCGGTCTATGTACCTAGAGGTATCACAGTGATTAATGTGCCATCAAAGACAAAAGAAAAAAAAGAAATGTACAGGTGAATACATTAAAACAGGAGTCAAATAAGTATTATAAAGTAATCCAAAGTCAAAGAATTGGGTGGTATAAAATGAAAGAGAAGAGAGAAAAAAGAAAAAGAAAAAAAAAAAACATTTCATTGCCTGGTGATGTTTTTCCTAAATAACTCTATAGAAAGCTTTATACTGGAGGGAAACTGAATTTATTCTAAAAACTGACACAAGAAAGAAGCTGGTAAATGAGTTTTATTTCACCTTCTATTCCAAATGGGGAATATTTCAAATATTTTCTGCCCTAATTTATCATTCCTCTGCTTTTTTAGCATTTTTTTTTCTCACTGAATTTCAATTTGAATAATTACTACTGTTGCATAATAACTAGTGTGATATTTTCTTCTACAGGGTCAATCTTCTAATAAACCTGCAGTGAATTTTTTATTTTAGTTATTATGGTTTTTAGTTCTAGAGTTTGCATTTGGTTCATTTTTCTCATTTCTGTAGCTCTACTTAAGAGTCTTCATCTTCTAACTTGTCATTTTCATCTTTATATTTTAATCACATTTTAATGAATATTTTAATGTCCTTGCCTGCTAGAAGCTCATGTTTTACCAGCTCTGATCATTTGCAACTGTTTTTTCACATTTTGCTGGTACTGTGGCTACATTGTAGGAATCTGTTATTAGTTTCCTTTTGGAACAATCGGAATTTAGTTCTGTAAAGCTTTTACTGTACTGGCAGATCAACAGGATCTTTTGGCAACCTTCCAGTTGTTTTGTATAGTAGATTTCTAGATCCCCGCTTCTGCCCCTTCCTAGAGTAAATTTCTAGGTCTAGGACTGAAGCAACCTTATTTCTAATGTAACTATGTTGAGCAGTTAGTTAATGCCTGTGTCTTTTCGTGGGTCATTGAAAATCTTTCATCTTCCCACACTGTGTGGTCTCCAGCATCTCTCTTCAGTTCATAGCCGTCTTGCTAGTTTTCCTCCTCTAGACCTCACATTACCTTCTCCTGCTCATGCACAGTTAATATCTGAAACAAAAATGTAGGGGATCCATAGACAGATTTGTGGATCACTTTCTCCAAGCAACCCACCCTGTAATCTCTGCCCATTGTAACAGATTACCTTCTCCTGTTCCACTGACATATTGTCTCAATATTTGGCAAAATATAATTAGAAGTATAAAGGCAATCACTGTCAGTGTAATGATAAAGTTTTCAGCAGTAAAAGATAAAAAAGAAAAATAATTAAAAATATGCAAATATGAACATGACATAGAAAAGGAAGGAAACATGTATAAAAGATGAGGTTTCTGGTCTGTTTGCTATGTGGTAGAAAAAAAGCCAGAGACCCAAAAGAATGATGAAATATGAAAGTAACATTGTTGCTCTGCCAGGTGCAAGGATTCAGATATCTGTAGGGATGATTTTTTTCCCTTGCAACATTGGCAGCTATAAGTTAAGTATAGTTACAATTAAATGTATTAATTTCTGGGACTAAAATATTAAAATAGTAAAATCTAGATATATTTTATACATTTTAAATATTTTATAGTGTTTACCTCAATAGGTCAGATCTAAAAATATAAAAAAATCATTGAATATTGATTCCCACTCATGGTTTTAAGATTAAATTATATTAAACACATTTAAAATAAAAACATTTAAGAAAATGTTTCACTTCATGCATAGGCTGTCTTTATTGATTTAAAAATCACTGAAGAGTTTAAAGATTTTATTTGTGGTTTTGTTGGGTATGATTAAAATATTTAAAAGGAAGTAGGATATAATACATTTAAATATGGAACTTAACATGTTTAGATGAGTTTAATTAACTAAATTGATAAATAAAAAACACATTGTTCTAGGTTCCCTTTTAGGCCATCCAAAATTAATTAGATTTATAAGTAAAATAAAATTGAAAAACTGAACATAAAAAAGCCTTAGGAATAACTAATATTAAATTATATCCTAAAAAAACCCATCAAATTGACTAATTTGTGCTCAGAATCTGCCATCAAGGGCCTTTAAAATCTGATTAGCAATTTCTATAATATTGTTCATTCCCTTCATGTAATTATGAACATTGAAATTTATATTTGTTTAATTAATTTTATCCCCTCTATGGACCATAAGCTTTATGAAGGCAATGACCATGTTAGTTTATGCTCTTTATATAGTCCCTCATGGAGTGCTGAGAGGAAACCCTCAAAACATATTTTTAGAAATAACAAATGAATTCTAACAGTGTTTTTCCACTGTCCAGCAAGAAAGGTGTGAATTATATTTATATGTAAGTGAGTATAAATAGATGTACAATGTAAAGTTTCATATATTTCCCAGGTAAAACATAAAGCATAACGACTTTCAGGTTACAGCAAGATAGTTGATAAATTGTGTGTGTGTGTGTGTGTGTGAGTATGTGTGTGTGTAAAATTGTTAAGTAGCATTGAGACAAATGAAACACACTAACGGAGAGCACATACATGCCTGTTTTGCCTGTCCATCTCACACTGATGCTTCTTTCCTGAGACAGGAAACTGGCTTGGCAGTCTTTGCAATGAGACCAGAAGACAGTGAAAATAGTTTATGTAAAGAGTATGGAGTCAAAGTGCACACTAAAAAGTAATGCATAAAGAAAATGAAGAGTAGACATGTCCAAAGAAAGAGCAAAAGAGAGAAGAACAGAAACACACGAAGACAATCTCAGTTTGACCTATATACTAGAATAATCCCTAAGAACTTTTAACAAGTGCTCAATCCAATTTAGAAATTAATCTTACCTCCCAAGCTAAAGTTCCAGGATGGAGTCAGTTACCCTGGCAGTGATGAATGACAAGGCAGTGATGAATACCTGAGTTTCCACTTTGCTTTCAGCCATTGATTCAGGCTGTCTCCCCCGGGACTCCAATATATTTCTAGTGAAACCATAGCCAACATTTGACTCCTTTATTGATCATTAGTCTTCCATTTTAAGTATGAGGTTCTGAGAGTAAACACTAATCACGTGTTCCTGGAAAGATTAAAACTTTAAAGATTCCCATGGAAGGGGCTAGAATGTCAGGAAGAAAAACTATAAATTAAGAAAATGATTCTCAGTCTAAGCCCCCCAGGATTCCAGATCATGATCCTCTTTTTCATAAGACTTACATTCTATATTCTGCTTTTTCCTAGTTTTTCCCGTTTGTAAATAGACATATGTTAACATAAATTAAAAAAAAAATATTCAAATTATGAGAAAGAAATATGATATAATCCTGTATTTGAGAACTGGAATGATTTTCATTTTTCAAAGTTCAATGAAAACAGAGGATTTTTTCTTATATACAGGTTTACCGTCAGCATCTAGTATAGTACCTGGCTCCAGATAAATGAACAATGAGTATTTAATCAATAAATAAATGAGCTATTTTCATAAAAGCTAGTCAACCAACACCATAAACAATCAACTGTGTAAATCACTAAAAGAATTTAAAAATGAGCATCTCATCTACTTAACAGGGTACTAGGAAGAACGTTCTTATGGAGGTGTGAGTTATGAAGTTGGAGAGTCTGGCATTTTTCAAACCATTTAACATAGTTAGAAATCAGTTCTTTGATCTGTTATATGGGGACCAAAAATGGTGAGTCTCATTGGCTCCTTAGGAATATAAAAGGATTTCTAAACTCCTGTGTAGATGGCAATATTTTTTTTCCCAAGTTTTTACTGCACCCTTTTCTTTTAAGAGGATTCTGTAACTCTTTCCCACTGATGGGTGGTGGCTTGTTCTGGCAATAGCTTGGAAGTGGGTATGAGTACCTCCTCACACATTGGCACTTAACAGAAGCAGCTGGAAAAACATAGCAGGTCTCTGCTGCGCCTCTGCTTGTGGGCCTGCTACCGTGTCCCAGGCAAGGGCAACTCCTGAAACCTCATTCTCAACAATAAAAAGTCTGAGGAAGCAGACCTGATGGTGACTCAGCCAGAGGCAAAGACAGAAACTGAGCTGTAGCTGCCAGATTCTGTGAACAATTTATTTATGTGAATAATAAATAGTTGTTGTGAAGCACTGAGTTGTCCCTGCCACCCCCTGCTTGTTTGTAATGCAGTGTAACCTCAAGAAATCTGATTGATGCAGTCCCTTAGTCACAAAGGCTATATATATCCCTCTCCAACCAGTCATACCTTAAACTGGATCTTCAGAATCCTGAAAGTTCTTTAAAGTCAGGTGTTATCTAAAACATATATTAATTTTGCACTCCAGTCCACAGCACTTTGCATGTCCTTTGAAGTCTTTAAAAATAGTTCCAGGGAGGTAGTGTTCCCCTCTAGGAAGGTTTCAAAACCCAGGTACACGTGGCATATCACAGTACCTATGAGAATCGCAATTCTGAGAAACTGTTGTACAAAATGGGGTTTTGGTATTGTTTTCCTGCAATAGAGTAAGTCTATAAGTACAACTTTTTAAAAAAACCTCAAAGTGTGAAATGTAAACACTTTATGAATAGCTCGATTTTTAAATATATGCATACCGAATAACACATTTACATATACATAGAGCTCAGCAGGGTTGGTATACATATATGTGTAGGTATGTTTATATGGATGCTTATTAATCTTAACTATTTGGTGGGATTTTGTTGGTATGCTTTTGTGGTTATTATTTTTAGAAGTCGTCATCATACTATTTCCACATGCAAAAAGTTTCAACATTCTTCTGGTGGAAAAAAAAACTTTTTCAGGTTTATACAATCTTCTCAGGCATGCCTACAGCTTGGAATTAGCTGGACTGTGTGGAATCCTAGTTCTGTTTTGTTATTGTTTTATTTTGTTTCCTAGCATTTAAAAATGCACAGTTTCCTTTTCTAAGCATTGGTTTTCTCATCTGCAAAGTACAAAAATTTTCACATACTCTTTGGTATTGTTTGGAATATGAACAATGTAGCCTAAGTCACCTAAGACAATTTCCTGTATATTAGGAAGGTTTGCTGGTTTATGTTTTTCTTAACACACAAACAGAAGTGAATTTTGTGGCTCTTGTATCTATATCTAGGTGTTTTCACATATTTTGTCCTGTTTCATCTTCACAATAACATTGTAGGTATAATAAGAAGTCATCTAGATTTACAGATGAGAGAATTGACACACAAAAGGCTAAAACTAATTTTAACTTCTAAAGAAATGTGAGAAAATCTAGAATTTGAGGGTCCTGATGAATGAAATGCCTATTGTTTAGGAAATGGCCATTGTGAATCACATTCATTTTAAAGAATTCCAGTTGAGAATAATGAAAATTCGCATTTATGGAGGAAGATTGACATATTTCACCTGCCCAGTGATTTCAGCAAGTTTCTTCAATACACTAACACTCAGTTTTTTTTTTCACTTATAAAACAAGAATAATCAAGAACAGTTACTTTATGAATGAATTATAGGATTAAGTGGCAAAATATTTGTGGACATTTTGGCCAAATGCCTGCATATAAAAAGCCTTTAATAAACTTATCTAACTTTGTAAGTTTTGGCTATTTAACATGGATAAAATGAAACATTATTAAAAATTGTGTTTGCTTTGCTTTTTTCACAAATCCGCTAGGCTTACATGAACATATATTGATCAATATAAAATCTTCTCATTTTTGTGAAGTGAATTTAAGTGTATCTGTGAGGACATATCGTGTGAGAACAACAGTATTTAATGGAAGTTATCTGTATACAATGAAATCACAGATGACTTTCAGTTTTTATGAGAATGCAAGGACATTTCAAAATGTTCATACAATTTCAATATATCATAAAGAAAGCAAATTCATATTTAAAATAGTCCTCTTACTGATTCTAAATGTTCCTGGTCTCCTATTAGAATCTATTAGATTGTTATTACTTCTACTTCTTAACATGACCAATGAATAAGCTGTAAATTGTAGAGGTGTTAATTCTGTCCTTTTCCCATGGCTTGTTTTACTTCTCTTTTTGTACTATTTTTAATCTATGTTTGATTGAAAAAATATTTTTGGGTCATTTGCCCATTTTTTGAGTACTTATTTTTTAAAATTTGAAAATATAATCCATAAATCTATAATCAAACCCACAAATCTATGTCACAATGTGCTTTAATGAACCAGTATGTATGGAAACTCTCATGGTCACTTTTCATTATGAATGTTCAGTCACCTGAGGGTGTTCCTGACCATAGAAGGCATAGGGCTATCTGACAGAGTGTGATTAACCCTGTCGATACAAATACTAACTATGCTTATTGTCTAACTTTCATAATTAATATATGTATGTGTGTATGTATAATACATATCTATGATACATAAATTATATGTATTTTTCTTAATGGAACTCCATAGAAAATTCTGTTTATACTTTCAGATGTGAGCTATTTACCTAGGAAAAGCTATGATAAATAATTATTGAGCACTTACTACGTGCTGGGCACACTACTGGGATACATGGCAAATAATAATAATATACTGTTGTTCATATATACTCATAAAGTCAACTAAGGAAGGCAGATGATGAATTGTTCAGAAGGAAATAAGCAGAAGGAAATAACGATATTAATGCATTTAATGAGGAAATTAATTTAGACATGGTGGGCTTAAAAGCTCTCAAAGAAGAGCTGATGTTAAGAATCTTCTAAATGATTAGATGCCATGAGTCAGAAGAACAGTAAGAGTGAAGATTTTGAATTGGAAAAGAGAAAGATCTATTGTGAATCCAATGTGACTGTGGTATAGAAATAGGGAAAGCTGAGAAGAGAAAGGGTAAAAGATATAGGGACAAGTGCATGATAAATGGTTTCGTGGGCCATTGAATGAGACTTGAATTTATTTCTAATGCAGTGACAATGTTTTACATTGGCTGCATGGAGGACGATTAAATGAGTGAAAACTAGAAGTTGGAGATTGTAGTCCATTGCTGCAGAGCATGGAAGATTTCTCGGACTAAGATGATTGCTTAGATTAAGAAGCAGCGTTATAGATGGAAAGGAGTGGGAGATTTGAAGTACATTGTGAGGCTAGAACATGCAGGACTTGCTGTTGCAGTGGATGGTTGATATAAAGAGAAGAGGAATAGCAAGTGTGAGTTCAAATGTTTTAGCCTGAGCAATCAGGTGAATGGTCAAAGCATGTGCATTTATTGGGTTTAAGAAAATTCGAGAAGTAGCATTCAAGAGAGAGAAAATCAAGAGTACCCTTTCAGCCAGATTAGAATAGAGCATTGGTGATGATTTCAATGTAGTGTTCAAAAGAGAAATTTAAGTTTTTGTCTTTGTAATTGAGTGGATAGAGGTATCATTTACTGAGATGGGGAGTAAGAAACAGTTTAGATTTGACCATAAATTGGTGAAATATCAGACCTCTATTTTCAGGGTGTGTCTATGTGATATTTAAGAGGAAATATAAGGAATATGAACTTAGGCTTGCAAAGTTTGGCAAAGGAAGATATCTCAGCTGGATATATTCATTTTGGAATAAAAATATATCCCTGATATTTAAAGCAAGAAAATGGAAGAAGTAACCTATGGAAAGAATATGGAGATAGAAGGAAAGTTGGTAGCAAGATAGTAGGAAATTCTGTTGTTCTGAAAAAAAGATTTAAAAAAATAATCCTTTCTAATATTCATGCCCTGTAGAAAAATCTTAAAATCAACTGTAAAGGTTTTATATAAACTTCACCTTGCTCGAAAAGCTTAATAATGTGCAAAGCATGCACTCTTCAAATCACACATATCATTTAGAAAACTTTTTGTCTATTTTTCAGAGTCTGGGTCATTGAAGTTTACTGTTCTTGAAACACTATTCCCACCTTTCTTACTGAGGACATTTAAATACCACTATTTAAAAAAAAATGCATTCATTACTTACCAGGATGTCTGCTAGATGTGGTTAATTAGCAACTCCTATTTAGTCTACTCTCCTTTTGTGTGCATCTCTTTTCTGAAAATGTAAAAAATTTTTAAACTACATTCCCAGTCTTCTTTGCCATTATGATTAGCAGTGCAAATTCAGTTTCTTCAATTAGATGTATCAAGAAACTGAAACCAACTTAATGTTTGTGCCATTTTGTATTGGCAGATAAAGGAGATTCTAGGGTCTGCTTTGTGGAAGTTAAGAGAATGTGGTGATGCTTTCAAGTTTTGCCATAGCAGAGTCTAATCTCTAGAATCTTGAATATTAATGGCATTTTAGCTCCAGTGACCAGACTATTTCCAGAGGATAAGCGGTTGTGATGCATGAGTCCTAATTTTGTCTTCCCAATCCCTCATTTTAATCAAGATCATGAATTCTCAGACTCAATAATTTATCTCACCTTCTTGGTAAATCAGTGCCTCAATCTTCTTTCAACCATCCTGGGAAGGTCATCATAAAGGCATTGTGCAAATACTTATAGTTGATGGCAAGAATCTTTGTTTAAATTAACACCTCTAAATCTCTAGGTATAAAATACCTAGAGACATTTCTGTTTCCTTCATTGAAACAAGATCCATGGTCTATTTCAATTCTAGGGGTAAACAGAGTATCAGTTGGAATTAATCATTGTAAAATTGTTGACAGAGGAAATCCTTAGAATCATTAATTTATATCATTTAATTTAATATAATACATTGACTTATCATAGTTTTACAGTAAGAAATATAGCCAAATTTAGTGGCCAGTACCCAAT
Source organism: Sciurus vulgaris (assembly GCF_902686455.1). Classification (NCBI taxonomy): domain Eukaryota; kingdom Metazoa; phylum Chordata; class Mammalia; order Rodentia; family Sciuridae; genus Sciurus; species Sciurus vulgaris. The sequence continues at coordinate 84,257,575 of NC_136473.1, read as the reverse complement.
TTCAAAATTTATGAGATAATTCCTGGGTAAAAATAAGTGATTTGCAGTCATGATTAACAGTTCACAGTATTGTGCTTAATGTCCTCATCCATTACACACAAATTGAAGTAATTTATCTCTAAAAGCACTTTATTAGCAGAAAAAGGAAGATTCACTTATGTAACAAAACTCATAATAAAATTGTCAAATCATTCTATTAGAAGAAACAAGATCCCCCCCTTAAAGACACAAATATATTCTTTTTTACGACTAAAATATTTGATATAATTTTGATTTATGACATATCAACTGAATAACCTAAGAATATAAAATGTATTTTTTCCAGACTTTGTGATAAATATTCAGAGTCTTCAGCTTATATCCATTATATTTTATTGCTATATTTCAGAATGTATTGAGAGAACAGGAACTTGTGGCATTCAAAAGTTAAGCTTAGTAGTATTTTTATGGAAGAATTAAATGAAGAAGATAACTTTCAGTCCAGAGGAACAAGTGAAGCACAGTGTCTAGGTCATATTAGATAACCAGTCATTTTGTGTTCAAGAAAGAAATGAATAACTTAAGAGACTCTAAGTAAGTGACTTGGAAAATCACCACAGATGAAGTTAGCCATCCCATGCCCAAATTTAAATTCAGTAGTTATTAAGCAGGCATTATGTCGAAGAGGATTCCACATGTGCACTGAAGCCAGTTAACCTGGCTTAGGTTCCTCAAATGCCACATATTTAACAAATTATATTTGAAAATCATTGGAAATCTCCTACCTTAAGTGTCCCCATCTCTGAAGTAGGGAGGCTTACACTGCCCAGTGGAGATAAGGATTAACTGATAGGTACTCAGGAAACAATAAACTGTATGCTTTTTATATGTAAAATTTTATTTTGAACAGAAAATATTTAAACCCAGAAAATTTAAAATTCTTTATTTTCCTCCTTTAAAAGAATAAAGTGAAGTGTACTAGAAGCTTGTGGAATACTCCAGGTGCCTCATGCTCAAATTCCCTCTGCCTCCATGATTACCATCACTACTACTGCTTATTTTGGAAAAAGATTAAATTCTTCACTAATGGGAATTCTCTCTGCAGTAATTTTCTGGCAGGAAGATGCTTCTCCAGTTGATGGAAAATGAAGTATTATCTTAAATAAAACTATTTTTTCTTTGAATTTAATCTTATAGAAACTTTTTTGTAAAATTAAAAAATGTATTAATGAAGGTTGTTAAAATGTGTTTTTATATATACATGCAAATATTCATACCTAATATGTTCACATACTTCTGAAATTATATATATATGTGTGTGTGTATATATATATATATATATATATATATATATATATATATATATACACACACATAAATCTCTGATGGAAGTTGGTGAACTGGCAGAAAGGACATGGTTGCATTTATGTCTCTCAAGGCAACTAGAAAGGATCAGGTGTGTCCAATGTGTGGTGATGTGCAGAGTTGGAAAAGAGGAGACACAGGAGTTGGCATGATTCTTAACATCTTTTTGATACACTTCAGTTTAAAACTGGAAATCCCTTGAAATGCCATGCAAAGTTTAAAAAGTCTCCTTAATTCATTAATTACATAAATTCGCACAAAATTCATACCTTCTGAAACTGTGTCCATTTAACATCACATAATCCAATCAGTAGCACGGCAATAACAAAGAAGCAAACATATTTTAATGTTGAGTTCAATTTTTAAAATTCCATTAAAGTAGAAATATTTACTGTATGGGCAACATAGTAGACTAGTGAAAAGTTAATTTACCGGTACTTGTTTTCAAAATGCTTTTATTAAATATTAATTCCTCATACAAGTTGTGCTTGACAATTCTTAGAACAACACACTTCCAAAGACATCAGGTTTTTTCCTGAATCTAAGCTTTTAATACATCATCACTTATTTAAGATTATATGTAAGAAATTTTACTGATGGCATAATCACATGGGGCATAGAAAATAGTAACTCAAGAAAGAAGAAATAAAATTTCTCCAGGACTCATTTTGCTCAGTGGATTTTTAAATGAACTATCAAAAATCAATAACAAATGATTTAAAAAGCACTCTTGATACAAATGTAATTTGTTTAAAAAGTGAAATCAGCAACTGAATGGATAACTAGTTTGTACTCTTGTGCCTGAGTTTTCTATAAAGAGCTTTGTTGCTCTGGAAATAAATAACAAACTTGTAGTGATAAATCCATTAGGTAATGCAATGAATGATTAGTAAACTCAAGAGTAAACACTGAGTTACACCTTTCAAAGAATTCAAGAAATCAGAAACAATGCAAAAAAAAATCATCTTACTGAGGTGTTCAAAATTTAAATCACACTAAGAGTTGTATTTCATCTGATGTGACATATTAAAGAAAAAAATAGAGGAGAGAGATATTAATAATACTCAGTAGAAACTCAATTTAAGGAAGAAAAAATTGATGAAAATATTAAGTAATTCAAAAAAATGTTTTCAAGAAAAGAATTTCTGAACCCTACAGCTTAAGGTCCAGTGGTGAATTTGTTGATGCCAATGAGATGTTAATTATGAGAAGATTAATGATCATCAAGTATAATAGTGAGCTCTAGCCAATCAATAGAAAATACTTTGTTTTGATGTGGGAGTTGATTATAATAGTGACACATAATACTGATATGATCAGTTACAAAAAAAGTCATTCATAATCTACAGTGAGATGGTCATGTGTTTCTTCGATTATCAGATAAGACCAAATATGAGAAAAAAATTACTCATCTCTTAACTTCAGGAGAATAAAATATTTAATTGGCTTACAAAATTTTTGTTACAAGTATTATATTTATTTTTTTCATTCATTTTAAAATGATATACCTGTTTAAGTTATGAAATATGAGTAGTCAAAGTAGAAAGACGCACCTTAATGTCTTAAGGATCAGGAGTAAGTCTTACTCTTAAGACTTTTGCCATTGCTCCCATTGTTTTCATAATATAGTCAAGTAGAAGTATTGGGTAAAGCTCAGACAACCTGCTAGTAGATTTCATTAATATATATATATATATGCATGTGTATATATGTGTGTGTGTATAATTGTCATTTAGCAAAAAGAGTTTTAACTGAGGCTTAGCTTTTTCTTGTGATTAAAACAAATTTATCCAGGGTGATATTTTTATAATGCTAGTGAATGTGAGGATTATAAACTAGAATAAAATGATTTTTTAAAAGACCACCATTTAACACTTCATTTTCTTTTATTACACTGATATAATGTCACACAGATGCTAACTTTGCATGTAGGTTTTATAGTTACATTGTTAGCTGTGCTGTTATAAACTATAACCCTTGAAATTTCTGACCTTGAATTTCCTGAGAAGTGGCAAATTGACTGAATAGAGGTGACCAGCACTCACCTCCTACTTCACAAAGAAAAACCTGAAAAACAAAGAAAAAAACTCCATTTTATAATGAGTGGCACTGGAACTCAGCAATGGAGACACAGAACTCCATTGACATGGAGATCTGGGATTGTAGCATAGAGAAAAACTGGCAACAGCTATCTTGGTTCCCCAGCTGGGAGAACTCTCTATTGCAGGGAAAGGATGAGCAAGACAGTGAGAGAAAAGCCCATCACCATAGATACAAGCAACCCTAATGAGAAGAGAGTTGCACAGCCTTCACAGGTATAAAGCCCAGATAGGAGAACTACTTAGAATACAAACCATAGCTTTGATTCAAGAGAAGTACCTTTTATTTTGTTCCCATGTCAAGGGCTACTGCAGGATGGTGACATGCTGTTCCATCATCAACACCATCAACACTGCCACTGGGTCCAAGGGCATGCATTCTATACTATATGGCTTCCCTTGGCCTCTATTTTGGACAGTTCACAATTGACCTGTCACTACACTGAGTCTGGAAACATGTCATCCCACCTCTGACCACCCCTGATACTGAAAATATATCCAAAATTGTTCCATTGTTGGAGTGGCCACAGTGTGGGTTTGTGTACTATACCTATTTGGTTACTAGAGAACCCCTTTCTCCTGTTGGCTCTAGAATTAGAAGGCCTTTCTGACCAGGCACAAAGCCATCAATTATGTACTGTAAAACCTCTAGGGAGAATACACTGCACTTTTGTGCCCAAGTGGAACCAAAGTCAATATAGCCTACCAAAATAACCCCCTGAAGAAACATCTTTTGGAGAAAGTCATTTTCAACCAAATCCATGCTATAAAATTAGTAGAGATAACCAATCTACCAGACTCAAAAACCTCAAAATAAGGACATAGAAGTATGTGAAAGGAAGGTAACATGACCCCTTCAAAAGAACACAATAACTCTACCAATAGACCCCAGAGAAACATATTGAGGACATGCCTGATAAGGAATTCAAGAAAAATTATAAGGAAACACAGTGAGATTGAAAGGAATACAGAAAGACAATTCAAAGAAATTAGGAAAACTATTCATGACATGAATGAAAAATTCAGAAAAGAGCTAGAGATTATTAAACAGAATCAAAAAGAAATTTTGAAAATGTTTAATTCCATAAGGCAAATAACAATAGAGTTGAAAGCCTTAGCAAACTAGATCAAACAGAAGAAAGACTATCTAAACTTGAATACATATTTTTTTTTTTTTTAAATCCAAGTCAGACCAAAGTAAAACAAAAGAAACACCTATTAGAAAGAGTTAAGGCAGACTCTGAGACTTATGGGACACTCTTGGACACTCCTGAATAAACAAATATTTAATTCTTAGAAATGTCAAAGGAAAAGAGAAGTGAAAAAGAAGCAAAAACCTACTCAATAAAATAATAGGCTGCAACATCCCCTATTTTGTAAACAATATAGATATCCAGGTCCAGGAAGTCCATAGGGACCCTATATAGATATGCCCAGAAAAATCCTCTTTATAGTCATACTGCCAAAAGTATAGAACAAAGAGAGAATTCTAAGAACAGTAAGAGAAAAGTGCCAGGGCATTCTTGAAAAGAAGCCCATTAGACTAACAACAGATTTGTTAGCAAAATCCTTACATGTCAGGAGACAATGGAATGACATATTCCAAGTTCTGAAAGTAAAAGAAAATCGCAACCAAGAATACAATACCCAGAAAACTTATCCTTCAAAGATAAAAGAAAATGTCTTCCCAAGAAAAACAAAAATTGATGGAATTCCTCATAAGATAAACATTGCAAAAAATGCTTAAGGGAATCCTTTACCCAAAAATGAAAGAAAGATAGCTCTCATACTGAAAGCATGTGAAAGTATCAATTTCATAGAAGAATAGATACACAAAAGAGAAATAGGAAAGAATCAAACCTTATTGATACATTAAACCATCAAAAACACAAGATGTATAAGAGGAGGAACTAATAACAATTCTCATAGTACTGCAAAAAAATCGAAAAGGAGGGAATTTTTCCAAACTCATTATATGTGGGCAGAATTATCCTAAAACCCTAACCAGACAAAGACACAACAATAAAATTATAGGCCAATATCTTTGATAAACATAGATGCAAAAAGTCTCAACAAAGTATTACAAATCAAAACCAACAACATGCAAAACCACATCAAATATATCATTTATCATCATCAAGTGGGATTTATCATGAGGTGCAAAGATGGTCAACATATACAAATCAATAAAAGTAATATATCATATCAACAGAATGAAAGATAAAAAGTCATGATCATCTCAACAGATACAGAAAAGCACTCAATAATATTCAACATTGTTTCATGATAAAAGAAAAAACTCTGAATGAATTAGGTATAGAAAGATGTTCTTCAGCTGGGTGTGGTGGCCCACACATTTAATCCCAGTGGCTGGGGAGGCTGAGACAGGAGGATTGCAATTTCAAAGCTAGACTCAGCAATTTAGGGAGGGCCTAAGCACCTTAGTGAGACCCTGTCTCAAAATAAAAAATAAAGAGGGATATAGAGATGTGACTCTGGTTAAGTACCCCTGGGTCCAATCCCTGGCACAAAGAATGAAAGGAAGAAAGGAAGAAAAGAAGAATGAAAGAAAAAGAAAGAAAGAAAGAAAGAAAGAAAGAAAGAAAGAAAGAAAGAAGGGAGGGAGGGAGGGAGGGAGGGAGGGAGGGAGGGAGGGAGGGAAGGAAGGAAGGAAGGAAGGAAGGAAGGAAGGAAGGAAGGAAGGAAGGAAGGAAGGAAGGAAGGAAGGAAGGAAGAACTTCAAGATAATGAACAGTATACATGACAAACCCAAAGCCAACATCACACTGAATGGAGAAAAGCTGAATGTGGTTCCAGCAACATTGGGGATAAAACACAGATGTCCACCCTCACCTCTCTTATTCAATATATTACTGGAAATTTCAGTCAGAGTAATTAGGCAAGAAAAAGGAAAAAAGGTATACAAATAAGAAGGGAGGAAGTCAAGTTATCCCTGTTTTCAGATGATCTGAGTCAGTGTATAGAAGTAACTAAAGATTCGGATATTCAGAATATTTAGGTAACAAAAAATGTAACAACCACCAAAAGTAAATAGTCTAATTGAAAAGTAGAAAAATGATATGAATTAATATTTCTCAAATTAAGAAATGCAAATGGACATAAATATAGGAAAGACATTAGCCATCAGGGAAATACAAATCAAAACAACAATACAATATATTATCTTACTCCATTTAGAATGGTTAACAGAAAAAGATAAAAATGTAATAATCCTGGTGAAAAAAATATGGAGAAAAAGGAACTTTTATACACTGCTGGTAGTAATGTAAATTAGTGTAGCCATTATGAAAAACAATATAAAGATTTCTCAAAAAATTAAAAATAGATGTACTATACCAACCAGTTACTTCTAGGTATATGTCCAAAGGAAATGAAATCAGCATATCAAAGAGATGTGTGCAGATCCACATTTGTTGTGACTGTATTCAGAATATTTGGAATCAACCTAGCCGTCCATAAACAAATAGATAATGAAAATGTGGTGAGAATAACAATAGAATATTATTCAGCCATAGGAGGAATGAAATCCCATTATTTTCAGCAAAATGACTAGAAATAAAGGGCATTGTATTAAGGAAAATAGTACAGATACAGAAAGACAAATGTCATATGTTCTTTCTCATATGTGGAAGCTTAAAAAAAAAGTCAGTCTGAATATAGGAGTGTGATTATTTGGGTGTAGAGGTGGTTATGGGAAGTTGGATAACAGGTACCAAAACACAGAATAGTTATGTTCCACTTTAGAGTGGAGTGAGTACATGATCATAATTTAATATATATTTGTGAAGAACAGGAGAAGAGGAGGACTACATATTAACCGTTTTCCTCTTTTCTGTTATTTCTGATATCTAAGGTCTTCACTTGCTCTTTCATCTGTAAAAATCTAATGCTAATTCATTTTAAACTGTCCTCAATAATGCACAGCATTGTAACAGTCTATCATGAGAGTTCTTTTTAATGTCATGGTTTTATTTGCATTTACTTACATTCCCACAAAGACATATCATGATCTCTGTGTCAAAAATTATTAAGAAAAATTCTCTAAATTTCCTTAATCAAATTTAAAACAAACTTTATCAATATTTCTACATCGTTTACACTTTTATATCCTAAAGTAGTATTATCGAACCATAATGTCTACCTATAAATTAGCATTATAGAATAATTAACAATATGTATATTAGTTTTGTATATACTTCTATACATATTTTTTATGAGAAAGCACCTCATCTCAAAGTAATTCATCAATCTGCGAAACTTCTTTGGTTTGATTTTGCTATGTTTTGACACAGTACGTGCAGGGAAGAAGATTCAGAAAACACTGCTAGGAAAACAAATCTAAGAATTGCTTTATTACAGTTTTGGTTCCAGTTTAGCCCCTACTGAGCCAAAGGTAAAAAGATTGAAAAATGAAACTGCCTTTCTCTAATCCTGCACCCACCCAACCAGTGGGATACTGAACTTTTATATTGAAAAGAATGTAAGCCATGTACAAAAATCTAGATCGTCTATGCCTTTCTTTGTTTGGTTCTAAAGAATATACATTATGACCTATTTATTAAGAGCTCTGAAGTGGGTCATTGTGAGTTCAAGTGCAAAAGAGGATCTCTATTTGCATTTGAATTACCACTATACTCAAATAACCAATCCAGAAATGTCTCAGTTTGAAGAGCAGGTGGGTGGGAAGAAAGATTAGCAAATATAATTTATATTCCACGTGTTGTGCTAGATCTTCGCTCACATACTATTTTTCAAACTAGGGAAAGAAGGAATTGAGTCATTATTATTGTCCTTGTATTTGAAAGAAGATAAGGAAATAGCCATGCCAATCATCTTTCCCACCTATTTCCCCAAAGGGAAAGATCAATTAGTATGTTTATTTTCTTTGGTGTATATAATTTTATAGAAAGTAATAGTGATTCTTGCCATTTATTTGGATGTGTACCCCATATTATTCTATAAGATTTCAGAGTACTATAGACCATAAAACTACACAACTTCTCTCAATAAAAAAATAGTAAGAAAATAAGACACCAAATTTTATTTCTCATGATTCCCTAACATTTCAAACATTGACAACAAGATTAACATTTAATCATAATACATGTGCTAAAATTATAGGCAAAAATAAATGTTTATAGTGCTTAATATTCACATAATCGTTGAAATATTAAGCCATTTTTTCTTTGATTTTTTGAAAAAAACAATGATTGCACATAGTGGAAACAAAAAGAAGAATTTGTAAAATTTCACAATTTTCATGATGCAAATTATACTGTAGCATGCATTAAAATTATACTAGTAATTTATATGCATTAAAAGGTTTCCACTCACACTAATAATCATATCAGCATTTAATTACTAGACTAATTGTATTCACATTAGTTACATTGAAAGGGAGAATAAAATTGAGATCAATCACTGACTTTTTAAAAAGATCGTATAGCTGAAGCATAGTCTCTGTGATTTACTCAAATATACCCAAATATGGTTATATTTATGTGATTTTAATGACTCCTCAATAAGCTGTCAATAATTGCCATTTGATCACCACCTTGGTGGGTATTTCACATGGGCAAAACCATATAAAGAACCATTTCTCCATTTACTTATTTTGTTAAAATCTTGAGTACAAATCGGATCAGTAATATAATCAATTGGATCTTAAACCTCAGGCAAGCAAACTTACAATAAATCTGTTTCTGATAAAAACATTAAATCTAGATGTTATAAATGTTCAGTTTATTTCTTCCAAGAGCGTAATATGGTTACATTTCACACCTGAGTAACCAATTTGTTGTCTGTGTGTTGTGGGATTAAAGTGCATCCAAATAAATGCATGTGCTTGAAATATAGAGAGGTCTACAGAGAACTCAAAGGCATTCTTCTGTAGCTTTCAAAATGAATGTGGACTTTCCATTCAGAGAACTATAAGGCAGAAGAAAAATTTGAGCACCTATGTCTAGCCACAAAATGAAGAGCCATGCTTACCACACTGGTCACTTTAATTGTGATCGTGTAAGTCTGCATCGAACACTGTGTGGGCAATTAAACTAAGAATTACATCCAACACTTTCACCGTAAGTACAAATATATGGTATTCTGGCTACTTCTATTTCTGACTATCTGTCAAAATGGCAAAATGTCTAATTAAAAGTTGCTAGGTCCTTGTAAGTAGTTTTCAGATGGTTCTGAGTTTCCAAGGATAATCTAAGTAATAAATAACATTTGTAACCTAAGAATTTCAGACATTTCAATTAAAAATAGTATTGTACTGTTCATGCTAAACAATAGTATGTAGATAAATATCACATTTTCTAGCAACTGAAATAAATAATTGGAAATGTCTTGAAATAACATCCCAAAATATCATTCTCCATTTTTCCTTGAATCATCGTCACCTTTAAATACAGAAGTGACTTTAAATATTTTCCTATTCATTAACTGGCTTATAGCCCTGAAAATTAAGATTGCTGGATTTTATTTCTCTTTGCCTTTTACTTTTCCTTCATTTTAGTAAATTACTTGGCTCCAAATTTTATTTTCTTTGTTTAATATTGGTCAGTTGAAATAAACAAATGGTAAAGTCTTCCAGCAATAATATTTCATTGTTCTAGGACATCCCATTCCTGAATGCTCACATCAAAGATATCCATATTTTTAAAAACCGCTTCCTTTCTGGTTCAATCAGCATTATCCCCTGATTTGTGTCTATAGCATTGTGCATATAAACATATATAGTACCTAATACATTATAGTATTTGTAGGTTTAGGGTCTACCTCCTCCAAATATGTTGTAAACTTTTCAAGGGTAGACTCTAAGATTTTAGTGTCCCTAATAGTAACCCTGTACTCGAAGTACAATTTCTACTGGATAGATATTTTTAACACTAAGTATAGACATAATTTTGTGAAACACTAAAGCAATAGCAAGTACCTTTAGAAAAATAAAATAAACCACACACGTTACAATTCTTTTTTTCAGCAAATGCTAACACTCAGAAGTGAACATGCCTTGCCCTAATGCACGGGGTACAAATTTGTTTTTTACTTTACTTTTTTATTCATGTGTCAATAATAGTTCCTAAGATTGGTCCATGCTGACATTCAATTCAGCGAGGTGAGGATTCTTACATTGTTTTAGTTGTAACTACCAATTGCTGCCTTTCAGGTGCTTTCTTCTCAAAGGTGTTTATATGGGTCCATCTTTTTTGCAGACTCCATTAAGATTTAATCAGCTTCTGTTTCAAGAAAAGTTTTGCTCCATTCTCAAATCCAGTTCATTCGGCACCACTGTATTCACTCCTCATTTTCTGTATGGCTTAGAGACCAAACGGCTCCTTAGCCTTATCTCAGATGGGGTTTGTCATCTGGCCTCCCTTGGCATCCTCTTCTTGCAAATAGTAAGGATAGATTTACTCTTGGTTTAGTCTTTAATTTCTTTCTTTCTTCTTCTTTTTTTTTTTTTTACTCTCGTATATAGATTTTAAATGACAATTCCTAATTCTCTGTATTATGAGCAAACGTGATGATAGGTAAAGCCTGGATTAGAACCAAGGTAATATCTTGTTGACGTCACAACTTTCCTTCTCTTGGTTCTTCTGTCAGCTGACACTTTGATCTGTTTATAGTTTTGTACAGTTTGGCAACAAACTCGCATGGGTGGTATTGCCTCAGTTTCTTCATTTGTTCTCTGGCAGCATTAGGTCCCAAGATGAGAAATCTGATGTCTCTAAGTTCTGGGCAGATCATGCTTTGAGAAGGAAGGAGCCTTGTGAAATGGCAACGTCCAATGGGATTCTGGATTCATGGGGCATAATTTAAAATGTGAGATTGAAGACAAGTACTATTTGGGTGACAAAATAATAAAAATCGAATACTTTCAAATAATTTACTTGAAAGATGTCATTAATAAATGGAACTAGCTTTCATTTCCTAAATAAATATTTCATAAAATGATCACAGAAGACTTTCTTTGTATTTTGTGCTTCTGAAGGCTGGTCAAACATGTTGAATATTCAGCAATAATGGGATCTGTCAGGCAAAATAGTAATTTTGCTTTAAGTCATTATTTTTAGTTCTTCCTTATTTAAATAAGTTCACTTATCCTCTTATTAGCCTTGCTTCATTTTATTACTTGAGTTTTTAAAATGTTAATAATGTAAAGAGAATTTCATAGATTAAATTCTGAGGTTGATACACAGGATATCTTTTTAGGCTTTCTAATTTTTTTTCTAAACATACTTTATAACCACTTAGAGTTTGTGGGATTCTGTTTTTCGGAAAAGAACAGAAAATATGAATCTCATTGGAGCTTGGCTTAACATCTGAAAGAACATGTGGGAAAACCGTAAGAGTACAGTTCATACTAGAACCTGAACTTGAGCTAAGAAATTTGAGGATTTCTAGAACAAGAAGTCTATATGCAAATACAAAAATACAAGTAAGCAGACATAATTTGATCTGAATAATTTTCACTTAAACAAATGTTAATTTTAAAAATTAAAGAAGATAAAGTAAGGGGAAAAAAAAAAAAAAAACCAGCAAAGACAAGTAAGTACCTTTCCAGAGATTGTCCCTATCCTGGAAGCCCCTCGTCTTCTTACACATGCAATTAACATCATGACACTGCGCAACTCTTTATGAAGGAGAAAAATATGCTTCATGGCCTGCGCTGCATAATTTTCCAGATAAAATGGAATGTGGGCTATAGGCCAACACATTAACTTATTTCCTAAAATAGTAACATTCTAAAATCTCTACAATGAACTTCAGATGATTTCCAAACAAGGGCTATAGTCAGAATAATTTAGTAGAAAAAAAATTCTTTGATTCTTTTATCAGAAACTGAATTGAGGATATTATATGCTTGGCATACAAATATTATTTAAAGTAGGCAAATGCACATATAGAGTTGACCTTTACCCAGATATTAGTATTTTTATTATGCAAATGTGAGAAGAAACTCACATAGGGTTTCTTCTTTTAATAAAATCAGGCAAAAGCAAATTATGTATAAATGTACTTGAGTGTCTCTAAAGTAAAAAAATAATTGCATAGCTCAACAATGCATCCATTTAATCAGGTCCAAGGCATTTCATGAGCTTGTAGAGTGATGTTTAGAATTTGGCTGAAATTGGGTTTCTACAAAACCCTTGTTAGCTTTTCTCAAAATTTTTAGTGCATTTTCAAAGACATTTAATCACCATGAGTCTGATCAATTTACTTTCCTCTCATCAGAATGCTATTTTGCAAGAGTTGGATATTTGATAGCCAGTATCTATTCTGGACCTTTTTCTTTGTATGGATAAATGCAAATTTTGCCAAAAGCAAATAGGAATCAAACAGGAAGAATATTTCAGTTTGGTATGAGATTTAGTGAGTTCTAAAGTTATAACTAAAATACAGTTATAATCTGAAATTCATTTCTATTCCTCATTCTGTATGCATCAAGGAATGAGTTTCATTCTAATACGTACGGAGGGTAGAACTAAATTAGACTCCAGGAAAAATGAGGGGCACCCGCTGGTCTGATTCAACTGCACAATTCCAGGTCATCTTTTTTTTCATACGTTGATTTTAAAAGTACTCAGAGAGTTTTTACCATTGCTCAGATATTGCTCTAAACATTTTACTCATGCTAACTTGCTTGATTTTCATACTGTGTCTATCACCTATATCACACTGCATGACCCATTACACATATGAGAAAGTGTGAAGTGACTTGCCACTGCCACGTAAACATTCAGCGGCAAAGCTGAGATTCAATTCCAGGCAACAGAGCTCCAAAAGCAATGCTCTCAGTTACTTTGCTGCACCATTGCTAGCTCAAGTCCTTAGATGAGGTTGGTGATATTCAAATATACCTCTGCAGTGACAGGGTTATAATAGAAAGCTCAGCAGGTTCCAATAGGTTCTGCTCATCAGTGTGAAGGTGCTCATTTGAGGAAAACCTGCAGCACGATTTCAATAAAATCAAAACTCATGAGCTCCTTCTACAGCTGCCTTACCCTTGCATGGACACCTTACCACTTGGGTGCCTATTGCCAGTATGATCTTTTACATTGCCCCCCTAGAATGTATCGCAGTCACCCCAGTTCACACAAAATTTTGCTCATTTTAGGAATTTAGACAATTCTAGACCTGCCCACTTAGAGTGGGTTACACAATTTGCATAATATTTAAGACTGTAAACATACCAGGTGGTTTTGACCAAGATACTCAACTTTGCTAAGTTTCAGTAAACCATTGTTAAAATGGGGATAATGGGAACATTTACATCATCAACTTGTTTGTGGATCATATAAGAAATCATATGTATAAGCATATCACCCACGATAAGCACACAATCCTATTTACAGGAGGACATTTGCATAAGGAGAAAATATTTGCATAGAGCTACCCAGCAGAGAGAAAAAATGGAGATAATAACAGGGGGTCTATTCTCTGAGCTATGGAAAGGATACATGCCTGGGAAGGAAGGAAAGACATCAATTCCAGGAGGTGTTTATAAAAAGACAGAGCTTACTTGGTCTCCTGTTGAGCACTGGAGGATAAGAAAGAGGAATTTCTCCATTGTTTTTGAACAGAGAGGGCAATAAGAAGTTCAGAATCCCTTTGGGAATCTCAATGCTGTACATTCTGGGGAGCATGGAGAGATGATTCCATTGGTGTGGACACTGGGTGGTCTGTGAGTGCAGATGCTGTTGGTAACCAGGAGATTCACCTCCAGAGACTCTTTTCTGCCAAAGAGAAAATAAAGAACAGGGATGCAAAGACTGTATTGAAGGACACAGAAGACTCTTGTCTGAATTTTCTAGAAATATCAAGATGAAACCTTGGGGACAGCAAGCTGACATTCCTTTTGTAAATCCACACATATATTAGACATGTGTGTTATTTGTGTATGTATGTATATATATGTGCATATGCGCATTAAGTAATGACTCTAATACCTACCTTAAGACTACTGATGGAAAATCAGGTTTGTACTAGCTCAACTTTGTCACTTTAACCCCATTGTAACATCTTCTGTGGGAAACCTATTTTATGAAAAGCCTCTAGTATTTGACCCAATATGTGGATAATTGATAATGATTTCCCCTAATTTATGTGTTTTTCATAAAAAGTGATCCTCGAACCACCTCAGTGCTTAGGGGACTCTCTCAATGACACATGATCATTTGGGGTTCTCTGAAGACTTATGTGGAACTTTGTTCATTTTCCATACCTGTCCTCAAATTTGGGAGAATAGATGTTTATCAGGTTCTCCCCCTCGGCCTTCTAATGTTTCTGTTTGTTTATTAATCAGAAAGGTCTTATTTTGCTGTATGTTGCAATCCTAAGACGTTTTATCCTCTATGATACAATATGTGAATTAACATAAGCTTCTCTATTACTGTACACAACATCAATTAAATCAGAGAAGATTTAAAAAACAAACGAATATGGTAAGATCTGCATGCATTGATTTTATTTTATTTTTTATTAAGCTGATATTCTAAAATTGAAATTTTGAACTGAATGTATATAAAGAAGTACTAACATAACTAATGTTTTTTTTTTGACTTTTCTCATGTGAAAATCTATTAAAACACCTTGGGACACTTACACAGGTGTGGAAAAGGAACATGACGATTAGAAATAATTATCTTCTATCACTTTTTCTTGAAACACTAGACAAATTATAATATGATTTCAAACTCTAAGAAAGATAAAAATTTTTAATAAGAGAATGAGAAAGAAGAGGAAGAAGGAAGAAAAAAATTAGAGGATTTGATATATGAAAGCTGTTTTAAATAGGTATCTATCTTACTCATTTCTATATGTTGTAACAGTTGTTTTGTAAAATGTCCTATTGCAAGGGAATAAGCTTGTTTTCTCATTTTTGGATTTTGTATTAAATTGTGTATGTTTTCTCTTTCTTTGCTGGAGTTTTCACATGGTGGACAATGCTAAGCCTCTTTTTTACTCAATGTGAGTGCTAGAGGCCGATCCATTTTTCTATGTCCTTTCTTCTTGCATTTCTAAGTGGATAACACCAAGCCAGAAACTGCACACCAACACACCCAAGAAATATAGTGGTAGTGGTAATACAGGTTGGCTCTTGCCATTTATTACTTCCTTTGCCTTAGTTTTCAACTGTGCTCTTTGTTGGCACATAGATCAATGTGCGGTGTCTGCTTTATTTCTCACAAGCATATGTAAGCATTTACTTATGGGCTCCCTCTTAATACATTCCATATTAGAAAAGGCCAAGAGTACAGCATTTCTTTAAAAATTCAAATTTCTTGAGAAACATGGAGGAGGCAAGGAAGAGGGAGTGTTAACTTGGCAGATTGTGTTTAAAATATTTTGCAAAAGGAGACCCCTGAGGAGCTGTCCATTAAACTCCCACCATTTTTGTGTGAGAAGTAAATGTTTTTTCTGGCTCTGAATTTATGTGATTCTTAAATGTTCTCACAGATTGAGAGAGAAAAGAAATTACTGTTTGAATGTATACTTAGCTGTCCTTAAATTAGTTGTCTCTATTAATTACAAGAAAAATTTGTTTCTGCTTGAACTTTATACTTCCCTTTTTTCTTACAGAATACAAAAATGTGGATTTTTCATCACTATTATTCTAAGAATATCAGAGAAAGAACCTTAAATTTATGCACAATTTTTTTTTTCTCTCTTGTCTGTGTTTGCCTGATTTTGGAGTGCAATTCACAATTGCAAGAAAGTAGTTATGTCTTTGAAAAGCACTAAATAAATTTCATTCACTGAGTGGGTAATTGTTCAAGGTCATCTATTCGTTGTCTTTGTCTTGGTTGTTTGAATTAGTAGCTAATAATGGTGCTGAAATGTGAATGAATTATTAGCAATGGGGCATATTTGGGGGAGTGTCAGGAAATATTACAGGGCAATTATGGTTATCCAATAGCAAAGCTGTGTTCCCAGCAGATGTCTTATAATTACTGTGTTTAAAGTGTGTAAGGCTTAAACTAAGATTATAGCTTTTATATTGTCTGCCTTAAGAAGTCATATTTGGAATTTATTCAGTTTATTCTCCTGCCCTTTCCCTTTTGTTCTGATTCTGTCGCTTACATTTTGATTTAAACATAGTCTTTTTATGAATTAAAATAAATCAGCAGATGGTATGCAGTATTGCTGTTTATAAAATAAGAAAATGGTTGCAGAGATATTTAAAATGACTATTGACAAATAACTTGTATTGATATTATTTATTTGTTACTCATTTTTTTAATTTATGTAGTTCAAATATTTTTAAATCTCAAATAGTTCACAATCTGGTATTCATGAAAATGTAGTGATACTTAGAAGCATGATAAAAATCATTCAGGAAATGTTGAGTTACACGTAGTTTCAGAACTCCTAATTTTTAGCAGCTATACTTAGTACAGAAGTTGTTTTCTCCTTTCAGCATTGACCTGTCAGAAATGCCTTATGTTTTTAGAAGATTTTTAAATAAGAAGGATAAAAGTCTTCCCCATCCTCAAAATTTTCGATTTTCAACTGGAGCTTCAGGAAACCAACACACTGCAGGCAGTGATCACATCTGAGCTTACATGACATGGCAATGGAGGAGAAAATACTTCATGAACGGATTGCAAAACACGCTTGGTTTCCTCTTGTTGACATATTTGACATTACAACCAATTGAACTAATTTTTAAAAGTGCTCATATTCAAACCTAAAAATCAATTTATTTGACCACCAAGTAATTTTGGGGAAGACAAAGAATGAACATGAGATTGGGAGGACTAGTAAAATTTCCTTATTTGTTACCCAATATTCTTCCTGACCTATACAGAAAGTTTAATAAAGTTAAAATGAAAAAGAAAGAAAAAAAGAAAATTTTAAGGGGGGTTATGAAAAAATGGTGGAATCAGACAGACCTCATTATCCTATATACATGTATGATTACATGAATAATATGAATCTACATCATGCACAACCATAGAAATGAAAAGACGTACCCCATTTGTGTACAAAGAATCAAAATGCAGTCTTGTAAAATTAAAAAAGAAGAAAAATTTAAAGTTAGTTTAAAAATTTCAAGCATTAAGTCTAAATATCTCCAGTTCATATTATTAATATTTGTTCACTTTGAATATTCTGTAGAATTCAATAGATTATTTTCTCATAAAAATATTGCTGCCTGTAATGGTTAGTCAGACTGTGGGTGTTTGTATTACACTTGATTTTTCATATTAACATATTTGGGAAATTCTAATTGGGCTTTATTAATTATTTTTAAATAATTGATTTCAAATATAAGTTTTATAGAACTTTTGGAATAATTTTACAAGTAATTTGAAACCTTAAGCAAGTGGTTGCTGGGTCTTGCATTTCTCCTAACAGGAGTAGTTAGAACATGTGGTCACCACCTTTGATAGACTTATCATGAATAATAATTGTGAACAGGCACATGAATTTTTGACTATATTTAAATAGCTTTAAAAGTCAACAAGCAATTCTTGCATACTTATTCTGTGTATGCACTGTGATAATTGTTCACAGAAGTACCCCTCTGAACTAGAAATGAATTCTCTACCCAAGGAAAAAATAGGTGTGGTGTCTTGTAGATCAGGTATGCAAAAGGTCCATATGGTGATCCATAATAGACTATTGCAACTGTTATAATAGCAACTGAATGCACAATGTGAACATGGAAGGAAAAATAAGGATACATTAGTTTTGGTGACTGGAGCAGATTTTCCTGGGCCTAAAAGGTCTTTATGTATGAAAAATAGGAAATCAGGTAGACTGAATAAGAAAGAGTACAAGAATCAGCCCAGCCTGGAAGCTAGTATGAAAATGCATGGCAAAGTGAACAAATGGTCTGTTTTGAGATCAGAAAAACAATGTTTTATACATAGTATGTAGATGTATGACAACAATTAAGAAGAAATAAACCTGAGAAGTTTTGTTGGAGTTGGACTAGTTAAGGACTAACCCACACAGAGGAATAGTTGTTTGGGGCTTTTGAACAAAGAAGTGAATGACCAGATCTATGATTAGGAGATAATTTTGGAAACCATGTGAAAGATGGGATTAAAAGGACAGATTGGTGACAGAGACGTCAACAGGGACTGTATTGCAATCGTTGAGTTGAGTGATGGAGGAGTCTTAAAAACCAGTAATTGTGTATGGCAACATTTCTTTGTATTTGCTCATGCTGTCTTTTCAGATAGAAAACCCCTTCTCCTCAGCCTCATTGCTTACACACACACACACACCTTTAACACATGCTTTAAAAAAGTAAACATTCATATGTTAGTTTAATACTATTAACTCAAGATTATAACAAAAATAGTGGTTCTTAGAGGCAAAGAGGGAAGAATGCTGAGATGAAATGTAAATAAAATCTGATTTTGTTGAGAGGAGGGGCAGAAGAGGGAATTTAATATTGTGCAAAAGTGCTCATTTTAGTGTTATATAATAGCAAGTTATTGATAGCAGTAATATATACATTTAGTAAGGAGGCCGAGTGGATAATAGAAACTTTTTCTTTACTTTATCATATGTATTTTAATTATATTGCTTTTTTGTTTAATTATTTTATTATTAAATAATATATCTTACTGCTATCAATGACTTCCTGTTATGTGATATTAAAATTAGGACCTTTGCTCCTAATACCAAATGTCCAATACATATCTTCTCAATGAAATCATATGACAATTTTTATTTAAATTACATTTCAGAGTTTTCCACCTTCTTTTTAATTTTTTAATTTTTTTTTATTTTTACAGACTGCTTTTTGATTCATGGTACACATATGGGGTACAACTTTTCATTTCTATGGTTGTGCACAAGGTAGACTCACACCATTCGTGTAATCATATACACACATAAGGTAATGACGTCTGTCTCATTCCGCAGTCTTTCATAGCCCCGCCCCCTCCCTGTCTCGTTTTCCACCTTCTTTTTAAAAAGTATATTACATTGCTCACTTCTGTACCAAGTAGTTTACCAGGATCTGTACACTTAATTAAATAGCTTTTTGTTTCTCCTGGACTTTTCTTTCTCCTGAATTGCTATACTGTAAGCATTAAAACATCTATGAACAATGTTTTGCTGATGTTTGTTTATTGTCAGTCTCACAAGGTAATAATTTATCATTCATTTAGTAGCTCTTTTTTTCCCCCTGGAGATATTCATGGCTTGGTATTCATGTTCTCACACAGTCATGGGCTTAGTTGTTCTCTTAAGAATTCCCTTGGCCACTATTCCAGGAACTATTTTCAGCCCCTTTCAGTGTTGAAACATTTTTTCTTGAACCCATGTCTTCTTTTGTACTTAACTCCATTATTTTGGTGAAGTATACCTTCCCATGGAAAAGCAAATTACAAATATGTATTATCAGATACAATGTATCTAAAACTGCTTAAATGTTTCTCCTCTGATTGATTTTTTTAAATGGAGCACATAATTTTAGATTGGAATTAAATTAATTTCAGAAGTCTAAATGTTATATTCTAGTTCCCATATGTGATCCCATTTATGCATCTGGAAGGATTTTAGTCTCAAATTTTCATATCTGGTATCCTAAAAACTCACTATGAAGTACTTTAAAATGTCTTGTTTTTCATTATTGTGTTGACTTGTCCAAGTGAATTTTGTGTATTTATTCAACAATCTTACTGAGTGTTGTTAACATGCTAGGCACATGACTAGATTTTGGTAAACAAGTGATTTTGATTAGATCCTAACTGACACACCAGATAAATAAAAATTAAATTATAGTAATGTATAAAACTACACACTCTAAATCATATTAATGTTAATCATATCTGGACATGTTGTCATAATTTCACCTATCAGCATATTCTAAGCCCTTACAAAGAAAATATATTATACTTTTGATAAGAAAAAATTCAGTATACTTTTAAACCTAAAATAATTTTTTAAAAAATCCTTTTGTAAACAGTAAAGAAAAATGTTCAGTTACCTCCAATTACTGCTTATGATTTGATTTAGGCTCTTTGTTCTTTATTCAAATACTTTATAAAAAAAAAACTTAGAGATAATCTCCAGGAAACACAGACAATACTGTTTCCAATACAAATTCATGATCCAACATTAATTTATTGATGCATACATATACATGGAACAGCATAACAAATTACTTCAGAAATATAGCAGATGATAGAAATAGACACTAGAAAGGTATTTTAGCTTTCTTATTACAAGGAATACCACTAATCTTTTGGTCCAAAACTTCATTTGTTTCAACATTTAATATTTACTTAGGGAGGTTGTAGGAGCGTTTTTAACTTTTTGGACACCTTAATTTAAATTTTTTCTCATGTTATAAATGTGAATCTGTACTCATCAGAAGTAATCTAATTTGAAAAAGGTTCCTCATTTTAAATTTTAGCTTCTACTGACGATATTAATTTCTGTGTAACAGATCACAGGAACTCTGAAATGTAAAAAAAAAGAAGCTTTTCAATAAAGTATCTTGGGAAAGGGGGGCTGTTGTACTGAATGACTATGTAAGGCTTAGAGAGCACACAGAGAAACTAGAGTTCTTAAAGATTGGTTCAAGTGGTTCTAAAAGAATGGCAATTTTGTTCTCAGAAAATACATTACTTTCACCTATAACTTGATTCTGAATTAAATTACCATAGTGGCTTCTAAATTAGTAAAATCCTGTACTGCTATAATTTTTAAAACCCCATCACTTCTGTTGCAAAAATTTAATGGATACCACATTCTGCATTGTCCCTTGTAATAAAAATTGAAAATTACATTATATGCATTTAGGTGTCTCACTATTTGTTAAGAAGTAACTGGACTACAATAATTTTTAAAGTAGACTTGGTATGGGGAACCAGAGGCCAATTCAGATTTTTGTTATGAACTGCGTCAAACATCAACTGTGCTTGCTAATTTTAAAACTCAGGTTGGAAGCAGTGACATAGACACTACACACGTGATAGGAAGAGTTTCCTTTTCCCCCATTACTTTGATCAGTAGTTTCTACTTCACAAATTATTAGAAAAATCATTCAAAATATTGATGAGAAAAGCATTCTGTATTGCGGAATATCAATACATTTGTTTTATATTTCAATCTTAATTCATGCATCTTTAGTTGTGGGTTTGATACTCCTAAACTTGGGAAAACATCATTTTGTCCATTCTGTTTTCAAAATAGCAAAGATCATTTTATATACAATTTTGGTTAGCTTCTCCTTTTCTCTGTCAAATTTAGAACCACTTGAACACTGTGGTTTCTAAATTTAGTCAAACCCTTTGAGCTTTAAGTTCCGTTTGGCTCTAGCTGAACATGAACTTTTTTGCTTTGAAAAAAAAAAATCCCCTTGGTACTATCAGAATCTAGATGTGTGCACAGCATAGACCTTCTCTTATTTAAAAGAAATACATTCATTTTTATTTGAGAGTTGGCAGTTCCACGGGAATAAATAATAAAATATGAAACTTTAAAGAAATGGGCCATATTTTTAAACAGTTTTCAAGCAGAATTGGGATTTTGGGTTTACAGTATGATATTCTTAAAAATAAATAAATAAAAGGTCGACTTTAGTTATCTAAAAATGTATTTTCTTTGACTTAGTTCAGCAAATTAAAGCAAATCTATCCATTATGTTGTCAATGGTAGGTTTAATGCTATTGAGAATGACCTTGTTGAACTTTTATTTATTTATTTTTCTTTTAGAGTAAATTATTCTCCACAGTGTAGGAGAGAATCAGAGTATAGATTCCTGAAAGTCAGATGGGTCAATCTTTCACTTTCACACTGAGGCTGCAAATTTAACCTGTATGATAATAAAAGTAACATTTACATAGGAGACATGTCAGGATGTTTTAAACTCCTTACATATATTAATTCACTTCATAGCACACCCTTGAAGACAGGTACAGGTCTTATCTCTGGTTAACAGATGAGGGGACGAGGCTCCAAGTGATGAACTAGATTCCCAAGCGTCACAAAACTTACTAATGGTGGGGCCAGGGTCAGAGCCAGAAATGTATGTCCCCAGAGTTTGCCCTTGTTACTTCTTATGCAGTATCCCAGAGTCTGGACTAAATTTAAAAGTCACAATGTTCAAGAATCCGAGTTTCCCCCTCAGTCTGCCCACATCAAGCAAGTTAATCTGTGTTTGCATAGCCAACTGTTTTTCCAACTTGTGCACTCATTGTTTAGGCACCTATGCTGAAAACTCACTTAAATCCCTAAAGTTCTGATTGTGATTTAACATGAGGTTGTAAACTACAGGAAGTTTACCAAGTGTGGATGTTATCTGCCTCTGAAACTTCATATTGTGTTCGGTTACTTGGAGCTCACTCTCTGGGAAGCGTGCGCGCGCGCACACACACACACACACACACACACACACACACACTTCCTATTGTTCCTCACATCTTCAGTCTTAGCAGCCTTCCTCTCCTCTTCCTGACAGCTTCTTTTGTTTGGTGGGGTGGGTGCCAGAGATTGAACTCAAGGGCATGGACCACTGAGCCACATCCCCAGTTCTATGTAGTTTATTCGGAGACAGGGTCTCACTGAATTGCTTAGCACCTTGCTTTTGCTGAAGCTGGCTTTGAACTCTCTATCCTCCTGCCTCAGCCTCCTGAGCAGCTGGGATTACAGGCATGCACCACTGTGCCCAGTTTTATTCATTCTTCTAGCATCCATTTCTGTATTTCTCTGTATACCTTCTTGACTTCTCCTAAAGGTTTCATGTGTAGTTGTTTTGACAAATGCCGGTTTTAAATAAGTTAACAAGTGGATGAAGGGATTCCTGTAACCTAGAGAACTGTTCTTTGTGAAATGTTACTCTTTAAACCAAAACAGGGGTGAGAAAATATTTTATGCACACATTTTTAAAGGCAGATTAACTCTTCCTTTTGCCTAAGACTAACCAAAAAAGTCTTTTCTCTGTGTCTACTGCCCCATGCAAGAAAGATTCAGAATGGTTCCTCTAGAGAAAAGGGAGATCGAGCTGCAATGTCACTGAGATCATTTATGAAAACACTTGGGATAAAATCTCCAACTTTTATGAGCCTCTCCACTGGCAGTATATAAAATGAAACATTTAGATATGTTTATTGTTTCACTGTGGACTTTGTGAGTACAATTTCTTAAACCGTATTTTCCTTTGTCATTTTAATCTTTGTTTATTACTCATATGTCTCCTTCCCAAGGATGATGAGGATCTAAGATATTTGTAAGCTCTACAGAAAAAAAAAAAAAAAAAATTGTTCAACACCAACAAGCCCTGCCCTACAAAGAGGTAGTTGCTTTCCACTTTTTTGTATTTAATACCTCTCTTATTTACCAAAACTTCTTATAGAATTGCCATAATTGTGGGTACCCAATAAATGTGTGCTCTATTGAATTTGAATGAGTATTTAAGCACAATCCTTTGATGACCTTGGAACATCTTTCTTATAGCAACAAACGGAGTAAGAAGTGCACAAATTTTCTCCATTTTATGTTGGACCATACATGACATTTTTAGGAAGTGAAAAATGTAGAAAATTGCTGGGGCAATAATTTGCTGAGTGTTGGGGATAGAAACATCAGCAGGATGATGTACTATTATGCACAGCCACTATTTAACTCTGCATAGTTGGGTTCTATTCTGTGTCTTTATATTATTGTCACTGCCCTATCATAAATCATAGTGACAAGGACTATAGCTATTTCTAACATTCTTCTGAAACAGTGTATGCAAAATCACCAACATCACAGCATCTCTACAGTTTTCTATAGATGGGAAGTTTAAAAAATAACGGAAGTTTGAACAAGAAAAAAAGGGAAGAAAAACTTTAACAACCAACATTAACAAATTTGCAAAACTCTATCATTCCACATGCATTTTTTTCATGCACTCCAATGTATAAACCCTTTTCCTTTCCACAGAAATAGCTGACAGAGGGTAAATGCTTATGGACTTTTAAGAAATCACATTCTAATATGGGAGAAGAATAAAATGAAAAGTTAGTATATAACTGCAGCTAGGAAGAAATCAAGAAATCTGCCAACCCATCCTTCAAATCAGCTAAAATTTCCTCTTCCCATCTTTTCCTTCTTCCTTTCTGAATTTTAATGTCCCTGTTTTAACCTGAAGTACACTGGTTATGCAAAAGTATTTACTATTAGCTCTTCCCTACAGGTTTTGTTTGTTCCTGAAAAATTAGGTTTTCATGGCAATTTGCTTTGGTGAGTAAACAGTACTTAGAACATCATTTACACAAAGTAGGCACTCAAAATCTATTGACTGGATAAATTAATGAATGTATTTTATTTCATGTAAATGCACCTATTCAATTATACAGTTTTGAATAAGAGGATTTCAAGGAGAAATTGTAAAGAGAGGGATCGTGTTTGAAGGAGCTCCAAGCTCCTTCTCTGTCATCCTTTTGGGATTGTCTTGCCTGAAATTACAAAATTCGTCTCTGAATATAGCACGATGTAACTCCAATCTCAACTTAGCAAAAATGAAAAATTGGGGGTCGGGGATTTTAATTCAGTAGAGGAGCATTTGCTTAACACATGCATGGCCCTGGGTTCTATCCTTTGCACTGTAAAACAGGAAAATTCTAACTCTCAAAATGAAATAATCTATCCAAAGATATTAAATCAGAAAATTAATAGATGGACTGCATACAAAATTATGTAATATTTAACCAGAGAAGGGGTGTTATGGGGATGTTAGCAGAATTTAATTTCTTCTACCAGATTATAAATTTTATAGGACAATGTCCATTTTGTTGGCTATTGTGCACCTACCTGCCAGTACAGAGCCTTACAAGAGATACATGCTCAAGAAATTATTGCTAATTAGAAGACATTGTATTCGTCTTTCTTTTATATAGGTTTTTTTCACAGAGCAAATATTTTCTTAGTCAGAAAATAAGCAATAAGGATCTCCATATGTATTTGTTGAGTGACTGAATACAAGCAAAGAACGTAAAACCAGTCATGCAAACTGTGGAATGTGAGTCACTATTCTTCAGGAGGATGAAAATGATATGTTTCCCATCAACTTGAAAACCTAACATGGGCATGCACAGGTCAGCTGTGACCTTTCCCTTCCCAATGTTCTATGTGATTATGCTGCTGCTGGAGAAACTGGAATTTTGCAGGGACAGCTGGTTCCATCTATCTCTATTATATTTAAATGTATCCTTATCTATGTTAATTTGCCTTTCTTATACTGTAGAATTATAGGAAGAAGTAGCATTTTCTATTTCAAAAGGTAATGCACACATCTGTGTCCCCTGTTCCATTCCGTTTCCTGCTCTAGAGCCAAATTCCATAAGCAACCCCTTCTTTGTGGAATACAACTCCTGACAATGACTGTTGTCATTTAGCCCACAACTGTGCCCAATACCTGAATGCCTAATCAAGCCAATGTCCCTTTAGTTACTTCTCTTCACCTTTCAAAGACAAGCTATTCGATGAAAACCTGAGTGATATTTGAAGCCTGTGGGGAGATTGGCACTGTAGCAATTAAAAGTAACCTAAAAAAAAGCAATATGCCAAAATAAGTTTGGCTAAACTCCTGCTTCCTTGGTAACCACTGCTGATTCCTTATTTGAGTTTCCAATTCACAATTCTGATTGTTGCCCTTGCCTCCAGCAGCTCTTGTCTCTAACTGGGACACGGTATTTGGTTTTGCCATGCCCTGTTGTCACTGACCAGATAGGGCCTCCCCCGTGGCTGCCCTCATGACTATCCGAAATGGTTTTTCCAAGTTTTACATTACTGATAAAATCAAATGGGATTTTTGTTTCTTGACCTCACTTTCTCCTTTATTCTTAATTTTGTTTTCTGGTTCTACGACTTAAAACAAAAACTCTCTCAAAGATTAGCAATAGCCAGGCGCTGTGTCACATGCCTGTCATGCCAAAGACTTGGGAGGCTGAGGCAGGATGATGGCAAATTCAAAGCCAGCCTCAGCAATTTAGCAAGACCCTGTCTCAAATTAAAAAGTGAAAAGGGCTGGGCATGTGTCTCAGTGGTTAAATGCTCCTGGATTTAATACCTAGTAAAAAAAAAAGATTATCAATAACCTTATTTGCAAAAATCAATGGCTTTCTTCCACTTTATCCTACTTCTTTTCTAACCATTTGTTATTATAAACTAGACATAACAAACTAACTCCAGGACCAAATTGAGGTTACAAGTGATTTTATATATGGAAATTATTTTGAAAAACCATATTTTTCTTTTAACTCAATTGAGTTAAGGGGGGCACATGGATTTCTTTTCACTTTTGCCCATCCCTTCTTATTACTTTCAACTTGGCTTGCTTCGTTGACTTATATTTTCCACACCACTCAAGGGACTTGAGTTCACACTATTTACAGTGTCCTCTCCCTGGTTGTACTATTTTACTTTGGGTCATGCTCTTATTTTTTTAAATTACCTTCACCATCAATCGCTCTCTGTACCTTCTCTCTAAAGTTCTTCCAATTCTGTTTCCTTGTTGCATCTTTGAGATATAGATATTTTACAAGGATGTGTTTACTGTCCTTGTCAGTTCTGTTACCATGGTCACCACGTTGAAAACTGCACTCCACCTTGTACTCTTCAATTGTCACCTTTACCTGAAGACTCCTCAAGTTGACATGTTGGCAACTGACTGTCCCTTGTAAGGTCCAGGGATGCATTTCTGAGTGTGCATTTACATCATCAGCAAGCATTCTAAAAATTGTGTGAATTTAAGTTCAATATTTAGAAACTACTTTTTCTTATCTCTAATTCCTATTCTTTTCCTAACACTCCATTTGTTTTAGTTATTATTAATTTCCTAATCATGTCAACTCAAAATATCATTTTTTCCCTCTGATATCACTATATTGTCAAGCTCTGCAGTTTTATTTATTTCCTTCTGTCATTCTTTATTACTATTTCTACTTCTCTTGTCTAATGTTAATGAAAACTCAGACTTTCCTTGAATTTGATGGTGCTACTTATCAAGAGTTAGAAGCAAGAGTTAAAATCCTTGAAAAGTAATACAGATTCACTATTTTTCTAGACAAATGACCATTACTTATTTTTTATTTGTGTACCCTCTTGATGATGCTAGCTTATGTTTACAAGGTCCACCTTCTTCTCCTTGTTGAGAGGTCTCAGGTCCCACACCTGTGTCTCATAATTTACCTCTCCTTACAAAGACTCCTCCAAATCTTGTTATCTTGCATTCGTGGACAAAGGAAAACAGTAAGTTGGATGTACTAAGGAGCTGGCAGGTGAATGAGACCTTGCTTTTCCTAATGCACTTGAAGAAACAAGAGTTTTATTTTAAATTTTGAATTTGTAGTCAAATGTTCTGTAATAACCATTATTTGATCCATTCTTTCAACAAATTAATGAATTATTCACTTTTACCCTAATCCAATCATTTTTTCTCCTTATCCATTTTACGTCTTTTCCATATTAAACTTTCCAAAGTTTAATGCCCTTAATTTTCTTCTTTTATTCAAAACTATTGCTATGATTTCCTCTTCTACATGAAATAATGTTCAATTTCAGATTGGGGCATTCCATTCCTCCATGATCTGAATCTAAACTTCTTTCCCAACATGAGTATATTGATTGACAAATGCCATGCCCTTCAGCTAAACCAAAATTTTGACCTTCCTCCTTGGTGTACAGACTGTAGGATGGCTTCCCATAATTTCCATCTCTGGGTATTCATGGCTTTACACAGCACTGCCCCAGGAGCATAGGCATGATTCCATGTAAACAATGAGGAAAGTGATAAGACAACCTGAACAATGGGAGAAAATACTAGAAAACTATTCATCTAATGGGGAATTAATATCCAGAACATACGAGGAGAACAGCTCATAGCAAAAAGTAAATAATCTGCTTAAAACAAGACAAATGACCTGAGGAAACATCTCTCAAAATTTGTTATACAAACTAACAAATGATTAATAATTATAATACATAGTTGTTATTAATAATTAATATTATTAATGTAATTACTCATCAGGGAAATGTGAATTGAAACCACATTGATGTATTTTCTTGCCTCAGTTAGAATGGCTATCACCGAAAGGACGGAGAATAACAAATGTTGGTAGGGATGTGAAGAAAGGGAAATTCTCCCACACAGTTGATGAGAAGGTAAATTAGCTATTATGGAAAATAAAACACAAACTATAAAACTATTTTATGATCCAAAATACCACTATTGAAAGTGTATCCAAAGAGATGAAATCACTATATCAGAGGTACCTGCTCTCTCACGTTTACTACGGCACTATTTACAATAGCTTAGATATGGAATCAACCAAGGCTTACCTCAATAAATAAAGAAAATGTAGTGTATATGCAGAGTGGAATACAACTAAGCCATAAAGAATATTATCCATGTTGCCACTGGAAGATTATCATGTTTAGTGAAATAACTCATGCATGGAAAGACAAATCCCAAATGTTCTCACTTGTTTGTGGAAGATGAAAAAGTTTAATAGAATAGCAGTTATTAAAATTTCGGAAGGTGGGGGCAGTGGAGGAAGGACAGAAGCTTGATAACAGGTAACAAAACACAGTTAGAGGGAGTTAGTTCTAGTGTTCTATGGCACAAGAGTAACCACTGTCTATAAAAATGTATGGTACATTTCAAAATAATTAAAAGAGGCTAAGGTTTTACCATGCAGAAATGGTAAATGTTTGAGAAGATGGAAATTCTAATTACCTTGATTTTTTAATTACACATCATATATATGTATTGAATTATTGTACTGTGTCCTACACATATGTACAAATATTATGTCAACCAAAGATTGAATATATAAGGGGAAGAAAAGAAGCCCTTCATGCCTTGAGAAGCAATGTTCCCCACCTCTCAGCTCCGACAGCACCATGTTGGATCTGCTCCAAAGAACATATTTCCTTCACTCTTTACTTATGAATTCTTATCTTCTTTTTCAGACCATATTCTCCTAAAAGGCAGAATAAAGTTTTGACTCATCTTAGATACAAAGGGACCTAACACATTGCCTTGAATATGTTAATAGCTTAATAAGTACTTTTAATTAATCAATAAAACTTTATGAACTATTTGGTCTTAAAAATTTAGGTCCTGGGATGATTAAAATTAATGAATAGATGCTCAACTTTCTGTTTCATAAAAATGACCAACCAAATGGGCAACTGATTGAAAAAACCCAGCCTATTATCAGGAAATAGACTCACACTTCCAATTATCTATTTTTCAAATATACTTCATCTGATAGACTTTGATTTATGAGAAATTT
The DNA here is from genome assembly GCF_902686455.1 of Sciurus vulgaris. Lineage (NCBI taxonomy): Eukaryota > Metazoa > Chordata > Mammalia > Rodentia > Sciuridae > Sciurus > Sciurus vulgaris. The sequence goes on along the minus strand of NC_136473.1, from coordinate 84,227,850 downwards.
TTTTTTTTTGGTAAGGAATGATAGAAATATATGGCATTAGTATTACAAAAAATTTATAAATTAAATTGTTATATAAATGGTAACAGTTTTCCCAAAATTTTACAGAATCCTCATTACAAGATAAAAGTAAAAATCTTCTATTCATAATGAACTTCCTAAATGTTGTTTGTACTGGAATGATTTTTTATCAATATACACAGGAGTATAGACAAATCATTTAACCTTTTTCAACTCTTCAAAACAAAATCTATAAAAATGGTAAGTGATATGAAAAGAATTTCCTACTAACATGAAGATGGTCTAGGACAGTATGTGTGTTTTATGGAATATCCATGTCAACATGTTAAAGGTAGCTATGCTTTCATGAGAACAGCTTAACATCAAAGGGAATTATACTAAAGTTTAATATTACATATGGTGATGTATATTATTAATATAGTATGAATAGATTCAGAAACACATTGTTAGGACAGTATCTTCATGTGCCAGTCCTGCCTGTATTGAGAAACCATGATTGTTATAATCATATTCCACACAAATTAGCTGATTTCCTGAGTGTAGCAAGTACCAGTATATCCAAAGATATGAAATTGCTCTAAAAACTGTTTAGGTATAATTGAGATAAACAATACTTTTCTAAATGTTCATTGATTCAAAAATTATTCATTTGCAGTATTGTGATTTAACAAAAGACATTTCATATTTGCACTGCATGATCCAGGAGTAACTAGTATTACAGTAAATTTTCTTCATACACAAATTTAAAGTACTAACAAAACGATGAAAATGATCTTTTGTGTTCTGAGATTTAAAAGTGGTATTATATATCTCAAAAATCTCAAAAATAAACGAAAGCTTCACAACAAATTGGTGCTTTAGTCCCTAATATGCTTCCTTCATGCAGGAAACATACCATTAGCATTCAGAAACTGCTATCAAATCAGTCTACATCAAAAGCATATCCACTCATTAGAATTTATGTTGTCATATTAAAATATGACTTCAAAGCATGAATCATATAGCACATAAAATGCTATTGTCAAAAAAGTCATAATACATGTTATTTAAAAGAACACGTTAAATTCTACATTTGCTGTAGATGTGCTTTTCATAATGCTGTTAGTTGAAAAAAACTTTAAAAATATTTACAAGTTTATTTTTCAAGAGTTTTTCATAAAATGAGATATTTTTAAGACATATATTCTAATTTTGTACTTCTGTACCAAGTGATTTCAATATTATCATTATAATTAATACATTTTAAGTATAGTTGTCTTCAATTCAATGTGACTATAATTAATTGTCTGTTATTCTGTATATGCATATCCCTATATAATTATCTTCATTTCCTATTTTTTTTTTTTTTTTGGTGCCAGGGATTGAATCCAGAGGTGCTTAACCACTGAGCCACATCCCCAGCCATTTTATTTATTTTGAGACGGTGCCTGGCTAAGTTGCTTCAGGCCTCATGAAGTTGCTGAGTCTACCTTTGAACTTGTGATTCTCCTGCCTTAGCCTCCCACGTCACTGGGATTACAGGATGTGCCACTGCACCTGGCTTCATGTCCTTATTACAGTTCATTTTGATGCATAAAGGCAAGAGTAATTGATTTAAAACAAAACCATGATTATGCTATCCTCCTATTTGAATTATCCCCATAACATTTTCAATTTATCCAAATGACTTGTCTACTAAACAACACCCTGTTTGATTGTTCCTTTTCTCTATTCTCTAATCTCTAATATAATTCCCTATCATTCTTTCCCAACTCAGGAAGCTTTAGCCATACTGATCAACACTCTGGTTCCACAATAATCTTGCATATCCCAAGATTTACCTCTGCATGATGGTCACACTTCTCCCCCTTTGTCTCTTTATGCGTATTTCCCTCTTGATATAAAATCTTGACTGAAACGACATCTCCAGTGGACCACCAACCTGAAAGTAGCTGCCATCTCCCAGCCATTGCCCATAATGTTACCCTGTTTGAGTTTCATCTTAGCTATCACTGTGTATGTAGCTGTTCATGTCTTTATTGTGAGCCATACTTAGCCAGAGGTCAGCAGTATAGAAATAGTAGCTGCTATGTAGCAGATGTTCTGAATGAATGAGTGTAATGTTAGGATAAAAATGACTGTACTGGGGCTGGGGATCTAGCTGAGTGGGTAGAGTGCTTGCCTTACAAGCACAAGTCCCTGGGTTCAATCTCCAGCACCAAAAAAAAAATTGGCTGTATTGTAACTTAATACCTGATATTTAAATTTTGGCTTTTTTTTTTTCATTAGCTATATAAACTTAGGCAATTACTGAAACTCTCTAAGCCTGTTTCCTCATCAGAAATAACGTCTATTTCATACAGATTTTTGTGAGAAATAAGTGGCATAATACATGCACTATTTAGCCAGTCAGTTGACACAAAAGTCAAAAGTTGGTAGTTATTTAATTGTTGTGTGTATGTACACACACACACACACACACACACACACACACACACACAGTCTCATTCCCTAGGCAATCTGGCATTTTTTCTGAAGCAAATATTTCATGTTAGTTATGAATATTTTATACATGAAATATACTTATGAAAAAAGATAAAGCTTTAAGTAATAAAAAACATTAGACTATTTGGAATTTAACATAGTTTTGTCAAATAATTTTTTCTCTCTAAAATTTGACTGCATTTTATTAAAATGTAAGGAAATCAAATAGTGCATAATTATATGAAGTAAAGTTCAAAAACACCTCATAAATTCTCTAATTTTATGATTATCAATTTGTCTTATATTGCCCATGTTTTTTAAAAAAAGTAGGTGACTCAAATGTTCTTGTATTTCTCAACAGAGTATGAAAAGTCAGCATATTTAAAAAAAATAAAGTCACTAGTGGAAAGTTAATAAATGTTATTTCACAAAAGGAAAATATTATAATTTAAGAGTTTTTAAAATAATGTCAGCATTTATATTTTATAAGCTATATGGTATTATTTTTTCAGAAAATTTCACTATTTCACATTTGTAGTTTGCTGTACTTCTATAAAAACTTTCTCTTTTGCAATGTTACTGGAAAAATATTCTTTCTAAATCTTCATTTAAAAGGTTGGCTTTTGCATTGCAAAATCTTTAAAACTCAGCTTTAAAAACCTTTGAGATAGAGAAGGGAAGAAAAATTATAAAAATTAATGCATTTATAGTATTTTGATCAAAGCAATCACTTCCCTTCACTGAGATACAAGCTTTCCTACTCTGTCTGGGTCAGTATATAAATGTTGATATAGGAAAGAGATACAGCAAGAAAACAAAAATTTTAAAGGCTCAAAAGCTACATGGAAGTCTGAACTTTCAGGAGAATATGGGTGGAATTTATGAACACTTAAAGACAGCAAAATCATCACAGTTTTAATATAGCATAAATGACTTTCTTTAGTAAAAATGTATCTAGTCCTAACCCAACATTTAAACATACAGACAACTATAAAAAGAAAAGCTCACTACCAATTAACTGAGTTTTTTATACCACTCATGCAAACTTCTTAGTTACATTTGTTATTTTAGAAAAGTATATGTTAGACTTAGAGGGAACCCACATGGGGTTTGACTTTTTTTCTTTCCTTTTCAAATGAAATGTGAATAGTCTTGTTCAAAAGAAGATTGGATGATGAACAAATTGCATTTGTAAAATTTTGGGCTAATAATCTAATAATTCTCCTTTTTTCTCACAAGCTTAATGAACAGCATTAATTCAGTTCATAGCATTGGGATTATAGCAAAAGATTTCAAAAGAATCAAACAAGTCCTAAAACACAACAGAGGTCTAAAGAATAAAGTCCACAGATTCAATCTTGCATTTCACCCATGAAATTAAAATATTAATTTAGGGAATGAATAAATACATAGAGTACTTACTGTATCATATGCCAGGCATTTTCTTAGGTGCTGGGACACAGAACTGAGGAAAAGCAAGCCCTGCCAAGGACAGTTCCTGTATATTGGGTAAAATGCTCCATATACATCTCTTTGCTTGGCACTGGAAACTTCTGGAACTTTTCAAAGAAATATAGCTTACTAATTAGCTTCTATATAATTTAATTGAATTACATCAAGTTTATTCCCCTTTGTTCCTATGTGTGACTTAGTGTAAAGAGGAAGTGTCCTGTGTTGACCAGGCATGGTGACTCTGAAACCAGAGTGTGCTGCTGATTATTTCCTGTACATGCAGCACTGGGGTCTCTCTTGCCCTTGGTTGCCTCATCTATCCATTGGAGGTTGTAACAACATCTACTTTTTAAGTTGTTAGGTCAAAACTAAGTAGTACTTCTATAGTTCTTGCCTAACAGGCAATTAAAAAAATGTTCATCATCAAGAAAGCAAGCACCTTACACCAGATTCTCATAAGTTACTGCATAGGAGAAGACCTGAGAAAAAAATTCATGTTTGCATTTTCTTGCCAAGTAGTAAGTAAATGAAAGATGAACAAAATGATTTGTACCTATAGTTCTAACATCCCTGCGTTATTTTAATGAAAGAGGAAGATTGTAGGTCTCATAAAATTTGTTCAATCATTTCTTACAGAGTTGAAATAAAAGCACTTTATCAGACTTTTTACTTTCTAAAGAGTCACACACTATAAAGGTATGACTTCGCTTATCTGCCATATCTGTTTTACGACCCTACTGTTAAGGTAATACCAAGGAACAATCTTCCCTTTAGGGATCTCTTTCTCATTGTACACTACTTCCCTTACTATTTCTTAGAGAAGGAATAAAATAATGAAAAATGACTTTTGGTGAACTTTGGAAATAGATTTCAGTAGCAAATATGAGAAATATTTTGGAGAATTTTTCTTTTAAATAAGAGTCTATTGTTCTGTTATGTATATGGCTAAAGCTGAAGAAGTTCCGTATGACTTGAGTACTAGTAACACCACCAATAATTAAAGGCTGCCATGATGTCTCTACTTAGCTATGATACTGTGACCATAATTATTTTAGGACTAAAAGAAGTACAGTTTTTCTCTGTTCCAACCCTATCATTTAACAGTTAAGGAAACTCAGACTCAGATGAATTTGCCTACCCATGGCCACTTGGCAAGTTGGTGATAGGAAGGAAAATGGAATGTGCATCATGGAATCCGTATCTCCTGCTTCTCAGAACTGTGCCCTGGCCCTGAACCACTTAAGTCCTTGTGATAATGAAAATGCCATACATTTTAATGTCATTGACTCGTCCTTTATTTTTTCTAGAAATGATAGCTAAGAAGAATTGTAATGAGAGTGAAGGTAACACAATCTGGACTAGTTTTTTTTTTTTTTTTCTTTGTTTTTACTTTCAACTTCATATACCTTCTGATTCCTGTAAGAATTCATAGCCACGAAAATCCACTGTATTTCTTTCACTTAACATAAATAGTAGATAACAACAGAACATCTGAGAAACTTGTATGATGGCATGATATTCACTGTTTCCATATCATTTCAAAATTTTAGATTAATTATTTTATTAAAATCATTTGGGAAATATAATAAGTACTACTTTCCATTACTTCCCTAAGGTACCTGGCAATTGGGGATGTACTTAATGTATGATTTTTCAGTCAACATAAAAGTAATGAATTTACTGTACATAAACTTACTATCTTATAGGTTAGCTATAATGGAAAATGTATCTATTTATCCATCCCCTAACCCAATTATGTGTTCTATATGAATCATTTTGGTTTTCTTTCCCATTTTAAATCTTCACAGCTGTCTTCCTTAATAATGAATATCAATAAGAATTTCACCTGTCATACATCAATGATTGAATGGATGAAGATGGCTTAATTTTATCCAGATTAATTCTGAAGCAGTAAAAGAGTATTAATGTTACCTCTTCCGTTTAAATAAGTTAGCTGTGTAGGTATAAAGGTAACTACAGTAATATGTATATTGTGCAATAATTTGGAAGAATTAAGTTAAAACTGTAAACTATAGCTCAGGCAATGAGTTTCCATTTCCTCTAAGGTCTCTACTCTAGTAAGTGGAATGAAAACAAGCTTATTTTCAGCATTCAGAAAGCTCTGGGCTGACCCTGTCAGTGGGTGGTTTATTGGGCATCTGGATGAGGGTTAGGACCACTGAACAAGAAGAGGCTAAAGTGAAAGAAAAGAGTACATATCTATTTGCCAATTCTACTATTTTGCCTGAGTCTGGCCCTTAACATGAGTGAATGAATGGTCTTCCTTCTTAGGTTTTTATGACACATTTTCTTTGGGTATGCTTCAGCCAGACATGCATAAATAAGATTTTTCTAACATGTTTTCATTCCATGGTTGTATGCAGCCACTGAGCACACCAGTTAAAATAGCTTATTTTGCTGCCTTAAACATTTCATCAAGTCACCTGGGGCTTCCCTGCCATCAAGAGAGGGAGTTTTCTCTGTCTGTGCTCAAGACCTGCTCTGTAGTGCTTCTTTATAAGTTCAGGGATGACTTCGTTCATGGTGGTACAGAATTTTGTGCTCATTATTTGATCACTGTTAAACCATTTTGGTATGTGGAATGTATTCCTCCTTTTTTATTTCCTCTTATTTATTTTTAATTTGGTCAAATTGCTATTTATTTCATTTTTCTTTTTGTAAGTTTCGTTTCCTGTTGTAGTCATCCATTCTGTTAGTGGTTAGTCCTTTGCTTGCTCTCCTAATTAGATACCTACAGTTCTACTGTCCTATTAAGAAGACTGACTGTTCTCCTAATAAACATGAACTGTCTAACTCAGGACGACATTCAATTATGCTCCTTACATTAGGTTCCTTCGATTTCAAGAGTTTTTAACTTAGTTTTAAATAATCAAGTACTAGACTCTATCCATGAAGAGAGAAAAACATAAAGAGATGAGTAGAGTAATAGATGAAGAATGGATAGAAGGTAGATGGATAAGTACATACATAGCTACCTTCTTTCTTCCTCGCCAGTTCTCTTAGGAATTTGCTCTTATTCTATTAATCTTTTTTCAAGTATTTTCTTCACTCAGTATTTGGGTGGTAAGTTTTCCGAATTACTGTGTAATTTTCAAATAAATAAGATCTCAGCACATTGCAGAAAGCTTGAGTCCCAGTTTCTTTCCCTCTTGATTTCAGCTAACACTAATAACAAATGTGATGTAAAATATGCCTCCCGCCTCCCTTTGTAGGATAATTTGTTTCTATTTGGAGGCTTGTATATTTTTAAATTTCTGTGTTTAATCCTTTGATTTTAGGAGTTTTATCAAGATAGATTAGAGGTGTTGCTTTTTTAAGTTATATTTGTTATTTATTTATTTGTTTATTTTTATTTGTTCTAAAGTTTCTTTATTCATCAATTTATTTTAGTACCGAAAGTTCTTTTACTCTATGGACCTGATTCTTCTTCTTCTCTGGAGAATTTTTTTAAATAATTAGTTCAACTATTGCTTCTCTTCTTTCTGTTCTTTTCTACTTTGGGAAATTCTGTCTTTTATATTATATCTCTGGGAATTAGCCTTCATTCTTTTTAACTTTTTCCTCAGGATTTCCATCTCTGTATTTTTGCTTTGTTATTTGAAATCTTGGCACTTGATCATCCTGGTCACTAATTGTGATTTCTACACTGGCTTTTCTCTTTGTCAATTCAGCTAATATACTGCTTACTCTGAAATAATGATGCTTGTTTTTCTTTTTCTGTTTTAAAAAATTGTTTTAGCAAGACAGCCTTTTAAATGTCAATGTAATATTATTTTAATATTATTTTAGTTCAGAGTTTTGTCCGTTCCCATGAGAAGTTTTAATTCACTGCAGATGAGCCCTGATTATTCTGCCTGATCATCCTCTTCCTTCTGGTTACTCGGAATTTAGACAGATTGTTATTTTTCCCTGTTGTCTCATAGGACTCGGGTCTAGAGCTTAGAGTTTGCAAAATGGTTAGGGTCACATTGATAAGGAAAGTGAAGAGTTTGGGCATGGACAGTTTGGAGGCACAGGGTGGCTGTTCCTTATCACAACAACTGAAGGAATCCCCTTTACTCCCAAATTCCCCTGAACATTCCCAGCCTCTGGGAGAGGAAAACCCATTCACCTCCATCCTTTGGGAACCAGAGACACCTTGTGTGCCATCTCAAAATGATTTCAGCCTTCTTATGAGTTCCAAAAATATAACAGGATAGCAATCATAAGGGAAATAATAAAATAATTGCATAAGAGGTCCAAAAGGCATAAAGCTGTCAAACTTCAACCTTCCTCCTATGGGCCTACAAATCTCCAAAAGCCAGGGTCATCCTATCATCTCCTTCTTAATACTTTCTCCCGGGCAGTAATCTTTTTCTCTAATAGTTTACTCCCCTACAGATCTCCCTGCTGTGAGCCTAACAGATGATAGCTGTCAATTACATCAGTTTTCCATGAATGCTAAAATCTCTTTCATCAATTGAGTCGATAATTTGGAATTGGAGTTGATTTTAAAAAATAAAATAACTTTTCATCTTGCTGCCAGAATCTTGGCTCATGGCATCTATTTTCTATAACACTCATATAGTGAGCTAATCAAATACTACATTCAATTGCGTAAGAAACATTTGACTACATCCCATGACACCAAACAATTACTTTGTTTTCTTATACAACTTGCATGTTTGGGGAAGGCAGATGATAGAATCTATATCTCTTTCTCATCATAGATGGTACTTTTGTGAATGCTAAGTGGTAGAATACCAAGAAGTTGAGTCTCTTCAAAGAAGGTTCTAAACACATTTGTCTTGCATGTGCATATTTATATTGGAATCAGTGAACTGGTAATATTAGACATACATTCTAATGGATGGAAAAATATTTATAGTGAAATCCAGAAAAATAAGAAAATGATTCTACGGAGTATTGACTCATAGACAAAGGGGAACCAAATCGAACGTAAAAAGTTTATACTCACTTTCATATAATTTCTAGTGTACTACCCATTTGTTGAGACAGTAGTATCACAAATTGTTTTTCTAGAGTTTGTATTGGGATTTGAATTTTAATTTTTCAAAATATAATGTTGTCATATGTAATGTATTTAAAATAATTTTCTATCCCACGTCCACCATTACAGATAAGGCAGCTCTGAATTTTGCCATTATAAGTTGTTTCAACTTATTTGTCATCTGCTTTCATTAATAGATACTATAGTCAAACTTATAATCTCTATTCTTCTGAAATGAGAAAAATTAAATACATCAAGTTCTGAAATTATTATAAAGTCAAAAAGAATCAATACTACATAGTAAGATCTCAAATGCAATGTCACAAAACTGTGTCCTAAAACTGTCCTTACTTCTGTTCCGTTCAACATTTTCAGGAATGAATTGAAGTATGATTCGTAAATCAAGTTCAAGGTGTGGCTATGAAGCAAATTGTAGCATGAGAGGTGCTGGTGGAAATCGAAGACATAGAAAACTCAAAATAAATCTGCAACATCACTGGACATGAGACAAACAAGCCAAAAAAATACTGCGATTTTTTCTTTTTTTTTTTTTTTTTTTTTTTTTGGTTAGGCTGCAAGCACCACATCAAAATATCTATGTTGTGAGATGATGGCACATTTAAAGTAGCATACCCCCAGATTTTCAACAAGAATGTCAGAAACACTCATTTCTAAGACATGAGAAATGCTCGAAAATACTGACACGCACTCGTCTGTTCAGTCAATGGTTTAACTGGGGTTTGTCAAATGGAAGTGATCAGACTTATTCAGTAACCTCAGAAGGCAGAACCAGCACAATCAGGTTAGAAGTACATGGGAAGAGAGATCAGTTTTCTCTAAAGATGCTTATTTTTTAACAATAAACTATCCAAAAATAAATTGGAAGAGTCTCAGAAGGTTGAGATTTTCCTGTCACTGAGAGTATTCTGTCAGTGATAGAATAATGAGATTTATAATCCCAAAGTGGTCTGTGATTCCAATTAGAGAAGGAATTTAAATATCAGAAATTGGGGTGTTTTAAAAATACCTCCAATTTTGAAATTTTATAATGCTATTAGTATGTGTTTTGAAATTTTAGCTTTTGTTCGTGTCTAGTATTTATGTTTTTATTTGATTTAATCTCATGAAGTTATTGATATTTGACTTCTGTCATCTATAAAAATTACCCTTGTGACCTTAATATGTGTCATGCCTGGAAGTTCAAGTTTCACATGGTAATTATTCTAGATAATAATTTTTAAAAAAGACCTACAATATAGGCTCCTTATGCCACAGTGCAGTGTTATTTCTAGCATCTATTTATTCAGTCCAACAAATTCCCTGAAGATATTCTGGAGAAGAAAATAAGAAATAATTCATTTTGGAAATTGCCACTTGAAGCAGAATGTAGCATCCCGTGGTGAATTATGCTCCAAGAAATTACAAATTTGAAATTCGTAATCCAAGAAAAGTGTTATCCAAAAGGTAGTTGATTGAAGGATCAAAGTAGTATTACTGTCAGTCAATTGACAATAACTCAGGGCCACAATTCTGAATCCTTTCAAAGGAGATCTAGTGTTGAAACGTACATGTATGTTGTACAGACAGCAAAAGATCCTAGGATTAAAATCCAATACAAGGATTAAAAACCTTAAGAATAATTATTTTACACATTTGGGGATAACATTTCTGGTTGTGGTGTTCATAAATCTGGAATAGATTTCACCCAAATATGTTATTGCATAATGTATCATCTGCCTAAAATAAAAACAGTGAGCAAATACCATTCATAATGGATAAATTATATTATATTTTAAACACTAATGTAGGGAAATTTTCTAAGGTGTTGTAAAAGAATGTTTAAAAGAGAAAACAAAGTTGACAAATCTAACCATATTCAATTCAACATATTGCAGCTAATTATAGACAAGGTATTGTGTTAATTGAGAAACTTATGAGTAAAATAGTATCTTTGTCCTCAGGAGACTTGAAATCTGCAGATGAACTTGAAGGAAATATTGAACAAAATAACTATAGAAATCAGAAAAATCCAGTATTTGTCTAGTATCTCAGCTGCACATTTGACCTGCTGCTTTGGCTTTCCATCAGGCTTGCTGTATGCCACAGGATCAGTAGACTTCAAGTCTTGCATTGACAGACCTCCTTTTAATAATGGAATAGTTGTATGGACTCTTGTGTTGGTGGATCAGGCAGTCTATAAATCCTTAGACAGTACTGTTGATTGAGGTCCTATAGGTAGGAAAGGCAACTCATGCCCAGAACATGTATCAGTTCCAGTCAAGTTAAAGTACTGTCCTTCCATGTTGGAGGACCTACTACCAAGTAACTGAAGACTGGTTTCCTTCAGGAGTAATGTGTTATCAGTACTCAGCATTGGTTCTGCTGCAGCCAGACTGAATGTGGGTGTCAGCAGTTGCTAGATCATCCTTGATGAGAGAGAAACCCAACTGTTGGACCAAAGGATAATCTCTTCACTGTCAGCACAGTTACACAAAGAACCCATGTGCTAATATCAAGGTTGCTGATGATGGGAGTTGAAAAGGTCAGGTTCAACCTCCAAACCCAAATGTATCACTTCTATCTTATGATGCTTCACTGCAGGACTTGACAAAATGTATGGATTTACAGGTCTGTGAGAAATCCAGCTCGTGATAAGAATCATCAAGTGATGTTCCATCCTCAGGTATGTGCCTGAAGCAATCTCTCATGATTCTGTGTCTTATAAATTCTTCCACATATTTCCTTCTCCATAAGCATCTGGTCAAATAAATATGACACTGTTGATCTGATGGACCAACATCAGATGAAGATGATCAAAGTGGTAGAGCTCCTTCAGATTGTTATGACAGTGGGGCATAAAAATAGCATAGCCCTTGGTCAAGTTAAATAAGAACTTCTGATCACAGAAAAATTAAAATTGTAGGGGTGGAAAATAAGGGATTTGTTAGACCAGTGACTACATGTCTGTGTGCACAAGGCCTGCTAATCTGCTCTAGCAAAGATTTTGTGTATGACAGAGTCTATAATTAAGGCATAAATTTATTCCAAGTTATTGTAGCTCACTGTCATGCCCAAAGATCCATAGGGCTTTTGTAAGTTGGTGAATAAATAAAAATATCATAGGGAATACCACTTATGCATCTTTAGGTTTTTAATAGTGGCATTAATTGAGATTGCTTCCCAGAATTAAGTACGAGGATTTCCTAGAAAATCTTAATTTCCCAGAATTAAGTACTGGGATTAAGTACTGGATTTTCTGTCTTGACTAGAAGGTACAGGGCCATTTCAGAGGCTTCCATTTAGTATTTCTTTTTAGAATAACTTCTACTTCACAGACCAAAGAGCAGTGTGATTTTTTTTCCAGTTATGAAGTGTGACTACTCCAATTACATATTCAAGATCAGGGAGATGACCTTCCATGGGCCTGGTCATCACACTGCAAACAGCACCCGTGCCCAAATCTACATTTCTTACCCAGTCCTGACTTGCCCCTACTCTAATGTGAGAGAGGGGCATGATATTGCCACCAGTTACTGTTTGTCTATGTTAATTCAGATCTTTAGTTCAACAGTCCTTGAAATATTTATCAATTATCAGTTACCTGAAAAATACTGGGCCCTTTTGGAAAGGACTAGAGAATTGCTACCTGTATGCTTGCCATGGGGCCTGCTGGCTGCTCTAACCAAAGGGTTCCAAACCTGAAAACTGCATACAGTTCATAAAAACATAAAATTGCGACTCCTCCTTCCTTAGGCAACTGTCCTACATCTCTCATTATCCCTCCCTGGTTTTGTGGTTTGTACAGATAGAGCTACAGTACTTATCAGGTGAATAGGTCAGGTATGATTGACACATTTGGAAATATGTGTTCTCATTGGTATCTTCATCTATTGAATGGTATACATTTCTCCTGGATCTTAGGCATAAAAAAATCCATTTTGCCCCCAAATAACCTCAAAATCCAGTACCATTCTAGCCACGGAGGCTTCTTCTTGCCTCCTGGGGAGGCTTGATCTGGCATTGCCTTAGGGAGATCTGTACATGGAGTACATGTAGGCTACCTGTCAAGGTGACCTGTTTCTAATTTACTTGATTCAGAGCAGTCTCAGATTCCAACGTGCAGGCTCAATATCATTTGTTCTCATTTGTCCCTTCACTAACTCTCTCACTGACACTGTTCTGCCTCTTTCTACATAAGGAGTAAAAATAAGCAGATGTGCGTGTATATGTGTGTGTGTGTGTGTGTGTGTGTTTTAAGCAAAGTAGGGAAGGGCTGTGAGAAAAAAATTTTTTCCTCTTACATACCACCTTCTGACTTACCCATTTACTAGAGTCTAGTACCAAGACAAAATGTAATTCAGGTTCAAGGATAACTTTCAGGGATCTGAAAATGCACACTGAACTTTGCTGTCTGGGTGAAAGGTATTTAATCAGTTTTTTTCATGATATTGTTTCAGATCAGATAAAATGAGTGAATTTTGGATGAATGATAATAAAATGATGATTGGTGGTTTTGAATAACCACAGATTATCAAGCTCTGAATCATTGTCAATCTAGAGTTAGGTTTCCTATGAAATGCATTGGATATGGTCTTATTCAACATTTTAATCAATGACATAAATAAAAATAAAGGTACAGAAGCAGCTGAAAAGATCAAGATTTAAAAATAAGTAAAATGGATGCTATAAAATTAACAACATAGAATCTAGAAAATGCCATGTCAGAATTATATAACAACTTACAGATGATGAAGTTCAAATTACTCATTTTATGGTCAAGGAAACTTATTCCCAGAGAAGTAAAATTAGTCAGCTTGCTTGTATCAGAACTTGTATCAGAACTTGGACTTCTGATTTATTTCTCCAGAGCAATTGTCACTATTCCTTGACTTTTTTTTTTTTTTAACTTAATAATGTCCTTGGATAACCTCAATATATCCAAAATTGATTTTTAATTTATTGGATTCTGAATAGATATCAATAGCTGTGCTTATCAACATGGAATGCTATATTTAGTCCAAAACAAACAAACAAAAATTGCTTTCCTTAAGTGCAGGATGACCAAGGAAGATATGTGAAAAAAATATGTTTTTTTTTGTTGTTGTTTTATTTTTCAACATTTTCTAAAATGTGATCCGACTTCCTAAAATGTTAATCCATTCTTATTTTGCATCAGGAGATGTGAGCCTGCCTTTTTGTTTCATTCTCTTGTACAATAATTACACAATAGATGGAGATGGATGAATAGATATGTAGATAGATAGATAGATAGATAATAGATAATACCCAATGAAGTGCTGGGCATCACCTTAACAAAATTGAGAACATACATCACAGGATCATCCCAGGAAAAGTCTCGAAATCATGACAAAAATTGAGGGTTTGTCAAAACTGACATTGAGGTATTTCACCTCAGGGAAATGTGACTTTTATTTATGTGCATGGTTGTGTATTCATTTGTTGGATTCAACAAGGCCTTACCAAATAGTCACAAAGCAAAAGCATGAGTTCTTTTTAATCACGTTCAGTTCTGTCTGAAGTGATCCAAAGCTTCTGTAATTATGAAATTCTGCTAAAGCTGAACTTTCTGATTAAAAGCACCATCAATCCTTTTTACTTTTATTAATCTAAAATGATCCAGTACCCTTTTTCTCCCAGAAACCACAAAGAGTTCCATTTCTCTGTTTAGAACCTGAATATGTTACCCACTGAGCCAAAAGATATAAACCTCAGAAGAACTTTTATTCTTTTGGCTATTAGGCTGCATGGGCAATCTCTGGCCAAAATTTTATTTGAATGTGCTGAGTTAACCTTGCCTGAAAGTCTGTAGATTTATGAGTTACCTCATTATGGTCACAGTCTTGTTTTAAATCTGCAAAACGATTTTATTTAAAAATATAATTTATTTTATTAATAAGTTATCTCTTCTACAATCTGTTAATAAGTAGTTCAAAAGGACACAGAAAATAAAGTGGGCATTGCATTTTTATTCTCTCAAATGTCCTTTTTTCACAGGGAAAATCGTTCTAGATCATTGAGAAAAATATGAGTTGAAAATATTGTATTAGTTAAAATACTCAAAGACTATATAATTTGATATTTTTAAAAAGCATTTGTCCATAATTCCCTAAGTACAGTATTGAAAGTACTGATATGAACCATCCAGGTAGCCCATACCTCTCATGTTATACATTGAAATAAAAAATACAATAACTCATACTGATTTTGGTTAGTGAGATAAGATAGTCCAAAGAAAAAGGCAAAACAAAGCATTAACATTGATGAAGACCTTTTGGCTATCCTCTAAGTTTTAATTTTAATTATCTTTTCTTCATTTGCAGCAGAGGAAATTACTTCATATTTTTCTAGTCCTTTCTCTACTAAACCTGGGCCACTGATTAGTTCATAAAAGTCAACAATTTGCTGCCAACATTATAGTATTTTTCTGGTTCTGTCATCATGTCTCTCCCTTGGGTGAAGGGTCATGTCGAGACCCCTAGCAGCAAAGAAGTTGGGGTAGGGTTCATTGCTGGGTTGAAGGGAAATGTGTGTGTCCCAGGGAGAATAGGTGTTTAGCAAAGCCAGGCTAATGCTTCATAGTATTACTTTACTATACAGGCTCCCTGGTGCACATGGGCATATTAAAGAAAATTAGGTGTCTATGGGGGGACGAAACCAGGTGTCTCTTTCTCACTAGAATGTATCTGCCTGAGAGAAGGGACTTATTTTGTTTACTTGTGTAACTCTGTAGTAGAGCCTGGCACACAGCAGGTGCTCAATAAATAAATACTGGCTTAATGATTGAAGGAGTGTCCAAATTGGAAGTGTTCTTAGGTTCAGCATTGTGCTTCAGGGTGGACCTGAAAAAAAATTAAATGAATGAAATGTCTATCTCAAAACAAAACTAAAAGTTTTGAAATTTCAAAATGGAGGACTAAGTCTATTTTAACAGTTTGAAATGTTATATATCTCAAGTGGGTCATTTTATGGTTGAGCTCTGTGAGAAACATCTAAAATGTGACCAGTGTGCTGAAGATAGGAGATTAGTGTACTGTAGACATTTCCTACTGGTTCACTGTGAATGGGTCTGTGAGTGCCATGTATTGATCCCCTCAACACGGCAGGTGGCAGGAGCCCCTCTGTGACCTCTATCATCTGAGAGGGGCCTCTTCCTCCTTCTCCCATCCAAATACATGGAGCAAACCAATTGTTTCTAATGTAAAAAATCTGACCTATATTCAAATTTTCTGACTTATTTGAGCCTTTGTTTTCTCTAACTTTTAAATTAGTAAGTCTGTAAGGTAATGTGTAAAGTGCATGTATTGACTGCCAAACTGTAATGTTAGTCATTTTACAGCCTTAATTATAGAAAAGTTGATTTTGAACAATGCTGCACACCTTACTGCCACATTAGGCATGAAGTCCCTATCAACTTAAGCAGCAAAAAATTTATCCCCATTTAACAATATTAATTTTGTGACAAATATATCAGTTTCTTAAGGCAAACTTTCTGGAATCTGAAAATTCACCTATATTATCTTGTATGGATGAATATTTGACTTCATACTCTTTTAGCCCTTTTCCTCTACATCAAATAAATTAGAAGTTAAAAAGATAAGATCCATGATAATATATTGTTTTACACTACTCGCAGTTGGAGTTTGTTGATTCTGAACTTTTCTTGGGTATCTAATTGTGGTAGTATGTTTTGGTATGTGCCTTGAGGAAATGTTAATGAGCTGGCATCCAAAATTAAAAGTGTTTTGTACCAAAGGCAGTTATAAGTGAAGAAACAATACATTCATGAGAAATTAATAGACTTTCAAGGGATGTGTTTTGAAAGCTGGAAGATAGAAAGTGAAGGACAGCAAAAAAGCTATAATTTGGGATTTCACTTTGGAAGATGAAATAAACAATATTGAGTTCATTCTGAGAGAATATTATCTAAAGATTTAATTAAGGAAACTGGCATGAAGAGAGAAGGTTATTCAATGGTAATATCTAAATGATTTTGACAGCTAAAGGTCTTTTCTCAGTGTCACATTTATATTTAGGCAAATGATTAGTCGCTTTAGAATAAGGTAGTATAATTGGATCTCAAAACTAACAAATTTTAGAATGTAGGCGATTTTTCACAAGACCAAGGAGAATAAACTATTTAGTTGTCAACAGATTGATTCTCTCATAATTGTTCTTCTGGAAGCCTAGTGGTATTTTAAAAGTTTGGATCTATAGTTGCCTGTGAAGGCTGAATGGAACACCACTCTTTGAGGTTCACTATTATTTGGACTCACTAAATTTTAAAATTAGTACTTATTCATTATTTAAAATCAAATTTTTATCTGCATTTTTAATTCACTTATTTTAACACTATTATTTTTCTTCCTATCTTTATAAAGCACAGAGATTGAATGACATTTAATTGTCTAAAAATGGGATAGTCAAACCAGCTTGCCACGTTTCTAAAATCTGTCAGGACTATAATAGATAGAGGAAATGTTTCCCCATGGATTTCTTGGTTAGAATGATATAAAAAGAAATTTGACCTCAAAGTATGATTTTTATTTAGTTAGAAGCCCACCTTAGCAATATCATTCCTTGGGTTTACTTTCTAATAGATTATAAAGTCCAAAACATTCAGGACAATAACAGTAACAATGTAAATTTAAAAACAAATGTTTATAATCATCATAAAATATTTGCCTCAAGAACAGAGAAAGGACTAATTAGGACGAATTTTAAACAATAATGCTAGCCCTTTCACTAGAGAAACAAATTAAGTTATTCTTAGATTTCCCATTAGGCTATGGCCATTATCCAGTTTTGATAATGACTTCAGGTATTTTTCTCTTCGATTCAAACTGCTCTCCCTAGTGAAAGAGCCCAAAGGGAAGTAATCTCCTCAATCCCAATACCTATGCCAGGACCATTGACAATCCTGCCATCCAAAACTACTAAAATCATTAAGTCAAATAATGGCTATTTATGTAAAGTTCACAGGGTTGCTAAATTGATTCCAGATGTCTTAATAATTTGCATGCACATTATCAGGAGCTATATCAAATCTATATGTATGCTGTATAGACATTAAACCTACCCCCTGTTGATTGTATCAGGATAGGAGAGAGGATCAGGAGTAATGAAGTTTTACTAGATGTGACTCTGCAGTCAAGTGTCTCACATGAGTCCAAATCCATAGAGCTAACTCATCTTCACTTTTATAAAAATGGCTTTGAATTAAAGGTAGGAGAAAAACCTTTGACAGGGACACATTAATTCCATTAAAATTACATCTTTTGTGAACCTAAGGTAAAATCTGAGAGAAAGGTTCAAAGGTGAGGTCTTTGCTTTGCATTACTCATTGCAAGAGAGAATTTTAGTCAGAAAATTACTGTAATCGTCCCTGAGGTTCTTCAAAAGTAATTTGGGGGATATTCCTATGAATGTTTGTCTTTACTCCTCTTTTTAATAGAATATACTCTGTTTCACAAATTTAGCTTGCGGCATAAAGTATGCTGTGTTAGAAATATTGATTTGTATTTGTGGGTTCCCTTCCTCCACCTCTAATGAAGGAATGATCCTAGAGTAAAGATGGTCTCCCAGTTCTGGAATGGCCGACAGTGTGGTTGGATGCCTCAAGTAACCACTGTCTTAGGGAGAATTTTAAGTCATGATAGGCATCATGGTCACAAATAGAGATTTTAGATAAGATACATTCGGGTGCTGTCCTAGGAATTGTCTTTAGGGTTAAGGCACCTATCTGAGGCTAATGGTTTAGGATCTGGAAGGAGCATTAGGGCACTAGGAAAAAGGAAGAATGGGATGTGAATTTTTTCAGAGTTTTTTTTTTTTTCTATTTTCCATACAGAGAACAAATAAGAAGATACATAAAATATTTTAAAATATAAACTGAAATTTGGTATATTCAATGAAGTATTAGGAAAAAATAATAAAAACTATTCTGCTGATGGTAATATGCAAAAATGTTAAGGTTCTTCCATTAAGCAGTGATTCTTAGATTTTTAGAGTTGTGATGACTGAGATTTTTATCAGCAGATGAATGTCCCCACACTCATTTTAGATGCAGTAAAGCCAATCGATGAAATTTTTAGTAGAAAACTGTCCCTCTCTCAATATTATCTCTTTCACCCTAAAATATTTTATAATTTGGTCAGAAGCTAAGGCAACTAGTCACAAATGTAATATATACTTCAAAGAGTGTATAAGAAATATTTATAGAGTTTTAAATGAAGAGATGATTGTATCCTGCTGAAAGGATCTGAGTGTTTCATTCTGGGACTGTCAATTTGATTAGAACCAAGGAATATACTAGATTTCAGAAGGAAAGGCTGGTGTAGCATATTCCCAACAGAGGAAATAATGTGATCAAATATCAGAAAAAAGAAATCTCTAGCATGGTTGGTGATCAGCTCAATTCCTCAAACAGATGGATCATGAAATGATAGAATCTGAAAAAAATGTTGAGATTGCATTATAGATGCCCCTGCATATTAGTTAACATTGTAAAAATTCTTACTGTTAGTTGAGGAAGCCATGCCAAATATTCAGAGAACTTTGTGACTTTATTATTAGTGCACTGGAAAGATTAATATCATGAAATTTACAGGATAGAACAAGGAAGAGAAACTAGGACAAACAGATTTTTATGTCATCGAATATTTCAAAATAGAAAAATTTCTGTTCCAGCACTACTTTATTGAAACACCATCTGAAAATATCTTAGAAATGAACACCATAGGGGAAAGATCCTAAAACAAGAAAATAAATACCATCGGTAAGAGATTATGTATAAATTTGTGTTGAACTTTTAAAATCATGTGATTCATGACAAATAATTCAAGTGGCAGAGCGAAACCAATGTCTGCATGTGGGTGGTGACTTTGAGAAAGGAAAGGAGAAGACATATTGTGAAAGAAAAACACAGTTGGTGATAACATATATGGTACATATATAAGCATAAGCAGACCTCTAATTAATAATTTGCTATTACTTGCTTTATATATTAATAGATTCAAAGGATTTTACGTAGTTCTAAGATATGCTTCAAGGCATTTACATGATATCTTGCTCTAGGAGGTTCACAGTATTAAGAAATCAAAGTATGTGAGGAGAACTGTGGTAAAGAAATCTACTTAACTGTGTTTTAGCAAGAAATTCTCAAATTTACTAACTAGTAGAAACTTACATGTTTGTAGTTGTGTGTTGAACAGCTATTAATGTTGAAAAACAAGCATTCAGTAATACACACTTTCTGATGCTTACAATAGTAATGACCATGAACTCTGCCTTGGGTTGAGACAGGGACATTCTTGCTTAACACTTTTTTTCTACACATACCATTGCTATTTGGTGTGCATACTAGGGAAAGATTTCAACCTTACCGGATTTTTGAATCATCAAATATTTTGAACCATCATATATTTTGAACTAGATAATTTTCTATTCAGGTGAAGCTCCACTTGAAAATACCTTGAAAATGAATACCAGAAAAGCAAAGACAATAAAATGTGAACTAAATACCAATGGTAGGAGATGATATGAAAATTTATGTTGAACTTTTACAGTCAGTTGATTCATGACAATGCAGATACATTTGATGTTTTAAAAAATGAGTAGGTAAAATAATTTCTAAAGACTGAATTAAAATACTCTTTATCAGTAATGTAGACATAATACCCATAGTTTGTTTTGGCCGCAAATAATTAATATCAGACACTTCTATTTTTAGATGAAAAATTTTAACACTCAAATAATGCCTTGACATTTCTTATTTTATTTTACAAGAATAAAGGTACCAGAATTCTTTCATTTCTTATAAAAATTTATGTATGTTTATACATGTAATTGATTTTCTATTTTTAGATCTACAACTGCAACTACAAATAACATATTTGTCAATAAAGCACATGATTTAGACACTGGTGTTAAAATTTTACAAAACTTGACCAAGTAGATGTGATAAAATACTTTTGCTTTGATTTTTATAAAAATGTAAAGACTTCCAGGTTCCAAAACAGTAAAACAAATAACTATCTTACTGTGACTTTGAGACAGAAGTTTGTTTTCACTTTTTGGTATAATATGCCAATGTTTGACAGTTGCATTTTTTTGGTCCCGATGAGAATTGTACATCAAAACTCAGGTCCCAAGAGATGTTATCAGTCTGAACAGCCCAGTGAACAAATATTTGTGAACCTCCTTCCAAATGCAATGTTCTATAGAAAGGTGGAAGTGGTAAGAAACCGTTGAAACTGTGGTTAAGAAGGTAGGTCTTTGTGGGCACTGATGGGAAATAGTCGTTAGGGGAAAGCTGCTTTACCACACAGGAAACAGAAAAACTCTTGAAAGCATCTTGTCCAGCTGTGGCAGAAGAATTTACATAGATAACACTTCAAAGCCAGATAGTTTGTACTCAATTGGTGACCAAGAAAGGGAGAGAAGTGAAGGGCAGCCATGGGGGAGTGGAAAGAAGATGGTTTAAAGTTATAAGACCTATTAGCTGTGCACTTTGCAAATGGCATATTTACATATCTTCCCAGAAAAGATGCTTAAAATAGAGACCACATTTCATCATAGTGAAAACTTGATGAATCTTATTGAAGGTAGAAACACAAAAAATGTTAAACCAAAAGAAACTCAAAGTAGCTTTTTATATTTTAATGTAACAATTAAAATCGAAATATTTACATTTGCTGATTATAGATATTGACTGTGAAAATAAATACAAATGTGTGTAATAAATTCTAAAAATGATAGTAGAAACTTTGTCTTCTTGACAAGGAACTAATGTACTTTCATAATAATGTTTAGTTCTTCTGAAATTCTACGAGCTCAGAACCACCATGCACATGATATAGATGAGAAAATTGCAACACTGAAAGGTTGAAGTTCTTGACCAAGATCACAGAATTCAAGTTTTGAACCAGGTGTGCCGAGTTGTGCCTGTTAAACATTTCTATGCTACTTCCACCACAGTATTTTGAATCATAATTTTAAATTGACATTGTTTTGTTTAATTCTCTCTTCTTTTCCCCCCCAGTAATTCACATATATCCTTAATGTATTTTATCCCAAGAATTTGGAAATGCTTTCTTAGAAATGCCTTCTTGTGACTTCAGACTTTGGTCATTATTTTGTCTTTACCTGTTATTAGTACTATTCTTTCTCAGTATTTTGTCATTCCATCAGTCATTTCATTTTAAACATGTTGAAACTGAATAAGCATCAGCAATAATATTGGGGCTGTAATTCAAATTCTTGCCCCTGTATAAATAGTTGTGTGGGGGGTTTTGCTATGAAATATGCACCAAAAAAGAAGCCAAATAATGACTTAGAAATCACCCTCAGACGAACTTTTAAGTTAGAGAAGGGCTATCATGGCAAACATTTAAGACTTGTCTAAAACTCTCTACAAGGTTCATATTCACATAGTTCTCAATTCATTACAATTTTAGATTTTGAAATGTTGTAGATTCGCAGGATTAAAACATTTAAACTGGGAGGGACCATTTGCAGAAATATCATGTAGAAAATGAATAAACTGTTGAAGTAAACTCATTCACACGTTTCTTTCAAAATACTCTATTCATCCAGTACATTTATGGGATGTTAATTTTGAGAATTTACTTAAGCAATCCCAGTACTATTATTGGGGGGAACCTCGAAGTCAAACACTCTTAATATCTTCCTCCCTAATTTAAGAGGAAGTATACATAGTTGGCATGTGTCTTGTTTCCATTTCTTGGCCTGTTTCTTGGGGACTCTTTTTTCTAGGTTCTCCCTTTTAGTAACAAAGTTCAGGTGGCATTCCTTCTTGCATCTAAAGTCAAAGCAAAGATTCTGCACACTGATTCCTTTCTTCTTCTTTGTGTTGTCTGGTCTGAGTATGTCAGGAAGGTGGTATTTGACCTGTAAACCTGCTTTATCCATCATTTCTTCTTTCACATCCACAAGTCTAGCTCATGTCACATCTTCCTCTTCCAATTCTTGTCACTCTCTCAACTAGAGAGTGACTATAGGAAAAGTCAATCTTTCTCTCTGTATTTTAAGTACTTAGAAAATTGCCAGCCTCCAGGGAAGAAGTAAATTCATGTGAGAAAGAAATTCTGGTTGTTTATAATCTACTGATTTTATGATATTCTGTTATAGCCTGAACCGAATAAAACAGTTCCTATTCTCTCTGGTTTTATGAACATTTTGGATTAGTTGTAGTTTCTATTCTACTAGTCCAAGAAGATGAAATTCATCCATTAATAAATAACAAATAAATTAAGGTAGAACGAAGTACAAGGAAATTGTAGTATTTGAACCACATTTTTATTTGGCCAAAGCAAAACTAGAAAAAGACAAAAACAGAAAGCAAAAGCAAACAAACAAAGCAAACAAACAAACAAACAAAAAAAATGAAAAAGGTATTATCTACTTTAACATTTATCTCCTTAAAAATAATCTTATGTTGAAAACCTTGAGTCAATATTACCTTTCATGGTTGTGAGACTCTTTGGTAAATGCTGGTAGCCTATGACAATCAGAAATGTGCCTCTTGGCCTGTGACTTCATTACCTGTTATGATGTGATAATGAACCAACAGCCTAAGGATGAATTTGCTATGTATGCATTTATTAGTAAACAGACATGAAAACAATTGCAAAGTATGTTCTGAGTAGTGTCTGAGGTCCTTGCTTTCCATTGTTGCATGGGAGGCCAAAGAATGACTTAGCAATCACCCTCAGACAAACTTTTAAGTTAGAGAAGGGCTATCATGGCAAACATTCAAGACTTGTCTAAAACTCTCTAGAAGGTTCATATTCACACAGTTCTCAATTCATTACAATTTTAGATTTTGAAATGTTGTCGATTTGCAGGATTAAAACATTTAAACTGGGAGGGACCATTTGCAGAAATCTCATCCAAACTTCTAGTTTTATAGCAGAGGGGAATGAGACAGTCTTACAAGGGCATTGAAGGTCAGGTTAAAGACCTAGTCCTTTTCTGAATTCAATGTCGTGTACTCAATTTAGTATAATTACTATCACTTGGTTTTAGTCAATAAAGGGACTAGGGTGTGCAAAACAGATTAAAAATAAATGGCTAAAGGGTTTAAGGTGTTTTTAACATATCAAAATATTCTTTTTTGCAGAAAAATATGATGACATCAGTGAATTTGATTAGTACATAGATAAAGTATTTGGTTGTGCTCATGACCACTGATTCACATACCTTTAGATTTTGAAGGTACATGTCTTTAATAGTATTTGGAAGTGAACATATTCTTTCGGTGCAATTGGATACTTAAGACAGTTTCTTTGGGAGTGAATCACATGAAACCACAATATTGGAATAAACTAAAGTTACAGGGAAGACTGAGCATGCACAGCTCTGAATAAGTCAAGATAGATTCTGTGATTAATGACTTTGAGAACCTGGGACTTGACTTCTGTAAAGCGGGTAACAATTCCTTTCATCAGAAACACTTTTCATACTATACTTTAAATGCAGTTCTTTGTCCGGTCTAGAATAGGCTGGAGAAGAACTGGCAAAGAGCCTATATTTCAATTTCTTTAAGGATCTTTAAACTTTCCCATGTCTTCCAGTTTTTTCTCTTCATTAAAAACATGATAAACTCAGAACTTACAAGCAGGATGTTCTGGGCTGTTACGGAAGGAAGTTCATCTTTGCCATTTACACTGTCATGCTTTCTCTGCATTCCTAGTTCATATACAGATTTTATTTATCTCTATCTTGATAAACTCTGAATAAGTAACTTGCTTCCTCCACCAATATTAATTGATTCTTTGTAAAATTTTTATAACACATCCACATATAAAACACAAATTGTGATTAACAGTTACATTCCATACTCTTTATATTTATCTATACAAAGAATAATTTTCACACTGTAGATTTATATGTGTGTGAGTGTGTGTGTGTGTGTGTGTGTGTGTGTGTGTGTGTGTGTGTGGTGAAGGGTTTGAAACTCAAGGCCTTATACAGGCTAAGCAGGTGCTCTCTCTCACTGATCTATGCCCCCAGCCCTGTACTATATATTTTAAGGC
Organism: Sciurus vulgaris; assembly: GCF_902686455.1. Classification (NCBI taxonomy): domain Eukaryota; kingdom Metazoa; phylum Chordata; class Mammalia; order Rodentia; family Sciuridae; genus Sciurus; species Sciurus vulgaris. The sequence continues at coordinate 84,202,830 of NC_136473.1, read as the reverse complement.
ATATTCTTGGAGACTATGTACATTCTGAAAAGTCTACTGAATATTCTATTATTCACCGATTTTATAGACATCATGGTTGAGACTAGGGACATTAGAGTAAACAGAATGAGGCAGAATAGCAGAGGGCAAAGAAAAATTTTTTAAGATAGGATTTTAGAAGGTAAGAGAGAACTTGAGTATGTTGGAAATAGAAGAAGAATGAATTGGGGAAGGACTAAAAAAGAATATGAAGGAAATGTGAATTTAAAGAAGTGTAAGTCTGTTAGGCAAAACAAGAATATTGGGAAAAAAGTAAGTTAAGCAGATTGACTATTTTGGCAGCACACAATTAAAACATCTATCTTTATGTAGATAACCATGTCTGTAAGGGAAAAAAAAAGGAAAGACAAATCACAAGACTGAAATTTTACTGTGTTAAGACATGTGAAATAATTATCATTGCTGTTTTTCTTACCTTTTTTCATATTAAATATGTATCACTAAAACAATTTCCTATGAACTGAGTCTTATATTCTTACATTAATAATGAATTAATAATGAATTTGACATCTTTTCTTCACTCTCCCTTTTTCAAAATAATTACCTGTATTACCATTTGGTCAGCTTGTCCAGTGTTGGTCATTACTTCAGTCTTGATGCCATTTTAGACATCTTTTAAGGTGCAGGAATTTCAATTACTATGTAATGACTGTTAGGATTCAACAAACATCATGTTTAAATCTGCCCAGAATACTTATTAAAAGTGACACATCTAATTGTTTTTAAATATTCTATATTTTGACCCTTCAAACACCATATTCTCAGTGAATAAGAAAGTATTTTAAGTGCTTAATACATGAAATGTGTTTAATAGCTTAAATTAATTCTTATGTTCCTTCTCTTTGCCAAACTGGCTCCCTTCTCATGATCTGATTGACAGTGATAATGACGAGAAGGGAATTTTTGAAAACAATCACTCCACTTCCAAAATCTGGACCTGATTTAGTCTTGAAACTCACCCCAATGGTATAAAAACTGAGATTTATTATGACTAGATTTTAATTTTTGATTTTTATTTATTATGACCTCATTTCTAAAAATAACTTACAGGATAACTGTAGACTGTCCCACCTGTCAATAAATAGCTCAATAACCCTTGCTCGCATTCAAAGAAAATCTTGATCTGTGCTCCAGTCTACCCCATGCTCACTTTATAAGTATTTGATATGAAAGCTGAGTTTCAAAAAAAGAAACTGAAAACCTTTATGTTAAAATTTTAGTATTTCAATTGGTTGATTTTAAGTTACATAGTAAATCAAGGCTGGTAGAAAGAGCACAGCTTTCTGGGCCCACCCGAAGACTATACTTTGTGTCCAAATGCAGCCAATTATTATCTCAGAATTTAGTCTATGAGCATCACAGAACATGTAATTTTTTTTTTTAGTTTTGAAATGGAAATTATAATACCAACTTTAAAATATTTTGGCCAATTAAATAAAATTATACAGGCAAGTAATCTGGCAATTCTGAAAGATCAATAATTACTGATATATATATATATATATATCAGTATATATATATATATATATATATATACACTACACACACACACACACACATAAGTAAAAACCTATACATTTGTTTTAAGATTACTTGTCTTGATGTTACTAAAATTTACTAAAACTTTCTATTTTTAAATGCTATGCCCTTGAAGTATTAAATCTGTCTTCCTTTTACATTTGGCTAGGTTTTTCATGCTGCTCCAAGGATCAGATTATACTTTGGTACCAAGTGCTCCTAAGATTTTGAAATATCAATTTTACAAAATTCATAATATTTGAAAAAAGCTACTTTTAATAAAAATGTCATCGTAAAGAAGGTATTTTCTATTTCAAAACATAGACTACATCTGTTTGTTTTCATTTATTATATTCATAATAAATAAACTAAGTTTTCACTGAGATATAGTGAATTTTTTCATTTCTTGGTAGATGTAAGAAATATGAATGTTTTCAAGAGGAAATACACCAGGAAGTCTAAGATTATAGTAACTGATTTTGAGTCTATTTCATCCCAGAATATGTAGTTGAATACATTCATATAGATTTTTACCCAGACATCAACGGAAATGGTCTGACTTGATGTCCAGTAAAAGACATCACTGATTCTATTTAGGCATTTTTGTGTGGATTGTGGTTATGCTGTTATTGGTGGTGATGATGATACTACCTTAAATATTCCAGGTTCTTGAACCAGAAGGGCAAGAAGAAATATGTGATAAGTTTTCTTAAAAGATATGGCCATTCTGGAATCAATTTCCATTTCTTAAAGTATTTTGAATTTAAATTTTTGGTCACAGGATGGGAGTACTGAACTGGAAAGAATCCTGCACCTAGACATTTACTTAAGAGAGAGTGCCATTGCATGCACCTCATTAGAAAATAAAGCTAATGGATCATCTTCATGGCCTAAGTGAACACTAATGGAAAGATCTCTGACTCGAGAGCAGCCCAGAAATGCCGTATCGGAACCCAAATATGCCAGCATTCCTTGTCTGAATTGTCTGATGGATGATTTTCTGATGAGAGAGAAAGAAAAGAATTCAAAACAACACTTTGTTGACAAAGTATTTAAAGATGAATCACACAGAGATTGAAAACTAATTCATGGAATACCAAATTATAGCACATGGGGCATTTCCTGAAAGGTCAATTCAACATTTGATAATAATAGAAGAGTTTACATCATTCCTGGGATTAGATGAAGACTCACTAGAAAAATGCATGAATTATAGACTATACCCTAGTTCATCATGTGGTCAGATGCTGATTCTCCAATTTTCTCAACAGCCAGTTCACATGGCCTCAGATGGGTCCGCTTTGAGTTAGCACACATGAACATGTCAGAATAGGCAAGAAAAGAAAGCAGGTCCTGTACCAGGGCACCTATTATGAAAACCATTTGATCTTTTAAGATAATAGCATTGAAATAATTTTGGTAACTCTCATATATTTAGGCATTCATTGTGTTTAATGACATTTTAATCAATGTTCAATGAGAAAAGTAGTTTAGAAGGTGATTGAACTCACCACATGTAAATTATTCAGTTCTGTGTCTGGTGAACTGTTCATCTTTTTTCAGTCAGTTTTCCTACAGAGTTGCCCCAGAAAGCCTACTCATGTCTAAAAGCCTCTTGAAGGTTGCTTTTAATTTCCATTGTTGATGAAACTGCTTTTGGCAATCAAAGACTTCCTACAGATAGGGACCTGAAGGCACTCTTGAAGGTACAAAAATGCATCGTGGCAGTAACTATAAACACTGCTGAGCAATTGTGTGTTTCTAGAGGGATGAGATGATGTGAAAAGGTTGTGGTGGTGTTTGCATCTATATGTCTAAGTTAATATTTATTGCAATTATTCTAATCCATAAATAAAAAAGTTATTATAAAGTACTTAAATTTGGTGTTAAGTAGGAAATGTTTCAAATTAATTTAGGGGTACAGAAGAAATACATAAAAATAAATTAAATTATAAACCTTATTTTTCTACATTTAAAATTAATACTTTAAATGATATTTTATCAATATATACAAATATATATACATATATGTGTGTGTGTGTGTGTATATATATATATATATATATATATATATATATATATATACCTTGTTGAAGGAAAAATATCCAAACATGTAGTTGTCTTTGCTAGTTTCCTCTACAGACTTCATAAATACTCGGAATCACATTGTATAAAGTATTTATACAAAGAATTGATTCCTTTTTTAAAGGGTGGAAATTAGGATTTAAAATCATCCTATGAAAGAATACAGTAGCACCTTCTTTTTTGGTGAGGTTTGCTTAGAATGCATTCTGTTACTCTCAAGAATTTGACAATTGTCTTCTTGTCATCTGAAGGCAGTAAAATATTGTTTAGATGTCTCCTCATCTACATATAAAAACACTGCCAGAAACTTTTAATCTTATATGATTTGTAATAAGATTTTTTGTAATAATAAAACTGAAGTTTAGAACTTAATAAGTTCATAAATTTTAGACCTTTTTTATGAGTAAGATATATAAGTTGACTGTGTTAATATGGGGTTGTAAAATACTTTGGAGAGCTTAAATCAATTACTTGACTGTTAATCACATATGTTAGTATATGGGTGTGCATATATATGTCTATAAATATCCAATGGTTAATCAGAGAGGGAAAGGCAAGGCTAGCTGTGTATTACTGATTGCTTATCTCCGGTGTCACTCAGTCACAGGAAATGTCTCACATCATAGGAAAGCACTCACGGCAGAGTGGATCAGAGCTGATTAAATATGCCCAGAGTACTGGCTATAGGAAGCTTTTCTTGCATTTCTCATTCCAGAGGTCCTTTTGATGTCAAGGACAATGGAAAGCACCACCCAGGTGTCCCATGTCATACTGATTTAATTTTCTGGAAGTTTGTTTCATATCACCAAATTATTTGAGTACCTACTATTTGTACAATACTGTACTAGGTGCTAGAGTCTAGACTTCATGGTACCTTCTGCAACTTACTATAGGGCCTAGCATATAGCAGGATTCAAAAGATATTTACTGAAAATAATTATAAGTAATAAGCGATAACACAGGAAGTTAGAATTCTTATCTAATTATGTGTCCTGATTTTGAGATTTGGAAAATAATCTTTGCTGCACTGCTGGCAATAAATGACTTTCGACTTGAAGAGAACTTGTGGAGAACTGCATAGATCTCTCACAGTTCATATCAGGATAACATGGGAGAAAGGTTGCAATTCGTTTGCAAGTCTCAACCTTTCATTTATCTGCTTTTCCCTCAGGTGGAGAAGAAACCCAAACTCTAGAGACTGGTTCTATCTGAATTTCAGAGGACCCAAGGCCCTTCCATATTTTTCTCCTAAAGTCTTGAATTTCTCAGTGGAATCTTCTGTACCTTGTTGTATAAAGTACAAATTAAAAAAATAAATAAATAAACATAGAACATGATGAGTATTTAGAGGTCAGATCCAGAGATATGTGTGTGGATTCTAATGTACTCCACTGACCATCCCAGAGGACTCTGCAGAGAGTCTCTGAGAGTTGAGTCTTGTAGATTGCCCAGGATGAAGAGACTCATGCTGCCAGTGAGCACTGGCATTGTCAGTTACAACTGGAGAGACTCCCAGGTAGAAATGTGGGTTTAGGATAACTACCAATCTTCACTGTGTGTAGAACTCTATTTCATTAATGCTTATGCACCACTACCCAGCTTAGAAAGAAGAGGGAGAGGAAAGAAGAGAAAAAATGTAAAAACTGTCTGTTTGCAAATGATAGCTGATCTTTTACTTTCCCAGTGAAATAAATCTTTAGGAAAAAGATGGAAATGATACTTGGCATTTGGAAGGAAGTTCTCCACAGTTTTACAGCTGTGGTAAGATGACCCAGAGTAACTTTTAAATATATAAGTATTTACAATTATATATGAGTGTCTGTGAATATATGCATCTTCCCAAGAGATATACGCTTGTCTTTCTTAAGAAATAAAGGTGGAACAGTATTTTCCTGATCAGAATCAGGGGTTGGAGTGAGCCTGAACTCCCACTCTTTATTCCCTTCCACTCTGGCCAAACCCTCCCCCAAAGTCTAACATTGCTCTTTGAATTTTTTTTCCTTTTCCTTTTCTTTTTTTTTGGAAGGAAAATGTGTCCCCTGGAGGCATTCTCACAGAGTGGGAGTAATAGCCGGAATTTCTCACCATTGCCTTCTGTGGGCCCTGGAGATCTCAAAGGCAAGCAAAGTCAATAGTGATGTTTTGTCGCTTATGGTTCAGTGATGTCATCCTTGCTTGGCTCAGGTCATGTGACAGTAGGGGTTTAGAAAGTGCAGGCTGTATTGAAAGTTTCCTCCACCTCTGGAAGGCCAGGAAAGAATTGGAGAGAATGTTATCTGCAAATAAATCCATTCAACATTTCCCTAATACATATCTCCTTTATAAATGTTACCTTATAAATTGCATGATTTTATTCTAACATGGTATTTTCAGAATTTTTTATCTTGTCCTTTTTTTTTAATATTCATTATTTTCCCAATAGATGTCTAGAGATTATACTTATTTTACCTATAAAAATGATGAAATATTTTAATATGAAAAATGACTTAAGTGGCCCCGTGTAGTTTACAATGTATTTGCTTTTTTTTCTTTCAGCCCTAACAAATTTCTATTTTTAATTCTAACCTATGGCAATGTGGAAGAAAAAGATTATAATAAGTATTCGTTTGTGCGAGTGTTTTCCTATAGTTGAAGTCAAGAAAGGCTATTAGCACTGGAAATTACAGTAAAAATCCAAATATCTCTCTCAGATTATGACTCTTACATTGTTTATTATTCTGTTGATCTGAAATTATATTACTATAAATATTAATGCAATATGTACACATTAAGCATAGTGTAAATACTTAAAATAATAACACCTTATAAATATATTCAATGAAATGAAAATAGCCTCTATTATATACTCTAATGAAAAATGAATTTATAGTTCATTTAATATAGAGCAATTATAGGTTAGATATTAAATTCCTTATAAAAACCATTTTATCACCTTGTGTTCTTATTGTTTAAATATTTATATAATATTAAACATAACAAGTAGTAAAAGCTGTTATGAACATATCACATTCATTTGTTCATCAAATATTTATTGATAGGTTATTATGGTCCAAGTATTAAACAATTATCATTTAGGAAATGACATGTTTATTATTACAATGTAGCATACTTGTACTTTGTAGTGTTTAGAAATTTTCATGCAGTGCCTTATGTGATTCAGAGAACAATCAAGTGAATTTCTCCATTGAGTACCCCCAAAGTTTTTAGAACACTTCATGTAATAATCTCTTATTTGGATAATATTATTTAGACTTACTCTCATTTGTGTACACAATAGGTTATAAACACTTGAGAAATAATATCACCTTCAGAAGCTGAGTTTCAGTTAATTTCAAAGTCTGTTTTCTACTATATCCTACACAGAATCATAAAAGTTTCACCAAGAGAATAAATGACAGGAAAAATGATTTCAGAGTGTTTACATCTTCAACATCCATAGCATGAAGTAGTGGCTAGACACCTACCTTGAAATCAGATGACTCAGATCTGTGTCCTCCTACGTTGACCAGCTCTGATATTGGGTCAGTCATTTAAACATTGTTTCTACCTCTGTGGAGAAGGTTGTTACTATTGGTAATGATTGTGATGATGGTTAATATTTATTGAGAACTTCCTCTCTGAAGTCATGCATCTTGATGTTTAAAATATATACCATTTAATAAAAAGTTTTCAATAGTGATTTTTTGAGTATAGCTATAAAATACATAAAATAAAATACATATATATATAAACACATAAAATAAAATACATATATTATATATATTATATGTATTATATATAATATATATATATATATATATCTCCAGTGTCATGAGATCCAAGGGTATAATAAAAAATTAAAAATTAAAGGACCGGATTAGAGAACTTAGTCCAAGATTATGATATATATATTACAAATCCATTGTAATCATAACAGAGATGTATTGGTAAAGAATAGGAAGATCAATGGGACATAACAGAGAACCCAGGAGTAGCCCCACATAAATATACTCTACTGGCATTCAGCAAAGGAACAAAAGCAACACAATGAAGAAAAGTAGCCTTTTCAACCATGACACTGGAACAATTGGGCATTCACAAGCAAAAAAAATAAATTTGATACACAGACCTTCAAAAAATTAAATCAAAATGGATCATAGACATAAATGTACAATTCAAAACTATAGAAATGTTAGGGGACAATGTAGGAGAAAAATCTGCATGATTCTGAATATAATGATGACTTTCTGGATACAACATCAAAGCCACATCCATGAAAGAAATAAGTGATCAGCTGGATATCCCTAAAATTAAATATTTCAGCTCTGTAGAAGATATTGTGAAGAGAATGAAAAGATGAGTCAGAATATTGACTTTTTTCCTCTAATAAAAGACTATTATTCAGTAAATACAAAGAACTCTCAAAACTCTAGAAAAATTAACAACCAGATTTTAAAAACTGGCAAAACATCTGAACAGAACCTCACCAGATAAGAGAGATAGAAAATAAGCATATGAATATACGTTCAACATCATATATCATCAGGGAATTGCAAATTAAAACAACGAGATACTATAATGATTATTAGAAATAGAACTGTGAAAATTCAAGTTACTGAAAACAACTATTGGTGAGCTTGTGAAGCAACATAAATTATTCATTCATTCCTGGTGGGAATGTAAAATGGCACAGTAACTTTGAAAACAGTTTGGTAGTTTCTTACTAAACATGCTCCATATGAAACAGCAATAATGCTCCTTGGAATTTGCTGAGATGACTTGAAAATATTTCCACATAAAATTCTTCACAGAGATGTTTACTGCAAGTGTATTTGTAATTGACAAAATTTGAAGCAACCAAGATGTTCTTCAGTAGGTAAATAGATAAGCTGTGGTACATCCAGGCAACGGAATATTATTCCGTAATAAAAAGAAATGAGCTGCCAAGCCTTGGAAAGACATAGAAGAACTTAAATTGCATAGTACAAAATCAAAGAAACTGATCCAAAAAGGTTACATATTATATAATTCCATCTATGGGGCATTCTGAAAAAGAAAAACTATGGATACAGTAAAAAAAAAAAAAGAAAAGAAATCAGTGTTTGTCAGAGTTTAGGAGAGATGGAGATATAAACAGGTGTTATATGGAGGACTTTTAGGTAAAGAAAACATGGTTACACATCATTCAAAACCATAGAACTTACAACACTAAGAGCGAACCCTAATGTAAACTCTGGACTCCGGATGATAATGGCGTGTTGATGCAGTCTCATGGATTGCAACTTATGGAGCACTCTGGTGAAAGATGCTGAAAATGACAGAGGCTGTGTGTTTAGAGGTAGAGGGTGTGTATTACCTCTCCACCTCAAAAGGCTGGAAATCTAAAATGTATGTAAAAAATAATGTCTATTTAAAATTTTAAATGGAAATTTAAAAATTTTAAATGTTTGGATAATTGATAGAAGTGGCTTACTACAGGTGTTTTGAAATGCTGGTGTATTCTAAATCTTTTCTCCACTGAATCTACTCAATGTACCTCTGCTTTGCCTTTCCAGTTTCTCCTTTCTTCCTTTCCATTTCTTACATACCTCTTCTGGCTTTCACTTCATGATGCTTGAGGTATATTTAGAGTTGTGTGATAAGTTCAAATAGTGGAAGGTACTGGATTTCACTGGAAAGTAGTTATTTTCTTTCTTATTTCCTCACTTCAAGATCTCATTTGAAAATCTGATTATACCAAAGACTGATTGATAATAAGACAGTCTTTGGTACAACTATAATCCTTGCTAAGAAAAAAGGAAGAGATGTGTTAACATAAGAGAATGTAAGCATATGGCCATTGAATTGGATCTGAGCATACTTACTGCCTTATTTGTATGTCTCTAAAATATGATAATGTAAGCCTGAAAAAAAAATCTTTAGTTTTCATATCATCAATATAGATCTCACACACACACACACACACACACACACACACACACACACACACACACACAATGGCTTTCAATCACCTTCTTAACTAGGAACTATGAGAAATGATTTTAGTCTTCTACCGTTTTAATTGCATACATTTAAAAGACAATATACTTTGGATAATTTAGTATATTTTTCAACATGTAACTATTAGAAATAGTTTTAAAAGATTTTATTAATGCAACAGATTTTGATTACACCTCTACCACAGGTTAAAAGCTGGGAATAAAGTAATGAGAAAGATAAGTTGCATGCTTTTGTGGAACATGCATTCTAGTAGGAAAAAATATGATAAGCATTAAAAATACCAAATTACACAAAATAATGATAGTATAAGCACTTTTAAAATAGATTTAAAATAGTGCAGGGCATGACTAGGGAAGACCTGACAGAGGGGGTGAGATTTAACTTGAGAACTACAGAGTAAAAATGAACATAACAGGCAGATAGCTATGGCAAGGAAAATTCTTGGAAAAGAAAGTAATGACGTCCTTGTGCAGGAAAGGTTTGCACAAAAAAATAAACAAACATGAGGCCAGAAAGTAAGGGAGCAAGGGAAGAATTCATATGATGGGGTGGGCAAATAGGATGAAGTCAGATCACCAAACACCTTGCAAAACAAGGAAAAACTTGAAATTTAACCTAGACTCTTAGGAATTCATTGTGGGTTTTTAGTAGAGGAGTGTTATGATCTCTTTTTGTCTTTAAAAGTTGAGGCTGGTGGTGGTGTATAAAATTATGAGAAAAAGATGGTGGAATAGAGGAGGTTGCTTCCCTGGCTGCTTAGTGGCATGAAACCAAGCAGCTTCTCAGCAAGGTGGGTGAACTAAAAAAAGAGGGGGTAACTTTACTAGAATTTAAAACTGGACATTCAAATCAGATCTGGGATTCACGAGGTTGGATATAATAAAATAAAAAAGAAATCCCCAGGGGTATAGCTATTGCCCTGACCAGGTTGAAAGCAACAGCCAGAGTGATCCCTCTGAGCACAAAGGAATTAAAGGAACCTGAATTTTTAGGAGGCCTGAGGTGTGTCTGTGTATGGAGCATTTAGAGATCAAGGACACTGCTCAACTAATCTGAAAGACAGAGGCCATGCACAATAACATTGTGCCGGAAATAAACTGCCATGTCTTCAGACCTATGGAGGACAAAGGAAGGAATCATTTTGCCAGTCACAGCTCAGGGGCTGGCAGCTGGGGGAGATGAGTCCTGACAAACCAAAGTTTGGCCCAAAATACAGGCCCAGTAAACACACACTGCACAACATAGAGTGTGTTTAAGTGACCAGGAGAATATCAAACATGGAGTGAAGTTTACACAGGGGACAACTGATCATGGAAACCCACCTAGCTGTACCCCATCCCCTTCAATCCAGCTGGGAGACACACATCTGGTTGGAAAAGGACAGGAATGAGAGTGATTGGGTTTGGAGACTGAACTCAATACCAGGAAATGTAGGGGCTACAGGTGACATAGGGAATTAAGAATTGGCTCCCTCACCACACAGGGGGAGATCCCTGGGGTATAGTCTTCTGGCATAGATCAGCAAGTATTGGGCCCTGGAGGTGGAATGATTAAACAATCTTCAAATTAATTTGCATTCAATGAAGAGCCTGTATTCCACCTAAACCTAAGCCCCACCTCCAGGAATTCTGCCTATGGAATTATCTCTCTCATTTCAGCAATCCGGAGGGCCGTGCATCATGCTCCAGGTGATCCTACTCAAAATTACTGAGAAGAGAAGCTGAGAATCTTTCGAACTCAAATGGAAAGTTTTCTTCAACGTTTCATTGATATTTTTTGCCTCTCTTTTTTCTTTTTTTTTTTTTTCCTTTCTTTTCTCTGTTTAATTGTGACCATAATGGTACATGGACATTATACATACTCAAATATTTTTTTCTCATTTATAGCAATTTTGAAGACAGTTATTTTTCATGGATCACTTTTTTTGAGGACTAAGATGTTTGATTAGTATATTTTAGTTTTTTGTATTATTATTTTTTTAATGTTTAAATTTTTACTTTACATATATTCTTTCTCTTACCTGTTCCCCTAGATTCTCTTTCTCTTTTTGTCTGCTAACAGTCAATCTCTATTGCTCTCTCTTTCACTTTTCCTTTAATTTTTACTTCTATTTTCTCTCCTCCTTCCTCATAATCATCACATCCTGTATCACTTCTGCTTTCTTCCTGTCCACCATTTGAAATTATAAATCCTTTTGCAAACTTGCTGATTTATTGTAGGCAATAACTGATCATATGTTTCTATTTATTTTGATAATTAACATTGTAGATGTCATAGTAGGAATTATTTGATTTAATGCTGTATATTGTTTGCTTTTATTTTTGTTATTATTTGGCTCCTGCTAAACAGTAAGGCAGTGAGGTACTAAAAACCTTTGTGTACATTATAAGTCCACAGGATAGAAACTACTGCCTCAGATCCATACTGTTAGATAGGTAGATGCACAAAACAACATGAAAAATCAAGGGAACAAATCATCCCCAACAAACCAAGATACAGAATTCATTGACACCAATGTGGAAGAAATGTCTGAAGAGTTTAGAATATACATAGTTAAATTGATCTCCAAAGTAAAGGATTGTATAAGGAGTGAAATCAGAAAATACAGGAAGTGAACATTCATTTCAATAAAGAGGTAGAGATTGTGAAAAAACCAAAAGCAGAAATCCTCAAAATGAAGGAATAAATAAACCAAATTAAAATTTCAATTGGAAGCATCACCAACAGATTAAGATCACTTGGAAGATAGAGTTTTTGGCAATGAAGACAAAATATATAATCTTGAAGACAAAGTTGACCATGGAGAAAAGATGCCAAGAGATCATGAACAGAACTTCCAAGAAATATAGGATAATCTGAAAAGACCAAACTTAAGACTTTGGGGAATAGATGAAGGCTCAGAGATACAAATGAAGGGAATGCAAAATCTTTTCATTGAAATAATATCAGAAAATTTCTCAAACATAAAGAATAAAATGGAAAATCAAATACGGGAGTCTTATAGAACCCCTTATATTCCAAATTACAATGGACCCACACCAATTCACATTATTATGAAAAAACTTAACATATAGAATAAGGATAGAATTTTAAAGGCTGCCAGAGAAAACTGAAAGGTAATATTTAGAGAGAAATCAATTCATATTTCAGCTGATCTCTGAACCCAGACCCTCTAAGCTAGGAGATCTTGGAATAATATATACCAGGCTTGGAGAGAAAATAGATGCCAGTCGAGAATACTATACCTAGCAAATATAAGCTTCAGAATTGATGATGAAATAAAAACTTTCTATGATAAATAAAAGTTAAAAGAATGCAGAACTAGAAAGCCTGAAAGACAAAATATACTCAATATTTCATGAAAAAGAAATGAAAAATAAAAGTGAAAACCAGTAGAGAGAGGAACTACACTAAAAAAAACAGTGTGAAAAATCAAAGGAGAAACAAATTCAAACTGAAAACCAAAATAAATAAAAATGACACCAAATAAAAATCATATATCAATAATAACATTCAATGTAAATGGCTTAAACTCATTGATCAAAAGATATATACTGACAAATTGGATTATAAAAAACCAACAATATGCTGTCTCCAAGATATTCGTCTCATAGGCAAAGACATCCACAGATTGAAGGTAAAATGATGTGAAAGAAACATATGTTCACCTGAATCTCATAAACAGGCAAGGGTTTCTATCGTCATATAAGATAAAGTGGAATTCAACCCAAAGTTAATCAGAAGGGACAGAGGATTCATATTACTTAAGGGAATTATACTTCAGCAAGACATGGCAATCATAAATATTTATGCCCCAAACGATGGAGCACCTACATACATCAAACAAACCCTTCTCAATTTCAAGAAGCAAATACACAACACAATAATACTGGGTGACTTTAACACTCTTCTCGTGACTTGATAGATCATCCAAACAAAAACTAAATGAAGAAGCTACAGAATTAAAAAATACAATAATTTAAACTTAATAGATATAAATAGAATATTTCATTCATCGATGACTGAATACACTTTCTCCTCAGTAGCTCATGGATCCTTCCCTAAATTAGCCATATTGTAGACAACAAAGCAACTTCACAAATACAAAAAAAAAAAAAGAGAGAGAGAGATAATACTTTTCTTCCTATCAGATGATAATGGAATTAAAATAGAAATCAACGATAAAATTAAAAATAGAAGCTACTCTAACACCCATAGACTAAATAATATGCTATTGAATGATAAATGAATAGCAGAATAAATCAGGGATGAAATTACAGAATACTTAGAGGTGAATGAGAATAGTGATACAACATGTCAAAATCTCTGAGACACTATGAAGGCACTGCTATTAAAGTACATTGCATTGAATTCATTCATTAAAAAAGAGAAAGTCAATAAATAAGCAACCTAACTTTATATCTCAAAGTCCTAGAAGAAGAACAAATCAACACCAAAAGCAGTAGAAAACAGGAAGTAATTAAAATCAGAGCTGAAATCACAGAAATTGAAATAAAAGAAAAATTCAAAAATTGGCAAACCAAAAAGTTGATTCTTTGAAAAAAATCAATAATATTGGTAAACCCTTAGCCAAACTAACAAAAAGAAAGAGTAAAAACTCAAATTACAAAATTCATAATGAATCAGAAAATATCACAACAGATGATACTGAAATACAGAAAATAATCAGAACCTATTTTGAAAATTTATACTCTAATAAAATAGAAAATCTTAAAGACATTGACAAATTTCTAAAGACATATGACTTAACTAAATTGAATCAGGAGGACCTAGAAAATTTAAACAGATCAATTTCAAGCAATGAAATAGAAGACACCATCAAAAGCCTACCAATCAAGAAAAGCCCGGGACCAGTTGGATTCTCACCAGAGTTCTATTGGACCTCCAAAGAAGAGCTAACACCAATGCTCTCAAATTATTCCATGAAATAGAAAATGAGGGAACCCTTCCACACCCCTTCTATGAAGCTAGTATCATACTGATATGAAAAGCAGACAAAAACACATCAAGGAAAAAAAAAATTCAGATCAATATCCCTGATGAACATACATGCAAAAATTCTTAATAAAATACTGGAAAATCACATGTAAAAACATATTAAAAAGATAGTGCACCATGATCAAGTGGGGTTCATCCCATAAATGTAATTCATCATATCAATAGACTTAAAGACATGAATCACATAATTATATCAATAGATTCAGAAAAAAATTTGATAAAATGCAGCATTCATTCATGTTTGAAAAACTAGAAAAACTAAGAAGAGTAGGAATATACCTTAACATTGTTAAAGTTATGTATGCTAAACTCAAGGTCATCATCACTCTAAATGGGGAAAAATTGGAAACATTCCCTCTATAAACTGGAACAAGGATGCCTTCTTTCTTTCACCACTTCTATTTAACATAGTCCTGGAAACTCTAGCTAGAGCAATTAGACAGGAGAAAGAAATTAAAAAGATACAAACAGGAAAATAAGAACTCAAACTTCCCCTATTTACTGATGACATGATTCTACATTTAGAAGACAAAAAACAACTTCATCAGAAAACTTCTAGAACTCATAAATGAATTCAGCAAAGTGACAGAATTAACACCCATAAATCAATTACATTCCTAAACATCGGTGATGAATCCACTGAAAGAGAAATTAGGAAAACTGTCCCCCATTCACTATAACCTCAAAAAATAAATTTGAGAATCAATCTAACAAAAGAGATGAAAGAACTCTACAATGAAAACTAGAGAACACTAAAGAAAGAAATTGAAGAAGACCTTAAAAGGTGGAAAGATCTCCCATGTTCTTTGATAGGCAGGATTAATATTGTCAAAATGTCCATACTACCAAAAACACTGTACAGATTTAATGTAATTCCTATTAAGATTCCAATACATCCTTCATAGAAATAGAAAAAGCAATCGTTAAATGCTTTTGGAAAAATAAGAGGCCCAGAATAGCCAAAGTAATCCTCAGCAGGAAAAGTGAAGCAGGAAGTATCGCAATATCAAACCTCAGAATATACTACAGAGTTATATTAACAAAACATCCTTGCATGGGCACAAAACTGACATGAAGACCAATGTTACAGAATAGAAGATACGGAGAGAAATTCACATACATTTATTTCATATTAGACAAAAGCACCATACACATACATTGGAGAAAAAAATACCCTCTTCAACAAATGGTGCTGGCAAACTGGAAATCCACATGCAGTAAAAGTAAATTAAATCCCTGTCTCTCACCCTGCATAAAACTCAACCCAAAGTAGATCAAGGACCTCAAAATTAGACCAGAGACCCTGCACCTATTAGGAGAAAAAGTAGGCCCAAATCTCCATCATGTCAGCTTAGGAAACAAATTCCTTTGCAAGAATCCTAAAGCACAAGAAGTAAAATCAAGAATCAATAAATGGGATTGTATCAAACTGAAAAGCATCTTCACAGCAAAGTAAACAACGTAAACCGAGAGCCCACAGAATGGGAGAAAATCTTTGCATTAATCTCCAAGATATTAAATAATTCAAAAACCACCAAAAAATTTAGTCCAATCAATAAATGGGCAAGAAAACTGACCAAACACTTCACAGAAGAAATATGAATGGTCAATAAATATATGAAAAAATGTTCAACATCACTAGCAAATAAATGCAAATTAAAAGTACACTGAGATTTCATCTCACTTCAGACAGAATGGCAATTATCAAGAATACGTAACAAGGTTAGTGAGGATGTGGGGAAAATATTACACTCATACATTGCTGGTGGGAATACAAATTGGTGCAACCACTCTGGAAAGCAGTATGAAGATTCCTCAGAAACCTTGGAATTGAACCACCATTTCACCCAGTTATCCCACTCCTTGACATTTACCCAAAGGACTTAAAATCAGCATACTATAGTGATGCAGCCACATCGATGTTCACAGCAGCTCAATTCATAATAGTTAAGTAGCAGAACCAACCTAAGGGCCCTTCAACAGATGAATGGATAAATAAAATGTGGTGCATATACATAATGGGATTATTACTCAGTCTTAAAGGAGAATGAAATTGTTGCATTAGCCAATAAATGGACAGAACTGGAGACTATCATGCTGAATGAAATAAGCCAATAACAAAAAGCCAAAGACCGAATGTTCTTTCTGATATGTGGATGCTCACTCACAATATGCAGGGTGGAGGGAGGAGTGGGGGTTCACCCGATTGGACAAGAGGGAATAGGGAAAGAGAGCAGGGATAGAAATGGGCAAGAAAGTAGAATGAATTGGACCTAACTTTTCTATATTCATATATGAATACATGACCAGTGTAACACCACGTCATTTACAAGCACAAGAGTGAGAAGTTATACTCCATGTATGTATGCTATGTCAAAATACATTCTACTATCATGTGTAACTAAAAGGAACAAATTAAAAAAGTTAAAAAAAAATAGAAAAAAGAAAAAAAATGATGACAATATAAAATACTAAGGAACAATTAATGAGCAACTGCACTAGTGGAAGACACAACTAACCATCACTTTATCTAGAGAAGTGATGGTGGAAAAAGAGAAAATTGAAAATATTTAACACATTTGCTGAAATTACTGAAAAGAACTTCTTTCAAATTACATATAGTGGGAAGGGAAAGGGAAATAGTGAAGATAACACCCAGATATTCGTTAAGTAAGCAAATGAATATGCATCTGGTTTGGGCACAACATACAGATCTCTTGTCGGATTCTTTTATTTTTTTTTTCAGTAGAGATTCTCACAATGGGAAAATAGAAAATTGTAACTTATTGTTTTACCTCTGAGGAGATTATTTTAGGACAAGTAAAACATATTTCAGGATTAAGTCTCTGTTTTGATACATCGCAAAGGAGCTCTCTTCCCTAAATTGAACATCTCTAAATTCAGAAGTCACAAAGTTCTTCTCACTAGAATATAGAAAAGTGTATGTGATATATCAGAATTTCCTAATTTTAATGTTTCCATAGATATGTAACCACCAATAACTGATATCTAATGAATTGAGAAGTTTTCAAAATTAAATACATTGTAATTTTCTGCAAAATCTTTACTCATGTATTAATAATCTTTTCGTTTGACAAATATAGATATTATATTGATAGTGATAAAACTGAATTCTCTTTAAGATATTGATCATTTCAAAGACAAAAGCACATATATGTTTAGTCATGCTATGAGTCATATAAGTTTGGAAGACAGATCCATTAACTCACCAGAAATGGAACTAAGTCTCACAATTTCCTGAATGTAATCCCTCTCAAATCATTTTGTCAACAAGTAAATTCTGAAAATGCCATATCATTCAAGAAAAGAGGTTTGTCCACCATTGGACCTGTTATTTCTTCTTTATTGTCAGCTAAATGACATACTACAGCAGGGACGAAGAGGCATACAATCAATACTTAAGGTATTAAGTCTGAAAGGTCAGAGTTCCCACAGTGTGGCCAGAGCTTTGCTGATGATCACATCGTCAAAGTTGAAATAACAAAGCCCAACAAAGGTTAAAGGCTTGAGTGCCCAAAGAACTGCTTTAGCGACTTTCTGCAATGAGTCTCCTTGAACATGGTGGGTAACAAGTTATTCAAGGCCCC
The DNA here is from genome assembly GCF_902686455.1 of Sciurus vulgaris. Taxonomy (NCBI): domain Eukaryota; kingdom Metazoa; phylum Chordata; class Mammalia; order Rodentia; family Sciuridae; genus Sciurus; species Sciurus vulgaris. Next base: position 84,184,582 of record NC_136473.1, on the reverse strand, counting down.
AGTGACTGTGGAGAGTGAGGGGCTAAGGCCAGGAAGTAGTCATCACACAGAGCCAGAAATCAAATCAGCAGTTGGAAATAGACCCAGAGGCAAAAACTGACAACCCACTCACTAGTCCGGTGGACAGACACAGCCAGAATGACAGTTTGGTGACAACTGAATGTTCTGTGCTCCACAGCTTCCTAGAGTCATTGGTCTTAGAGAACTCCTGAGACAGGAGCAGGTCTGACCATGGGGCTCATGGGAACAAAGCTTAGCTTTCTTGGGCCCTGCAGAGGACACTCAAACTCAGAGAACTGCCATCCAGCTCCTGAGGTTCCCAAAGTATAGCTACTTAAAATTCATGAGGTTCAGTTGAATCCATTTGACAGAGTTCCTTGCAACAGACTCAGAATAACTGCAGTTGGATTAAGGAAGTTCATTGATAAAACCTTTAAAAAGATATTTCACATCACTGCAAAGATAAGATGTTCACCAAAAACTTATATGGATATTATATTTTTGTGGGATGCCTATTGTTTCTCACTGTTGCTCTTGTTCTGTCCATAGACGTCTAACATACAGATTCTGCATAATTTCTTAAATAACTCCTTCTTTTTCCAACCTATACTCTAGTCTTTGATGCTTATTGAAGTCGAGTAGAGAGTCTAAGTACTAGAGACTAAACATATGTCTTCATTTGTGGTTGAATTTTAAGATAGGAAATACATTTATGACCTTGAGAAATTTTATTATTACCTGTGATGCAATAGCATAGGAATTATTGTGATACTATATTTAGAAAAAAGCCACACATTATAGACTATCAAACTTGCTTATTGTTTCCACTTCAACAATTCTGAAATTTATCTTGGCAAATTGTCTTACTTCCCTTGGGGGTATTTTTCCTCATCATATACAAATGAGTTATATGTATTATAACACTCAAAACTATCTTTTTATCCCCAAACCCATTTCTGCTTTTCAATACATTTATTTTCATTTACTTCTTATATACAAAGGTTTCTGACTTTATCACCTCTCCTAAAGTCAACATATTCATTATAAGGAGGCACAAGCATTACCTCCATTATGCTTTTTAATAAAAACATGTCTAAACATTTAAATGTGAAATCATAACATTTTATTATAAATTAATTTCCTTTTACTTTTCTCTACCTTTGAGTTAGGTTACTATTTTGATTTTTTTCTAATTATATCAGTAAATTTGGTTTGGAAATAGTAAAGAAGATAATGTTATAAAATATTTTATATAATATTTTTGTGTATCTTATAGACATACAATGTCTAGTCAGCATTAAGTCTAATGAGATCTATTCATATAAATGCTTTTGCAGTTACATTATTAGATAAGATCATCCAGGAAACTGCATAAAAGATTATGGCCAGAAAAAGGGCCAGTGCCCAGGACACAATCCTTGGGCATATAACACATAGATTGCATTGTACCACCAAACGAGATGGTGAGCAGCAGCCAAAGAGGTAAGGAAAAAATGGGAGTTATTGATGTCTTGGAAGCCCATGGAAAGAAGGTTTCAAAGGATGTAGGATTTTCTTTGTTCAAGACTGCTAAGAAGTCAAAGATGAAGAGAGAGCGATGTCCTCAGCCCTTGGCAAGACAGTGACTGTTGACAACCACAACAGTACCAATGGAAAAAGTATGGGGGAAAGACTGCAGTAATTTCAGGGCTTAAATGAAAGTAGAAGTTAAGTTTTATTTTCTCTTTAATGAAGATAAAGCTTTGTACATAGTGAGAATTTCAGAACAGTGGAAGGAACTTTCAAGAGAAATATTAGAACATGGTGACAAAAAAACAAATGTTTACATTTTAGCAGCAACATCTTTTGATTCTTTCAATCCCACATTGTCTTATAAAGGACAGTATTGCTGTTACAGAAAACATTTTATAAGATATAAAATTCTTAATTCTGGTAAAATAACATAAATTTTAATTAGCCACAAATAGTTAATTATAAGCTTGAAATTTAAATAAGAAAAAAAAATTCTGGCCTGTAGAAGGCACTCAGATTAATTTTTGAATGAACAAGTAGATTATTTGTAAAAGATTGATCTATTTACTATTCTATAGAAAAGCATGTAAAAAAAAATCCCTAGACTATATTAGACATTTCCAGACTTTCTGCCAGGATTATATTTAACTTTGCTTCTTAAAATAAAGAACATTAAGTCCTTCTTGGTTTTTACCTTCAAAGAACAAGTAGATATTTGATGGATATTTGATTAGTAATCTATGTAACCATCGAAGCTCAAATGTTAAACATTACATTGAAAATCATTAGTCTACTTAAAAAGGAAAGTGAAAAAAATATTCAATGACATTTCTTTTGTTTTGAAGCACTATACTAGCATTTTATGCAGAACATTTTAAGATCTTGTCATAACAATGTAACATATACCACTGCAGTGGAATTTTTTCCCAGTGTTATTTTTTCTTTAGGCAGAACACCTCAAAATACAATGATAAAATTGTATTTGCTGGCAAAGCAGTTTCTATTAATCATCATAGAGCAGCCTTAGGGCAAAAGACTTTATAAAGCATGTGCTTGAAGTTGTTTGAATACATAAATTCAGGTAAGCTTGGAAAATGAATAGTAGGCTGAAAATTGATTGGTGGAGTGGGCTTCTGCAAATGTTTTTGTCATATTTTGAAAACAATAATTCAACAGCTAACATAGTAGTGGGCTCAGTAAGTAGTTAAGTAGCTAAATCTAAGGGAATTGAAGGCCTGCTGCTGACCAGTAATTCACAAGTAACTCTTCCCTATTACAGAACAATTTGTCAATAAAAAGCCTTTAGTTAGGTCACAATGAAACACTTGTTTCTCATTCCAAATTGTGTCACCTAGCATGGCACACACCCTTCACCCCTGGATATAGGTTGGTGGTGGAAGACAGCCTGGAGGGTGAGAATTGAAGGGGATTCTGGATTGCCAAGGAATTATGGATGTTTTCTCCTCATGTGATCTTGAATATGCATTGCCCTAAATGTCCTTCAATCAAAATTATGGACTCTGTTTACTATTTCTATATACTCCCTGGAATTCTCCACATGAAAACAATCAAATTACTTCCAGGAGAAATTGACTTAGATGTTTTTTGTCCTAGCCCAATGCAAATGTTACAGGTACAATTATTTTTGTGGAAAGGATTAATAAACTCAAACATAAGGAAAAATATTCCTCAATGACTAATTTGAAAAAACTAATGATAAAGAATTAAGTTTTAATATAATGATAGTAATTCTCATCCTACTATTTGCAGATAATATAAAATAATGATTTTATTTTTTTCTTTGCTAAATTTGCCATACTTGAAAACATTTCTTTTCTAACACTAGAATTTCAAATGTCTCTTTTCCCATATAGGGATCATGCATGGACTTATCACCCATTATTAGACATTTATTTCAAGAAGTTTCTCTCGTTCCCCTTCCCTCACCCCCAACTTCTCTTTCTCTTCTTTTCCTCCAATCTCCATTACTCCTATAATCTATTATGGATACTATAGTGAGCTTAGGATATTTTACTATTTCTTTAAAGGGTACTATGATGTACAATATGATGCACTATATCTTGAAAAGTTCTTAATTTCAAGATCACACATAATTCAAAACAAATTAGTTCCCTTCATTAGCAAATTTCAAAGTTCAATTTTCTTCTGTTCAAGCTTCTAATGAGTGATAGTTGTGTTTACCAACACAGGAGAATATAATCCATTCTATTTAGAATGGCAAATTATTTATAAGCCTGTTCTAGAGAGGGCATTGATTCTTTTTGTAAGTAATCAATTGTTCTGGGATGAAAACATTTTATCTTAGTTCACATGCTGCTGTTTTCAGCTTATGCTTATTTAGATTTTCAAATTTAATCCACAGCGGTTACTTTTTGGTTCAGTTTCCCATTTTTGAAAAACATAGTGATGAATTTTTTTCTTTATAAAATTTCCTCCAATCTACTCTTTTCAATATTTCTCCCTCCTTAAATAGGTTTTATTAAGCTGATGCTTAATCACCACTTAGTATGTAGTTTTTCTTAATGACCTCTACCATTTTGCAAAACACTCCATGTATTTTGTGAATCCAGGTCTAATACTTGAAATGACTTAGAAGTTGCCTGTCCAATCTCTTCATTTAATAGATGGGAAAACTGAGGTTCTGACAGGTCAAATGATTTCTTCAAGAAGTTAAAACTGGTTAAGACAAAGAATATTTCTCAAAATTAATTTCCAAAACAGTGTATGTTGGATCACTTGAAAAAAATTCCCCAAAATTTGTTAAGTAAACATATTTTAAACAATAGCAAAATAATTTCATTGCAGCTGCATGAACTATTTAAAAAGTAAAATTATCATTACTTCAAATATATAAGCTTGAAATTTTCATTTCAATGAAATAATACCAACATTTTTTTCTTCTAAAATTTCACAGGAATGGTTAGTTATGCCCTTAAATATGCCTGTGGCTACTTCTACACTTGAATTATTGCATAACTATTCCTGCTCCACATATGATCATATAGATGATCTTTGTCTGCTTGTACAACCTTTGGAAGATGTGTTTTTACTGAGTGGCCATGTCCTAGGACACCGATGATGGGTCTAGATGAAACTCAGAATAGCACTTTAATGGATTTGCTGCTGGCTATGGAGAAGTAACTTTGAATTAAATCAAATATATTCTTTATCTTACTGTGAATCAAAAGAGGAATTCCTGCATGGGTGCTCAGTATTTAATTTAACCTACAAAAGAATAAATTTCCAAGTAGTTCCTGTATCATAAATTCTCATTGCTACCTCTTTACCTTCACGTAACATGTAAATCATTTGTTCTATAGTTGAAATATATGCTTTAGTATATAAATATTTCAAGTCTTTGTAAGCATTTCAGAAATGCTCTCCAAGGTAGAATGCCATAGACTTCTAACAAAGCTATGAGTTAATCTCTTGTAGCTGTGCAACATAAATTTAATTCATCTGATTGCTTGATGGATCGGTTTGTGCTTATCTAGTTTTAGTATTTGGTAAGTAGCAATGTGAAATTTATTAAGCAAATGATCTCTGGGATGTAGAGTGGTCTCCATTACAGAAGCAACATAAATCTGATAGCTACACAGACTAAGGGCAGAAGCAGCAGTGAAATAAATGTATCAACCCCTGAATCACTTTTTGAAATAAAATGCTGGAGCTTCAGTTTTATTCATGAGTGGGAAATTTTAATGTATGAAGTTCACTAAAGAATGAGTACAGTAGTAGCTAGCTGTGTCACAGAGTGTTTTTAACAGTTCACTATTTGAAAGAAACTCTAATGTTGTCCTAGTGCTGATGCATGTCATATTTTACAAACAGGAAAAATTACAGTCATTTCACTTGACCTTTGTCCATGTAAGACCACACCTCTTAACTGCCCCTTTCCCCATTTTACTCAAAGACATTGCTTTGTCACATACAACTCTTCCCCGTTAAACCTCTGCATAGTAACTTGATTTGCTCTTGATTATATTGGTTATACATATCTGAAACATAAATATCGTTATCGTTTTTATAATAGTATGTTCCTTAGAGTAGAAAATGCATTTAAAACCAGTAAACCCCCAAGCAAAAACTGCGTAATTTAATGATAGTTAACAATCATAAATTGGACATATAGACTACATCTTGCCACCCTATTCTTTTTTAAAATATAAAAAATAATAAAACTTAAAACTTCCTTGTTATTTTCTTTTATTGTATTTGGGCATTTATTAAAAGAAGAAACCTGTTCTTTAGTAAAAGAAGAAAACTGTCCTTCTTTTTAACAGCAATTTTGATAAAGCAGATAAAAGTGATAGCTAGGCTGTTTATCAAGTGCTTGTTTTCTAATCTTGACATTGTTTATCTAGCCTGTATTTCCTTTGGGGAACATTACCAGAAGTGGCTACCCGGTGTACTTTAATCTTTCTAGTTTGTGATATGGTTTAACTGTGAACTTTGTTCACATTATCCTATCTTCACATCAGTAGTATCCAATCCGAATTAATCTTTGTACAAAAGTAGATTTCAAGTGTAATCCTTGCTATGTGTAGTTTCACTTGAAAATTGTAACTGGTTTTCCTTTGTATCAAATGTGAAATGTAATGAATAATTTAGGCTTTTCTAGTTCAATTTCTAATCATGGATATTTAAAAATATCTGAAGGATGAAGGATGAAAATATTTATAATTAGAAATACTATTAGAGAATTGCAACCTATTTTGTATGGTTCCTTTTTCTTGATTTATTGATAGATTACTTCAGAAGGACAACCTCACATGTGGGTAGCTTAAACCTTACAAAGGTCATCATAGGGCTGTATTACTAAGCTCTCAGACATGATAATTTGTTCTAAATGTAACTATAATGTTATGAGATTAACTAATAGGTCCTTAGAAAGTTAGCAAGAAATTTTGAAATGTCTGTCTCCTAATTCACAATACACCATCCTGCAAAACAAAGATGATTTATTCTGTTTTTATGTACACTATTAAGTGTACATTCTCATCTATCTCAATTCTCACATAATAACTTTGGAATAACCAATAGTGGTAATTACGCCCATTTAAAATATTTGCCTAATGTTGAACACTGATTTTTTTCAAACCTTCCTCTGTTATATTTTTTCTAGGATATCATTATTTTGATCATATTTCTCTAGACATGTGACAGTTTGAAATTTCAATGCCCTTTAGAACAGATCATGTTGTAGATTAATATGCTGTCACTTTCTTCTACCTATGGGATAGCTCTTCCTTCCATGTTACATAGTCAAAGGGAGTATGAAGTAGTGAACATGATCATTCAAAAGTTAAAATATCAATGCACATTTCCTATCAAATGGGACTCCTTGAGAAGCTGTTATTGCAACAACACACTCATTTGAAATAAAAGCAAAATGTCTCCTTATATAGTAGTCCTTCACTTTACTGAGATAGTAGCTTTGTATTTTTTATATCCCTCCCCAATAAATTTATCCCATTACTTCCCTCAGAATTCTGAAAAACAGAATGTGTCAATTCCATGTTGCTCTTCAGGGTCCCTCTTCAAACTATCATTCCAACATCCTAATAGTTTTCAAAAGGAACTCCCTTTCTTATGTGTATGCCTTTCTGAATCTACATCTCTATATCTTGTACTATCATTTCTCTTATAATTTCCAGAGTACCTTAACACTCATTAATTGTTTAACCTTGTATCTCATCTATGTTTGGACATTGACTTTATATGTTAAAAATACAGATTAAATACATAACTGAGGAATAAAGATATTGAATTAAATATAATGTATTTATATTTCCTCAAAAAACTCACTAAGATAAAAATAAAGGGATATTTTTTAATGTGGAAACATACTGACAAAGATAACCAGAGTAGAGACAAGCACAAGCCTAATTTAGGGGATGGAAAATGTACAGATAGATGGTATCTCATTTAACAATCTAGGAAAATTGAATCCCCAATCTGTGACAGAAGGGCAGGAAACAACCTCATTAACACTGAAGAATATCCTTTAAAATTAAAAATTGTCAATGTCAGTTTTCTGTTGGGAAGTAAGGACCTGGTGGACTAAAAAGAAGATAATCAGTTGAAAAATTTAAGCGACAGTTAAAACTGCACACTCCTTAGTCAGGATAAAATAAAATATAAATAACAATATGTGCTGACAAGGATATAGATTATATACATAAAATGGTGTTTTTTTTTTTTAGGAGTGCAAGCACATACATAGGCAAGAGAAATGAATGTTCATGTCCATACAAAGATTTATACATGAATGTTCATGACAATTTCATTGACAATGGCCAAAAATGGAAACAGCTTTAGGGTCTATCAGTTCATAAAATTGATACAACAAAGATGGTACCTTTATATAATGGAATACTACTCAGGAATATAAGTAAAGAATCACAGTAATGCAAGAACTTGGATGAATCTCAAAATCTTCATGCTGACAGAAGCAAAGCACAAAAGATTACAAACTGTGTCCCATTTATATTCATTGCAAAATTACCTATGCTCACAGTCTGGGGTAAGGACTGAAGGAAGAATTGACTGAAAGGAACCTCAGGAATCTTGGTGAGTGGCAGATATATTCTTAACTATGGAGGTTTGGTCATAGGTGACTACAATTGTCAAAATTTACTAGATCATGTCCTTTAAATAAATGTGATTTATGGTATATCTCTTATTTCTCAATAAAACCGATGAATGAAAAAGCAGTTTACAAAACAACAAAGAAACAAGTAGAACCTTGGATTTTCTCAATCAAAGCCTGTTTTCAAAGGAGTCATTTTATTTTATACCAGCAAAAGACCAATAATAGGCAAGATAGGTTTCTGGACTGATAGATATTTGACTGTGGAACATGCTTTTGAACACAGGGTTAAATAAGCACTTAAAATATTGAGTACAGATTCCCTAGCTTTCTCTCCAATTTATCTTCTAGAATGACAGCAGCCAGGACTATAATCTTTATGCAGGCTATTAAAAGATTATATATGGGGAATCTGCTCAGCTGAGAGAGAAAACAAATATGTTTGTTTTTCCTAAGAAAATGGCATACTTATAATGATGATCACAGTAACAAGGCCCAACCTAGGAAATTAATGTTCCAAGTCAACTTTAAATGTCTGACTTTTAAATATTAACAGATACCTAAGGATCATCACCTGTGAAAAATCTTCCAATTAAAACATCAAAATAAACATAGAAAAGAAAGAAATTTCTGGAAATAAAGACTATGCAGGGAAAAAATACAAATGTTTTGTTGATATTAAAAAATGAGATTTTTCAGGAAAAAGGAAAGTGCTACATAAGAATTTAGCAGAACTGAAAACTCTACTGAAATTTTCAAAGATAAAGTGAAAGAAATCTATCCCAATGTGGAGAAGTATGAAAGGAGAAAAAATATAAGAGGTAGAAAATTAGAAGACAACTGCAAGAAAATAAGAGGAACAAAAAGATAACAATATCCAAGTAACAGAAATGCCAGAAAGAGAATAACAAAAACAGAAGTGAGAAAATAATCAATTACATAATTCATGAATATTTCCCACAATTGAACATGGTTCCAAAAAATATAAATTTAAAAATTGACCCATATCAAGGTGCATTAGCATGAAATTTTAGAACACCAGAGGCAAAGATCAGATTTTATTTGTTTCCAGAGAGGGGAAAATAATGGGTCTCATGAAAAGAATCTGTACTTGGAAAGACTTTAGGCTGCTTAAGAACAATACTGGGAACTGGACACAATGGAGTACTATCTACAAGATTCTCAGCAAATATCATTTCAGATCTAGGGCTTGATATCCAGCCAAACCATAAATCAAGGGTAATAGTAGAGACACGCAATGTCTCCAAAAAAATCCATTGTATACCTTTCACAGGCAGCTATTCTAAGAAGAGTTTCTTTAAAAAAAAATAAGGGGGTGAGGGCTTATGTACTGACTTTGCTAGAAATATGGTATGAAATTCAGGGGGAAAGCAAAGAGCATCTTTGGGATTGCGATGAAATGGAAAGTCCAGGAAGATCACTGTAGCTGAAGGACAGGCATAAAGGAAAATCAACCAGAATGGAGGCAGGCCAGAGTGTTCAGAACAGATGTCTTCAAAAGACACATTTTATTCATCAGAAGTTCTGTACTAAGAGGAGATTTAGACAACTGATGAGGAGTATGGATTTGAATTAGTGTTAAATAGGTAAAAAATATAAGCATGCAAAAATAGGATTTTTTAGTCCAGAGGGTGAAAAATACTTTTAGTACACAACAGGCTCATAATAGCATTCATATATTCATAATTATGTAAACACTTATCTAACCAAAATTATGACAACTGTAATGAGAAGGGAGAAAAGTGTGTGTGTGTGTGTGTGTGTGTGTGTGTGTGTGTGTGTGTGAATGTGGAAAGACGTGAAGATATGGTAGTGAGTGACAAAACTCATGTTCTCAAGAGACAAATAAGACCTGAACTAGAACAAAGAGTCAAGTCACAGCAATTTAAGTTCTGCTATTTAAAGTACAGAAGTAAATACCAAAAGAATCAGCTAAAATGTTGAAAGTAGTTGCTCTGTATACAGGAAAATTGGAAAAAAGAGCACAATAAATTTTGTCTATTACAAACCTAAAAGAACTACTTCTATCTCCTAGCCTGTGTGTACATATATAAGTTGGATAAAGATTAAAACAAAACTGAATGAAAAATATTAGAAAAATCAGAGTTATTATCCTGGTCCAGGATTTCCTAATCATGTGTATTTGTAATGATCTTCATCTCTCCTTTGGCCACATGTATCATCATATAATCACACTTCATTATCACAATCAATCTTCAATCTGGGTCATCAGATAGGAAGAAATGCATTTTTGTTTTGGTCGTCAGTATAAATTCAAGATTAGCCTTCAGTTTTTTTTGTTTTGTATGATCTTCCAATATCTGAATTTACCATGTTATTCTCATTGTGTTTCACAATGTTTTTCTATCCTTAACACACTCCTAGTCCTGTCCCCAAAGCTTTTCCTCCTTCTCCCTATCTGCTCACCACCCTGAACCACATATTCGGTCAATTGCCAACACTTCTCCAAAGGCCAAGGATTCCTTATGTACTTGATTTTCTTCATTGTTATTTCTATTTTTTTTTTCTTTTTTATTTGGTACTGGGTGCTTAACACTTCCCTAACCCTTTTTATTTTATTTTTTTTAATTTTGAGACAGATTTCATATTCTTTCCAGGTTTCAAAACAGAAGCATGGATTCTTCTACTGTTATATTGATTATTCTATTCTATACAACTCAAAATATCAGCTTTACTCCTGTTTTTCTCATACTCATTTGATAGTTCTTTCATGAGGCTTTGTTTTCTCAACTTTCCCTTTTTTAATGAAAATATCTATAATGTTTATCATTTTCTACGCAGTAAAATATTCCTGACTTCTCCTTCTCCATTTTAACTAGGTCAGGTCCTTTTGAACTGTGTCATAGGCAAAATTCTCATACATCATCTCTGTAAATCCCTGGTCCCTGGTGAAAACACATCTCCCAGTTTTTCAATCAAACACTACTCTAGGTACATCTGAGAAGGGATTTTCCTGATGTAATTAAGATCTGAGGTTTTAATCAGTTGACCTTAAGATGAGATTATCCATGTGAGCCTGTCCTAATCACATGACTCCCTGAAGAATGGAGAGGTTCTTCCAGATGGTTGCTCAAGAGAAAGTCAGAAAATTCAAAGCATGACTGCTTGCTCAAAGATGTAGGGTACACATGGCCAGGGATGTAGTGGTCTCTTGGGGGTTGGACCAACCCTTATTAACAGACAGCAAAGAAATGGGGACATTGCCTAAAAGTAACTGAATTCAGCCAAGAACAAGAATGGGCTTGGAAAATGATTGTTTTCTTCCTTGATCTTCAAGATGAGAACTCAGTCCAGCCCAGCATGGTGGTGCACATCTGTAGTCCCAACAGCTCTGGAGGCTGAAGCAGGGTTTTTTTTTTGGCAAGTTCAAAGCTAGCATCAGCAATTTAGGTAGGCCCCAAGCAACTTAGGAAGGCTCTAAGTAACTTAGAGACCCTGTCTTAAAACTTAAAAATAAAAATAAAAAAAGCTGAACATGTGACTCAGTGGTTAAACACCCCTGGGTTCAATCCCCAGTACCAAAAACTGAGGCTCACACCTTCACTTACATTTCAGCTTAAGTCATCCCCTATTTGCAGTAGTCTCCAATTCATGATTTTATAGTACTTTAAAATTACCTCTTATTCATTCTCATCCCACTCTCCACTCATACTCTTTCATTTTAAGTGTAAAAGTTGAATTCTAACTTTGTTTTACTTTTTAGGTGGTGGGATTGGGTTGATGCTACGTTATATATAATGTTGATCATCATGATTTTCAAAATTATCATTAACTGGATTAGCTTAGGAATAAAAGGTCTCCCCATTCAGCCTTCCTCACATCCACACCAGCAGCAGCAAATGCATTGTTTTCATGTACACAAATTTTTTGTTAATGATTACCTGTCAACTTTCCATCAACTTTTCCCATGCAAAACTCTTTTAATTTAAATTGATTATATTTTAACCAACAGATAAAAATCATACATATTTATGAACTACTTTGTGATGTTTCAATGCATGCATACATTGTATAACCTTTAAATCAGGTTAAACATCTCTAGTTCCTCAAATACTTATCATTTCTCTATGGTGAAAATATTCAAAATCTTTTCTTATAGCTTCTTGAAGTGTGTACTACACCATGATTATCTATAGTCACCCTACTGTGCTCCCCAGAACCTCTTTCTCCTACCTGTAGTAGTATACATTGCTCTACCTCTCTCCAACTCTCTCCCCAGTACTCTGCCAAATGTCTGGTAACCACCATTCTATCCCAACTTCTATAACCTCAAATTTTTCATTTTCCACATGTGAATGTTTCTTGTTTATTTTACTTTTTATAATGCTCTCCAGTTCCATCCATATTTTCTCAGGGAAGGATTTCATTCTTTTTTTTTTACAATTGCCTGGTACTTCATTGTATATCTGTGCCATATTTTCTTTATTCACTCATCAACTGACAGAGCTTTTAGATTGTTTCCATTTCTGTTATTGTAAATGGAAGTGAAATTGTCTCTTTGATATACTGCCTTCCTTTACTTTGGCTACCTATTTAGTAGTAGGATTGCTGAATGTCATGGTACTTCTGTTTTTTGAGAAACACCTATTAACAGCTTTAGTGTACTTTCTCCTCCCAGGGTATGCTGGGTTTCCCCTTCCTCCACATTCTCAACAGCATGGGTCATCTTTAGCCTTTTTTCATAGTAATTGTCCTCATTTGAGTGAGGTGATATCTCATTGTGGTTTTCATTTGTATTTCCATGAAGATTAGTGATGTCGAAAAAGATTCTTTGGACTTGTCTCAATCTTTTGTACATTCAAAGGCCTCATTATTCTGACTTTAGCAGCAGTCACACATTTTATGCATTACATGCTAGAACTCTGGAAATAAGTAATCACTGCATGTTGCTGAGTTTTCAGATCAACTGCCTCCTTACTTTGAATATTCAGTTTATGAATGTCAACATCTCTTGCAAAGTCATTTTTATCAACATTTTAAAAATTCTCTAGTAACCAGCTCCCACATCACTTTCCAGCAAGAGAGGAGTTCAGCATTTGCAATCTTCTAGCAATAATCTCAGTTACTATATCATGACAATTAAGCCAAACCAGAATCTATAATACTGGGAAGAGAGGATTACTTGAATAGATGATGTCTGCCATGGATGAGGTCATTCTTTGCAGAGTGTCAGAAAACATACTTTCTGCGTTCTCCATAATAAATATTCAACCTTTTCTGTCCTTTAGAATTTTTAGCTTTGAATTCTTCCACAGAAAATACAGATGTGAGGATAGGGAATGTTACAGGATTCTGAATTTACCAGCACAACTAATCTCATAGCATCTTGCTCCTCAGAATTAGAGATGCCTGAAATCTCAGATGCCCCGTAAAGCCTCTGAGTCTGGTTCATTGTGATTACAGCCCAATTTTTAATTCCTACCCCTCTTCTGCTCCCATCTCTGTATGCTATGGTCTCTGAAGTCACCTAGAATGTGTCTTTTAGACACCAGTTCTAGTCTTTGCATGCTTTCTCTTCCTTCTTCCTCTCAGATTGATGATAATGCAAACATGTTAGAAGGAAATGAACCAAAGCATGAAGAGTATGGGAGCTTTCTGTTTTCTTCAGTTACTACATTGCATTTCGTTTTCTTCTTAATTCATACAGTTACTTGGAGCTTGTTCTCAACAAATATGTACATATATATATATTTATTTTTTTAATGTCCTAGGATATCTCCTGGAATATTCTTTTTATCACCATTTGGGGCACATATAGATTCACAATTGATAGCACTTTTGAAAATGAAACTGTAAACTTGCTGTGAATTTTAAAACTTTATGCATTTAGCATGTTCTTTCATAGTCTTTATGTTTTACAATCTGACTTTTGAAACAAGTTCCAATTCCAGCTATTATTTTGTATACCACATGGAAATAGATCATAACATTCCCTTTTAAATTTTTACTCTTCCATTATTGGTGAAGGCTCTTTTAGTAGCAAGTATTTGATAACATACTTCTGTAGAAAGTACTACACAGTCTACAGAGAAGTTTAAATAATATCAGACTGGTAAGCAAATAAGGCATATGCAAGTAAAACAAAAGAGCCAGGAAGCAAGGAAGAATTTGATAGTATTAAAATGCATACACAGACCAGAGAAGGATTTCAGCTGCCAGTTCCTTACCACATTTGACATTTTGCCAATCTTACTAGAATCTTTGCAAATGTAAATTGCTTTAGGACTTGAGGTTGTTCTTTAAAAAATAATCCACCCATATTTTGTAAATAAGTCATGAGAAATATCTGTTATGACAAATGTGTGACCGCTGATGGAAACTGTCCTTTACACTCCACTGAGGTTTACTATGCCTTCACTTGCAAGGAGAAAATGCAGGCATAGCTCATACCCTTTTCTCCAGCCACATTTCTGTAATAGAAGCCCATGCCAATTAGCGGTACCAAATTAGTAGGAGGAATAACCAGAAAGGAGTCAGCAAGACCTACCTAACAATTTCAAATCCATTCCCAAACTATTTTTAAAACGTTTACCAGTAATTAGGTTCCTCGTTTTATCACATTTTTTTTGACAAAACTGAAGACTATCTTTCCTAATTTCCATTTACAAACAAGTATTAACAGATAATAATAATGATTTTGCTAAATGAATAAAATTTCAGGTAAATTCGCCAATGATGGCACCGGAGAACTTATCCACAAGATCGCTCCTCTTGCAGTCTTGTGTTTTAAGGGATATCACGTGAGGCATCTATGTCTGTGGGGGAACGTAAGGAGCGGAGCTTTCCGGAGGCTTCACAAGCAGTTAAGTTTTCTGGAGAGTCCTGGTTTATGTGCGCAAGGACATTACACCTTGAATTTTCATTTTTGCTCAACATTCTGCCAATTCTTTTCCAATTGTAAATTCAAACTCTCTTTGTTAAAATCTTATACCATCACTCCTTTATGCTTTGGGGGCACCTTTGACAATCTTCATAACAAATTTAATATCTCTGCTTTTCCTATAATTGAACCCACCTTTCACCTTTCATTTTTTTGTTTGTACATCTGCTTGTTTTTTGGAGTGGTGCAGATAGAACTCTGGGTCATTCACATGGTAGACAGGTGCTCTTCCACTGAGCTAGACCCTCACCCTTGACTTCATATACTCATAGCTCCTGTTTTATTTGTCTCATATTTATCTATATATCTGGACTTTGGCCAAAATATTTAACTGTTCTGTGATTTTGGGGGGGGATTTTTACTAAAAAAATACCTTAATGGTAACTACATTGCAAGATATGATGGAGATTATGGGGTAAATAAGATAATGTATTAAAAGGTTTCAAGCATAAACCTGGGAGCCTTGCTTACATACCAAGCTCTATTTCTTCTTTTCTTATTTAATCGTATCTTTCCTTACTTGGGATATTCTCTTTTGCTATACTTAATTTAGATTTATATTTTTCATCGATGCAAAACAGATTAAAATCATTCCTGTTTAATATTTCTTATATTTATTGATATTGTCTTGCTGCATTATTATTTTTACCACCAATAAGTAGGAATTAAGAAAAACCAGGGGATTTAAAATAGGTTTGATTAAACCAAGGGGCAAAATAGGCTTGATCATACCAGGGGTCATTCAGTGGTAACAGTTGGGACCATGTGCTTCAAAAGACCTTTGGTAGAGCTGGACATTGCTGACCTTCCCACTTTCCAGGGAAAGGGAAAATGGGAGGCCATTTTCATTGGATAGTTGATGTCATGGTCTAAGACATTTTTGGTTTCCACTGTTCACACTTGACATTTGAGTCCTATGTAATTTTGATTATTGCCAACTCACTCCCTCAGGATGATCTCCTGCCTTAATAATAGTTCCCTAGCTACAAAGTCACTGAATCCAGTTTTTTGGGGAGAAAACATGATCATGTCTTGGTTCCATAAGAGTAAATCAGGCATGCTGTGTTCACAAAATGGTGCTGAATTTTCCTATCACAGAAAGAAACAGTCCTGTGTTCATGTGTACAGTTCCATGGTTCCCAAAGCTCTTTCAGGTAAGAATAAACACTCAGTGGGTTTTCGTTTTGTTTGTTTGTTCGTTTTACTCTAAAGGGACACCATCTTATCCCATTAGTTAAAGAATACTTAATTTCATAAATTGAACCTAAAAATATGGACATTTACAAAACATGAAACCTATTTATTCTAGTCAAAGGATGGGTTATCACTGAAATTGAAGTGGTATTGTGTAAAGTTTTTGCTGGATGGTTGTTCTATTTATTCTATTTCTCATGCAGATTCTGAGACATTTGAACAGTAGCAGTCTGTGATGTGGCAGTCCCTTTTTCCAACAATACTAAGAATCAGTCCTTTGTCTACACACACCAATTGCAATGCAGTCTCTGTTCTATCAAACACTGATGTTGTTGCCTATTTTCAGCTGGTTTGATGACCACATTCCAGACTCAAAACTGAGCACTGCTGTTATGGTACAAACCCTGGGTTTTCCTCTTGAAGGACACTAAAAATACCCACCAAATTTGTAATTTTCGAGATAATTTTGACCTTGACTTTATAAAGGGGTAGCATGCATCTGGAGTATGTCTTCTTACCTTGACATTATTTCAAGTGTTGTCTTTTAACCCATCTGCTCTTAGTTTTGACTAAGTAAATTCATATTGAATTCTTTGGTTCAGTAGCTATGTGAAAAAACACAAGTGCAAATATTTAAAAAATGATGCAGTATATATTTTACCTAACACTCATTCCACTTAAAGAAAATGATATTTATGTGGGTATATTATACTAATTTACTAAACTTACTTATAACATTTAAAATGTAATATTTTATTTCCAACTACTTTTCTTCCCTTCAGGTGGAAACAAAGTAAAATCAAAGTACAACTTCATTTTTCATTTTAATTCCTTCAAAGGAATGTTTGGGCTTGCCAAGCTTTCAAACTCTGGTTCTTGTGGGGTGCTTATTATAGGCACCGAAGGGTGAAAAGTGTACTCATGCCCATACTGTGACAATGAAAGAAAGTGATTTCCAGCTGTCCTTCAGTCTTTGCCCCAGTAGAGGGATCGCACCCTGGTTCAAGTGAGACATTTCTTGGGAGGCAGGAAGAAGCTGATGCAACTGGAAGCTTTGTCATCTGTCCCTGTGACCACAGACTCTACCCGGAGATGCTCCTACTAGGTCATGTATTTAGAGCTGTGGTCATGAATTTAGACTATGTAATTAGAACTGCTGAGGAGAGAAGAGGAAGGCTAGACAGTGATGGTCTCTCCTTCAAATTCTTATAAAAGTCTCTTCCTGCCCTTGTTTGCCTGATGTTGATCCAGAACTTTTCAAGCTATCAATTTAATGTAATAGATGCTTGTTATGACATTAACAAGGAAGGTCAAATTACACACAAAGTGAATTTGGTATTTCAATTTGGTCAGAGTTTTTCATGGACAGAATACTGTATTTTGACTTAAGAAAAGGATTTATTATCCACAGAAAAATATTCAGTAAGATTGAAGATTTCTTCCTTTAGGGACTTAGACTCTCAGTCAGCAATTAACCTTATCAGTAAGTCAGAGAGATATTGGTTAGAAAACCTTAATGCCAAGGTAAAGGAGAGAAGTGGGAACAAGAAAGAACTTACAGAAATAGGAAAATAAAAAATGCATACAATGGGAGCTGGAGATATAGCTCAATTGGTAGAGCCCTTGCCTCATAAGCACAAGGCCCTGGGTTCAATCCCCAGCACCACAAAAAAAAAAAAAAAAAAAAAAAAAAATTTGCTTACAATGTGGAAGAATGTTCCTGGTGACATTTCAGTGCATGTAGTCACTCATCACAACTGGTGGAAAGAAAGAATAAATTTGCCTTGCATTGCTTCCCTAAGGAACAGTACAATAAGAATTTGCTTCTTTTGTAACTTGATAAGAGAGCTTTATTTTGCCCTTTAACATGATGCATGTTTTTCAGATTAATTAACAATATTAACTTGCTCATGTTAAGAATGGGAGCACCACTGAAACTTCTGGCAGTCAGTCAAGCCACTCAGGATCTTTAGAGCAAGTATCCCAACCTAGTAATAGCACCTTAGCATTATTGCTATTCAGAGAGGCCAAATGGATGAAAAAAAAGTTACCCCCTTTGAAGTCACTCCACTGTGAATAAACTTACACATAAAGGCTGCCTGATGTTTATTATAAAATCACTGGAAAATTTTAGAAGACATTAGGGCATACTCTTCTAACAGGCTCCAGGATGTTTTCTCAGCACTTTCTCCTACACTATGGTAGTTTGCACTAAAATAATCTGCCCAGGGGGATCTCAGTCGTCACCCAGACAAGATCTCTGATTTAAAAGGACAAAAAAGAGGAAAGAAGGAAAGAAGAATGGAGGGAAGGAAGGATGGAAGGGAGGAAGGAAGGAAGGAAGGAAGGAAGGGAGGGAGGGAGGGAGGGAGGAAGGAAGGAAGGAAGGAAGGGAGGGAGGGAGGGAGGGAGGGAGGGGAAAAAAAGTAAGAAAGAAGAACGGCCAGGAAGATGAATGGAAGTGAGAAGAGAACAGGAAAAATGGAACAACAAAAGCAGTTGAGACATTTACTCTCTTTTGCTAAACACAACTAGGGAGAAAAAGAAAAATTTAACTATCTAGTATCTTCATTGAATTGAGAGCTGTCAACTAAAAAATGACTCAGTATGAAAGAGAATTCCATTTAGTGATTATTTAAAAATGAATTTAATCACTTGATGATTATTTTGAGGCACCTAGGGGGGCTATGCTTTGTTCTTTCCAGAATCAGTGGGAAAGTTGAATGTGCCACCTTGTCTGATTTGTGGCATGTCAACAGTGTTATGCTTAGAACAGCACAGAGTGGATTCATCTAGTATTGGATGCCAAATACAGTACAACTTCTTAGAGATTTCGATCCAAATAGAAAACTATAAAAATGCATGACTAAGAACATACACATGAAGTAACATATATAGAAGGACAAAATTCCACACCCTCAACTCCGAGACTGTACCTCCATCTTAAGGAATACAGAAGAATTTGGGGGCCTAAAATTCTTTTCCCTACTTCTTCCTCAGGTAATGCTCATTAAGACCAAGTAGAACCTCTATTTCTTGAATGTCATTTTCTTCCCCTAAAGTAGACATTTTTTGTTTCATTTGTGAGCCTCACAACACAAAATAGAAGCATCCTTATAACAAGACCTCTTAGCCCAGAAATTTTATCCATTGTTTCCTTTCTGGACCCCTCTGGGACAAGACCTAAGTCTTATTTATCCTTTTTAAAAAAATATTTATTTCGCTTAGACCCTCAGTATTTTTTCTCAAAAATAATATGGTGAACAAGCAATTATAGAAGATTAGGAGATGCAAAGGGGAAATATCAAGAGAATTTTAGGAACTATCAGGAAAGATTTATTAATATAGAAGGGAAGAGGAAAATATAAATTAGGAGCTATAAACTAGGAGTGTGTTTAAGGCCAGGCGAGTGGGAGTGTAGATAAATAAAGCAGAAATAGGGAGGTTGGATGTGGGAGATACAAAAAGAGTACTGTGTGAGAAACTGAGAGATAATAATGGGAAAGCTGTAACTTGAAACTGTGGGAATTAAGTCAAGAGGAAAATTGACTGATCAGCATGAAGGAAGGGGAAAACATTAATGGGAAAACATTGACATCTACACAGAAATGAAGGAGTTTGAAATGAAGGAGTCAATAGCCATGGACTAAGTGTAAGACACCACTGAAAACGGTGAGGCCAAATCAAAAAAATATGAGAACCAAAAATGTCCAACAATTTTACTGGAATTCCATGAAGTGAGAAAAGAAGGTTTTTGTGGATTATTTCATTTGGTCTTTATAATGACCATTTGAGAAAGGCAGAATATGTATTTACCTGAATTAGTAAATGAAGACATTGCCCCAGTTCTAAAGGAACTGATAGCAAATCAAAGTGAGAAAATACAAAGAATAGGAATAAAAATATAATAGCAAGCAATATCAGTAGGTGAATGAGAAGGGTTTTATATGTTCACGACCAGGGTGGGGCCTTGTACGTAGAGTGGAGGGCCCTGAGACACTGTTGAAGATCCTACAAAGCATAGGATATCCCCCCACAACAAAAAAGTGCTCAGCACAAAATGTCAATAGGGCTGTGGCTGAAAAAAATCTGGCATATGGAACTCTATTAAGGCTATTTATTTAGACAAACTCTTAATAAAAATAGAGATCTTTTTTATATATGCTTTATGTATTATAAGCACACATTTCAACTGATACGTTCACTTTGATGATATCAAGGTAACTTTTGCTGTGTTTCACTATCTAGAAATTAATAATTTTTTAAAGCATCTTGTTTCAATAAGTAATAACCCATTGTTTAAAATACCAAAATCCAAAATGTGAAATTCCATATGGGACAAATGAAATAGTTTTATAAACAAACGAATTAGTTTCTTCAACAAGTGCCTTACAAGGAAAATATCCATTGCAAAAGAGGAGGAAAAACTTATCGATTGGAGGAGACCAAAGAAATATAGCAACCAATTTAATACAATAGTCATGAGATAGTCAGAAATTGAACCCTAAATGGACATGCTAAAATATTAATCTTAGGTGTGATAATCATATAATATTAGAATATTTTATAAAAGGAAAACTTATGTATGCATTAGAAAGATATACCAAATAGACAAAAGGATATGTGATATTGGATCATGGAAAGAAATATATGCTGATATGTGAAAAGTGGCTGTCTGTGAGTTGATAATTTTTGAAGCAAGGTGCTGGATACTGTGGGTTTATAGTACTATTCTCTTTAATTTCTCCTGCATTTGATATATTTGCTAACATAGTAGTTTTTTTAAAAAAATCACATTTTCCAATATGTGTGACTATATATATATATATATAATATATATATATATACACATCGATATATATGATATATGTATATCATATATCAAACTAATTTGTCACAAAAGTAACAGTGCAATGGGTAACTTATGGTTTTTCAGTAAGTAACACTGCATCAATTGATTATCCATTTGGGAAAAAATAGTATCTTAATCTGTACTCACCCAAGTTACAAAAATCAATCAAAATGGTCTGTGGTCAAAGTGTGAACAGTAAAACAATAGTACAATAATGGCTTAAGCTGACCATAGAGATGACCATCTTCATGCCTTTAGAGTAATACAAGTTTTCCTAAACAAAACAAAATAGATTTTTGTTTGTTTGTTTTCCCGCAGAGCTGGGGATTGAATCCACACAAACAGATTCAAATTAATAACTACTATTCATCAAATTAACAGAGTAAAACCAAATTAATGGAATAAAAAGGAAACTATTTACAAAATATTTGCCCCACAGGATATCATAGCTAGATAATGTAGATTACCTAAAAGTCAATAAGAGATATAAAGCTTGACCAAAAGAATGGACAAAGCACTTAAATAGGTAATTCACATAAAATCATATGTAACTGATCAATAAACATATGGAAAAATACTTATATTTGGTTTTCATTGGTGAAAAGTCAATTAAAACCAAAATATGCTATCTGTAATCCCTCACCAGAATTGCTAACATAAAAAGTCAGATAGTACTGGGTGTTGGTGAGGATCTGCCGCAGCCGAAAATTTGATGAATTGCTGCCTGCTTGGCAGTGTCCTCTGAAACTGAACATTTGTGTATGAGATGGCCCACAATTCAAACCCTAAGGACATACTAAACAAATGCATACGCATTTACCGAAGTTCCTGTACTAGCATGCTCATAATTTTCTAGTGAAATCCTGTGTATCAATATGAAATAACTAATTATAAGTATGTGAAAAATAGTTATGAATTTTCCAAGCATGATATTAAGCAAGAAGTCACACATGACAACCCCAAAGTAAATGGAATTTTACTAAAATTCATAGGTAAAATCAAGCTATGATTTTAGAAGTTAATGAGGGTCCAGGTTGGAGAGGGATGCAGTAATGAGGTGACATAAGGAGGGATTTCTGAGGTGCCACTAACACCTCTTCCTTGGCTTAGGTCATGGATACACATGTTAAGTTTCTGAAAATTCATTGAGTGATAACTTGAGGATGTAGGCAAGTTTCCATAAATTTCTCATACTTCCATAAAAGATCACCTTTACAATGCTACTAATTCTACTTTTTGTTAAAATTTAGAGTTTGCCAAGTGTGGTAGTACATGCCTGTAATCCCAGTGGTGCAGGAGGCTGAGAAAGGAAGATCTTGAGTTCAAAGCCAGCCTCAGCAAAAGTGAGGTGCTAAGCAACTCAGTGAGACCCTGAGTCTCAGTCTCAAAATAGGGCTGGGGATATGACTGAGTGGTTGAGTGCCTCTTAAGTCAATTCCCAGTACCCTGCCCCCGCCGCCAGAATTTAGGGTTTGCTACAGAGTAACTGATACCCTATTATGATACCCTATTAGAAGTACTTGGTCAGGCAGTTTTTAACATTTCTTGTGATGCTTCCCTCATTGCAATGTAATGATAGAATAAATGTGTTCTTAAAAATGGAAAAACTAAATCACGATAAAAGAATCAAATATTGTCATAGACTGATGACGGATATTGGTTTTGATAAAATATCAAAGAAACTGAAATGAGAATTATTATTATATTTTCATGATCTTAAAAGTAATATTTCAAAATGAATGAATCGAGATTGCAAAGATGCAATTTGATTAAATGATGTAATATCCTAGGTAATTTGAAATATTAAAACTTGAAATATTTTCTTAACAAGAACCTGCTAAAAACAAAGCAGGAGAGAAAATCTTGAAGTAGTATTTTCCATAAATGCCATTATTTACAAACTATGAATTACTCTTTTTCAGAGGAGGTCATGGTCTGATATTTATCAGTTGGTTCTCAATAATATTTTAGTATCAGCATGTGCTATCATGGTGAGAAAACAAAAAGGGACATATTAAAACTGTAAAATTAAGAAAAGAAAAGCTCTCTCTGAAAAAAAAAAGGACAGTCTCATAAATCTATACAAAGGGATGCCTTATTTGATCAATGGAAGAAAAAATATTAAAATGCACTGAGCACTTCTCACATTCTAGATTTAATTCTTGGATCCCTATTTTTTTTTTTTTTTCTCTTTTTCCATCCTTAAACAATTGAGTGAGGTTAAAAACATTGCCTAATGACTGACAGTATTTTCATAGTTGTTGATTCGGAATTGGGCTCTGAAGCATAGATTATTCTGAAGAATAGTTTGAAACAGAAGCAGAAGTCATAAGATTCATTACGAGCTGAGTTCACCTTATCTTGAGATTTATGGCAGGTCCTAATGTCTGGCACCTGCAGGTGTTGTCTTATCTGGAAGAAGTGTCTCTGCAGGTATGATTGTTAATGATCTTCAGATGACCTGGATAATCTGGGTGAACCCTAAATGTGATGGCACATGTCCTTAGAAGAAGGAAGTAGAGGGAGATTGCACACAGGAGAGAAGCCATGTGACTGACCAGAGAGGCAGAGATGGGAGTGAGGCTGTAATGTGAAGCTATTGGTAACAAGAGGCCAGGCATGTCTTCTCCATGGAACCTCCAGAGGGATTTCTGTGCTGCCAGCATAGTTTCATCTAATGAACGTGATTTTGAACTTCTGAATTCCAGAAACTTAAGAAAATAAATTTGTGGCCTTCTAAGCCACCCTGTAGATGATGCTGAGGGTGTGTTTCATATCAAGCACACTATTTTCCCGTGATTGATAAATTTAAGGGGAAGGGAGTGGCCTGGCGGGAACTTCTGTAGATTATGAGGGTACTGGAGAACACATCTACTTCTTAATACCTTGGTTGCTTAAAACTGATAGTCTCAAGATAAACATTGTTTGCTTTCCCCATGTTCCTCAAAAACAGTCATGCAAGGGAGTTGTGAAGACAACAGAATTGGGTGTGCAACACACACAAATCACAAAAGCCAGATGATGACTACCACACTAATCCCTCTTCAGCTCTGACTACAAGTGGAGGAGGAAGCAGGGGAAAAGTCTCCCATAAGAGAAGATGAAGATGCTGATCACCATCCCTGTCACCTCTTCACACTTCACTAGCATGAGATGGCCACAAGGTAGGAGAGAAGAAAAATATAAACTGGTTGAGAGATGTGATCTTTGACCCCACTCTTACTTTGTACCTGAAAGTCTATGCATGCCTATGCAATTTGCCTAGGATTTCATCTTGGAAGGAAAGAAAACTTTGACAAGTTTTATTGAAAGAAGTAATGGTGAGAATTAAGTTTCATTTATGATCACATGTGTTTAGTCTAACAGAATCCCAAAAATTATTGTATCTCATTTGATCTGCAGAATAAGTTTAAAAACTCACAACAGTATCAGTTAAATAATATACTTAAAGTCACATAAGAAAGGAAAAATGATAGGAGCTATCATGTTTTTTTTAAGCCATTTAGTTAATCGTTAAGCAGTGCTAAGTGCTTTATGGATGTTATCTCATTTAATCCTCACTTAACCCCAGAGGTGGGCAGTTGATCTCCAGTCTTTAAGGAAGAAATGGCCTTACAGAAGTTAAGCAACTGTTGATTGGAACTGAGCAGGGATTTAACCCTACATCCATCTAATTCCAAAGAACATATACTTTTTTCTTTGAAGAATGTAAAGAAATTAACCAAGTTAGGAGATAAACTTGATTAGATTCATATAAGAAAAAGATTAGGGGGCTGGGGAGATAGCTCAGTCGGGAGAGTGCTTGCCTTGTAAGCACAAGGCCCTGGGTTCGATGCCCAGCACCCCCAAAAAAAAAGAAAAGAAAAAGATTAGGACTTGTGAAACACTGTGATGAGGAAGAACTTAATTTGTAACTGTCAAATAGAAACAATACCGACTTTCATGTGGTCTTTGAAAGGAGAAACAACACATTTATTCTAGAAAGGGGAATTCATTTTACATCTTCGTATAGATAGTTGTATGATCATATAGAGGTTTTGGTACAGATCCTACAATTTACTTGAAAGACAAGTCAGAGAACTGATGCTCCAGCTGCAGAAAATTGATGGGAATTAGGTGATCAGTTCTAGATAAATAGCCCTCTTATTGCATCAGCGGAAATGAAGAGGATCCTTCCTGGGTGCAATTTTCAAGCCCCTGGACCCTATTGGGCAGGGTGTAATTTGCTGGAGAAGAGCTGGGCTCTCACACAGTTAAAGGCTGAAGCAACAGGCTATGAAGTTTTTAGAGATATGACCAGGTATGAAAGACATGGACACTTTCCATGCAGACACAAAATACACAGAAATATCTGGGTATTTTTCTATTTGTATATGGAGTGAATGAGAGCTTTAAGAGACAGCTCTGTCACAATAGAGGTTCTTCTGCAAATGAAGAAAAGTCCAAAGCAATTCTAGGCCACAGATTCATCCATTTTTATGATGCAGTAATATTGCAATAAATTTGTGGAATAAAGCTAAAAGGTATGCTATCAGAAGACATTTTATTCTCTTGTCTGCCTTAGCTGGCTGATTTTGTCCCAGTAGCTTCTATTTTTTGAGTTTTAAGCTTCTAATATGAGTATTAATAAGTATTAATTTTTCTATAACCATGAAAAATTGCCAAATGATTTAGAATATTTCCTTTCTTCCTTTCTTCTTTCCTTTCTTCCTTTCAAATGATGATGTAGTTTTTAGCTTGGGAACCCCATCTCTTTCTCCAGAATTTGCCAATTCCCAAAATGTAACAAGGAAAATATGAGCACAACAAAAGGTAAAGAAAAGGACAGACTTTGATACATCAATAAAATGTGAATTCTAGCTGGGCCATAATCATGCTTGATGTTACTACCAGTTGCCTTTCTAAATAAACACAATTCCACTGACATGAGCCCAGTCAATATTAACTCCCTTCTCTGCAATTACTCTACTTAAAAATGGGGGGGATGATTTAATATAGGAAATTGTTGACACTCTTAATGAAGAGCTCCAAAAGTATGTAGGGAATGTTGAGATTACCCAGAAATCAATAACTACTACCACTCTTAGAATTGGGAAAAAGGGGACAGTGGGCTCACTAGACCCTAGGAGCTCAGTGCTTGACCTATGTAGAAAGGCTCTGTGGAAGGGACATCATGTGTTTGACATTCAGATTTCTGAGGAGATGGCTGTAACTCCAGCTGCTAAGTCAAAACTGCTACTAATACCTCTGAGGGGCTTCTTTGTGGCTGGCAGCAGGAGACCGGAAGAATATAGAAACTGGAGCTGCAGATGGCTGTTCTCTTTTAATAAGGACCCTGTTGACACTGTCAGAAACTAAAGGCAGGAAGGGACTCTCTTGTTCCTTTCCTCTTTCTTCCAATATCCCTCCCTGGATTCTAGAGCAGAAATTAGAGATAAATTAGCTGACAAAGGTATCTAAGAAACACAGTGCACTTCAGTGAAGTTTGGATTTGCATTTCCCTGATGAATACTGACATTGAGCATCTTTTCATACCATCAGTATGTCATCTTTGGAGAAATATAAACTCATTTTTTTTGCCTGCTTTTGAATCAGGTTATTTGTTTTGATGCTATTGAGATGTGGGAGTTACATTTTATGAATATTAACACCTTATCAAATATGTGGTTTGCAAAATTTATTTTCCAATTTCATAGTTGTTCATGCTGTTGGTTGTTTCTTCTGGTAGGCAGATTTTTAGTTTGATGTCATCTTTTTCTCTATTTTTTTTCTTTTGTTGCTTAAATCTGGCTAAATCCAATGACATGAAATTTTCCACTTAGGTGTTATTCTAAAAGTTTTATAGTTGCTGATTTTATCTTTGAGTTTTGACTCATTTTGAATTGATTTATATGTATAGTGTAAGATAAAGGTGAATTTTTTTTTTTCACATGGCTATCCAGCTTCTCCAATACTATGTGTTGTAGAGACCTTCCTTTATCCATTGTACATTCATGGACCTTTGTTGAAGGTCAGTTGGCTATACAAATGCCTGGGTTTATTTCTGGGCTCCCTACTCTGTTCCATTGGTCTGTATGTATGTTGTTATGTTAATGGTGCATTCTTTTGATTACATTTGTAATGTGTTTTGAAATAAGAGGTGAGGCCTCCAACATTGTTTTGCTTTTTTTATGATTGTTTTGGCTATTTGGAGTCTTTCATAATTCTACTTGAATTTTAGACTTGTTCTTCCCATTTCTGTAAAAAATAACATGGAAGCTTTGGGAAAGATTGAATCTGCAAATTGTTTTGAGTACTATGGACATTTTAAGAATATGTTTTTCCAATCCATGAGCACAAATGTCTTTCCACTTTTGTCTTCTTAAATTTCTTTGATCAGATTTTGTAAATTTTAATGTTGAAATTTTCACCTCCTTAGTTAAGTTTATTCTCAAATATTTGGTCTCTTTGAAGATATTATAAATGATTTATTTGAAATGGTCATTATTAGTATATAGAAATTCAACTGAGTTTTATATTCTGCTACTTTACTAAGTTTATTAGTTTGAAAAAAAATGATGGTATCTTTAAGATTTTCTACTTATAAGACATGTCTGTGCACAGAGGTAATTTTGCTCCCTCCCAATTTGGATACCTTTTCTTTCTTTTGCCTACTTTTTCTGATTGGAACTTCAAGTGCTATGTTGAATAGAAGTGGCAAGAGTAGGTATCTCTGCCTTGTTTCTGATCTTGGAGAAATAGCTTGCAGATCACTGTGAACTTTTCATATGTGGCCTTTTTTATGTTGAGGTAATTACCTCCTATTCCTACTTTGTTGAACTTTTTAGTCATGAAGAGTAATAAATTTTGTCAAATGCTTTTTCTTTACCCATTGAGACAATCCTATGTCTATTATCCTTTTCTTAAAAATAAACATGTTGTATCACTGTGATTGATTTTCATATATTCAGCAATTCTTGCATCCTAGGGACAAATATTGCTTGGTCATTTTGAGTGACCATTTTAATATGATATTGAATTGCTAGTATTATATTGAGTACTTGTGCATCCGAGTTCCTCACGGTTATTGATCTACATTTTTTTTTTAGGTAATCTCTTTTTCTGTCTTTGGAGTTAAGGTAACCTGACCCCATAAAATGAATTTGCAAGTGTTCCCTTACAAAGTCTATCCATTTGAACATTTGGATAGAGTTTTTAAATGATTGGTATTAATTTTTCTTTAAATATTTGATAGAATTCACCAGTAAAGTCATCTGGTCCTGAATCTGTTTGTTGGGAGGCTTGAATATTTTTTCAAATTCCTTTCTAGAAGTAAAACAGCATATTTCTGCTATTTCTTCATGACTTGATCTTGGTAGGTTGTAGGTTTCTAGGAATTTTCCATGTCTTGTGTTAGACCCAATTCATTGCTATAAAATTTTCACAGTAATTTCTTATAATCCATTTTATTTCTGTGGCATTAGCTGTAATATCTTTTCTTTCCTTTGTGATATTACCCACACTTAAGCATAGGGATATGTTTGGTGAAATGTGTCATTAAGTAATTCTGTCATAAACTATAGGGACACAAAACTAGATTGTGTATGCTACTACACACCTAGGCTCTATAGTGTCCGCTGTGAATAGCTTTTACACTTCAAACCTACACGTTATTGTACTGAATACTTTTGCAAATCATAAAACACTGGAATTTGTGTATCTAAACATATCTAGACATAGAAAAAAAAGTACAGAAAAAACAGAGTATAAAAGATTTTTTAAAAATACAAACTGTCTTGATCATTTGCCATGAATGGCGCTAATGTGATTAGGAGTTGCTCTAGGTGAGTCAATGTGTGAGTGAATGAATCTGAAAGCCGAGGACTTGATGGTAAACTACTGTAGATTTTATTAAATGGTCCATTCAGGCAACAATTTACTTATAAAGTTTTTTCTTCCATAACATTAACCTTGGCTTATTGTAATTATTTTTTTCATTTACAAACTTAAAAAAAAAAACTTTCTGACTCTTTTTTAGTAACACTTGGTTTAAATCACATGCACATTGTACAGATACATTCTTTATATGCTTATTCTACAAGTTTTTTTCTATTTTTAATTTTTTTTAAAATTGTTTTTACTCTGTTTTGTTTTTTGGTTAAACTGTAAGAAGCAAATGCACTGTTTTGGTCAGTTTTTTTTTTTTTTTTGTGTGTGTGTAAATCCTGACAAGAACAACTTAGAAGAGGAAAGACTTATTTAGGGTGTGTTATGGTTTGGATCTGAGGTATCCCCCAAATGCTCATGTGTGAGGCAATGAAAGAAGACTCAGAGATGAAATGATTGGGTTATGAGAGCCTTATAATTATTAAGTTAATTAGTCCACTGATGAGATAAGCAGAGTGGTAAATGGGTTATTGGCTCTTAGTAGATTGTAGGTTTCCAGAAATTTTCCATTTCTTGTGTATGATCCAATTTGCTACTGTAAAATTTTCACAATAGTCTCAGAATCCATCTAATTCCTGTGTTATTAGCTGTAATGACTCTTCTTTCCTTTCTGATATCATTCTTAGTCATGTTAATTAAATTTAAAAGAGGGATAAGTTTGGTAAATTGTGAAGGTGGTAGGGTGCGGCTTTGTGGTATATAATTTGTATCAGGAGAGTGGAATCTCTCTGCTTCCTGATCGCCATGTGAGCCACTTCCCTCTGCCACACTCTTCTGCCATGATATTATGCCTCTCTGGTAGCCCTGAAGAATGGAGCCAGCTTTGTATGGACTGAGACCTCTGAAACCATGAGCCCCTAAGTAGACTTGTTTTCCTCTACTGTTGTTATGGTCGGGTCCTTAGTCACAGAAGCAAAACAAACAAACAAACAAACAAAACAAAACAAAACAAAACAAAACTGACTAAAACAGAAATTGTATCAGGAGTGGGGTCATAACTAGCCTGATCATGTGGTTCAGAAGACTGGATTTTTTTTTTTTTTTTTTTTGGAATTTGTTGGAGGAATTTTGAGATATGTAGCAGTGCAAACTGGAAATGCTTTAGACTATTATAAAAAAAAATCTTAAATACTGATTATTGTGGAAGCTCAGAAGACCAGAATGCCACTAGGCCTGTGGATAATGAAGACAGGGCTAATGAAGTTCTAGAGAAAAAGGAGGACATTATTAGTAGGTGGACTAGAGGCCATTCATGTTATGGTCTGGCTGAGAAATTGTCTGCACTTTGCCCACGTCCTGAAACTTTCCAAGAGGTTGATTTAAAAAGCAAAGAGCTTCTTAATCAGGAAGAATTTTCCAGACATCATAGTATTCAGGTAGTGGCAAGGATATTTCTGGCAAATTTTAGCTAAATTTATTGTGATAATCAGGAGCAGAAAGCAGAGCAAAAAGATTTGAAAAACTTGGACTTGAAAGGTGGGAGTAAAACTGGGGTTAAAGGAAGTTGCTATTGTTAAAGACATTGACACCAAGAAAGGAATGCTAAAGACTTTGCCCAGAGACTATAAGAAAGATGACTTGAGGGCATTCAGGAATTGGCAAGACTATACCCATCTCAGGCTCTAGGGAGTAAAAGTAAAAATTCTCTTGAGAAGAGACCAATGGGGTACCCTTCATGCACAAGGGGACCTAGGAAGTTGTTTCATTGTGCTCAGTCACTCAGGCACTCAGAGACCACTGCAGCCAGAGTCCTTGGAGGCTTGACTATTACTTGAGATGGTGGCAGACCTTGGCATCAACCATGTGGTGCTGGTTCTGCAGCAATGGAGGATGCTGGAGTTAGGAGTTCACGAAGGCTTCCACCAAGACTTCAAAGGAAGGCCTGGGAGGCCAGGCAAAGTGAAGGAGGGTTAGAGTTCCTTCAGGCACCCCTGAGGGGACAAAGTGTGGAGATGTAAGGAGGATGCCAAAGCTATACTGGAAACCCCTGAGATAAAGAAATGCCAGTACCAAGGAATGTTCCCTGAGGAAAGCTGTAAGTACTGAGCAGAGACAAGCCAACAGAAAGACCATTTGCACTGCGACTAACAAGGCCACAGGATGGATCTACTCAGGTGCTTTGGACAGAGCATCACCATGCCATGCGTCCTAGACACTGGATGGGAAATACAGGATATGTTTCCCTTGCTGGATTTCAGTCTTGCTTGGTCCTATCCCTACTTTGTATGCCCCTATTTTTCTGAATGTGAAATGTTTACTCTGTACCTTTACATATTAGATATTTATAAATTGTTTTTAATTTTATAGGAGCTCATACTGTGAGATTGCCTTGAGCCTCAGAGAAGACTTTGAACTTGAACTTTTAGGCAATCTTGGAACTGATGAGACTATGCGGACTCTTGGAAATGGAGTAAATGTATTTTGCATTGTGAGATTGCCACAAGATTTTGGGGGCAAGGGGAGAATGTTATGGTTTGGATGTGAGGGGTCCCCAAACACTTATGTGTGAGACAATGCAAGAAGGCCCAGAGGTGAGTGATTGGGTTATGAAAGCCTTAACTTACAGTGAATGAATCCCCTGATAGGATTAACTGAGTAGTAACTGAAGGTGAGTAGGGTGTGGCTGGAGGAGGTGGGCCTTGGGGAATGGTTTTGGAATATATATTTTATATGGAGAGTGGAGTCTCTCTCTGCTTTCTTATCATTATGTGAGCCACTTCCCTCTGCCACACTCTTCCACCATGATATTCTGTCTCACCTTGAGCCTTGAGGAATAAAGTCAGACCTCTGTGGACTGAGACCTCTGGAACCATGACCCCCTAAATAAACTTTTCCTCCTCTACATTTGTTCTGGCTGGGTCTTTTGCTCACAGCACCCAAAGAACCTGACTAAAACACGGTTTGTGGTTTCAGAGGTTTCTGTCCATAGAGGGCCAACTCCGTTGCTCCCTTACATCATGGGAGAAAGTCCAATACAGGAAAGCAGCTCACTTCATGACAAGGAAGCAGGAAGAGAGGGACATGGTACATGCACCCTTCCAGAGCAGGCCCCAGAGACCCACCTCCTCTAGCCACACACCCCCACACACAGTTTCCTAGTCCAAACTAGAATGGACTGACTAGGTTACAGCTCTCATAAGCTAATTATTTAGCCTCTGAATATTCTTGCATTAACAAGGACCTTTTTGGGGTTATCCAATCATAAGGCCCTTAAAATAGTTAGGCCTCCACAAAGTCAGGATCATGAATATCACTGTTTTCTACCTCTAAATCTTATACCATTTGAAGGTCTTTAGGGGCAATAACATGCATGTAGCTGTCATCTCCTATGATAATAATTCTATCTCCTATAATCTCTCCTGAAGGACTGCCTGAGGCTGTTTTATAGTTATCCTCTTTACAAGCAAGAGTAAGTTCTTAATTAATAATAAAAATGTAGTATAATAACTACATAAACCAGTACCATAGTGATTTATTGTCATTATCACTTGTTATGTTCTATAAATAACTGTATGAGCTACACTTTTATATGACTAACAGCACTACAAGTTTGTGTACACCAGAATCACCATAAAAATGAACAATGAATTTTGCTACAATGAGCAGTGGCTACATTGTCTATGATGTCACTACACAAATGAAATTTAGCAGCTGCATCATAATATTCTGGGATCACTGTTACAAATACAGTTTATCATTGACTGAAACATCATTTTGTTGTACACAATTGAATTTGGATCTCTTCTTTTTTCTTAGTCTATCTAAAGGTTTTTCAATTTGTTGATCCTTTAAAACTCCGACTGTCAACTTCATTGATGTTTTTCTATCGTGTTTCAGTTTTCTATTGCTTATCTCTGCTGTAATCTTTATTATTTCCTTCCTTTTGGTAGCTAAAGACTTAGTTTGTTCTTGTCTCTTGAACTGTAAAGTTAGGTTGTTCACTTGAAATCTTTCTTTTTAAATGGAGGTGTTTATTGCTGTAAATTTCCCTTGTAGTACTAATATGGTGTATTTTTTGATATATTTTCATTTTTTGTCTATTTCAGGATGTCGTTTTTTATTTCTTCTATGAACCATTTGCTGTTCAAGACTGTGTTAATTCCAACATGTTTGTGAATTTTCAAGTTTTCTTTCTTCTATTGACTTCTAGTTTTATTCCGTGGTGGTCAGAAAATGATACTTGGTATGATTTTAATCTAAAATTCAAGACTTATTTTGTGACCTAAAGTGTGATACTCCCTGGAGAATGTCTTACATGTGCTTCAGAAGAATGTATTTTCTTGGGTACAATGTCCTATAGATATGTGGTAGGACAATTTGGTCTATAGTACTAGTCAAGCTCTCTATTTCTTTGTTAGTTTTCTTTTTGGATGTTCTATCCATTATTGAAAGTGAAGCATTGACATCTCCTACTGTTATTATGTTGCTATTTTTTTCCCATTGTCTATGGATGTTTACTTCACATATATCAGAGTTTTGGTATTATGTGGGTGTGTATTTGTAATTGGTGTAATTGCATACTCAAGTGACCCTTGTATCATAAAATGCCATGCTTTGTCTCTCACTAGAGTTTTCACTTAAAATTTATTTGTGTCTGATACAAATATGGTCACCTTGCTCTCTTTGGGGTATCATTTTCATGGACTATCTTATTCTATGTGTTCACTTTTAGTATCTGTCTTTATGTTTAAAATGAGTGTCTCTCTAGAGTTAAATCTTGTTGTTCAGCCATTTTATGTCTTTTGATTTGGGAATATAATCAGTTCACTTTTAAAGTAACTATTGATAAGGAAGGGCTTACTATTAGCATTTTATTATATATTTTATGTCTGTCTCCTAACTCTTCTGTCACTCATTTCCACTTTTGCTCTCTTTCATTGTGAGTAACTGATGCTTTGTAGTGTGTTATAGTTTGCATCTGGGGTATCACCATAATCTCATATGTTAAAGGCTTGGTCACCAGTCTGTGGCACTATAGGTGGTGGAGGAAACTTTAGGAAATAAGGCCCAAGGGAAGGAAATAAGATCATTGACTGTATGCCCTTGAAAGGGATACTTGGATCCTGGTTCCTATTCTTTCATTCACTTCCCAGCCACTGTGATGTGAGCTACTTTGCTTCATCACATGCTTCCCACAATGATTTTCAGCCTTACTCCAGCCCCAAAGCAACAGGACCAACTGAACACTCCTGAAACGATGAGCCAAAATAAATCTTTCCTCCTTTAAGTTGTTTATCTCAGTATTTTGTCACAGTAATGGTAAGTTGATAGCACAGAAATTTGCTACCAAGAAGTGGGGTCATTGCTGTGATTGTAGATGCCATGTGGTTCAGAAGTCTTTGGAATTAGTTTAAGGATGGAATTTGGAAACATTTATATAAATAAGTTAGAAAAAGCCTAGAATGCTATAAGCAGAGCTCATGAGCAATTATGTCAGAAATTCAGAAGACCAGAATGCTGATAGGAATCCAGACAGTAAAGGTTGTGCTGATGAGATTTTGGGTGGCAACAAGGACTGTTGGGAATTGGACAAGAGGCGATTCATGTTATATATACCCATGTCCTGAGACTTTGTAGGATGCTGAATTTAAAGGTGACAGATTAATTAATCTGGTAGAGGAAATTTGAAGGCATCACAGCATTCAGGCATTGACATGGGGATTGCTGGATGCTTTTAGCCAGATGTACAGTGAAAACTAGGAGCAAAGAGTAGAGCAGAAAGATTTAAAAAAAACTTGCCATTTTGCCATGAAAGAAATGCATTTAAAGGCACAGTCAAAGAGGACACAGTTGCTAAAGAGATCAGCTCCGTTCAAAAGAAACCATATATTTTGCACTGCAACAACAGGAAAAATTCCTTGAGGGCATTTCAGGAATTGGCAATACCCCAACTACCCATCACAGTGTCAAGAACATTAGAATATTAATTTTTTTCAAAATTTTATTAGAGAAGAGATCCCTGGGGCACTCTATTCATGTAGGTCTACCTAGGGTTTTATTTACCTGGGATTCATTTTCTCATATCCAGTCATTTAAGAATTCAGAGACCAATAGCCATGACCTAAGCAGGCCTGGCTACTGCTTAAGCAGGTGGAAGAAACTGGCATAATCCACACAATGCTGATTTATGCTGGCATGCAGAAGGCAAGCACTATGGGTGTAAGAGGCTTCGACCAAGATTTCAAAGGAAAACTTTGGAGGTCAGACAGAGTCCCAACAAGGAGACCATGAGAAGGTGATGTTGAAGAATAAAGTTGAAGCCAGAATGGGCACCTCAGGAAGTTAGAGATGTCATGAACATGGACCATCTGCCAAGAAAAACCACAGACAGTGAGCGTAAGAGAGAAGCAATGTGGACTGCAGCCAGAAAAACCATAGGGGTGTCACTGCCCAAGTCCCTGGGGACATTCCTCCTGCCAGCATGTGCCCAAGATGCTAGAAATGGAGTGGTCTGTACATAGCCTTTCTATTCCCCTATGCATTCTTTGAAACAGGATTGTTTAGCCTGTACCCTTGTATTACGGAAGTACGTGACTTGTTTTTAGTTTCAGAGGCTCAGAGCTATTAGTTTGCCTTGAATCTCAGATAAGACTTTGGACTTGTACTTTTGAGCAATGTTGGAGCCATTAAGACTTTGGGGACTCTTGGATTAAATACATTTTTCTTGGTGAGATGGACGTGTGCCTTTGTGGGTTGTAATGGAATGTGACAGTTTGGATCTGGGGTGCCCCAGTCTCATTGTTAAAGTTTGGTCACCAGCCTGTAAAACTATTGAGAAGGGGTGGAAAAACCACTTCAGGAAGTGGTACCTAGTGGAAGGAAATTAAATCCTTGCGAGTACAACCTTGTAGGAGACAGTGAGACACTGGACCCTTTGAATCTCTTTTGCTTCCCAGCTACCATGATGGGAGCAACCGCGTCATCATGGACTGAAACCTATGAAACTGGGAGCTGAAATAAATCCTTCTTCCATTTAAGTTTTTTTATCTCAGCAACAGAAAGCTAGCACAAAGTGTGATGATCTGATTCCATTTTGCTTTTGTTCTGTTTTTTGTTTGTTTGTTGTTGTTGTTGTTTGGTAGTCATTTCTTTCATGGTTATTATCAGGCTCACATGAAACATTTTAAGGTTGTAAGACTCTCTTTTACAATAATAAATTCATTAAACCTCAATTACAAAACTCTAAAATTTACCTCTCCCATCATTGTATGTTACCGATGTCACAAATTATATCTTTTCACATTGTATGTCCTTTAGCAAATTATTGTCGTTATAGTTATGTTTTTTCATTTTTCTCTCATAATTTCTAAAACTTAGAGATGATCTATGCACCACTGTTATCACAGTGTTCTGTCTGTGCCTACATAGTTACATCTAATGGCGAGCTTTACACTTCTAAGTATTCAAGTTAATCCATTCTTCATTGCAGGTTGAAGACTTCCTTTACCATTCCATTTGACAGGCTTAGTAGTAATGAACTCCCTGCAACATTTTTTTTTTTTTTACCTGAAGGCTTTATCACTCCTTCATTTTCTGGATATTTAATTTGTAGTTGGCAAGTCATTTATTTTGGCTTTTAAAGTATATTATTCAACTTCTTTGTACTCTGTAAGGTTCTTCAAAGAAATCTGCTGATAGCCCTACAGAGACACTAGGATATGTGACAATGTGTTTTTCCCTTGGTGCCTTCAATATTATCTCTTGTCTTTGACTTTTGATGATTTAATTTTAATGTGTCTCAGTGTGGACTTATATGAGTTCATTCTATTTGGAACCTGTTAGGCTTTTTGAATAAGGATGTTCATCTTACTACCCAGACTTTAGAAGTTTGGGGTCATTATTTTTAAAAGTAAGCTCCTGTTCTATTTCCTCCTTTATTCTGCTTCTGGGTCACCCAGGCCACTGGTTTCATCAATAGTTCTTAATTTCCTTAGTCTTTCTTCATTCTTTCACTTATTTTTCCTCCTCTACCTGGATAATTTCTAATGATCTAGCTTCTAGCTCACTATTTCTTTCTTCTCCTTGATCAAATTGGCTGGTGAGCCTCTTTGATTTTTTTTTTTTTTTTCAGATTGGTTATTGTATTCTTCAGATCCAAAATTTCTGCATCTATCTCTTTGTCAGAAGACTGATTCTTTTTCATGAATTAGTTTCCTGAAATTGTCAAGCATGTTTGTTCAGTTATTTTCAATTCCTTGCCAGTCATATGACATACTTTCTTTTTTTTGAAGCTGGTTTCTAGAGACTTTTTTTGTTCCTTTGGTTTGACCATGTTTATCAGTTTCTTCATGTTCCTTGAAAATTTTGTCGGTATCTGCTCATTTGAAAACAACAGCTACCTCTCCCATTGTTTATAGACTAGCTCTGTACAGAGAAACATATTCATAAGTTAGCCCAGTCAGAGATCTGGGGAACTCTTAGACCTTCCTGATGAATATGTTTTCTGTGTACTTGTATACATAGAGGAATTTTAGGGATCAGTAGAGGAATATCCTGGGTTTTAGGAACCCTCTTGCTCTGGTTTCTGAGGCTCTGACAATTCTCTGGTTCTATAGAAGAAAGCTGTCCCATGCTCTCTGGTTCTCAGTGACTGACATGCAACTCCCTGTCCATACCCTTAGTCATTTCTAGAACAGCTAGCAGTCCTTTGGGCAGTCTTCCAAAAAGCTGGATTGCAGGATGCACACTGTTCTCCTCTCCTTCTCTCTCATTTTGATTAAGAAGTGAGTTGAAACAAACAAACAAACAAAATCCATCACACTGTTCTCAGAAATTCCAGGACATGGGAGGGACATGATTTGCCTCTTTTTATTCCAAGAGAAATGTCTCAGGTTGAATATTTTCTCCCAATCATGCAAAGTCATGCTAGCTTCTGCAAGCTATCCATTTCTCCATTTCTTTCTATTGTTCTCTACTGCCCCCAGGCCTCCAAACTGCCAGTGTCCACTGTACTCCAAGTGAGGTGTGAGGTGACACAGAAAACAATACCATAGAGAATTCTCAGAGAAGGTGAAACTCTTTACCTCCTCTTCCCCTCTCTCCCTCCTCTCCTCTCCCCTCCTCTTCCCCTCTCTCCCCTCCTCTTCCCTCCTTCTTCTCCTTCTCCTTCTTCTTCTTCTTTTCTCTCTCTCTCTCTCTCTCTCTCGTTGCCAGAGGAAAATTCTCAAGCTGAGTGCCTTCTCCACCATGCAAAGCTTTACCACTCATTGCAAAGCTACCAGTCACCTTCTGCTAATCACAGATGCCCCAAACCTCCAAACTATGTCATTTCTTCCAATATTCTTAATAAAGAGTTAAGTGAGATAGAAACCATTCCCTCAGACAGGATTCTATCAAATTAGAATGTTGGATGCATGTCAATCTCATCTTTCCCCTAAGGGGAAATTAATGGAATGGGACCTCTTTGGGGAAAAGACTGGCACAAATAAAGTTGAACTTCATACCCATTTAAATAAAGCTTCTCTCAGCTGTGTGCTAACTGGGGCATTACTGGTTCACGTTGGTACATGACAACAGCATCACAGATGCTAATATCACCTTTGCTTGCTGTGCACCCATAAGCTCCTTGACTTAAAATATATTAATATATTAAATTCTAGGCCCAAAATTGCCTCTCAGTGGTTCAGTCTCTTTATAATACCATATGACCAAAAACTAATATACACAATAATCCAAGTGGATATCCACTTGAAAAGTGGAATGTTCAAGCACCCACATTCCAGATAGGAGTACTTCAGCCCAGGGCCTCACCAATGAAAAAATACATTTTATAACAACAGAGGCAATCGTCATTAGAATAGGGAAAACATACTGATAGAAATAGGGACTGCTTTAACAATAAACTCGTTTGAAACATATGAGAGATAGCAATAACTAAAGTTGGATGCTGAACAACATTTTGTTTTACCTGAATAAGAATTGACATCATTTACAACTGTGAGGCAAAAGAAACTGAGAAAGAGATCAAGGGTATAGATTGGATGTGTTAAGCAGGATCATTTACTCCCCCATCCAAAGACTGTATTTTAATTGATCTGGGATGAGCAACAGCATTTGGCATTTTTTAAAAACTCCCTAAATGATCTGTATATGCTGAGAACCACCAGTGTAGTTTCTTCACAAGTTATTCTTTAAGTATCTTCTGTGTGCAAAGGACTGTGCAAGTCATTTGTATTATAAATTTAACCTCCAGGTACCATAAAACAGTTGGTTTTATTTTGTTTTAGTGTCAATAGCAATGTGTTACCATAAGGAAAGTGTTGTTGAGTAATCAAGGCAAGATTTTCAATGTTAGGAGTTTCCATTTCTGTTCCTGGAACCTTTTCTTCCTGTAGAATTTTTGAGTAAATAGCTTTGAGTAAAGTACATAACCTCTTAGTGTGTTTATTTATTTCCTTATGAAACAGACACATGTACTTACCTGTTTAGTAAAAGTTTTGTGTGTTTATGTGTGTAATTTTTTGGGGGGTATAATTTTAAACCATGGTTCACTTCTCTTAAATTAATAAAAACTTCAAAATAAACATTTGAAAGCTTTTGTTCTTAGTAACAAGAGCTTCACCCATGATCCCTTTCTTTTTTGTTCTTTGTTATTGCAAAGCCAGTGACAAAACCACCCTTTAGAAGAAATACCAGAGCTAACATCCAAGGAGATCAAACCAAACACCAGGTTGTGGTGTTCCTCTACAAAAAAGGCTCCATTGTTCCAAAGTTGATCTTATCTTGGTGTTCTACAGTTATTTCTATACAGTTAGACTCTTGTTATCCCCGCAGGTTGTACCTAAGGTTTTGCTGCAATAATAAGAAGTCAACTAAACAACATGTAACAAAAATATTCAAAAATACTGATGATTCATCGCACAATCAATCAACAAACATGAACATTGTTCAACATCACGAGCAATTAGAGAAAGGCAAATCAAAACTACTCTAAAATTTAATCTCACTCTAGTCAGAATGACAATTATCAAGAATACTAGCAACAATAGGTGTTGGTGAGGATGTGGGGGGAAAGGGTACAATCATATATTGCTTGTGGGACTACAAATTGGTGCAACCACTTTTGAAAGCAATATGGAGGTTCCTTAGAAAACTTGGAATGGAACCACCATTTGACCCTGCTATCCCACTCCTCGGTCTATACCCAAAAGACTTAAAATCAGCATACTGTAGTGATGCAACCACATCAATGTTTATAGCAGCTCAATTCACAATAGCTAAATTGTGGAACCAACCTAGATGCCCTCAATAGATGAATGGATAAATAAACTGTGGTATACATATACAATGGAATATTACTCAGCCTTAAAGAAGAATGAAAATATGGTGTTTGCTGATAATGGATGGAGTTGGAGAATATTATGCTGAGTAAAATAAGCTAATCCCAAAAGATCAAAGCAAAATATTTTCTCCAATATGTAGATACTGATCCACAATGGGATGGGGGGGCGAGGGAAGAATGGAGGAACTTTGGGTGGGGGGAAAGGGAAGAATGGAGGAACTTTGGATTGGGCAGAGGGGAGTTAAAGGAGGGGAGGAGGTATGGAGGTTTGAAGGATGGTGAAATGAGATGGGCATTTGACATTATTACTCTATGTACATGTATGATTGCATGAATGGTGTGACTCTACATCATGTACAACCAGAGAAATGAAAAGTTGTGCTCCATTTGTGTACAATAAGTTAAATGCATTCTGCTGTCATGTGTAACTAATTGGAATGAATTAAAAAAGAAAAGAAAAAATAGTGATAAGCCCACAGCAGGAGATAGAATTATGTCTCTAGTGTTAGATGCTACAGATGGCACAGGTATCAAAGAGACCTGTAGCTTGACAGTTCGAAGGTTTGGGAAATACCTTCATTATTTCCCAAAAGGTGCTATCCACATATTGGTAGCTTTAGTAGCACTAGAAACTGATGCCTATGCCAGACCCAGAGATGAGTCAAGTTATGCCAAATGACAATCATTTCCAAAGCCCAGGTGAGTAACAATACTTCTCTGGGTGTGGAGGGGTGGCCAGGTTAACTCCATTATTTTTCTTAATTTCCCACATCCATTTCATAAGGATGATTATTTCACAAGACATATGATGACACAATGGGAAATCAACATCGCATCCTATTACTCTGAAGAACGCATATTATCTAGTTGTTATAATAAACAAATACTAATGATTTTTAAATTATCAATTTGATGACAATACTCATTATTTTCCTTTCCTTTAAGATTGCAATCAAGTTTCATTTGATTAACCCATTAACTACATCTGTCACACATTCAAATTCATATATAGACATAAAAAGGAGATGAGGTCACCAGTCAGCTAAGGAACAGAGGCAGAATTCTAATCTGGTGTGTCTAACTATACAATCGATGCTCCTTTCACTAAGTTCCATCTTCAGTGAGGTACTTGAAAGTAACTTACACATTCTAAAAAGAAAATAAATGTCATATTTCTTTATTCTTTTGAAAAACAATGATTGAAGCATTATAGCTTACTTTGTTGGTCTTTATACTGTTCCTCATGTGAGTTCCAAATGCCTCCCATTACACAATTTATCTTTATTATATGCTCCTGATTTAAGTTATCATTCAAAGAAATCATTCTTTCCAAAGTATTCACAAAATATTCAGAATGTTCACAGGCAAAAAAGTAGAAGTGTGTTCTTCTCAGTCCACCTAAAAATTGCTTTTCTGCACAAATAGCAGCTAGGAATTTTTACATGTATTATTTGTATGTAAAAAAATACATAGGCTTTTACTTCGTTTAAATAAACCATCTATTTTTATTACAGGAGAGGATCAAAGGCAATATGTTG
Organism: Sciurus vulgaris; assembly: GCF_902686455.1. NCBI lineage: Eukaryota > Metazoa > Chordata > Mammalia > Rodentia > Sciuridae > Sciurus > Sciurus vulgaris. The sequence goes on along the minus strand of NC_136473.1, from coordinate 84,142,744 downwards.
CTAATACTGACATGGAAAGGGATTAAATCACGGGTTAAGTAAAGGAAATTAAAGGGGGAGGCTTGACTTTACTGGCTAATTGGTACCTAGAGTCTACGGACCTGAGTTTTCAGTGGTAATACTGCTAAAATTTTGCAAATGGGTTCCAAACTTAAGATACTGGAATGAAACTATGTTCTTTCCTTTTCTAAATTGCCTTCTCTGCCTCTCAGTACAGATGCTAATAAATGCTAAGGGCATCCTAGTGGGATACCAACACTAACCTTTTTCTTTTCTTTTTGTTTGTGACCTGGATCTACTGAACAATAGGTCAGAACAAAAGCAGTCATTGTGATAAATATTAATGCAGTACAAATATTAATTTAATGACTCTCCATAGTTCAAATGTAAAGGGTAGTTAGAAAGCAATGACTATGATAAAATGTTATTGAAAGATCCTATTGTTCTGCAAAATTCCATGCAATTGTCCAAACTCCTATGATTTTGATCTATTAAGTGATTTCTTTTTAACAATTAATAGAAATCTTGATTCTTGTATTAAGCATAGATAAGTAAAGTCATACAGTGGTAGCTGAAAATTGGCATTGATGGAGAAATTCACATTAATAATTATCATTTTTAAAGTTTAAAAACTTTAACACATGGATTTCATGTTTTAAAATGTCACTCATCAGATAAATCATGACCATTTACTAATTCAAAAATGTCCCTAAGAAAGTGTTAAGACACATGTGAGCAGTACTAGAAAGCAAAACCTACCCTTAGCTCAGAACAGCTCCATTTTTTAAATAACTCAATTACATATCAGACTAAAAAGAACATGAGTTTCTGATTAGTTTTCTTTAATATTTATTAGTTTTTATAATATTTAAGATGTTTCAAAAAATATCACTTTGCTCATCAACATGTTAATGATCTGAAGCTCATGTCTTCTAAAAATTGTTAAAGTAATATAATTATTCTTAAGTTACACTCTGGTGTTTTCTAAGTTGCCTTTACTTTACTTCTCACAATTAGATTTATTATCTGTGTTATGTTCAAAGTGGCTTTGAGAGAGCAAATGTAATACTCTATTTGGAAATAAGCCAACCACTTTAGAAACCAGGCTCTCAAATGCCATGGGAGCCTTTACTATTTGTGAGTAGTTTGCAAGCATTCTTGAATGGCAGGAGGGATTTTCTGACTGTATGACTGTAGAAAATCTTTAATCCAAACTTCTATTTGAAAAGCAAAAAGAGTATGAAAGATAATTTTTGCTATGACACCAAAAAATGATTTGGGTTCCTTGCTCTCGCCTATGCAACAGACAGACACCTGCTCACCCCTCTTTTTTAACTCATTGGCAGCCTTCTCAGAAATCAATACTTTTTAATGGATGAAAACTCTTCACTGTGGTTGTTTGGTTAGTAATTTGAGAACATCTTTCAAAGGCACTGAAACAAATATGTTCTATTATTTTAAATTCATTAACCAGTCAGAAAAAAAATCCATAATGTTCATACATAGAAAATAAACACTATGGTAAAATACAAACCACTAAAACCAAAAACTATGAAAACTTACATTAAAATGAAGAACATAATGCACTCATTTAGGGACATCTCAAACCCCTTATAAACTCTAAAGAAGTTGCTAAAATACTCACATTGTAAGATTATAAACATTGTGAGCTGAGTTCTTTTTTACTTGATTCCTGTGGATTCTACTCCCAAGTAGAAAGGGCTCTTTTTCCTAAAGTGTTGCTCTTATGCAGATGGAAGCTGAAAACTAAATGCTAGTAAGTGCAGTCCTTAAAGATTCTGAACAATAATCACTCCTTATTTGAAACCTCTACAGGGAAAAAAAAACCACTATGGATAATAATAATGAGAATTATTTCCTAATTCATTTACTGGCAACTTGACCTTGAGCAAATCATTTGTCTTCATCTTTCCCAATTTTTTCAGCTAGAAAATCATCATTAGTTTTTACTTATTAAAAAGTATAGAAATCCATGATTCTAAAAGCATTGTTCAATTTATTCTACCTAATTTTTCTAATGTCTTCAAGTTTAATTTATTTCAATGGGACTCTGATAATTACAGCAACAAAATTTTTCTTGTTGCTTAAAATTTTCTTTGCTGTAGAAAATGTATCAGAGATAAATACTGGTTATATGTAATATTCTTAACAAAAGACAGCAACACAGCTATTTTATGCTAATTTCTATTGCCTAAGTACTAATGCAGGTGTTTGGAATTACTTTTCCAAAAAAACACCCTATTTTTAGACAAGTTTTAGGTTTACATAAAGTGCAGAGTCCCCATACACTTCCTTCACCCCTCCTTCCTACTTTCCCCTATTATTAACATCTTATATCTGTGTGATACATCTGTTACAATTGAGAAGCCATATTGACACATTATTGTTAGCTAAAGTCTATGATTATAAAAGTTATTATTCAATTTGCACTCTACATAAAATTTTGAGTACTTATTATGTGTTAGACACATTTCTAAATATTTCACAGGTACTAAATAGATTCGTAAAAAATCCTTATCAGGTATGCCATACGGTATTCATTTTATAAACTATATAAAGTACAAAGAGGTTTAAGTGTCACACCAGAAATCACAAGTTGAATTTGGATCCAGGTAATTGAGTCTGTGCATTTGACTACTGTACTAACATCCTGTATACTTTTCCAAGATGTTTCACGAAATACTAGTTTTCCAAAATTATTGTGGGGAGAAAAAAGGGACTTATTGATCTCTTGATGATGAGTGTTTCCATTTTAAATGACAAGAAAATATTAATCCAAACCTATTTACAAAAATGAAATTTATTAACTCAATAAATCAAAATGTTGGGGGAAGAGAGGAGTGACTTAGCTTTAGAAATGTTGACTCAATTTATATCATTATGATTTAATTGTCCTGGCTCTTTGGGCTCTAAGCAGTAAAAAAGATGTAGCCAGCACTTCATAGCTTCTCAGCCCTCCCCACAACTAAGTAAGAGTTTAATCTATAAGTTCCAATAAAATATACTTATGGTATATTTTTTCTGATTGATTCATGTGTCCATCTGCAAATCAATTGCTATGGCTAGGAAAATTTCCCAAGTCATAAGGCAGTAAGCCTGAATTTCATGCTCCATCCTGGGGCCTTTGATAGAAAGACTATCACCACAACAATATGAATAAAGAGTATGAGAGAGTGTTATCCCAGGTATCCCTGGTATCAGAGTGTGATCCCTGAAACTGGTTTATGGATGTCCATAGACAACCAAGACATAGAGTTCAGCTTATTTAGAAATATTTCATGATACATTTCTGTAAAAGACATTATCAATGCACATAAGCATGTAAAACCACCAGTAAATTCTGTAATAAAGGTTTTTTTTTTTCAGCCTATCATTTCCCAAATTTATTTGGAGAATGCCACTAAAGAGTCAAATACTGATTTTTTTAAAAAAGTTCCTAGTTTCATTTGTCCTACATCATTGATGTAACTCTGACTCACAAATTTTCATTTTATTAATCAGTATTAATATATAAAATTCATATTTTTAACAATATAATTCATCAAACCTTTCCACAATGTGCCAGTATGAGTTTTAAAAACATCAGATGGAAAGCAAAATCACAAGTTTGAGCTGTATGTTTTATAAGGAGTTTGTATTTGTTAGCTTTTCAAATTTAAGCCACAAATATTTATTATTATCATTTTTGTGAGCTGGCTCAGTAGTGCTTTGAGATTGTGCCAATCAGCTGACGCTGGATTGTGTAGGCTGACCTAGTCCGGTCATTGAATGCTCGGTGGACTGGTCTATCTGTGGTGTCTTACCTTTGCTTCAGGTGGTCTCTTTTGCTCAAGTGACAAACAGGGGTGTCTTCATATGGTGTTTCATATTTCAAAAGAGCAATAAGTGAGGGCAGGTATCCACATGTAAGTGCTTTTGAAACCCTTATTTTGTCATTTTAATTAACATCCCAGTTGTTGAAGTAATGAAATGACCAAACCCACCTCTTGATGAAGGAAACTTAATGACACATTGCAAATGTGCATGCAGACCTTACAGATAGCAGTGGGAAACATAAGTGGCCATTTTTATAATTCACCACAGAGCTCTCAAAAACTGTTTCCCTAAATATCAGATGTAATTTATTGAGCAAATGGGTTAATTGCTTAAGTGATCCACAATATCAAGCTATATATTAAAATGATACAAGCACAGAAAATGTCCTTTGATTACTCTGAATATTTAGGTCATCCTTAAATGATTCAACCTGTTCAGCAAGATTCCAAAGTGTCATGTCAGGGAAGTGGTAGAGGTTTCATAATAAGATTCTGGACAAACTCTGAAATATAGATTTGCATGCAGGAGATTCTTTGAGGAGTAGATGTGGAAAAATACCTGTAAAGAAGTGATGGAACTAAACTGTGAAGAGGTTACTAATTAAGCCTGCTTTATTCCACAAGGATCTCAGAGCTTAAACGAACTTTGCAGCTGTGCAGAAATAAGTTCAAAGGCACGTGGTTTATATCATACATACGTACGCCAAAGCCACTGGGTGAGGGCATGCCTGGGAAGAAGCTAAGCTTGTGCAAGGTGGATCCTGGTATCCCTGAGTAATCCTGAGAAGGACTCAGCCAAGAGCCATCAGCAGAAGGTGCTCCTGCAGATGTGGGGAGAGACTCTGGGTCCTAAAGATAGCATCTGAATTCAGCATCAACCGGAATGCACTAAGAAGACCCATTTCAGATCAATACAAGGAAAAGATTGCTTGAACAACAGAAAGAACTAATGAGATCCCCTCTTTGGGGAAACTTCAAAAATCTATCAAATCGACGTTTTGTGACTACCTTGTAGAATCAAATTATGGCAGTACTGATTGATCTTACATACATTCTTTAAAACTTAAGAATTTTGTGATTTCTTATTTAATAGAATACATAGTTTAACACAGTGTCAGAATCATTGAATTTTTTTAAAAGACCATAGTATATTTGTTGGAATATATATATTCTTTTTGAAAATATTTTTAAATAATATAGGTATTCAGTATTGACAAATTTAAGTATGGTATCTCATCTGTTTGGTTCTATTCAATGAATTAAAAGAGCATTCTGTGCAACTTAACTGCTTTCCTGGGTACCTTTCAATGATGTAAACACAGGACTTTTCTCAAAATTAACCAAAGGAAACATGATACCAAGACATTATTGCTTGTAAGCCTGCCACACAACAAAATCAAAATAAATATTACAGGATACTCAAGGGAAGTGTGCAAATTATAGAGACATGTATGTACTATCAAAAATTGAATATACAAGACTTATGACTTTGTATGCAATTATGTGTTTACAATCAAACTGTATGTGAAATTATTGAGGGGAGTATCTATTAAAGTACTGATTTTTTTGTAATACTTTTGGAAGTTAAAACCCTACAATTTTTTCTTTCAGAAATACCTATTTTTAATATGTTCAATGTAATTTTGAAAAATAGTTTTCCAATTTTTGATTTTTTAAAATAAAAAATATTTATATACATATCATAAACATTTTTGAGAAATAACCAGCTTTTAAATATTGTTTTATTTTCTTTTAAAAAGTTTAAAATATTCTAGAATCCCAGTGTCTTCCTGGAGAGTGCACATCCTAATGTGTCTTTCAATACAAAACTGGCTCAAAGGAACTATTGTCAATAAACCACACAACCATTTTTTGCTTGAAATATATGTATGTCACTCATTTCCAAACTAAAATACTTATAAAGTCATTATCTCCTTTGGTTTTCTAAAACCACTTTTTATTACCTCAAAGTGCTCAGATATCTTTCACATAAGTTATACTAACTGCAGGTCACATTTTCATTGCAATATGGGAATTATAATTCTTATGCTACTTTGCTGTAATACATAAAAGCCTTGTGAACAAACTTCTCTGATTTCTGTCTTTAGGTCATTGAAATTAAGTGCAATAAATATCATGCATTATTTCCCTATGCAGTAGTCATTTTAGTGGTGTTAAGAAATTGACATTAGCTCTTAGTACATAGAACCAAAGGTCTTAAAATATATTTGGTACCATGACCAACACAATAAATCAAAGTTAAGGATCAAGAATAAGCCACAAAACACTGCTAAACTTTAACAGCTTCCTAGTTATAATTTACATCACAGAGGATTTAGTTAGTGGTAACAAATGTCTCTGCTGCCTGAGACACTGATTTCAAAAGAATTTTTGCAAAACTAATTTTATGGAAAAACGGATTAAAATGTATTTTTATAACTTTATCATTTCTAAGACTAATTAAAAGCATCAGACTTATTCCTAGTATGAAATTTAACTTGGATAATACAACAAAGAAAATTTCTAACAAATATTTCTACTGCATGAAGAAGAATTTTTACAAAACTAATTTCAGGGAAAGACAGATTAAAATGTATTCTTATAACTTGAACATCCCTAAGAATAACTCACATACAAGGCTTATTCCTAACATGAAATTTAGCTTAGATATTAAAAAGAAGAAAATTTCCAAATTATTTATCTTTAAAATGTTTGTCAGTAACCCTATTTCATTGTGGTTATATGAATCTTAACATGGCAGAGAGTAGAGATGAATTCAGGAAGACACACTGAGAACTCTTGAGGTCCATTATATGTCTCATATACTCTCTTTTCACTCCATTCCTTCTGGAAAAAGAAGTCTCCCACCCGGTATGAAAGCAGAGAACCTTTACCAAGCAAACAAATGTGACTCACTTTACTTTTATCTTACAAATTACTTGAATTTGGAGAAATAATTTTACCTATAAAATAATAATAAGGGAAGACATGGGACTTCACATTCTAGTACAATGAAATTATGCAACTATAAAATGAGAAAAATATGCATGAATAATTACACGAGGATAATTAATCTATAAAGAGTCCAGAAAAATTCTGTACTGCCAATTGACAGCAACTCATTTAAAAAAATTAAAGAAACACGATGTAAATTGAACTGGAGATGTGGATCAGCAGTAGTATTTTCCTAGCATGTGTGAGGCCTGGGTATGATCCCTGGCACCATAAAAATGGGGAAAAGAAATCAAAAGTCATGTTGAACATATTCAGTATTATTTATTAAGCAATTTTTCTAAAAAGGAAATGAAAGTCAATGTGCAATGTGCTCAAATTTATTAATAAATGCCCCCAAATTGAAAAAAATATATGATTTTATCCAAAAGATTGATAAATATTAAAAGACTGATAATACATGGTATTATATATGTAAGAAAGTGAACAGTAATCTTGTTGATCATGGCATGAACAACTTTCTGAGGAGTAAGTCAGTAGTAGCTATCAAAAATTAGTTTGTATGAATTTCTGTCTGCTCATTCAGTTTTTAGGAATTTCTATTTTTGGAACACACTAGTGTTTACAACACTTCAAATGTGTCTTAAGATATTGTTTTTGTCACTCTGGAGACCAAAAGACCTGAAAAGAAAACTTAGAAGAGGAAAAATTTATTTGGGGGCTACCAATTTCTGAAGTCTCAGTCCATAGATGACCAAGTCCATTCCTCTGGCCCTGAATGAGACAGAACATATGGCGGAAGGGTGTAGCGGAGAAAGGCAGCCGGAGACATGGCACCCCGAAGCAGAGCAAGAGAGGGAAAGAGAGAGAGAAAGAGTTCTGCTCAATAAGGACAAAACACATATCCCAAAGGCACCTCCCAATAGGGACCCATCTTTTCTAGCCACACTCTATCTGCCTACAGTGGCAACCAAAATAGTCCCTATCAGGGCATTAATATACTGCTTGCTAAGCATATGCCCAGGAAGACAATGAGCAGTTAGCCTCCGTCGACATAGGATGGGGCATTCCACATGGTCCCTCAGGGCCACTTTCTGTCAAGTTCAGCTGAACCACATCACAGCAGATACCACCCTATAGCCTTCTGTGCAAAACTGGTTACTCAGTGCTAGTCAAAGGCCCTCTACTGTGTATCTCAGTTTGCCATAATTGATTGTTAAATTAGAATCAGTGGTCACTGTGGTAGGCTGGTCCTGCAAACAGTAAACCATTTTTCTTCATGAAATAGCAAATCATCGTGCTCCTTTTTAATTGACATAGTGATGACCTAATATGCCAAATGAAGAAAAGAATTACAGTAAAAACTATTGGAGATTTGCTTTCGTCTCTACATAGCTAAATTATGAGGAAGAGGCTTTGAATAGCATGACATATTTTTGTGCATTTATTTCAAGTAAATTGATTTATTATTTTTGACTGTTTAAAGCATCTAGTTCATTGTTAGTTACATACTTACTGATTAAACCAATAATTTAAAAATTAATTTACTTTGGGAATGTGAACACAGGCCCACATTCCGATGGCAAAGATTAAGCAGAAACTCTGTAACACCCGGTCATTAAAGCAAGAAATATGAATCAACTAAAAGAATGTATTTCGCATATATTTTTATTTTTTATGCTGATTTGCAATTAGTTAACTACAGTAAGTGGACTAGGTTTACATTGATCTGTATTCACAAATAAATAGATATTCCTTTAGGCTATCTCTATTTGTCAGATGGATTTGATCAATCTGTAGCTAAAATACTAATTTTGAATATCACTGTTAAGTACTTAGTCATCAATATAGGGTTCAATAGTTCATCTGACAGTTTTGTCTTAATCACTAAAATGTCTCTTTGACCAATTCAATTTGACCGTTTATAAGGTAATCAATCATATTAGTTATTGATCTACAAGTGACAAATCCAGGAAATCACAAAAATGTCATCTCAGGCTCTCGAAAATTTATTTTCTCAAATATATTTTTACTATGTCCCTAATTCGCAGTGTACCAGTACAAACTTGGGTCACATGAAAAGTTTTAGTCCATTAAAGTAGATTCTTTTTCTTTTCTTTTCTTTACATTTAAATGTTTATAAAAGAATTTGAATTGAAACTCTAGGGATAGAAATTCTTGTTGTTCTAGTTTGGCATGGAAATTCAAAATTAACTCCAAAACTGATCCATTGCATATGTTCATGTCTATCTTTAGTTTATAGCACTTTAGATGTTCAATTATAAACTCTAGCCCGAATTTTTAAAAATGCTTTCTCCATCTATAACGGGGTAGGAAAAGAGCTCTAGATTAATGTACACAAAAATATTTTTAAAAGAGTAAAACTTTATTTCTTGGAAGGGGATAACGTTATGAGAGTGATTTGTATATTGCCTCTATGTTTTGTATTCTTTGAAATTGTTTTTGCATTCGACATATATTGATAGGTAATGGCAAATAAAAGTGAAATGCAAACAAGAATTGAATGGATGATACATTCATTTCAAAGAAAATTTGCATCTTTATAAGAATAACTTCCATTCGTTTTTGACAATTGCTTGATATTTTTCTTTGCAATTTCCCTGGGAAACAAACTATTACTAATCTCATTTTATTTGCCTAGATACAGGCATATTAGCAATTTGCCTTTGAATTGGAGGAGTTAGGTTAGAGCTGAAGTATTTAGAGTATTTCTCTCCAAACATCCATCTGAGAATTATAAACTGACACATTGATATGAGAATTATAAAAGTTGCACCTTATCTTATTCTGGACTGTTTCTTCAGTGGTATCAACACTCTCTTAATACAATTCTCTTTTCTTTTTTTTTTTTTTTTTTGCTGTATTGGGGATCAAACTCAGGGCCTTGTTCTTGTGAGGCAAGCACTCTACCAGCTGAGCTATCTCCCCTGCCCCTACAATTCTTTTTATTTTCCTTTTTGGTCATCTGCAGAAATTTTGAGTTATAAAAATCAAATTATTAAAATTCAAAATGATTTAAAAAAAACAAATTGGAAAGATTTGTGAGCATTCACTAAATTCAAGACACACTATATTTGCTAAGTGAAATCATGCGGATGATACAGCTTCATGTACTTTTACTCTCTGCTTCTATTTAGTGCCTTCAGGTTGCAGTATTAAGAACAGATAATTCACTTAAAACTATTGTTGATTACTTTCCAGAAGTTGAGAGTTACTGAGACATGAAAATTTTTTCATAATGTATAGGAGAAATTTTGGATTCTACTTTGAAATATTAATAGTTAACATAACGATCAGTATTTTTTTAAAAAAAATACTGTTTTTATTTTTTAAATTTTATCCACAGAAAACAAGGATGGAAAAGCCTAGTAATTCTCAAACCCTGTGTGTTGTCAGATATAAAATTCCAAGATCATCCTAATTAGACAATCTTTCCCATCTAATGTCAGTATTCCTATCTTTTAGTGACTCTTGTGTGATTTAGTAATGTCACAAGACAGCAATCGTAATGGCAATGTACCTTGTGCTCTGAGCTGAAACCACATATCTAGCTGCTTCTATACTTAGTCTTGCCGATACAACCACACAATTTGTGACCAAAAACTCACATTTTTTTCCAGAAGTGGTTGGACTATTGGTCAAGCCAAACTATTGCATCTTGTGTTTGACTGGTAAGAGAATAAAATACTCAATTCGTACCTATCACATGCCAAATCATTTGTATATATTACATTGATTAAATCTTAATTTAAAACTTTGAAGTTGATATGGAAATTCTGACTTTTAAAATGAGGAAAACGGATGCTCGGAGAGACCACTTAACTTTTCCTGTCTTGCCTATAAATGGTGGAGCTCAGGGATGAGACCAGTTCATTTGTCTTTGAAGTTTGTGATATTGTCAGTATCTCAATGTTTCTCAGCATGAACAATACCCCCAACCTGCATCAGAATTACCACGAAAACTTGTTAAATTACGAAATCCATTGCATCGGCACAAACTGACTAAATCAGTTTTTGAATGTGGGTCTCAGAAAATTCCAGTTGAAAAGTCACTCCATTGAAGCTCAACAGGCATTTATACATGTGACTAAGGTCAGGCCTGGTGCAGTTCCTTCCTGAAATCCTTGTAATTCATCTAACAGGAGATGACCAAATGTTCCTTTTTTTTTTTTTTTTTTTTTTCACTCCTTTTGAACATTTTTTTTTTATTCCTAATGATGGAGATGCAGAATTTTTATAGTCAAGACAGTATGGACCTTTTATCAAGAATCAGGTGAAGCTAGAGAGCATGCTAATTACACTAATTGCAGACATGAACTTGGGAGAGGAAGTCAACATAATGGATGTGAGTTGATTACAAATTCGAAATGATCTTGGCAGGAGAGAACAACGTGCTAAATCAAATTCTCTATACTATAACAGAGGTCTAAAACCAGCCCACTAATGAGCACTAGAAAGAACATGAGACTCAGACCAAAGCCGTCTGGAAAAAATAGAATTTAAGAAGATCTACAAGAGGGCATGCCCCTACCATTCCTACTCTGAACCACACAGAAAACAAAATCCTCAAAAATAAATTAATAAAATAGAAATACAGTACAGTGTGATCTTAGACTTTCTTGACTAGATTGAACAAAATAAGGGAAGGCATTATTTCTTTCCTCTTTCATTTTGTACTAGTTTAACTGCCTATGGAATTTGGTAGGTAGCTCTGATATCACAATTGAATAATGACTTGACAAATTTATTGTATACCAAGGAAATTACTCCCAAAAGGTCAGGCAAGTGATACTGTGTGATGTGAGGAACAAATTCAGACAAAGGGAGGATTGAATCTGAGAAGGAGAAATCAGCAAATGCATGATAGCTATCTCCTAAAATTTGACAAGTAATCCTACAGAAAAGAGATAGACTGATTGAACATGGCTAAAGTGAAAGTTTTTTTAAAGTTTTCCATTAACATAAAGAAGAAATTTTTTAAATAGAGGAATTATTAAACATTTGAAATAGCAGTCTCAATAAAAATCTACTGATGCAGAGTATTTTTAGGCCTTGTGTCTAAATTCTTCTTCTTCATTGTGGCTATGATCTTGCCTGCCTTGATTTCCATTCCATTTTCAGCACCTAGCACGTGGTCATTTCTTTTTTTGGGGGGGTACTGAGGATTGATCTCAGGGGCACTTGACCACTAAGCCCCATTCCCAGCCCTATTTTGCATTTTATTCAGAGACAGAGTGAGTCACTAAGTTGGTTAGTGTCTCACTTTTGCTGAGGCTGACTTTGAACTTGAGATCCTCCTTGCCTCAGACTCCCGAGCCACTGGGATTACAGATGTGCACCACTGTGCCTAGCTATAGTCATTTCTTCATAAGTGTTTTTTAGTGAGTCTATGACCAGTTTTCATGATTCTGATTTTCCAAACACCAGTTCCACATTTACTCATATTATAAGAGAGTAGCATTCATTTTTCTCCTGGCTCCATTGTCCTGTGTATCATTTGTCCCAGGGTCCCATGGTCAACTCCACCCATTTCTAACCATTTAGAGAAATCTGCCTCTGTCTGCTAATTGCGATAGATAATGGAGGATTGTGTGTATCTCATAATGTTCCATCTAGAAATGATGAGTTTTGATGATTTTAGCAAAAACTCACTCTTGAATGTTCCAGGCAAGCTGGTCAATAGACTAAACATCAATTGACTCTTAGTAAGAACACATGTCAGAAAATTTAAAGTTCCAAATGATTATAAATAGCTCTTTCCCAGTTATGATTAGAAGATTTAGATCCTGGCCTGAAAAGGTATATGTGAGTACCTTTAAAAAAGTTTTTCAAGGTCACTGGAATGTATACAGATTAAAATAAAACAAAGAAACAAATGTAAGTATTTCTAGACCAATGATGTATAAAAGTCCACCCTTAATATACTTATTAAACTTTTAAAGTTTGATTTACTTATTGTTATTTCTATCTATGTCAACAAGTGGGCAGGGTGGAGAAACAAGATTCATACTTTGAACCTATATATAATCCCCATCTTATTTTCATATAAATTACACCATTGCCTTCATCAATCCTGAGCAATAGGTGGTCTCAGTTAATACCGAGTTCCAAAATGTTTCCACATTTCTTGGTAAATGTGTATCAGCCTTCCCAATACATAACTCATCTGGAAACATATAATAATGATTTGGCTATATATTAATTGAGATCAGTGTCCATTAGTAGATTCCATATTTTTAATTGTAGGCAACATTAGTATTCAAGTTTTAGAATATAAATGACTTATAGTACTGATTAAATTTAGAAGTGGTCCTTCTCCCTTATCCCTCCCTCAACTTGGAACAAATTGCTTTGACTGATACTCTTTTCACATTAAATACTTGTGGTTGCTATATATCACAAATATCTCAGTATATCTCAGTTTGTGCTATTTATAAGCACAGTTTAACTTTTCTCATGCATAGAGCAGTTATAAATATATACAAGATCCCTCTGAATATTTATTCCAGTGATTTATCTTCTGTAACATGGCTGTGGTTGAAAGGTAGTAATGATAACTAGATAGCAAATTATGAATTTCCTGTAAACATGTTCACCTATTAAATCACAACACATTCAAGAATACAATTTATGTTTAAAACAGGTAAATTATCCAGTAATAATTTGACATTCACTGGTAAACAAAAGCTTCTTCAATTATTTTATCACCTAAAATTTGTCATATGTATTAGAATGGTATGGGTGAATATTAAATAAAGACGTTTCCCTTTTATTCAGGAACAGAGCATTTTATCCTTAGACATGCTCCATCTTGAGACTTCATCTTGAATGTTAACAGCATATTTTTACTATACGTCAAAAAACAGGTGGTGGTATATAACTCAATATTCTTTCAGCAAGTTTTATATCTTGAAAATTTTATTTTGCCAGTTTTTGAAGCAAGAATTAGTGGGTTCAGACAATTTTAAATAATCTTGCTGCCTAACTACAATGGTACACAAGTGGTACTCTCTAACGCATTTTTGTTTCAGATCCTAGGTAGTGTGAAGACTCAAACTAATGATATGAATTCTCTAGGTTTCAAGATTTCCCAGTATTTTACTTAGAAGTGTTTGTGTTTTTAAAAAAAAAAATCCTTGATTAACTCATTCTTTAATCAACCTTACAGTTGTCTTTCATTTTGCTTATTTAGAAAAATGCCTGCTTTTTTGCACATGCACACACATACCTCCCACCTGCCAGAGAAGTAGCCAGGATATCAGATTCAGAACCCAGCATTCTGCATGTGAAGCATATAAGGGACATTCCAATGGTGGGGACACAAAAAAGGTGAAGAAGGAGAGTTTCAAGGCAGTAGGGATTTTCCTGGGGGAGTCAATCTATAATGATAGCAAAGTGAGGTGTGACCTCACATAATGATATAAAAGATACATTAACCTATTTTAATGATTAACTGCCCTCTCCCACCATCTCAAATATCTCTCCCCTTGATTACTTTCTCCTGGAACCTCTCTATTATCTTAAACTATTCTCAATGTATTTCTTTCAATTCACTAAAGTTCTGTGTCTGTCCCTCAAGTATTGATATTTTCCATTGATTTTTCCTCAGTCTCAGTTCCTTATGTGTTCATTCATTAATTCACTCGTTCACTCATCTTTATTGTTACTGAGTGCACATACCCTCCTTTCCTAACCAATTGAAATACAAAGAGTTCTCATATTCAATTTCTTCCCTGGGGGGGGGGGGAAGACTGTAGTTTTATAGGTAATAAAAAAAAAGCAAAAATTCAGGCACTTGGTAAATAAATAAATATGAGCTTTTCTTGCAAATTTCCCTGTGTTCCTGCTTCTCTATGTGTTTCCTGAGAGCATGGCTTCGTAGTGTTGTTCTTTATTTTCTGGCTAAATTTTAAAATCATTACTCATTTATATAATAAACTAAGTAAAACTTTTGTTGACTCCTTCACATTTTATATTCTCTTCTAACAAAACTAATTTCAACTCCTCAACTCCCATAATCTGAATTATTAGAAAAGATACATGTCACTTTTGCCTTTATTGATTATCAATGTTTTTCTAAGCCACTTAATAAAACCATAATGGCAGAAAAATAAAATATTCTTTGGATATTTTTCTATAAAATATGATGTTATTATTTTGTAATTTCCTAATAAACTCATAATTATTATACTTACTTTTGGAGTCATTTTTATGTTTAATCACTACATAATTTTTAAGAGTACATTTTTAAAAAAATATTGAGTTGATTTTCAGAAAACAGCATAAGAACCTATTATTTGGGCATTTCGCCACTTGCCTTGTAACTTTCATTAATTTGTACTTGAAGAGTAAAAATGGGGAAAAAAAGGGTAGTTTCCTGTAACTGGTAGATGATTTGTTTTTCCTTCCTATCTTTTCTTTATAATGGGCAATGGGTTAATCAGCTTTCCATTACTATAACAAATACCTGAGACAATCAGCTTATAAAGAGAAAAGGTTTCTTTTGGGTCAGAGTTTTGGTGATTGGTTGACTTTATTGTTTTTTAGCCTTGTGGTGAGGCAGTACATCATGGTGGCAACATGCAGCAAAACTCCATGGTGAGGACCCTAAAAGGAAGAGAAAGAAAGGATTGGGTAGCAAAATATCCTTCATGAACACACTCCAGTTTTTAGAAAACCTCCATCTAGGCCCCACTTCTTAAAGGTTCCACCACCTCCAATAGCACAATTGGGTGAGGACCAAGCCTTGAACACATGGGCCTTTGAGAGCACGCAAGTTGAAACCACAGTAGTTGAAATATGGACACCACTTATCACCCTACTTTGATTAACAGATGGTACGCTGGATAACAGTCTGAAAGGAACAATTTCTTTCAGCACCTATTGGGCATGGCAGAGATTTTTTTAAAAGGTACACGTTGCATATGCCTTTCTTGTTAACATTATACAGTCACAACATTAAATATTTCTGAAGTCTTAATGAAAGGTCTTCTAATGGATTCGATTTTGTTTTAAACTTGAAAATCTCTGGGAGACTAAAGGGACTGTTTTGTTTAGAACTGAGGAAGCACTGAAAATTTTACCACTCAAAAGTTCTTCCTGTAGCTTGTCTTTCTCTCACCACATTTTACTATAAGCCGCAAGAAGCCAAGCGACAATTTCGATACTCTGCCCAGAAATCTCCTTGGCCAAAGCGTTCAGTTCATGAGGCTTATTTATTTATTTTAAAATTTTCCTTTAGCAACGGTGTCTCTGCATTGGCTGCTGCTACAGAACAAAGATTCTCTTTCCTTCAGATCCAACAATGTTCTCCTTACTTTCCTTTAAGACCTCACTAGCAGCTTCTGTACGGCCATCCAACTTTAAGTGTTTTCCTGTCCCTTTAGGCTGTTTCTAACACTTCCTTCCAGGTCCTTCCAGCTTCCTTTCATCCTCCTCCTGGTTCTGAAGCTCCATTTTAGGTTTTGTTATGGCAGCATCCTACTCCTCATAAAAGAAAGATCTGTCCCAGTTGCTATGCCCGCATAACAAACTACCAGCAAACACAGCGCCATGAAAGGAAGCCTAGAGTGCAGCCCTGGCTTCTGTGTGTCAGGATTTCAGACAGAGCACATAGAGAAGGCTCCCCTCTGCTCCCCTCAGCTTCTGCTAGAGCTGCTCAAACATGGGGACTGAAGTGACCTCGTGCACAGGTCAGGCAGGTGACGTGGGAATGACCCTAAGAGCTGAGGGCTAGGATAGCCGAGCTCTTCAGACTTAGGTGCCATCTCCCTGGGAATTCTCCAGCAAGTGGACTTCAAGGTGGCCAGAATTCTTATATGCTGGCTCACGGATCCTAAAACGGGTTTCCTGAGAGTCAGTCAAACACTGTGTCACCTCTTCTAACCTAGACTCAGAGGCCATGTGCCATTACTTCCATAAAATTCAGCTTACTAGAAATAAGTCACTGAGGCTGGACCCATTCACAGGTAAGAGAATTAAACTGACGCCGCCCAGCAGAGTCAATGTGGCACGGGAGACAAACGAATAGCGAGGTTCTTCAATTCCGAAGGGTTTATTGTAGATTCAGGAAACCTGGGAACTGGAACCTCAACCTGGAACCCCATCGCTCGAGGACAGCTGGCTTATATCCCCTCCAGGAGGGAAGGGTAGGGCTGACTCCAATTATGCGAAGATCAGGCGAGGAGCCAGCTGCCCAATCATGGTAAAGGTCAAAACAGCAGGCACAATCAGGAGCACTCGGGAACATCATGTACATGCATTGTATGTGTGGACTTAATTGAATACGGCCAAAGACAAATCACCTGAGTGTGCTTATGTTAATTAACCTCCTCACTGCCGGATGTGACCAAAACAATTTCTGGCTGGCTGCCAGGCACCATCTTGGCGTAGTCCACATGGCATAGCCCCCAACATTAAACTTCACATTTATGGTAGACAAGTTAAAGAATTTAGAAATGTGCTTAAAACCACCACATGTGGTATAATGCAGAAAAAAGACTGAGAACAGAATTACAGGACACAGAGGGGAAAATGATTTTCCATAACAGGGAACACCAGCTGTACATAGCAAGTTCTTTGGGAAATAAGAAGGGACATAGAAAGCTGCCGATATGCTCGTACAGATTTACATCTCTCATTTTTCAGGTATTGACCTGTTTTCCCTGTACCTACAGGATCACCTATATGCGTGGTCACAGATCACTTACAATCTGTGATCTTTGCCACTAACTCTCCTCATTGTTTCACTCTTTAATTATGAGTTCCTAAACCTGATTGCCTGGTCTTTAACTGAGTCTCGTTTTTACACCTGGACTCCTGCTTTTATTATATTGCGAACTTTTCTGAAATTATTTTTTATTATGAATTATCTTGCCTATAGGTGTACTGAATCCTTGAAGCAGAGGAAGTAATTGAAGGGGAGAGTATAGAAGGAAAGACAGTTAATGCTTTTTGAGTGTGATTTCTGAAGCAGATGCTGTATAGATGGTTACATGTCTTGTGTTCCTTAATTTAGTCTGAGAAACAGGGAAGTGAGCCCATCTCTTTGGACAAATTGGGCAGTAATGGAATAACCAAATAAGTAGGCCAAATTAAACAGAAAAGACTTCAGTGCATGCAATGATCAGGGCAAAATGAGAGCTAGGAGAGATTTAGTCACAAAGATTGAAGAAAATTGAAACATATATATGTATGTATACATCATGTATACATATCATATTTATATCCATAGTGCCTAGCCACTCCTGGTTTTCAGTGAATGTTTATTGGACTAAAAAAGAACTCAACTATTGGGTACATAGATGCTGGTTCAGAGAAAAAGAGAAAGAAGAGGATCTATGTAGGGAAGCTAGAAATAGATGATTCTAAACTCCCAAATTTAAATCTAACTCCCAATCTAATTTGGCCTCTTCTCTATTGTTAGATTGGTTTCTCTCTGCCTCAGAATGTCAGTAGGCCCATGACTTTAGTTTGGCAGGAACTATAATCCTTGAACCAAAGCATCTATGGATTACTTCATGGAGATATCAAAGGTCACACCTTTATCTTACCATTTTCCTCAAAAAATAACTTACCTGGAAGATTGGGATTTGCTTTTTGCAGATGAAGGCCAGATGTCTATAGACTTTGGGACCATTATTCTCCTGGCTCTTGCTGTCATGTTGTACCTAAAAGTTGGGATCCCTTTACCTGGCAGTTGGGTTCCTCCATTCCACTGTTGACCTGGACTGAGATCAGAGAGGGTAATAGTTTTTAGGCACATATGGGAGGCCTGAGCCTTTTCCTCAGTTCCAAAAATTGAACCATCAAAGTTTTACAAAGGAAATGTGAGACTTATGGCAATGGGTAATATTTGGGAGAAGTGGCAGCACTGGCAAATTGATGGCAGTTTTCCTTCTACAGAACACCCAGTCGGATTCCATTTCTGAGCCTCCCTTGCATATAGGTAAACCCATGTGACTAAGTGTAGCCAATATTACAATATTACAATAAAACCTCTGTTAGGATAATTTTACCTAACAAATGATCTTGGAAGGTAGGTGTTAAAGATGGCAGAGATGCAAATAAAGGGGACTGGGTTCCTGGATCATCATTTGGAAGATAGTTGCTGATGATCACAATCCTTGTTAAATATGTTTGTGAGACCAGCTTATATGTGGATGCCTCTGAGATTTTAGGCTACAGCTTTTTCATCAGTTCCTATACCATTAACTATAAAAAAAGAAAAAATACATTCTTGGATTGGGAAAGCTAAATACATAAATTCTATTCTCAAAGAACTTGCAACATATCCTGGGAAGATACAAACTATCTTGCAAATTAAGCAATAAAATGTAGTATGAATTTGTAAAATAATTAACCTCATATAAGTTATGATGAGAAATATCACCATATAGCCATTATGGGAAGATAGGATACACTGGACTTTGAAAATTTATATGGTGTTCATAATATTGAAGAAGAAAGAGCATTATAAAATGTGGTTCTAATAAACGATATATAGTGAGAGGGATACATGCTGTAGAAGACCATCCATAAGTAGACCAGCATGGCTGGAGCTTACAATGAGTTCAAGTTACCAGAGCTAACAGGCTGAAGGAGTGGCTCCATGGTAGAGTGCTGTCCGAGCATGTATAAGGTCCTGGATTTGATCCCCAGTACCCCGCCACACACATAGATATTAGAGATTACTATGTAAAAAGGATACTGAGAACAGACTTCAGGGATAGTTTAATACAAAACACTGAATTTGTAATTCATCATTTATGCAATAACCATTTTGAGATAGGGTTGAAATGTTGAATCCAACCTTTTGAAAGAGGAGACTGAGAAACCAAATTCTATAATTTAGCAAAAAAAAAAAAAAAAAAAAAAGGAGTATTAGATAGTGTCTAAACTAAGATGGACATGGAGAAAAACAACATATGACAATTCCTCTTTGGCTATAATGGAGCAATTTGGGTGAAAATAGTCCTCCCACCACGTACCATTAAACTGAGGAATGCTACTGTTTGCAGGTACTAGATAAGATATGGAACACAAAAGAAGTTTCTGTGAGAAGGAGGCACACGCTCCAGGATTGCTATGACCCTTTGCTGGGGACACGCTCAACTCTGACATGGCAAGCTGGAGTTCAGGCAGAGTATGGTGGAAAAGGATGGCTCAGAGTTAGGAATCAGAGAAAGCAGCAGGTGATGTGTCTGTAGTCCGTGGAACAAGGAAGAGGAGGTGAGAGAACTATGCAGAGGAAGAAACCATGAAGTCCACATGGAAGTTCTTTGAAAGACTCAACAAGAAATCTGATTTCTTTATCTACAAAGAAAATGGAATTCATTCCCCAAACGATGCCCCACTATAATAACACCAGGCCTAGATTATTTAATTGGTGAATTCTATCAACATTTCAAAGTGAATTGTCAGGTTTACATCAGTTCTTTCACAGGCTAGAGAACATTTCTCAACTAATTTTGGAAGGCAACAGAATTCTGCTAACAAGACATGAAAAAGCATTAAAAGAAAATAAAATTGAAGACTAAAATTTATTAAAAACATAGTTCTTGCCAAAATTCTCAACCATATTATTAGCAAATAAATTGAGCAACATAAAAATAATAACCAAGTAGCTTAATCTAGAATGTCAGATGGAGTCAATATTTGAAAGTCAATATAATTTACCATACCTAACAGAATAAAGAGGAAAATCATAGTAGATGAAAGAGAAAAATGATGGTGATCAATGGGGTCCATATATAGTGTATTCAATACAAAAGTCCTGTCTTTTTCAAAAAATGACACTGGAACAATTGAACACTCATCAGAAAAAAAAAAGCAACTTAAATTTCTACCTTATTGTATATTCTTTATTATATATTAAAAATTAACTAGAAATGGAGCATCAAGTTAACCATAAAAGCAAATCTATAAGGCTTCTGGAGTGAAACATAGTAAAACATCCTTGATTCTGGAAAGTAAATATCTCTTATATGTTAAAAAGGAAAAAGCAAAGCAACACTAACCATCAGAGGTTTTATCAAAGATAGGGTCCTGGGAGGGACTGCTCCTGAATTTAGAGTATCTGTTAGCTATAGAGAATTTAAAAATATTATAGTGCGACTTCATTAGATCTGCTTTTTGTTTTTATCATATTTTCATGATTCTAATGAATGTCTGTATGAAATACCTTGGAAAAAAAGTCAGGTCTAAATAATCTCTCTGATACTTTGAAATTCTAGTAATACACATGTAGCCTCATTTTAGCTTACACTGTATGTAGAAATTAATTCATGCAATTCTGAATCATGTAGTTGACCCCAACATGCGCAGAGGTCTATTGTGTGTGTTCATTTTCAGGAGTGAATTTGTTTTGCTCCAGAGCCGATGAAACTCTTACTCCTTCGTAACTGCAATGTCCTGTGTTTAAACAGTAGTATTGAAATAAAGAGTGGATAAGCAAAGTGATCAAGAGATACAGAAACCACTGAGCTAATTCAGTTCCATCATTCCATGTGAACATTCGAATTTATTTGTGTTAAAATTTTAAACAGTTAAACAGATCGTGAATTGTGAGCATAGTATATTTGCTTACAGGGGTCACATTTTAAAAAGGGTTTTTTTTTTTTATTTTTTTTCTTTTTTTTTTTGTATAAAGAAATATCTGAATTTGAATGAATAACATTTTAAAATTAATTTTTTTTATTATCAGTATCAAAATAGCAATGAATCAAGAAGAGAATTAATTATTACTAATTACTGCAACATACTAGAATGCTGTTGAAGTCATTTGTATCAATATACTTAATATAAGTTATTGAGACATTACTCTTTTCTGTATTGTTATATATATTTTACCCACACTCAAACATGCACACACTTTTGCCTTGCATGTGATAAAATACAAGAGAAGAGTAGTCAAAAATAAATAAAATGTAGTTTTTGCTTATAAGGGATGAAGACAGTTTTTATACTTTAAAAGAAATAGTTGTTCTTTTTTATGTTCCTCAAGCAGACATATCATAACTTCTGTAAATCATACTTCTATTGTGATTCATATATGAATATATCATTTAACATTTAACCTTCTCCTTTGTCCAACAGAGTTGGTGTTCAGAAGTTAGTTATCATGCAATACCAATGAGGACTTGACCAGAAGGCATAAACTTAGGCTTAGAGACTAATACTTTAAAAGCACAATACAGTCATGTTTCTAAAAATATCTTTACTTGCAGATGAACACAATATCTTTATTTTATTCATTTGTTTTTATGTGGTGCTGAGGATGGAACCCAGTGCCTCACACACATGAGGCAAGTGTTCCACCATTGACCTACAACCCCAATCCTACACTCATGTTAATCAGAAAATGCTTTAAAAATATTGTTCTTAATTTTGCTTATATGAAGACAGTGTATGGGACATATCTTGGTCTCTCCTTGTACCCTCTGGGCAGTATTTTTAACCAGCTGTGACAAGCAGCTGTAACTCCTGGCAGCATCTGAACACTTGAGCACACTGGACAGAAGAGGGAGGAAATATCCCATGGGTCAGTACTATAACAGGGACAGGACATAGCAACTCTCTCCTTCTGTGGATAAGCAATTCTTGTCATCTTCTACACAGTTGCCTAGAGGATTTACAGTGGGACCTGGATCCCCATTGTCTATAAAAGTGAACAACTTGGACAGCAGCTGTGGACAATACATTTTTCCATTGATTCTTACACTCTTCCTGTTCTGATCACTTGCTAAAATAAATAATCTGAATACCACTCCTTAGTTTAGACTCTATTTTCTTGGAAGACCCACACTAAAACATTAAGTAAGAATATCTTCATATATCTTCTCATTTTAGAGGCTCTGAATCAAACCGTTCTAGGCACTTATGCAAGATACTTTATCTTATTGCAGAAAGACCAGTTTTTTCATGTTACCTGCCAACCAAACACCAATTAGAGTAAATGTTTGTTGATGTGTCCGTATGTCTTTACATGCTTGTCACAAAAAAATTTGCATGTCACGTGGCATTAAAGATTCTCTACAATTTGATGCCATTTTCATGTCCACATTCATTGGCCATTTTCCCCAACACAAATAGCTAATTAAATTCATACATTTCCCCTTACTTTCTCCCTCAATTCCAAACTTATTATGCTTCAAAATTGTGTCATTTCTATGTGTTTATGTTACTCAGTGCTACCTGTTTCTTAATAGTTAACTGTACACAGATGTTTAATATGTAATAGAAATGACACTTTATTATTTCCAGAATAAGTCTGACTTCACAAATAGATAAGAATTCTATTGAAAGGCAGGAATGAGGTAGAGAAACAAACCTAATCTAGGCAGAAGGACCTGGTTACAGAAGGTCACAAAAGAAGGAAAAAGGGATATTCAGAGTATTTCTATTTTATTTATGTGTAAGAAATGAACACCCACAAAAAGCATAGGTAAATAAATATTAAAAATTTTTACCGTGACCTATGCTAAGAAAGATTACCGTCCATTACTAAGGTAAATAACACATTTCATCATACAAACTGACACATCCTTGAGTGTGAAAGGTAAAACTAAAGATAATGAGGGAGGAAACAGGCATAAACGAGACTTGTCCTGGACAAGCCAGAATGCATGTTTACCCAAATCAGAGCATGCTCAAGCACCCGAATTCACCGTTGAGTTTCACAAATTTCTCATCTATTTTGTGTTTCTGAAAATTTTGTTGTGACCCATTGAATTGATGTTTCCCTAAATGCTAAAATTAAAATACTGGCTTAGAGAAAACAAAGAGGTACTCTACAATTATTCTTCCCCAAATATGTTGCTGTAGATGTAGGTGATGGGAAGCTTTGAAAGTGTTTGAGAACGAGAGTGACCGCTCTATGTGTTAGAAAAACTGTTGCACACAGTAAATGATGGGACTTTGTGGTTGGCAAAACCAGAAGCTGTCCTTGAGCAGTCTTTCCACTTAATTCTCACTCTCTTTAGCTAAGAAAGCAGATCACTTAAGGCAGGTTATTTATTTGGCTCACCCCCAATTAGAAATTTAACTAAACATAAACATGCTTTAATGCTTATAAGAAAAATAGACTTATGGAGATTAAATGATTATTAAGATTTCTAATTGTCCATTTTCTTTATACAGTGTTAACTCCTTATTCTTGGTTTCTTCATGTTGCTTCAAGGTATAAGCTTTGCTTGTTATCGAATTTTCTTCAGCTTCTAAACTTAGTTTAGGTTTGCATGAGAAGTCAGTTTGTCCCATGTAAACCAGAATTCAAGAATAGACTTAACATTAAATACTACATTTTGAAACCATATAGCATTTGTTCCCAAGAAAATTACAAAATTGTTTTAACAACTTTAAACTTTATTTGGATAACCAAGAAAATTACAACTAAAGTTCAATTTAGCTCATAATAATGTTCTCAGTTATGTAACTCACTTGGTATTTCTATAGATATTTGGGAAAGAGGTAAGTGCAAATTAACATGTTCTAGGAAAACTTTGTGATTATGATCACTTGGCTCTAACCCTTGCAGAGGAAGATGTGAATGCAATCATTCCTGGGAAAATAATCTCAGAAGACGGTCATCAACAATGATTCAACATTACCATCCTTGTGTTAATTTATTATGGAAACAACCAGTGGGTCCTCCCACTTGGGGTATAGTTTTTGTTCCTCGTGGCATTTCTCTGTTTCATGATTTGTTTGACACTGTGAAACTGTATTTGGTTAGCAAGAACAACCAATAATACTGTAAAACAAAACTTACAAACAATATGAAAACAACGAACTCTTATATAGGTCCCAAGTAGTAATCAATAATTAACTGATTTTTGATCATGAAATGCTAAATTTTGATCATGGAAAGAACAATTTAGTTAGTTGCATTTTTAAATTTTCTCAGATGTACTCTTCATATTTATCTGTATGGGTTTTCAAAAGACAAAGATTTCTAAGGGCAATCTTGGTGTAACAGAATTAGTTGTAACACTACTTCACAATTCAGAATTAGAAATGCTGTATTTATAGTGGATTTAACCCCAAAAGAATTAGAATAGAGGAGAAAATAAATAGTATATTTAATAAACAAAGAAAAGCATTTCCTGACTAAGAAAAAAGCCAAGGAAGATAAAAATGAACAGAATGGAACAAGAGGATCCCTAAGAAACTGCCAAAGAAAATAATAATGAAATGCAAGTTATTGACTATCTAAGAGACTTAAGAACAGTTAGACTATCAGCTGCTTTTCCCAGCTCAGCTCCCAGAATATCAGCAGTCAGACTGATTCCCAGAGTAGAAAGCTGAAAGAAACCTTGGAGCAGAGGAGTAGCCCCACAGAGAGAATCCACATATCATGATGTCTGGGGTCACACTAAAAAGCCAGCCTATTATTCTACAAGTATATCCCAGGTACACAGGGTTATATTTTTCCCCTAGCATTTTAGTAATTTTAATAATAAAATGAATCTGCAGTTGAAAGTCAGCAGGCTTCTTTCAAAGGCTTCATTCATCCAACCTGAAACAAATATATTAAAAATTAATATATAAGACCAAAAAAATTAAAGAAGAATTCAGAGTACATATAAAAATTCAATAAAAATAAGAAAAGTATTTTAAAAACTATTATTAGTACAGTAATATATGAGAGATGATTATTTATTGAAGCAACTGACCCTGGAAGGATATTTTATCATTGATGTTTTAAGAATTATTGGAGCATGGTGATGATAAAAAACAAACTGATTCTTTTTAAAATATTTTTTAAGTTGTAAATGGACCCAATACCTTTATTTACTTACTTTTATGTAGTGCTGAGGATCGAACCCAGTGCTTCACATGTGCTAGGCAAGTGTTCTACCACTAATCCACAATCCCAGTCCCAACAAGCTGATTCTCAATCAGGTTTAGTATTTTCTTTCAATATTCTGTAATAACCACCCTCATTTCCTATACCCAAAAGAGACCACTTCTGCCAACCAGTTCTTGATATACTGCTAAGTTACTATCCTCAGAGAGATGAGAGAAACATTTCCATCTACCTCAGACAGAAACAATGCCTGGAACACTCTTGCATGGAAGTTTTAGACAAAATTCAGTGCATTTGACCCCAGAAAGTTGTCTTCGGAGGTTGTTGAATGTATAGGCAACTTAGTACTATGTTAAAAGAAACCTAAAGGATTGAAAAATTAAGAAATGATTTAATATGGCAACAGATAAAAAAAAAGTAGACAAAAAAATCAAAAAACACCATGGAATGCTATTTGTATTAGCAGAGAATGGTGGTCACATGATAAAAATAATGTAATAAAAATATTCATAAGAGCATAAAATATCACCTTTCCATTAAAAGCTTATATATCAAAAATAACGTGACCTATATTTTTATTTTATAAATATGGAGTTGATGGTAGAAGAAATATCCCAAATAAACTATAATTGCCTCTTGGTATCTATCTAACCTATGTGCATCTTCTCACATACTTTAAGTCATTTTTAGATCATTTACCAAACCTAACATAAGGTAAATGCCATGTAAATTGTCATCATACAGTGTATGTATGTGTGAGTGTTTGTGTGTGTGTGTGTGTGTGTGTGTGTGTGTGTGTGTGTGTCTATAGGCAATAATTGCAAGGGAAAAATCTTCATGTGATCAGTACAGGTTCCTGAATTTTTCCACCAAGGGTTGATTGAATCCATGATGTGGAACCCATAGATGCTGAGGGCCAACTGTAGCTATGTCTGGGGTTGGAATGATTGGAGCTCAGAGAGCAGGAGCAACTACTTTACATTATGAGCCTTTTGGCACAATTCAACTCTGTTAAATAAAATACATGTATTACCTTGATTAAACTAAAAGAAATTGAATATTATGGGGATTTAATGAGAACAAAGTGATGGTAATGACATAAACCATTTCTCATAACTTGATAGGCTGTCATATAGTACAAAAGTCAAACAATCAGATCTGGCACATTTATTTCACTCTATATCATTATATTTTACTGCCTTTAAAAAAAAAAACTTCCATAATTCAAACACAGTATTTGTTATTAGAATGAAGCCTAACCTAGTTATTATTAGAGATAGTATTCTTTCACATCTATTTCATTTTTGGTCTAATAAATGATTTAGAGATATTTATTTTTAACTTAAAAATAAATAAGCATGTTTACAAATCAAACGCTTACCTAAAATTTGGTCACAGAGGAAATGATCTTTCTGGCTAAATATACTTTGGATTTGATCAGGTTAAAATTGATACATGTCAAATGAAATATCCTGGAGAACTTCCAGACTTTTAGGCTTAAAAGAATACCAATGAATAATTAGCAAACAGAAAATTCTTTACATATGTAGCGGAAATGATTTCATTGCAATAACCTAGAGAACAATGAAAACACATTCGAATTTGAAAATGTTAATTTAAAGCTATCTGGATTTAAAGTTGCATATCTTACTTGGTGGACGGAAAGGTATAAACTCCTAATTCTATCAAGATCATAGTACATCATGGTCCTATAGGAGAAGACTTTATAAAGTCAAAAAGTAAGGGAGGAAATGATTTTTGCTGACAGCATGTAATACCTGCTATAGGGATAAGGAGAATGCTTAGATTCTTTTCCATTAGCAGCAAAATATCCTCTCTTTGAATACTGAATGGCAACATGAACAAAGTTTGCTTTACAAAAAAGCAAATCCAGTCTGTTTGTCTGTTTGTTTTATTTTGGAGTATTTCTCACAGGGGACATTTCTTATTGCTGCTATATAACGTAACAGATTTCACAATTATGAAGGGTTACGTCCCAGAATTGAGGATCTTATTTTGGTAAGCTTAAAATTTGTCTTATATCAAATTTTCTTTTTAACTATACAAATTAAGCTGCAAAATTTTCCTTTCAAGTTGAGATTAGGTAAATTGAGACTTAGATGCATCTAATTTATTTTAACTATGTCTAGTTGATCTAGTTGAATATTATCTAAGGGCCCACTAGATAGTGACAGATCAGTTTTGTAACTTCTGGCAATAGCTTTTTAATTTTTCTCTCTAAAAACACAATTAATTAAGAAGCATTTTCTCTATCATTGACTGTATCAGCTATTTACAGAAGACTTTCACATAGGATTTTATAAATGAGAGGCATCCAGAAATTAAACATTAAAAAGTCAATGATTTATTCTTATTGTACAGCTGAAAGTTAGTTTCCCTCTATCATAGCACCACAATAGTTTGAAGGTCATGAATCATTTTGTGATCATCCCTCACATATTTTCCTCTCAGAAGTATATGCTTCCTATTTCATATCCATTGCTCAGATTAGCTCTTTCCTTTGAATTTTATTATAATAGACACATTGGGGTTGGCTAGTGCTTGCTCTATCCTTTCTTGTTAAGAACTCTGTCATCCTGGTCCAACAGCTTTGTGTATGATTCGAATTTTGCTTTTCACAGAAGCAACTTTTAACCTACAATGCAAACATCCTCATTATGGGGGGGAAGAGAACAAATGACAGCATGATATGCTGTCTTCTGAACTGTGCTCTTATTGACCTATTTACCAATTATAGCTTTCTCATTTTAACATGTGCATTATGGATATTCATAAAGGACAGCTGATAACTTTTATGGAAGTACAATACCTATTTATATGGAATGGTGGTTACACTATTTCCTATAACCTTTACTAAAAGGCAAGCATTAAAAACACAGAAACATGATACTGAAAGTTTGATTTAGTGCATAACTATTTCAATAGTGTTATGGTGGATTTGAAAGATTAGCATTTCAGTACACACTCAATGCATTTTAATAAGGTTACCAATATTATATGTTTATGTTGCTATTATAAATAAGATGTTTTTTTCTTTTTTTCCCCTCTGTGTTGACTGAGTAGGACTCTAAAATGATCAGAAACATTTCAGAGCAATGTTATAAAAATTGTTTGCCCCTGGCAGGTTCTAGTTTAGCAGCATTAGTGCTAAGGAGATCATGTCACTTCATAGTGTCACGTCTTTGCCATTTCAGATAAAACTAATACAGATAGATGTGTGTTCGTGTATGTATGATAAGAATGATTAAGGGTACTTTGTACAGTTAAGTGTAATGAAGTTAGAAGATGATTTTTAAAAAGATTAAAAGCCAAACCCCATAATTATCAAAACTTAAAACTATATTCATAGGAGTCAATTTTAACTCAATTATTTTTCCATAGAAAGTACAAAAAAAATCATAAAATAGGTCAGCAGTTGTTAATACTTTGAAGCTATTTCATTGATACATTAATGCTTGGTTTTTATTCTTTCCAAAGGTGTAGATTGAATGGACTTTACACAATATATATTACATATAATGTGTTTCAATAATAGAGTAATATGGACAATTCATTATTTTATTATAAATATGTGGAAAAAAATCCAAAAATAAAGTTAGATTTATAAATATGTGGAGTAAATTTTAATTTTGGGCAAGAAAAATAACCACCATCAAGAAAAAAATAAACCTTTTTATTTTTGCCTAGAATCTTTACTACTCATTGAAAAAGTAGGTCAGTGAAATAACTGGATTACTGAAAATAATCAGAACTGACAGGTAGACTACTAGAAGTCTATACACTATAGATTTTGTGGTTTGAATGTTTTTATAAATCTGGCATTTCTTGGGAGACAGATGAGAATTAATAAGATTATGCTAATTTATAGCATAAATTGAAGTGTTTCATAGGACAAATACATAGAAGACGTTTACTAGGTACTGTTAAAAAGATAAGTAAAGTTTAATCATTCCAACTGTATATTCATTTTACATTTTTCTAAATCAGAAATATTTTAAAACTCAGCTACATTAATGTAATTATTTATACATGCAAATATTAACTGGAATGAATGCTTAACCTCAAAATGATGATAACATTTCATATACTATTATATTTTTAAGTTCATGACAAGAGAATCTAAATCATATAAAAAAATAGGTCTAGAATACATGTATTGAAGTATAAGACTGTAAACCATAAATAAGTAAAAATAGCCTATGGGAATTAAACAGGAAAATAATACAGACCCAAGCAAGTATAAACATATTTTTTTAAAAAAATAATTCTTTATGATGTGGTACACCTGTATGATCATACTCAACAAATTGAACACATTAATGAAGGCCAGAATTTTAGAGAAGAGTGATAACTGATTTACTTATGCAGTCCAAGATTTTAAATCTGGAATTATCCTGAAATGGCTTCTTATGCTACTGGATGTCACTAGATTAAATATTCTCTGGATTTCAAATTGATGGTAAATGTCTTTGCCCCCAATTGAAGATTCCATGTCAAAAATGCTGTCTGCAAGAAAATGCATCACTCTGAAGTGTATTTTAAATCTATTAGTAAAGGCACTTTCCACCCCAGTAATTTGCATAGAACACAGTGAAGCAAAGAAGAATGTGCTGCCTTCCAGCTAGATGCTAATAAGGCCACAGGGAGGGAAAAAAATAGAACTTATTTCAAATCTGTCTGTACAAACCCATGTCTTTCTCCAAAACAGACTGAAGATCCCTCTATTGCTTATACTGCAAAAATTTAGAACACTTTCAAATAAAATATATCTTTACCACTTTTCTAAAGGAAATTATTACATGTTGCTCTTAACTGATCTATTTTTAGGAGCCAAAAGCAGCAGGGTATGTCAGAAAGGCCTGCTTCATGAATTATGTATTTGTCCTTTTCCACTTGACTACATTCTCTTTATTTTATGAATCCTTGAAATCCTGAAACCATAAGTTTTAGGTTGAAATTTCAAAATCTAGCTACATGCTTACTTGTCCAGCTCCACCTTTCTGCTAGTCCCTCGCTCCTGAGAGACACCAATTCCAGACGCTTTCCTCACACAGTGTACTGAATATATTCTTTTTAAAATGAAGTTTATGGATTACTCGTACTTGTTTTTGTTTGCATCACAAAGTTATTATACATCTTCACTTAAAGTTGGAGCTAAGGGTTCAAAGTGTACTAGCTTCTCAAGGCTTAAATGGTATTGTATAATATCTATTTTATGATTGGTTTACTGCTTTACTAGAAAATGAAAACAAATTATTGAAATTAAGTAAATTAGAAAGCAAAGAAGTTGTACAAATCCTACAATTTCCATTACTGGAGTTTTGTAGCTACGGAAGTGTAAACCCTATATACACAAAATTCCCCCATAAAGCTTTATTTGAGTTACAAAAATAAGTGTGCTAACATATGTGACTAATACTCCAGAAATAAGAGAGCCTTTTTGCTGGCCTGAGCTGAATATTGAGCATAAAAATATTGATTTGCTCCTCATACTCACAAGAACATTTGCTTTAGCAGTGAACAGGAAGAACTGTCTCACTGGAAGAAGCTCCCACTCTGACCCTCAGCATCCCTTTGTCTTTATCTAATTCCATCATCTCAGATTCCAAAGAGACTCCCTTTGACAATGGTTTGCATTTACTTGTCATGCATGACCTTCTGTATTTTGCCTGCTCTTTTCTTTGCCCCTGGAAAAGCTGAAGGGGGAAAGAAAGTAAGTTTTACTGCCTTTCTCAAAGCTGCTCACACTCAGTGTCCTGGAGTAGGGCAGAGAAGGTGAAACTCCTTTTCCAGAGATTGTTTTTTTTAACCTTAGAAGCTAATTTAGATTTATGGGGCTACTTTAATGACACTATTACAAAGTTGATGTGTTAAGAATTTGCAATCACCTTCTTAGAGATCAGGGATTGTTTTCCTTGATAATGTGTTAACATTTGATAATATTAAGGATAATATTATCTAAAATAAAAGTGGACAATTTGAACTTTTAAAGACTTTTCTTTACAAATGATTTTTCTTCTGTCAAAGTCATATGAATAACTAATAACTAATATTGCAATACTAATTATAAAAGTGCATTGGAATAATTTTCTGGAAGTGTTTTCCTAGAAAAGAAAAATTGGTACTTGGTGTTTTGCTTTATTCCAAATATTAAAAATTTTGTAACTTCTGGTGATTTTATTAAAAGATGGCAAAACATGTGCTAAGGGTGAGCAAAAGTGAATGATGGGAAAGAAGCAGAATGTGTAAAGAGGAAATTTATAAATCTTAAAATTATCAGTGGAGAAAACAAAATTATCAATGGTAAATATTTAGTTTGTTAACTATTGTTTATTGTTTCTAAAATCTAATCTCTATTCTAAACTTTTATGTGTATATACACCACACACACACACACACACACATTCTTGTCATTCCTTCCCAGCCACGTGATGGAGCTACTTCTTCACACATGCTTCCCACAATGATTTTCAGCCTTACTCAGCCCCAAAGCAACAGGAACCAACTGAACACTCCTGAAACGATGAGCCAAAATAAATCTTTCCTCCTTTAAGTTGTTTATCTCAGTATTTTGTCACAGTAATGGTAAGTTGATAGCACAGAAATTTGCTACCAAGAAGTGGGGTCATTGCTGTGATTGTAGATGCCATGTGGTTCAGAAGTCTTTGGAATTAGTTTAAGGATGGAATTTGGAAACATTTATATAAATAAGTTAGAAAAAGCCTAGAATGCTATAAGCAGAGCTCATGAGCAATTATGTCAGAAATCAGAAGACCAGAATGCTGATAGGAATCCAGACAGTAAAGGTTGTGCTGATGAGATTTTGGGTGGCAACAAGGACTGTTGGGAATTGGACAAGAGGCGATTCATGTTATATATACCCATGTCCTGAGACTTTGTAGGATGCTGAATTTAAAGGTGACAGATTAATTAATCTGGTAGAGGAAATTTGAAGGCATCACAGCATTCAGGCATTGACATGGGGATTGCTGGATGCTTTTAGCCAGATGTACAGTGAAAACTAGGAGCAAAGAGTAGAGCAGAAAGATTTAAAAAAACTTGCCATTTTGCCATGAAAGAAATGCATTTAAAGGCACAGTCAAAGAGGACACAGTTGCTAAAGAGATCAGCTCCGTTCAAAAGAAACCATATATTTTGCACTGCAACAACAGGAAAAATTCCTTGAGGGCATTTCAGGAATTGGCAATACCCCAACTACCCATCACAGTGTCAAGAACATTAGAATATTAATTTTTTTCAAAATTTTATTAGAGAAGAGATCCCTGGGGCACTCTATTCATGTAGGTCTACCTAGGGTTTTATTTACCTGGGATTCATTTTCTCATATCCAGTCATTTAAGAATTCAGAGACCAATAGCCATGACCTAAGCAGGCCTGGCTACTGCTTAAGCAGGTGGAAGAAACTGGCATAATCCACACAATGCTGATTTATGCTGGCATGCAGAAGGCAAGCACTATGGGTGTAAGAGGCTTCGACCAAGATTTCAAAGGAAACTTTGGAGGTCAGACAGAGTCCCAACAAGGAGACCATGAGAAGGTGATGTTGAAGAATAAAGTTGAAGCCAGAATGGGCACCTCAGGAAGTTAGAGATGTCATGAACATGGACCATCTGCCAAGAAAAACCACAGACAGTGAGCGTAAGAGAGAAGCAATGTGGACTGCAGCCAGAAAAACCATAGGGGTGTCACTGCCCAAGTCCCTGGGGACATTCCTCCTGCCAGCATGTGCCCAAGATGCTAGAAATGGAGTGGTCTGTACATAGCCTTTCTATTCCCTATGCATTCTTTGAAACAGGATTGTTTAGCCTGTACCCTTGTATTACGGAAGTACGTGACTTGTTTTTAGTTTCAGAGGCTCAGAGCTATTAGTTTGCCTTGAATCTCAGATAAGACTTTGGACTTGTACTTTTGAGCAATGTTGGAGCCATTAAGACTTTGGGGACTCTTGGATTAAATACATTTTTCTTGGTGAGATGGACGTGTGCCTTTGTGGGTTGTAATGGAATGTGACAGTTTGGATCTGGGGTGCCCCAGTCTCATTGTTAAAGTTTGGTCACCAGCCTGTAAAACTATTGAGAAGGGGTGGAAAAACCACTTCAGGAAGTGGTACCTAGTGGAAGGAAATTAAATCCTTGCGAGTACAACCTTGTAGGAGACAGTGAGACACTGGACCCTTTGAATCTCTTTGCTTCCCAGCTACCATGATGGGAGCAACCGCGTCATCATGGACTGAAACCTATGAAACTGGGAGCTGAAATAAATCCTTCTTCCATTTAAGTTTTTTTATCTCAGCAACAGAAAGCTAGCACAAAGTGTGATGATCTGATTCCATTTTGCTTTTGTTCTGTTTTTTTTTGTTGTTGTTGTGTTGTTTGGTAGTCATTTCTTTCATGGTTATTATCAGGCTCACATGAAACATTTTAAGGTTGTAAGACTCTCTTTTACAATAATAAATTCATTAAACCTCAATTACAAAACTCTAAAATTTACCTCTCCCATCATTGTATGTTACCGATGTCACAAATTATATCTTTTCACATTGTATGTCCTTTAGCAAAATTGTCGTTATAGTTATGTTTTTTCATTTTTCTCTCATAATTTCTAAAACTTAGAGATGATCTATGCACCACTGTTATCACAGTGTTCTGTCTGTGCCTACATAGTTACATCTAATGGCGAGCTTTACACTTCTAAGTATTCAAGTTAATCCATTCTTCATTGCAGGTTGAAGACTTCCTTTACCATTCCATTTGACAGGCTTAGTAGTAATGAACTCCCTGCAACATTTTTTTTTTTTTTTACCTGAAGGCTTTATCACTCCTTCATTTTCTGGATATTTAATTTGTAGTTGGCAAGTCATTTATTTTGGCTTTTAAAGTATATTATTCAACTTCTTTGTACTCTGTAAGGTTCTTCAAAGAAATCTGCTGATAGCCCTACAGAGACACTAGGATATGTGACAATGTGTTTTTCCCTTGGTGCCTTCAATATTATCTCTTGTCTTTGACTTTTGATGATTTAATTTTAATGTGTCTCAGTGTGGACTTATATGAGTTCATTCTATTTGGAACCTGTTAGGCTTTTTGAATAAGGATGTTCATCTTACTACCCAGACTTTGAAGTTTGGGGTCATTATTTTTAAAAGTAAGCTCCTGTTCTATTTCCTCCTTTATTCTGCTTCTGGGTCACCCAGGCCACTGGTTTCATCAATAGTTCTTAATTTCCTTAGTCTTTCTTCATTCTTTCACTTATTTTTCCTCCTCTACCTGGATAATTTCTAATGATCTAGCTTCTAGCTCACTATTTCTTTCTTCTCCTTGATCAAATTGGCTGGTGAGCCTCTTTGATTTTTTTTTTTTTTTTTAGATTGGTTATTGTATTCTTCAGATCCAAAATTTCTGCATCTATCTCTTTGTCAGAAGACTGATTCTTTTTCATGAATTAGTTTCCTGAAATTGTCAAGCATGTTTGTTCAGTTATTTTCAATTCCTTGCCAGTCATATGACATACTTTCTTTTTTTTGAAGCTGGTTTCTAGAGACTTTTTTTGTTCCTTTGGTTTGACCATGTTTATCAGTTTCTTCATGTTCCTTGAAAATTTTGTCGGTATCTGCTCATTTGAAAACAACAGCTACCTCTCCCATTGTTTATAGACTAGCTCTGTACAGAGAAACATATTCATAAGTTAGCCCAGTCAGAGATCTGGGGAACTCTTAGACCTTCCTGATGAATATGTTTTCTGTGTACTTGTATACATAGAGGAATTTTAGGGATCAGTAGAGGAATATCCTGGGTTTTAGGAACCCTCTTGCTCTGGTTTCTGAGGCTCTGACAATTCTCTGGTTCTATAGAAGAAAGCTGTCCCATGCTCTCTGGTTCTCAGTGACTGACATGCAACTCCCTGTCCATACCCTTAGTCATTTCTAGAACAGCTAGCAGTCCTTTGGGCAGTCTTCCAAAAAGCTGGATTGCAGGATGCACACTGTTCTCCTCTCCTTCTCTCTCATTTTGATTAAGAAGTGAGTTGAAACAAACAAACAAACAAAATCCATCACACTGTTCTCAGAAATTCCAGGACATGGGAGGGACATGATTTGCCTCTTTTTATTCCAAGAGAAATGTCTCAGGTTGAATATTTTCTCCCAATCATGCAAAGTCATGCTAGCTTCTGCAAGCTATCCATTTCTCCATTTCTTTCTATTGTTCTCTACTGCCCCCAGGCCTCCAAACTGCCAGTGTCCACTGTACTCCAAGTGAGGTGTGAGGTGACACAGAAAACAATACCATAGAGAATTCTCAGAGAAGGTGAAACTCTTTACCTCCTCTTCCCCTCTCTCCTCCCTCCTCTCCCCTCCTCCCCCTCTCTCCTCTCCCCTCTTCCCTCCTTCTCCCTTCTCCTTCTTCTTCTTCTTCTCTCTCTCTCTCTCTCTCTCCTCGTTGCCAGAGGAAAATTCTCAAGCTGAGTGCCTTCTCCACCATGCAAAGCTTTACCACTCATTGCAAAGCTACCAGTCACCTTCTGCTAATCACAGATGCCCCAAACCTCCAAACTATGTCATTTCTTCCAATATTCTTAATAAAGAGTTAAGTGAGATAGAAACCATTCCCTCAGACAGGATTCTATCAAATTAGAATGTTGGATGCATGTCAATCTCATCTTTCCCCTAAGGGGAAATTAATGGAATGGGACCTCTTTGGGGAAAAGACTGGCACAAATAAAGTTGAACTTCATACCCATTTAAATAAAGCTTCTCTCAGCTGTGTGCTAACTGGGGCATTACTGGTTCACGTTGGTACATGACAACAGCATCACAGATGCTAATATCACCTTTGCTTGCTGTGCACCCATAAGCTCCTTGACTTAAAATATATATATATTAAATTCTAGGCCCAAAATTGCCTCTCAGTGGTTCAGTCTCTTTATAATACCATATGACCAAAATAATATACACAATAATCCAAGTGGATATCCACTTGAAAAGTGGAATGTTCAAGCACCCACATTCCAGATAGGAGTACTTCAGCCCAGGGCCTCACCAATGAAAAAATACATTTTATAACAACAGAGGCAATCGTCATTAGAATAGGGAAAACATACTGATAGAAATAGGGACTGCTTTAACAATAAACTCGTTTGAAACATATGAGAGATAGCAATAACTAAAGTTGGATGCTGAACAACATTTTGTTTTACCTGAATAAGAATTGACATCATTTACAACTGTGAGGCAAAAGAAACTGAGAAAGAGATCAAGGGTATAGATTGGATGTGTTAAGCAGGATCATTTACTCCCCCATCCAAAGACTGTATTTTAATTGATCTGGGATGAGCAACAGCATTTGGCATTTTTTAAAAACTCCCTAAATGATCTGTATATGCTGAGAACCACCAGTGTAGTTTCTTCACAAGTTATTCTTTAAGTATCTTCTGTGTGCAAAGGACTGTGCAAGTCATTTGTATTATAAATTTAACCTCCAGGTACCATAAAACAGTTGGTTTTATTTTGTTTTAGTGTCAATAGCAATGTGTTACCATAAGGAAAGTGTTGTTGAGTAATCAAGGCAAGATTTTCAATGTTAGGAGTTTCCATTTCTGTTCCTGGAACCTTTTCTTCCTGTAGAATTTTTGAGTAAATAGCTTTGAGTAAAGTACATAACCTCTTAGTGTGTTTATTTATTTCCTTATGAAACAGACACATGTACTTACCTGTTTAGTAAAGTTTTGTGTGTTTATGTGTGTAATTTTTTGGGGGGTATAATTTTAAACCATGGTTCACTTCTCTTAAATTAATAAAAACTTCAAAATAAACATTTGAAAGCTTTTGTTCTTAGTAACAAGAGCTTCACCCATGATCCCTTTCTTTTTTGTTCTTTGTTATTGCAAAGCCAGTGACAAAACCACCCTTTAGAAGAAATACCAGAGCTAACATCCAAGGAGATCAAACCAAACACCAGGTTGTGGTGTTCCTCTACAAAAAAGGCTCCATTGTTCCAAAGTTGATCTTATCTTGGTGTTCTACAGTTATTTCTATACAGTTAGACTCTTGTTATCCCCGCAGGTTGTACCTAAGGTTTTGCTGCAATAATAAGAAGTCAACTAAACAACATGTAACAAAAATATTCAAAAATACTGATGATTCATCGCACAATCAATCAACAAACATGAACATTGTTCAACATCACGAGCAATTAGAGAAAGGCAAATCAAAACTACTCTAAAATTTAATCTCACTCTAGTCAGAATGACAATTATCAAGAATACTAGCAACAATAGGTGTTGGTGAGGATGTGGGGGGAAAGGGTACAATCATATATTGCTTGTGGGACTACAAATTGGTGCAACCACTTTTGAAAGCAATATGGAGGTTCCTTAGAAAACTTGGAATGGAACCACCATTTGACCCTGCTATCCCACTCCTCGGTCTAGACCCAAAAGACTTAAAATCAGCATACTGTAGTGATGCAACCACATCAATGTTTATAGCAGCTCAATTCACAATAGCTAAATTGTGGAACCAACCTAGATGCCCTCAATAGATGAATGGATAAATAAACTGTGGTATACATATACAATGGAATATTACTCAGCCTTAAAGAAGAATGAAAATATGGTGTTTGCTGATAATGGATGGAGTTGGAGAATATTATGCTGAGTAAAATAAGCTAATCCCAAAAGATCAAAGCAAAATATTTCTCCAATATGTAGATACTGATCCACAATGGGATGGGGGGGCGAGGGAAGAATGGAGGAACTTTGGGTGGGGGGAAAGGGAAGAATGGAGGAACTTTGGATTGGGCAGAGGGGAGTTAAAGGAGGGGAGGAGGTATGGAGGTTTGAAGGATGGTGAAATGAGATGGGCATTTGACATTATTACTCTATGTACATGTATGATTGCATGAATGGTGTGACTCTACATCATGTACAACCAGAGAAATGAAAAGTTGTGCTCCATTTGTGTACAATAAGTTAAATGCATTCTGCTGTCATGTGTAACTAATTGGAATGAATTAAAAAAGAAAAGAAAAAATAGTGATAAGCCCACAGCAGGAGATAGAATTATGTCTCTAGTGTTAGATGCTACAGATGGCACAGGTATCAAAGAGACCTGTAGCTTGACAGTTCGAAGGTTTGGGAAATACCTTCATTATTTCCCAAAAGGTGCTATCCACATATTGGTAGCTTTAGTAGCACTAGAAACTGATGCCTATGCCAGACCCAGAGATGAGTCAAGTTATGCCAAATGACAATCATTTCCAAAGCCCAGGTGAGTAACAATACTTCTCTGGGTGTGGAGGGGTGGCCAGGTTAACTCCATTATTTTTCTTAATTTCCCACATCCATTTCATAAGGATGATTATTTCACAAGACATATGATGACACAATGGGAAATCAACATCGCATCCTATTACTCTGAAGAACGCATATTATCTAGTTGTTATAATAAACAACTAATGATTTTTAAATTATCAATTTGATGACAATACTCATTATTTTCCTTTCCTTTAAGATTGCAATCAAGTTTCATTTGATTAACCCATTAACTACATCTGTCACACATTCAAATTCATATATAGACATAAAAAGGAGATGAGGTCACCAGTCAGCTAAGGAACAGAGGCAGAATTCTAATCTGGTGTGTCTAACTATACAATCGATGCTCCTTTCACTAAGTTCCATCTTCAGTGAGGTACTTGAAAGTAACTTACACATTCTAAAAAGAAAATAAATGTCATATTTCTTTATTCTTTTGAAAAACAATGATTGAAGCATTATAGCTTACTTTGTTGGTCTTTATACTGTTCCTCATGTGAGTTCCAAATGCCTCCCATTACACAATTTATCTTTATTATATGCTCCTGATTTAAGTTATCATTCAAAGAAATCATTCTTTCCAAAGTATTCACAAAATATTCAGAATGTTCACAGGCAAAAAAGTAGAAGTGTGTTCTTCTCAGTCCACCTAAAAATTGCTTTTCTGCACAAATAGCAGCTAGGAATTTTTACATGTATTATTTGTATGTAAAAAAATACATAGGCTTTTACTTCGTTTAAATAAACCATCTATTTTTATTACAGGAGAGGATCAAAGGCAATATGTTGCTAATACTGACATGGAAAGGGATTAAATCACGGGTTAAGTAAAGGAAATTAAAGGGGGAGGCTTGACTTTACTGGCTAATTGGTACCTAGAGTCTACGGACCTGAGTTTTCAGTGGTAATACTGCTAAAATTTTGCAAATGGGTTCCAAACTTAAGATACTGGAATGAAACTATGTTCTTTCCTTTTCTAAATTGCCTTCTCTGCCTCTCAGTACAGATGCTAATAAATGCTAAGGGCATCCTAGTGGGATACCAACACTAACCTTTTTCTTTTCTTTTTGTTTGTGACCTGGATCTACTGAACAATAGGTCAGAACAAAAGCAGTCATTGTGATAAATATTAATGCAGTACAAATATTAATTTAATGACTCTCCATAGTTCAAATGTAAAGGGTAGTTAGAAAGCAATGACTATGATAAAATGTTATTGAAAGATCCTATTGTTCTGCAAAATTCCATGCAATTGTCCAAACTCCTATGATTTTGATCTATTAAGTGATTTCTTTTTAACAATTAATAGAAATCTTGATTCTTGTATTAAGCATAGATAAGTAAAGTCATACAGTGGTAGCTGAAAATTGGCATTGATGGAGAAATTCACATTAATTTATTTTTAAAGTTTAAAAACTTTAACACATGGATTTCATGTTTTAAAATGTCACTCATCAGATAAATCATGACCATTTACTAATTCAAAAATGTCCCTAAGAAAGTGTTAAGACACATGTGAGCAGTACTAGAAAGCAAAACCTACCCTTAGCTCAGAACAGCTCCATTTTTTAAATAACTCAATTACATATCAGACTAAAAAGAACATGAGTTTCTGATTAGTTTTCTTTAATATTTATTAGTTTTTATAATATTTAAGATGTTTCAAAAAATATCACTTTGCTCATCAACATGTTAATGATCTGAAGCTCATGTCTTCTAAAAATTGTTAAAGTAATATAATTATTCTTAAGTTACACTCTGGTGTTTTCTAAGTTGCCTTTACTTTACTTCTCACAATTAGATTTATTATCTGTGTTATGTTCAAAGTGGCTTTGAGAGAGCAAATGTAATACTCTATTTGGAAATAAGCCAACCACTTTAGAAACCAGGCTCTCAAATGCCATGGGAGCCTTTACTATTTGTGAGTAGTTTGCAAGCATTCTTGAATGGCAGGAGGGATTTTCTGACTGTATGACTGTAGAAAATCTTTAATCCAAACTTCTATTTGAAAAGCAAAAAGAGTATGAAAGATAATTTTTGCTATGACACCAAAAAATGATTTGGGTTCCTTGCTCTCGCCTATGCAACAGACAGACACCTGCTCACCCCTCTTTTTTAACTCATTGGCAGCCTTCTCAGAAATCAATACTTTTTAATGGATGAAAACTCTTCACTGTGGTTGTTTGGTTAGTAATTTGAGAACATCTTTCAAAGGCACTGAAACAAATATGTTCTATTATTTTAAATTCATTAACCAGTCAGAAAAAAAATCCATAATGTTCATACATAGAAAATAACACTATGGTAAAATACAAACCACTAAAACCAAAAACTATGAAAACTTACATTAAAATGAAGAACATAATGCACTCATTTAGGGACATCTCAAACCCCTTATAAACTCTAAAGAAGTTGCTAAAATACTCACATTGTAAGATTATAAACATTGTGAGCTGAGTTCTTTTTTACTTGATTCCTGTGGATTCTACTCCCAAGTAGAAAGGGCTCTTTTTCCTAAAGTGTTGCTCTTATGCAGATGGAAGCTGAAAACTAAATGCTAGTAAGTGCAGTCCTTAAAGATTCTGAACAATAATCACTCCTTATTTGAAACCTCTACAGGGAAAAAAAACCACTATGGATAATAATAATGAGAATTATTTCCTAATTCATTTACTGGCAACTTGACCTTGAGCAAATCATTTGTCTTCATCTTTCCCAATTTTTTCAGCTAGAAAATCATCATTAGTTTTTACTTATTAAAAAGTATAGAAATCCATGATTCTAAAAGCATTGTTCAATTTATTCTACCTAATTTTTCTAATGTCTTCAAGTTTAATTTATTTCAATGGGACTCTGATAATTACAGCAACAAAATTTTTCTTGTTGCTTAAAATTTTCTTTGCTGTAGAAAATGTATCAGAGATAAATACTGGTTATATGTAATATTCTTAACAAAAGACAGCAACACAGCTATTTTATGCTAATTTCTATTGCCTAAGTACTAATGCAGGTGTTTGGAATTACTTTTCCAAAAAAACACCCTATTTTTAGACAAGTTTTAGGTTTACATAAAGTGCAGAGTCCCCATACACTTCCTTCACCCCTCCTTCCTACTTTCCCCTATTATTAACATCTTATATCTGTGTGATACATCTGTTACAATTGAGAAGCCATATTGACACATTATTGTTAGCTAAAGTCTATGATTATAAAAGTTATTATTCAATTTGCACTCTACATAAAATTTTGAGTACTTATTATGTGTTAGACACATTTCTAAATATTTCACAGGTACTAAATAGATTCGTAAAAAATCCTTATCAGGTATGCCATACGGTATTCATTTTATAAACTATATAAAGTACAAAGAGGTTTAAGTGTCACACCAGAAATCACAAGTTGAATTTGGATCCAGGTAATTGAGTCTGTGCATTTGACTACTGTACTAACATCCTGTATACTTTTCCAAGATGTTTCACGAAATACTAGTTTTCCAAAATTATTGTGGGGAGAAAAAAGGGACTTATTGATCTCTTGATGATGAGTGTTTCCATTTTAAATGACAAGAAAATATTAATCCAAACCTATTTACAAAAATGAAATTTATTAACTCAATAAATCAAAATGTTGGGGGAAGAGGAGTGACTTAGCTTTAGAAATGTTGACTCAATTTATATCATTATGATTTAATTGTCCTGGCTCTTTGGGCTCTAAGCAGTAAAAAAGATGTAGCCAGCACTTCATAGCTTCTCAGCCCTCCCCACAACTAAGTAAGAGTTTAATCTATAAGTTCCAATAAAATATACTTATGGTATATTTTTTCTGATTGATTCATGTGTCCATCTGCAAATCAATTGCTATGGCTAGGAAAATTTCCCAAGTCATAAGGCAGTAAGCCTGAATTTCATGCTCCATCCTGGGGCCTTTGATAGAAAGACTATCACCACAACAATATGAATAAAGAGTATGAGAGAGTGTTTTCCCAGGTATCCCTGGTATCAGAGTGTGATCCCTGAAACTGGTTTATGGATGTCCATAGACAACCAAGACATAGAGTTCAGCTTATTTAGAAATATTTCATGATACATTTCTGTAAAAGACATTATCAATGCACATAAGCATGTAAAACCACCAGTAAATTCTGTAATAAAGGTTTTTTTTTTCAGCCTATCATTTCCCAAATTTATTTGGAGAATGCCACTAAAGAGTCAAATACTGATTTTTTTAAAAAAGTTCCTAGTTTCATTTGTCCTACATCATTGATGTAACTCTGACTCACAAATTTTCATTTTATTAATCAGTATTAATATATAAAATTCATATTTTTAACAATATAATTCATCAAACCTTTCCACAATGTGCCAGTATGAGTTTTAAAACATCAGATGGAAAGCAAAATCACAAGTTTGAGCTGTATGTTTTATAAGGAGTTTGTATTTGTTAGCTTTTCAAATTTAAGCCACAAATATTTATTTATCATTTTTGTGAGCTGGCTCAGTAGTGCTTTGAGATTGTGCCAATCAGCTGACGCTGGATTGTGTAGGCTGACCTAGTCCGGTCATTGAATGCTCGGTGGACTGGTCTATCTGTGGTGTCTTACCTTTGCTTCAGGTGGTCTCTTTTGCTCAAGTGACAAACAGGGGTGTCTTCATATGGTGTTTCATATTTCAAAAGAGCAATAAGTGAGGGCAGGTACCACATGTAAGTGCTTTTGAAACCCTTATTTTGTCATTTTAATTAACATCCCAGTTGTTGAAGTAATGAAATGACCAAACCCACCTCTTGATGAAGGAAACTTAATGACACATTGCAAATGTGCATGCAGACCTTACAGATAGCAGTGGGAAACATAAGTGGCCATTTTTATAATTCACCACAGAGCTCTCAAAAACTGTTTCC
Organism: Sciurus vulgaris; assembly: GCF_902686455.1. Taxonomy (NCBI): domain Eukaryota; kingdom Metazoa; phylum Chordata; class Mammalia; order Rodentia; family Sciuridae; genus Sciurus; species Sciurus vulgaris. The sequence goes on along the minus strand of NC_136473.1, from coordinate 84,098,875 downwards.
CTAAATATCAGATGTAATTTATTGAGCAAATGGGTTAATTGCTTAAGTGATCCACAATATCAAGCTATATATTAAAATGATACAAGCACAGAAAATGTCCTTTGATTACTCTGAATATTTAGGTCATCCTTAAATGATTCAACCTGTTCAGCAAGATTCCAAAGTGTCATGTCAGGGAAGTGGTAGAGGTTTCATAATAAGATTCTGGACAAACTCTGAAATATAGATTTGCATGCAGGAGATTCTTTGAGGAGTAGATGTGGAAAAATACCTGTAAAAAGTGATGGAACTAAACTGTGAAGAGGTTACTAATTAAGCCTGCTTTATTCCACAAGGATCTCAGAGCTTAAACGAACTTTGCAGCTGTGCAGAAATAAGTTCAAAGGCACGTGGTTTATATCATACATACGTACGCCAAAGCCACTGGGTGAGGGCATGCCTGGGAAGAAGCTAAGCTTGTGCAAGGTGGATCCTGGTATCCCTGAGTAATCCTGAGAAGGACTCAGCCAAGAGCCATCAGCAGAAGGTGCTCCTGCAGATGTGGGGAGAGACTCTGGGTCCTAAAGATAGCATCTGAATTCAGCATCAACCGGAATGCACTAAGAAGACCCATTTCAGATCAATACAAGGAAAAGATTGCTTGAACAACAGAAAGAACTAATGAGATCCCCTCTTTGGGGAAACTTCAAAAATCTATCAAATCGACGTTTTGTGACTACCTTGTAGAATCAAATTATGGCAGTACTGATTGATCTTACATACATTCTTTAAAACTTAAGAATTTTGTGATTTCTTATTTAATAGAATACATAGTTTAACACAGTGTCAGAATCATTGAATTTTTTTAAAAGACCATAGTATATTTGTTGGAATATATATTCTTTTTGAAAATATTTTTAAATAATATAGGTATTCAGTATTGACAAATTTAAAGTATGGTATCTCATCTGTTTGGTTCTATTCAATGAATTAAAAGAGCATTCTGTGCAACTTAACTGCTTTCCTGGGTACCTTTCAATGATGTAAACACAGGACTTTTCTCAAAAATTAACCAAAGGAAACATGATACCAAGACATTATTGCTTGTAAGCCTGCCACACAACAAAATCAAAATAAATATTTACAGGATACTCAAGGGAAGTGTGCAAATTATAGAGACATGTATGTACTATCAAAAATTGAATATACAAGACTTATGACTTTGTATGCAATTATGTGTTTACAATCAAACTGTATGTGAAATTATTGAGGGGAGTATCTATTAAAGTACTGATTTTTTTGTAATACTTTTGGAAGTTAAAACCCTACAATTTTTTCTTTCAGAAATACCTATTTTTAATATGTTCAATGTAATTTTGAAAAATAGTTTTCCAATTTTTGATTTTTTAAAATAAAAATATATATACATATCATAAACATTTTTGAGAAATAACCAGCTTTTAAATATTGTTTTATTTTCTTTTAAAAAGTTTAAAATATTCTAGAATCCCAGTGTCTTCCTGGAGAGTGCATCCTAATGTGTCTTTCAATACAAAACTGGCTCAAAGGAACTATTGTCAATAAACCACACAACCATTTTTTGCTTGAAATATATGTATGTCACTCATTTCCAAACTAAAATACTTATAAAGTCATTATCTCCTTTGGTTTTCTAAAACCACTTTTTATTACCTCAAAGTGCTCAGATATCTTTCACATAAGTTATACTAACTGCAGGTCACATTTTCATTGCAATATGGGAATTATAATTCTTATGCTACTTTGCTGTAATACATAAAAGCCTTGTGAACAAACTTCTCTGATTTCTGTCTTTAGGTCATTGAAATTAAGTGCAATAAATATCATGCATTATTTCCCTATGCAGTAGTCATTTTAGTGGTGTTAAGAAATTGACATTAGCTCTTAGTACATAGAACCAAAGGTCTTAAAATATATTTGGTACCATGACCAACACAATAAATCAAAGTTAAGGATCAAGAATAAGCCACAAAACACTGCTAAACTTTAACAGCTTCCTAGTTATAATTTACATCACAGAGGATTTAGTTAGTAACAAATGTCTCTGCTGCCTGAGACACTGATTTCAAAAGAATTTTTGCAAAACTAATTTTATGGAAAAACGGATTAAAATGTATTTTTATAACTTTATCATTTCTAAGACTAATTAAAAGCATCAGACTTATTCCTAGTATGAAATTTAACTTGGATAATACAACAAAGAAAATTTCTAACAAATATTTCTACTGCATGAAGAAGAATTTTTACAAAACTAATTTCAGGGAAAGACAGATTAAAATGTATTCTTATAACTTGAACATCCCTAAGAATAACTCACATACAAGGCTTATTCCTAACATGAAATTTAGCTTAGATATTAAAAAGAAGAAAATTTCCAAATTATTTATCTTTAAAATGTTTGTCAGTAACCCTATTTCATTGTGGTTATATGAATCTTAACATGGCAGAGAGTAGAGATGAATTCAGGAAGACACACTGAGAACTCTTGAGGTCCATTATATGTCTCATATACTCTCTTTTCACTCCATTCCTTCTGGAAAAAGAAGTCTCCCACCCGGTATGAAAGCAGAGAACCTTTACCAAGCAAACAAATGTGACTCACTTTACTTTTATCTTACAAATTACTTGAATTTGGAGAAATAATTTTACCTATAAAATAATAATAAGGGAAGACATGGGACTTCACATTCTAGTACAATGAAATTATGCAACTATAAAATGAGAAAAATGCATGAATAATTACACGAGGATAATTAATCTATAAAGAGTCCAGAAAAATTCTGTACTGCCAATTGACAGCAACTCATTTAAAAAATTAAAGAAACACGATGTAAATTGAACTGGAGATGTGGATCAGCAGTAGTATTTTCCTAGCATGTGTGAGGCCTGGGTATGATCCCTGGCACCATAAAAATGGGGAAAAAATCAAAAGTCATGTTGAACATATTCAGTATTATTTATTAAGCAATTTTTCTAAAAAGGAAATGAAAGTCAATGTGCAATGTGCTCAAATTTATTAATAAATGCCCCCAAATTGAAAAAAATATATGATTTTATCCAAAAGATTGATAATATTAAAACTGATAATACATGGTATTATATATGTAAGAAAGTGAAGTAATCTTGTTGATCATGGCATGAACAACTTTCTGAGGAGTAAGTCAGTAGTAGCTATCAAAAATTAGTTTGTATGAATTTCTGTCTGCTCATTCAGTTTTTAGGAATTTCTATTTTTGGAACACACTAGTGTTTACAACACTTCAAATGTGTTAAGATATTGTTTTTGTCACTCTGGAGACCAAAAGACCTGAAAAGAAAACTTAGAAGAGGAAAAATTTATTTGGGGGCTACCAATTTCAGAAGTCTCAGTCCATAGATGACCAAGTCCATTCCTCTGGCCCTGAATGAGACAGAACATATGGCGGAAGGGTGTAGCGGAGAAAGGCAGCCGGAGACATGGCACCCCGAAGCAAGCAAGAGAGGGAAGAGAGAGAAAGAGTTCTGCTCAATAAGGACAAAACACATATCCCAAAGGCACCTCCCAATAGGGACCCATCTTTTCTAGCCACACTCTATCTGCCTACAGTGGCAACCAAAATAGTCCCTATCAGGGCATTAATATACTGCTTGCTAAGCATATGCCCAGAAGACAATGAGCAGTTAGCCTCCGTCGACATAGGATGGGGCATTCCACATGGTCCCTCAGGGCCACTTTCTGTCAAGTTCAGCTGAACCACATCACAGCAGATACCACCCTATAGCCTTCTGTGCAAAACTGGTTACTCAGTGCTAGTCAAAGGCCCTCTACTGTACCTCAGTTTGCCATAATTGATTGTTAAATTAGAATCAGTGGTCACTGTGGTAGGCTGGTCCTGCAAACAGTAAACCATTTTTCTTCATGAAATAGCAAATCATCGTGCTCCTTTTTAATTGACATAGTGATGACCTAATATGCCAAATGAAGAAAAGAATTACAGTAAAAACTATTGGAGATTTGCTTTCGTCTCTACATAGCTAAATTATGAGGAAGAGGCTTTGAATAGCATGACATATTTTTGTGCATTTATTTCAAGTAAATTGATTTATTATTTTTGACTGTTTAAAGCATCTAGTTCATTGTTAGTTACATACTTACTGATTAAACCAATAATTTAAAAATTAATTTACTTTGGGAATGTGAACACAGGCCCACATTCCGATGGCAAAGATTAAGCAGAAACTCTGTAACACCCGGTCATTAAAGCAAGAGAATCAACTAAAAGAATGTATTTCGCATATATTTTTATTTTTTATGCTGATTTGCAATTAGTTAACTACAGTAAGTGGACTAGGTTTACATTGATCTGTATTCACAAATAAATAGATATTCCTTTAGGCTATCTCTATTTGTCAGATGGATTTGATCAATCTGTAGCTAAAATACTAATTTTGAATATCACTGTTAAGTACTTAGTCATCAATATAGGGTTCAATAGTTCATCTGACAGTTTTGTCTTAATCACTAAAATGTCTCTTTGACCAATTCAATTTGACCGTTTATAAGGTAATCAATCATATTAGTTATTGATCTACAAGTGACAAATCCAGGAAATCACAAAAATGTCATCTCAGGCTCTCGAAAATTTATTTTCTCAAATATATTTTTACTATGTCCCTAATTCGCAGTGTACCAGTACAAACTTGGGTCACATGAAAAGTTTTAGTCCATTAAAGTAGATTCTTTTTCTTTTCTTTTCTTTACATTTAAATGTTTATAAAAGAATTTGAATTGAAACTCTAGGGATAGAAATTCTGTTGTTCTAGTTTGGCATGGAAATTCAAAATTAACTCCAAAACTGATCCATTGCATATGTTCATGTCTATCTTTAGTTTATAGCACTTTGATGTTCAATTATAAACTCTAGCCCGAATTTTTAAAAATGCTTTCTCCATCTATAACGGGGTAGGAAAAGAGCTCTAGATTAATGTACACAAAAATATTTTTAAAAGAGTAAAACTTTATTTCTTGGAAGGGGATAACGTTATAGAGTGATTTGTATATTGCCTCTATGTTTTGTATTCTTTGAAATTGTTTTTGCATTCGACATATATTGATAGGTAATGGCAAATAAAATTGAATGCAGAACAAGATTGAATGGATATACATTCATTTCAAAGAAAATTTGCATCTTTATAAGAATAACTTCCATTCGTTTTTGACAATTGCTGATATTTTTCTTTGCAATTTCCCTGGAAACAAACTATTACTAACTCATTTTATTTGCCTAGATACAGGCATATTAGCAATTTGCCTTTGAATTGGAGGAGTTAGGTTAGAGCTGAAGTATTAGAGTATTTCTCATCCAAACATCCATCTGAGACTTATAAACTGACACATTGATATGAGAATTATAAAAGTTGCACCTTATCTTATTCTGGACTGTTTCTTCAGTGGGTATCAACACTCTCTTAATACAATTCTCTTTTCTTTTTTTTTTTTTTTTTGCTGTATTGGGATCAAACTCAGGGCCTTGTTCTTGTGAGGCAAGCACTCTACCAGCTGAGCTATCTCCCTGCCCCTACAATTCTTTTATTTTCCTTTTTGGTCATCTGCAGAAATTTTGAGTTATAAAAATCAAATTATTAAAATTCAAAATGATTTAAAAAAAACAAATTGGAAAGATTTGTGAGCATTCACTAAATTCAAGACACACTATATTTGCTAAGTGAAATCATGCGGATGATACAGCTTCATGTACTTTTACTCTCTGCTTCTATTTAGTGCCTTCAGGTTGCAGTATTAAGAACAGATAATTCACTTAAAACTATTGTTGATTACTTTCCAGAAGTTGAGAGTTACTGAGACATGAAAATTTTTTCATAATGTATAGGAGAAATTTTGGATTCTACTTTGAAATATTAATAGTTAACATAACGATCAGTATTTTTTTAAAAAAAATACTGTTTTTATTTTTTAAATTTTATCCACAGAAAACAAGGATGGAAAAGCCTAGTAATTCTCAAACCCTGTGTGTTGTCAGATATAAAAATTCCAAGATCATCCTAATTAGACAATCTTTCCCATCTAATGTCAGTATTCCTATCTTTTAGTGACTCTTGTGTGATTTAGTAATGTCACAAGACAGCAATCGTAATGGCAATGTACCTTGTGCTCTGAGCTGAAACCACATATCTAGCTGCTTCTATACTTAGTCTTGCCGATACAACCACACAATTTGTGACCAAAAACTCACATTTTTTTCCAGAAGTGGTTGGACTATTGGTCAAGCCAAACTATTGCATCTTGTGTTTGACTGGTAAGAGAATAAAATACTCAATTCGTACCTATCACATGCCAAATCATTTGTATATATTACATTGATTAAATCTTAATTTAAAACTTTGAAGTTGATATGGAAATTCTGACTTTTTAAAATGAGAAAACGGATGCTCGGAGAGACCACTTAACTTTTCCTGTCTTGCCTATAAATGGTGGAGCTCAGGGATGAGACCAGTTCATTTGTCTTTGAAGTTTGTGATATTGTCAGTATCTCAATGTTTCTCAGCATGAACAATACCCCCAACCTGCATCAGAATTACCACGAAAACTTGTTAAATTACGAAATCCATTGCATCGGCACAAACTGACTAAATCAGTTTTTGAATGTGGGTCTCAGAAAATTCCAGTTGAAAAGTCACTCCATTGAAGCTCAACAGGCATTTATACATGTGACTAAGGTCAGGCCTGGTGCAGTTCCTTCCTGAAATCCTTGTAATTCATCTAACAGGAGATGACCAAATGTTCCTTTTTTTTTTTTTTTTTTTTTTCACTCCTTTTGAACATTTTTTTTTATTCCTAATGATGGAGATGCAGAATTTTTATAGTCAAGACAGTATGGACCTTTTATCAAGAATCAGGTGAAGCTAGAGAGCATGCTAATTACACTAATTGCAGACATGAACTTGGGAGAGGAAGTCAACATAATGGATGTGAGTTGATTACAAATTCGAAATGATCTTGGCAGGAGAGAACAACGTGCTAAATCAAATTCTCTATACTATAACAGAGGTCTAAAACCAGCCCACTAATGAGCACTAGAAAGAACATGAGACTCAGACCAAAGCCGTCTGGAAAAAATAGAATTTAAGAAGATCTACAAGAGGGCATGCCCCTACCATTCCTACTCTGAACCACACAGAAAACAAAATCCTCAAAAATAAATTAATAAAATAGAAATACAGTACAGTGTGATCTTAGACTTTCTTGACTAGATTGAACAAAATAAGGGAAGGCATTATTTCTTTCCTCTTTCATTTTGTACTAGTTTAACTGCCTATGGAATTTGGTAGGTAGCTCTGATATCACAATTGAATAATGACTTGACAAATTTATTGTATACCAAGGAAATTACTCCCAAAAGGTCAGGCAAGTGATACTGTGTGATGTGAGGAACAAATTCAGACAAAGGGAGGATTGAATCTGAGAAGGAGAAATCAGCAAATGCATGATAGCTATCTCCTAAAATTTGACAAGTAATCCTACAGAAAAGAGATAGACTGATTGAACATGGCTAAAGTGAAAGTTTTTTTAAAGTTTTCCATTAACATAAAGAAGAAATTTTTAAATAGAGGAATTATTAAACATTTGAAATAGCAGTCTCAATAAAAATCTACTGATGCAGAGTATTTTTAGGCCTTGTGTCTAAATTCTTCTTCTTCATTGTGGCTATGATCTTGCCTGCCTTGATTTCCATTCCATTTTCAGCACCTAGCACGTGGTCATTTCTTTTTTTTTTGGGGGGGGTACTGAGGATTGATCTCAGGGGCACTTGACCACTAAGCCCCATTCCCAGCCCTATTTTGCATTTTATTCAGAGACAGAGTGAGTCACTAAGTTGGTTAGTGTCTCACTTTTGCTGAGGCTGACTTTGAACTTGAGATCCTCCTTGCCTCAGACTCCCGAGCCACTGGGATTACAGATGTGCACCACTGTGCCTAGCTATAGTCATTTCTTCATAAGTGTTTTTTAGTGAGTCTATGACCAGTTTTCATGATTCTGATTTTCCAAACACCAGTTCCACATTTACTCATATTATAAGAGAGTAGCATTCATTTTTCTCCTGGCTCCATTGTCCTGTGTATCATTTGTCCCAGGGTCCCATGGTCAACTCCACCCATTTCTAACCATTTAGAGAAAATCTGCCTCTGTCTGCTAATTGCGATAGATAATGGAGGATTTGTGTGTATCTCATAATGTTCCATCTAGAAATGATGAGTTTTGATGATTTTAGCAAAAACTCACTCTTGAATGTTCCAGGCAAGCTGGTCAATAGACTAAACATCAATTGACTCTTAGTAAGAACACATGTCAGAAAAATTTAAAGTTCCAAATGATTATAAATAGCTCTTTCCCAGTTATGATTAGAAGATTTAGATCCTGGCCTGAAAAGGTATATGTGAGTACCTTTAAAAAAGTTTTTCAAGGTCACTGGAATGTATACAGATTAAAATAAAACAAAGAAACAAATGTAAGTATTTCTAGACCAATGATGTATAAAAGTCCACCCTTAATATACTTATTAAACTTTTAAAGTTTGATTTACTTATTGTTATTTCTATCTATGTCAACAAGTGGGCAGGGTGGAGAAACAAGATTCATACTTTGAACCTATATATAATCCCCATCTTATTTTCATATAAATTACACCATTGCCTTCATCAATCCTGAGCAATAGGTGGTCTCAGTTAATACCGAGTTCCAAAAATGTTTCCACATTTCTTGGTAAATGTGTATCAGCCTTCCCAATACATAACTCATCTGGAAACATATAATAATGATTTGGCTATATATTAATTGAGATCAGTGTCCATTAGTAGATTCCATATTTTTAATTGTAGGCAACATTAGTATTCAATGTTTTAGAATATAAATGACTTATAGTACTGATTAAATTTAGAAGTGGTCCTTCTCCCTTATCCCTCCCTCAACTTGGAACAAATTGCTTTGACTGATACTCTTTTCACATTAAATACTTGTGGTTGCTATATATCACAAATATCTCAGTATATCTCAGTTTGTGCTATTTATAAGCACAGTTTAACTTTTCTCATGCATAGAGCAGTTATAAATATATACAAGATCCCTCTGAATATTTTATTCCAGTGATTTATCTTCTGTAACATGGCTGTGGTTGAAAGGTAGTAATGATAACTAGATAGCAAATTATGAATTTCCTGTAAACATGTTCACCTATTAAATCACAACACATTCAAGAATACAATTTATGTTTAAAACAGGTAAATTATCCAGTAATAATTTGACATTCACTGGTAAACAAAAGCTTCTTCAATTATTTTATCACCTAAAATTTGTCATATGTATTAGAATGGTATGGGTGAATATTAAATAAAGACGTTTCCCTTTTATTCAGGAACAGAGCATTTTATCCTTAGACATGCTCCATCTTGAGACTTCATCTTGAATGTTAACAGCATATTTTTACTATACGTCAAAAAACAGGTGGTGGTATATAACTCAATATTCTTTCAGCAAGTTTTATATCTTGAAAATTTTATTTTGCCAGTTTTTGAAGCAAGAATTAGTGGGTTCAGACAATTTTAAATAATCTTGCTGCCTAACTACAATGGTACACAAGTGGTACTCTCTAACGCATTTTTGTTTCAGATCCTAGGTAGTGTGAAGACTCAAACTAATGATATGAATTCTCTAGGTTTCAAGATTTCCCAAGTATTTTACTTAGAAGTGTTTGTGTTTTTAAAAAAAAAATCCTTGATTAACTCATTCTTTAATCAACCTTACAGTTGTCTTTCATTTTGCTTATTTAGAAAAATGCCTGCTTTTTTGCACATGCACACACATACCTCCCACCTGCCAGAGAAGTAGCCAGGATATCAGATTCAGAACCCAGCATTCTGCATGTGAAGCATATAAGGGACATTCCAATGGTGGGGACACAAAAAAGGTGAAGAAGGAGAGTTTCAAGGCAGTAGGGATTTTCCTGGGGGAGTCAATCTATAATGATAGCAAAGTGAGGTGTGACCTCACATAATGATATAAAAGATACATTAACCTATTTTAATGATTAACTGCCCTCTCCCACCATCTCAAATATCTCTCCCCTTGATTACTTTCTCCTGGAACCTCTCTATTATCTTAAACTATTCTCAATGTATTTCTTTCAATTCACTAAAGTTCTGTGTCTGTCCCTCAAGTATTGATATTTTCCATTGATTTTTCCTCAGTCTCAGTTCCTTATGTGTTCATTCATTAATTCACTCGTTCACTCATCTTTTATTGTTACTGAGTGCACATACCCTCCTTTCCTAACCAATTGAAATACAAAGAGTTCTCATATTCAATTTCTTCCCTGGGGGGGGGGGGAAGACTGTAGTTTTATAGGTAATAAAAAAAAAGCAAAAATTCAGGCACTTGGTAAATAAATAAATATGAGCTTTTCTTGCAAATTTCCCTGTGTTCCTGCTTCTCTATGTGTTTCCTGAGAGCATGGCTTCGTAGTGTTGTTCTTTATTTTCTGGCTAAATTTTAAAATCATTACTCATTTATATAATAAACTAAGTAAAACTTTTGTTGACTCCTTCACATTTTAATATTCTCTTCTAACAAAACTAATTTCAACTCCTCAACTCCCATAATCTGAATTATTAGAAAAGATACATGTCACTTTTGCCTTTATTGATTATCAATGTTTTCTAAGCCACTTTAATAAAACCATAATGGCAGAAAAATAAAATATTCTTTGGATATTTTTCTATAAAATATGATGTTATTATTTTGTAATTTCCTAATAAACTCATAATTATTATACTTACTTTTGGAGTCATTTTTATGTTTAATCACTACATAATTTTTAAGAGTACATTTTTAAAAAAATATTGAGTTGATTTTCAGAAAACAGCATAAGAACCTATTATTTGGGCATTTCGCCACTTGCCTTGTAACTTTTCATTAATTTGTACTTGAAGAGTAAAAATGGGGAAAAAAAGGGTAGTTTCCTGTAACTGGTAGATGATTTGTTTTTCCTTCCTATCTTTTCTTTATAATGGGCAATGGGTTAATCAGCTTTCCATTACTATAACAAATACCTGAGACAATCAGCTTATAAAGAGAAAAGGTTTCTTTTGGGTCAGAGTTTTGGTGATTGGTTGACTTTATTGTTTTTAGCCTTGTGGTGAGGCAGTACATCATGGTGGCAACATGCAGCAAAACTCCATGGTGAGGACCCTAAAAGGAAGAGAAAGAAAGGATTGGGTAGCAAAATATCCTTCATGAACACACTCCAGTTTTTAGAAAACCTCCATCTAGGCCCCACTTCTTAAAGGTTCCACCACCCTCCAATAGCACAATTGGGTGAGGACCAAGCCTTGAACACATGGGCCTTTGAGAGCACGCAAGTTGAAACCACAGTAGTTGAAATATGGACACCACTTATCACCCTACTTTGATTAACAGATGGTACGCTGGATAACAGTCTGAAAGGAACAATTTCTTTCAGCACCTATTGGGCATGGCAGAGATTTTTTTAAAAGGTACACGTTGCATATGCCTTTCTTGTTAACATTATACAGTCACAACATTAAATATTTCTGAAGTCTTAATGAAAGGTCTTCTAATGGATGCGATTTTGTTTTTAAACTTGAAAATCTCTGGGAGACTAAAGGGACTGTTTTGTTTAGAACTGAGGAAGCACTGAAAATTTTACACTCAAAAGTTCTTCCTGTAGCTTGTCTTTCTCTCACCACATTTTACTATAAGCAGCAAGAAGCCAAGCGACAATTTCGATACTCTGCCCAGAAATCTCCTTGGCCAAAGCGTTCAGTTCATGAGGCTTATTTATTTATTTTAAAATTTTCCTTTAGCAACGGTGTCTCTGCATTGGCTGCTGCTACAGAACAAAGATTCTCTTTCCTTCAGATCCAACAATGTTCTCCTTACTTTCCTTTAAGACCTCACTAGCAGCTTCTGTACGGCCATCCAACTTTAAGTGTTTTCCTGTCCCTTTAGGCTGTTTCTAACACTTCCTTCCAGGTCCTTCCAGCTTCCTTTCATCCTCCTCCTGGTTCTGAAGCTCCATTTTAGGTTTTGTTATGGCAGCATCCTACTCCTCATAAAAGAAAGATCTGTCCCAGTTGCTATGCCCGCATAACAAACTACCAGCAAACACAGCGCCATGAAAGGAAGCCTAGAGTGCAGCCCTGGCTTCTGTGTGTCAGGATTTCAGACAGAGCACATAGAGAAGGCTCCCCTCTGCTCCCCTCAGCTTCTGCTAGAGCTGCTCAAACATGGGGACTGAAGTGACCTCGTGCACAGGTCAGGCAGGTGACGTGGGAATGACCCTAAGAGCTGAGGGCTAGGATAGCCGAGCTCTTCAGACTTAGGTGCCATCTCCCTGGGAATTCTCCAGCAAGTGGACTTCAAGGTGGCCAGAATTCTTATATGCTGGCTCACGGATCCTAAAACGGGTTTCCTGAGAGTCAGTCAAACACTGTGTCACCTCTTCTAACCTAGACTCAGAGGCCATGTGCCATTACTTCCATAAAATTCAGCTTACTAGAAATAAGTCACTGAGGCTGGACCCATTCACAGGTAAGAGAATTAAACTGACGCCGCCCAGCAGAGTCAATGTGGCACGGGAGACAAACGAATAGCGAGGTTCTTCAATTCCGAAGGGTTTATTGTAGATTCAGGAAACCTGGGAACTGGAACCTCAACCTGGAACCCCATCGCTCGAGGACAGCTGGCTTATATCCCCTCCAGGAGGTGAAGGGTAGGGCTGACTCCAATTATGCGAAGATCAGGCGAGGAGCCAGCTGCCCAATCATGGTAAAGGTCAAAACCAGCAGGCACAATCAGGAGCACTCGGGAACACATGTACATGCATTGTATGTGTGGACTTAATTGAATACGGCCAAAGACAAATCACCTGAGTGTGCTTATGTTAATTAACCTCCTCACTGCCGGATGTGACCAAAACAATTTCTGGCTGGCTGCCAGGCACCATCTTGGCGTAGTCCACATGGCATAGCCCCCAACATTAAACTTCACATTTATGGTAGACAAGTTAAAGAATTTAGAAATGTGCTTAAAACCACCACATGTGGTATAATGCAGAAAAAAGACTGAGAACAGAATTACAGGACACAGAGGGGAAAATCATTTTCCATAACAGGGAACACCAGCTGTACATAGCAAGTTCTTTGGGAAATAAGAAGGGACATAGAAAGCTGCCGATATGCTCGTACAGATTTACATCTCTCATTTTTCAGGTATTGACCTGTTTTTCCCTGTACCTACAGGATCACCTATATGCGTGGTCACAGATCACTTACAATCTTGTGATCTTTGCCACTAACTCTCCTCATTGTTTCACTCTTTAATTATGAGTTCCTAAACCTGATTGCCTGGTCTTTAACTTGAGTCTCAGTTTTTACACCTGGACTCCTGCTTTTATTTATATTGCGACTTTTTCTGAAATTATTTTTTATTATGAATTATCTTGCCTATAGGTGTACTGAATCCTTGAAGCAGAGGAAGTAATTGAAGGGGAGAGTATAGAAGGAAAGACAGTTAATGCTTTTTGAGTTTGATTTCTGAAGCAGATGCTGTATGAGATGGTGTACATGTCTTGTGTTCCTTAATTTAGTCTGAGAAACAGGGAAGTGAGCCCATCTCTTTGGACAAAATTGGGCAGTAATGGAATACCAAATAAGTAGGCCAAATTAACAGAAAAGACTTCAGTGCATGCAATGATCAGGGCAAAATGAGAGCTAGGAGAGATTTAGTCACAAAGATTGAAGAAAATTGAAACATATATATATGTATGTATACATCATGTATACATATCATATTTATATCCATAGTGCCTAGCCACTCCTGGTTTTCAGTGAATGTTTATTGGACTAAAAAAGAACTCAACTATTGGGTACATAGATGCTGGTTCAGAGAAAAAGAGAAAGAAGAGGATCTATGTAGGGAAGCTAGAAATAGATGATTCTAAACTCCAAATTTAAATCTAACTCCCAATCTAATTTGGCCTCTTCTCTATTGTTAGATTGTTTCTCTCTGCCTCAGAATGTCAGTAGGCCCATGACTTTAGTTTGCAGGAACTATAATCCTTGAACCAAAGCATCTATGGATTACTTCATGAGATATCAAAGGTCACACCTTTATCTTACCATTTTCCTCAAAAAATAACTTTACCTGGAAGATTGGGATTTGCTTTTTGCAGATGAAGCCAGATGTCTATAGACTTTGGGACCATTATTCTCCTGGCCTCTTGCTGTCATGTTGTACCTAAAAGTTGGGATCCCTTTACCTGGCAGTTGGGTTCCTCCATTCCACTGTTGACCTGGACTGAGATCAGAGAGGGTAATAGTTTTTAGGCACATAGGGAGGCCTGAGCCTTTTCCTCAGTTCCAAAAATTGAACCATCAAAGTTTTACAAAGGAAATGTGAGACTTATGGCAATGGGTAATATTTGGGAGAAGTGGCAGCACTGGCAAATTGATGGCAGTTTTCCTTCTACAGAACACCCAGTCGGATTCCATTTCTGAGCCTCCCTTGCATATAGGTAAACCCATGTGACTAAGTGTAGCCAATATTACAATATTACAATAAAACCTCTGTTAGGATAATTTTACCTAACATAATGATCTTGGAAGGTAGGTGTTAAAGATGGCAGAGATGCAAATAAAGGGGACTGGGTTCCTGGATCATCATTTGGAAGATAGTTGCTGATGATCACAATCCTTGTTAAATATGTTTGTGAGACCAGCTTATATTGTGTGATGCCTCTGAGATTTTAGGCTACAGCTTTTTCATCAGTTCCTATACCATTAACTAATAAAAAAAGAAAAAATACATTCTTGGATTGGGAAAGCTAAATACATAAATTCTATTCTCAAAGAACTTGCAACATATCCTGGGAAGATACAACTATCTTGCAAATTAAGCAATAAAATGTAGTATGAATTTGTAAAATAATTAACCTCATATAAGTTATGATGAGAAATATCACCATATAGCCATTTATTGGGAAGATAGGATACACTGGACTTTGAAAAATTTATATGGTGTTCATAATATTGAAGAAGAAAGAGCATTATAAAATGTGGTTCTAATAAAGATATATAGTGAGAGGGATACATGCTGTAGAAGACCATCCATAAGTAGACCAGCATGGCTGGAGCTTACAATGAGTTCAAGTTACCAGAGCTAACAGGCTGAAGGAGTGGCTCCATGGTAGAGTGCTGTCCGAGCATGTATAAGGTCCTGGATTTGATCCCCAGTACCCCGCCACACACATAGATATTAGAGATTACTATGTATAAAAAGGTATACTGAGAACAGACTTCAGGGATAGTTTAATACAAAACACTGAATTTGTAATTCATCATTTATGCAATAACCATTTTGAGATAGGGTTGAAATGTTGAATCCAACATTTTGAAAGAGGAGAACTGAGAAACCAAATGTCTATAATATTAGCAAAAAAAAAAAAAAAAAAAAAAAAGGAGTATTAGATAGTGTCTAAACTAAGATGGTGACATGGAGAAAAACAACATATGACAATTCCTCTTTGGCTATAATGGAGCAATTTGGGTGAAAATAGTCCTCCCACCACGTACCATTAAACTGAGGAATGCTACTGTTGCAGGTACTAGATAAGAGATGGAACACAAAAGAAGTTTCTGTGAGAAGGGAGGCACACGCTCCAGGATTGCTATGACCCTTTGCTGGGGACACGGCATCAACTCTGACATGGCAAGCTGGAGTTCAGGCAGAGTATGGTGGAAAAGGATGGCTCAGAGGTAGGAATCAGAGAAAGCAGCAGGTGATGTGTCTGTAGTCCGTGGAACAAGGAAGAGGAGGTGAGAGAACTATGCAGAGGAAGAAACCATGAAGTCCACATGGAAGTTCTTTGAAAGACTCAACAAGAAAATCTGAATTTCTCTTTATCTACAAAGAAATGGAATTCATTCCCCAAACTGCCCCACTATAATAACACCAGGCCTAGATTATTTAATTGGTGAATTCTATCAACATTTCAAAGTGAATTGTCAGGTTTACATCAGTTCTTTCACAGGCTAGAGAACATTTCTCAACTAATTTTGGAAGCAACAGAATTCTGCTAACAAGACATGAGAAAAGCATTAAAAGAAAATAAAATTGAAGACTAAAATTTATTAAAAACATAGTTCTTGCCAAAATTCTCAACCATATATTAGCAAAATAAATTGAGCAACATAAAAATAATAACCAAGTAGGCTTAATCTAGAAATGTCAGATGGAGTCAATATTTGAAAGTCAATATAATTTACCATACTAACAGAATAAAGAGGAAAATCATATAGATGAAAGAGAAAAATGATGTTGATCAATGGGGTCCATATATAGTGTATTCAATACAAAAGTCCTGTCTTTTTCAAAAATGACACTGGAACAATTGAACACTCATCAGAAAAAAAAAAGCAAACTTAAATTTCTACCTTATTGTATATTCTTTATTATATATTAAAAATTAACTAGAAATGGAGCATCAAGTTAACCATAAAAGCAAAATCTATAAGGCTTCTGGAGTGAAACATAGTAAAACATCCTTGATCTGGAAGTAAATATCTCTTATATGTTAAAAAGGAAAAAGCAAAGCAACACTAACCATCAGAGGTTTATCAAAAGATAGGGTCCTGGGAGGGACTGCTCCTGAATTTAGAGTATCTGTTATCTATAGAGAATTTAAAAATAATTATAGTGCTGACTTCATTAGATCTGCTTTTTGTTTTTATCATATTTTCATGATTCTAATGAATGTCTGTAATGAAATACACTTGGAAAAAAAAGTCATGGTCTAAATAATCTCTCTGATTACTTTGAAATTCTAGTAATACACATGTAAGCCTCATTTTAGCTTACACTGTATGTAGAAATTAATTCATGCAATTCTGAATCATGTAGTTGACCCCAACATGCTCAGAGTCTATTGTGTGTGTTCATTTCAGGAGTGAATTTGTTTTGCTCCAGAGCCGATGAAACCTCTTACTCCTTCGTAACTGCAATGTCCTGTGTTTAAACAGTAGTATTGAAATAAAGAGTGATAGCAAAGTGATCAAGAGATACAGAAACCACTGGAGCTAATTCAGTTCCATCATTCCATGTGAACATTCGAATTTTATTTGTGTTTAAAATTTTAAACAGTTAAACAGATCGTGAATTGTGAGGCATAGTATATTTGCTTACAGGGGCACATTTTAGTTTATAAAAGAAATATCTGAATTTGAATGAATAACATTTTAAAATTAATTTTTTTTATTTATCAGTATCAAAATAGCAATGAATCAAGAAGAGAATTAATTATTACTAATTACTGCAACATACTAGAATGCTGTTGAAGTCATTTTGTATCAAATATACTTTAATATAAGTTATTGAGACATTACTCTTTTCTGTATTGTTATATATATTTTACCCACACTCAAACATGCACACACTTTTGCCTTGCATGTGATAAAATACCAAGAGAAGAGTAGTCAAAAATAAATAAAATGTAGTTTTTGCTTATAAGGGATGAAGACAGTTTTTATACTTTAAAAGAAAATAGTTGTTCTTTTTTATGTTCCTCAAGCAGACATATCATAACTTCTGTAAATCATACTTCTATTGTGATTCATATATGAATATATCATTTAACATTTAACCTCTTCCTTTGTCCAACAGAGTTGGTGTTCAGAAGTTAGTTATCATGCAATACACAATGAGGACTTGACAGAAGGCATAAACTTAGGCTTAGAGACTAATACTTTAAAAGCACAATACAGTCATGTTTCTAAAAATATCTTTACTTGCAGATGAACACAATATCTTTATTTTATTCATTTGTTTTTATGTGGTGCTGAGGATGGAACCCAGTGCCTCACACACATGAGGCAAGTGTTCCACCATTGACCTACAACCCCAATCCTACACTCATGTTAATCAGAAAATGCTTTAAAAATATTGTTCTTAATTTTGCTTATATGAAGACAGTGTATGGGACATATCTTGGTCTCTCCTTGTACCCTCTGGGCAGTATTTTTAACCAGCTGTGACAAGCAGCTGTAACTCCTGGCAGCATCTGAACACTTGAGCACACTGGACAGAAGAGGGAGGAAATATCCCATGGGTCAGTACTATAACAGGGACAGGACATAGCAACTCTCTCCTTCTGTGGATAAGCAATTCTTGTCATCTTCTACACAGTTGCCTAGAGGATTTACAGTGGGACCTGGATCCCCATTGTCTATAAAAGTGAACAACTTGGACAGCAGCTGTGGACAATACATTTTTCCATTGATTCTTACACTCTTCCTGTTCTGATCACTTGCTAAAATAAATAATCTGAATACCACTCCTTAGTTTAGACTCTATTTTCTTGGAAGACCCACACTAAAACATTAAGTAAGAATATCTTCATATATCTTCTCATTTTAGAGGCTCTGAATCAAACCGTTCTAGGCACTTATGCAAGATACTTTATCTTATTGCAGAAAGACCAGTTTTTTCATGTTACCTGCCAACCAAACACCAATTAGAGTAAATGTTTGTTGATGTGTCCGTATGTCTTTACATGCTTGTCACAAAAAAATTTGCATGTCACGTGGCATTAAAGATTCTCTACAATTTGATGCCATTTTCATGTCCACATTCATTGGCCATTTTCCCCAACACAAATAGCTAATTAAATTCATACATTTCCCCTTACTTTCTCCCTCAATTCCAAACTTATTATGCTTCAAAATTGTGTCATTTCTATGTGTTTATGTTACTCAGTGCTACCTGTTTCTTAATAGTTAACTGTACACAGATGTTTAATATGTAATAGAAATGACACTTTATTATTTCCAGAATAAGTCTGACTTCACAAATAGATAAGAATTCTATTGAAAGGCAGGAATGAGGTAGAGAAACAAACCTAATCTAGGCAGAAGGACCTGGTTACAGAAGGTCACAAAAGAAGGAAAAAGGGATATTCAGAGTATTTCTATTTTATTTATGTGTAAGAAATGAACACCCACAAAAAGCATAGGTAAATAAATATTAAAAATTTTTACCGTGACCTATGCTAAGAAAGATTACCGTCCATTACTAAGGTAAATAACACATTTCATCATACAAACTGACACATCCTTGAGTGTGAAAGGTAAAACTAAAGATAATGAGGGAGGAAACAGGCATAAACGAGACTTGTCCTGGACAAGCCAGAATGCATGTTTACCCAAATCAGAGCATGCTCAAGCACCCGAATTCACCGTTGAGTTTCACAAATTTCTCATCTATTTTGTGTTTCTGAAAATTTTGTTGTGACCCATTGAATTGATGTTTCCCTAAATGCTAAAATTAAAATACTGGCTTAGAGAAAACAAAGAGGTACTCTACAATTATTCTTCCCCAAATATGTTGCTGTAGATGTAGGTGATGGGAAGCTTTGAAAGTGTTTGAGAACGAGAGTGACCGCTCTATGTGTTAGAAAAACTGTTGCACACAGTAAATGATGGGACTTTGTGGTTGGCAAAACCAGAAGCTGTCCTTGAGCAGTCTTTCCACTTAATTCTCACTCTCTTTAGCTAAGAAAGCAGATCACTTAAGGCAGGTTATTTATTTGGCTCACCCCCAATTAGAAATTTAACTAAACATAAACATGCTTTAATGCTTATAAGAAAAATAGACTTATGGAGATTAAATGATTATTAAGATTTCTAATTGTCCATTTTCTTTATACAGTGTTAACTCCTTATTCTTGGTTTCTTCATGTTGCTTCAAGGTATAAGCTTTGCTTGTTATCGAATTTTCTTCAGCTTCTAAACTTAGTTTAGGTTTGCATGAGAAGTCAGTTGTCCCATGTAAACCAGAATTCAAGAATAGACTTAACATTAAATACTACATTTTGAAACCATATAGCATTTGTTCCCAAGAAAATTACAAAATTGTTTTAACAACTTTAAACTTTATTTGGATAACCAAGAAAATTACAACTAAAGTTCAATTTAGCTCATAATAATGTTCTCAGTTATGTAACTCACTTGGTATTTCTATAGATATTTGGGAAAGAGGTAAGTGCAAATTAACATGTTCTAGGAAAACTTTGTGATTATGATCACTTGGCTCTAACCCTTGCAGAGGAAGATGTGAATGCAATCATTCCTGGGAAAATAATCTCAGAAGACGGTCATCAACAATGATTCAACATTACCATCCTTGTGTTAATTTATTATGGAAACAACCAGTGGGTCCTCCCACTTGGGGTATAGTTTTTGTTCCTCGTGGCATTTCTCTGTTTCATGATTTGTTTGACACTGTGAAACTGTATTTGGTTAGCAAGAACAACCAATAATACTGTAAAACAAAACTTACAAACAATATGAAAACAACGAACTCTTATATAGGTCCCAAGTAGTAATCAATAATTAACTGATTTTTGATCATGAAATGCTAAATTTTGATCATGGAAAGAACAATTTAGTTAGTTGCATTTTTAAATTTTCTCAGATGTACTCTTCATATTTATCTGTATGGGTTTTCAAAAGACAAAGATTTCTAAGGGCAATCTTGGTGTAACAGAATTAGTTGTAACACTACTTCACAATTCAGAATTAGAAATGCTGTATTTATAGTGGATTTAACCCCAAAAGAATTAGAATAGAGGAGAAAATAAATAGTATATTTAATAAACAAAGAAAAGCATTTCCTGACTAAGAAAAAAAGCCAAGGAAGATAAAAATGAACAGAATGGAACAAGAGGATCCCTAAGAAACTGCCAAAGAAAATAATAATGAAATGCAAGTTATTGACTATCTAAGAGACTTAAGAACAGTTAGACTATCAGCTGCTTTTCCCAGCTCAGCTCCCAGAATATCAGCAGTCAGACTGATTCCCAGAGTAGAAAGCTGAAAGAAACCTTGGAGCAGAGGAGTAGCCCCACAGAGAGAATCCACATATCATGATGTCTGGGGTCACACTAAAAAGCCAGCCTATTATTCTACAAGTATATCCCAGGTACACAGGGTTATATTTTTCCCCTAGCATTTTTAGTAATTTTAATAATAAAATGAATCTGCAGTTGAAAGTCAGCAGGCTTCTTTCAAAGGCTTCATTCATCCAACCTGAAACAAATATATTAAAAATTAATATATAAGACCAAAAAAATTAAAGAAGAATTCAGAGTACATATAAAAATTCAATAAAAATAAGAAAAGTATTTTAAAAACTATTATTAGTACAGTAATATATGAGAGGCATGATTATTTATTGAAGCAACTGACCCTGGAAGGATATTTTATCATTGATGTTTTAAGAATTATTGGAGCATGGTGATGATAAAAAACAAACTGATTCTTTTTAAAATATTTTTTAAGTTGTAAATGGACCCAATACCTTTATTTTACTTACTTTTATGTAGTGCTGAGGATCGAACCCAGTGCTTCACATGTGCTAGGCAAGTGTTCTACCACTAATCCACAATCCCAGTCCCAACAAGCTGATTCTCAATCAGGTTTAGTATTTTCTTTCAATATTCTGTAATAACCACCCTCATTTCCTATACCCAAAAGAGACCACTTCTGCCAACCAGTTCTTGATATACTGCTAAGTTACTATCCTCAGAGAGATGAGAGAAAACATTTCCATCTACCTCAGACAGAAACAATGCCTGGAACACTCTTGCATGGAAGTTTTAGACAAAATTCAGTGCATTTGACCCCAGAAAGTTGTCTTCGGAGGTTGTTGAATGTATAGGCAAACTTAGTACTATGTTAAAAGAAACCTAAAGGATTGAAAAATTAAGAAATGATTTAATATGGCAACAGATAAAAAAAAAGTAGACAAAAAAATCAAAAAAACACCATGGAATGCTATTTGTATTAGCAGAGAATGGTGGTCACATGATAAAAATAATGTAATAAAAATATTCATAAGAGCATAAAATATCACCTTTCCATTAAAAGCTTATATATCAAAAATAACGTGACCTATATTTTTATTTTATAAATATGGAGTTGATGGTAGAAGAAATATCCCAAATAAACTATAATTGCCTCTTGGTATCTATCTAACCTATGTGCATCTTCTCACATACTTTAAGTCATTTTTAGATCATTTACCAAACCTAACATAAGGTAAATGCCATGTAAATTGTCATCATACAGTGTATGTATGTGTGAGTGTTTGTGTGTGTGTGTGTGTGTGTGTGTGTGTGTGTGTGTGTGTGTCTATAGGCAATAATTGCAAGGGAAAAATCTTCATGTGATCAGTACAGGTTCCTGAATTTTTCCACCAAGGGTTGATTGAATCCATGATGTGGAACCCATAGATGCTGAGGGCCAACTGTAGCTATGTCTGGGGTTGGAATGATTGGAGCTCAGAGAGCAGGAGCAACTACTTTACATTATGAGCCTTTTGGCACAATTCAACTCTGTTAAATAAAATACATGTATTACCTTGATTAAACTAAAAGAAATTGAATATTATGGGGATTTAATGAGAACAAAGTGATGGTAATGACATAAACCATTTCTCATAACTTGATAGGCTGTCATATAGTACAAAAGTCAAACAATCAGATCTGGCACATTTATTTCACTCTATATCATTATATTTTACTGCCTTTAAAAAAAAAACTTCCATAATTCAAACACAGTATTTGTTATTAGAATGAAGCCTAACCTAGTTATTATTAGAGATAGTATTCTTTCACATCTATTTCATTTTTGGTCTAATAAATGATTTAGAGATATTTATTTTTAACTTAAAAATAAATAAGCATGTTTACAAATCAAACGCTTACCTAAAATTTGGTCACAGAGGAAATGATCTTTCTGGCTAAATATACTTTGGATTTGATCAGGTTAAAATTGATACATGTCAAATGAAATATCCTGGAGAACTTCCAGACTTTTAGGCTTAAAAGAATACCAATGAATAATTAGCAAACAGAAAATTCTTTACATATGTAGCGGAAATGATTTCATTGCAATAACCTAGAGAACAATGAAAACACATTCGAATTTGAAAATGTTATTTAAAGCTATCTGGATTTAAAGTTGCATATCTTACTTGGTGGACGGAAAGGTATAAACTCCTAATTCTATCAAGATCATAGTACATCATGGTCCTATAGGAGAAGACTTTTATAAAGTCAAAAAGTAAGGGAGGAAATGATTTTTGCTGACAGCATGTAATACCTGCTATAGGGATAAGGAGAATGCTTAGATTCTTTTCCATTAGCAGCAAAATATCCTCTCTTTGAATACTGAATGGCAACATGAACAAGTTTGCTTTACAAAAAAGCAAATCCAGTCTGTTTGTCTGTTTGTTTTATTTTGGAGTATTTCTCACAGGGGACATTTCTTATTGCTGCTATATAACGTAACAGATTTCACAATTATGAAGGGTTACGTCCCAGAATTGAGGATCTTATTTTGGTAAGCTTAAAATTTGTCTTATATCAAATTTTCTTTTTAACTATACAAATTAAGCTGCAAAATTTTCCTTTCAAGTTGAGATTAGGTAAATTGAGACTTAGATGCATCTAATTTATTTTAACTATGTCTAGTTGATCTAGTTGAATATTATCTAAGGGCCCACTAGATAGTGACAGATCAGTTTTGTAACTTCTGGCAATAGCTTTTTAATTTTTCTCTCTAAAAACACAATTAATTAAGAAGCATTTTCTCTATCATTGACTGTATCAGCTATTTACAGAAGACTTTCACATAGGATTTTATAAATGAGAGGGCATCCAGAAATTAAACATTAAAAAGTCAATGATTTATTCTTATTGTACAGCTGAAAGTTAGTTTCCCTCTATCATAGCACCACAATAGTTTGAAGGTCATGAATCATTTTGTGATCATCCCTCACATATTTTCCTCTCAGAAGTATATGCTTCCTATTTCATATCCATTGCTCAGATTAGCTCTTTCCTTTGAATTTTATTATAATAGACACATTGGGGTTGGCTAGTGCTTGCTCTATCCTTTCTTGTTAAGAACTCTGTCATCCTGGTCCAACAGCTTTGTGTATGATTCGAATTTTGCTTTTCACAGAAGCAACTTTTAACCTACAATGCAAACATCCTCATTATGGGGGGGAAGAGAACAAATGACAGCATGATATGCTGTCTTCTGAACTGTGCTCTTATTGACCTATTTACCAATTATAGCTTTCTCATTTTAACATGTGCATTATGGATATTCATAAAGGACAGCTGATAACTTTTATGGAAGTACAATACCTATTTATATGGAATGGTGGTTACACTATTTCCTATAACCTTTACTAAAAGGCAAGCATTAAAAACACAGAAATAAACATGATACTGAAAGTTTGATTTAGTGCATAACTATTTCAATAGTGTTATGGTGGATTTGAAAGATTAGCATTTCAGTACACACTCAATGCATTTTAATAAGGTTACCAATATTATATGTTTATGTTGCTATTATAAAATAAAGATGTTTTTCTTCTTTTTTTCCCCTCTGTGTTGACTGAGTAGGACTCTAAAATGATCAGAAACATTTCAGAGCAATGTTATAAAAATTGTTTGCCCCTGGCAGGTTCTAGTTTAGCAGCATTAGTGCTAAGGAGATCATGTCACTTCATAGTGTCACGTCTTTGCCATTTCAGATAAAACTAATACAGATAGATGTGTGTTCGTGTATGTATGATAAGAATGATTAAGGGTACTTTGTACAGTTAAGTGTAATGAAGTTAGAAGATGATTTTTAAAAAGATTAAAAGCCAAACCCCATAATTATCAAAACTTAAAACTATATTCATAGGAGTCAATTTTAACTCAATTATTTTTCCATAGAAAGTACAAAAAAAATCATAAAATAGGTCAGCAGTTGTTAATACTTTGAAGCTATTTCATTGATACATTAATGCTTGGTTTTTATTCTTTCCAAGGTGTAGATTGAATGGACTTTACACAATATATATTACATATAATGTGTTTCAATAATAGAGTAATATGGACAATTCATTATTTTATTATAAATATGTGGAAAAAAATCCAAAAATAAAGTTAGATTTATAAATATGTGGAGTAAATTTTAATTTTGGGCAAGAAAAATAACCACCATCAAGAAAAAAATAAACCTTTTTATTTTTGCCTAGAATCTTTACTACTCATTGAAAAAGTAGGTCAGTGAAATAACTGGATTACTGAAATAATCAGAACTGACAGGTAGACTACTAGAAGTCTATACACTATAGATTTTGTGGTTTGAATGTTTTTATAAATCTGGCATTTCTTGGGAGACAGATGAGAATTAATAAGATTATTGCTAATTTATAGCATAAATTGAAGTGTTTCATAGGACAAATACATAGAAGACGTTTACTAGGTACTGTTAAAAGATAAGTAAAGTTTAATCATTCCAACTGTATATTCATTTTACATTTTTCTAAATCAGAAATATTTTAAAACTCAGCTACATTAATGTAATTATTTATACATGCAAATATTAACTGGAATGAATGCTTAACCTCAAAATGATGATAACATTTCATATACTATTATATTTTTAAGTTCATGACAAGAGAATCTAAATCATATAAAGAAAATAGGTCTAGAATACATGTATTGAAGTATAAGACTGTAAACCATAAATAAGTAAAAATAGCCTATGGGAATTAAACAGGAAAAATAATACAGACCCAAGCAAGTATAAACATATTTTTTTAAAAAAATAATTCTTTATGATGTGGTACACCTGTATGATCATACTCAACAAATTGAACACATTAATGAAGGCCAGAATTTTAGAGAAGAGTGATAACTGATTTACTTATGCAGTCCAAGATTTTAAATCTGGAATTATCCTGAAATGGCTTCTTATGCTACTGGATGTCACTAGATTAAATATTCTCTGGATTTCAAATTGATGGTAAATGTCTTTGCCCCCAATTGAAGATTCCATGTCAAAAATGCTGTCTGCAAGAAAATGCATCACTCTGAAGTGTATTTTAAATCTATTAGTAAAGGCACTTTCCACCCCAGTAATTTGCATAGAACACAGTGAAGCAAAGAAGAATGTGCTGCCTTCCAGCTAGATGCTAATAAGGCCACAGGGAGGGAAAAAAATAGAACTTATTTCAAATCTGTCTGTACAAAACCCATGTCTTTCTCCAAAACAGACTGAAGATCCCTCTATTGCTTATACTGCAAAAATTTAGAACACTTTCAAATAAAATATATCTTTACCACTTTTCTAAAGGAAATTATTACATGTTGCTCTTAACTGATCTATTTTTAGGAGCCAAAAGCAGCAGGGTATGTCAGAAAGGCCTGCTTCATGAATTATGTATTTGTCCTTTTCCACTTGACTACATTCTCTTTATTTATGAATCCTTGAAATCCTGAACCATAAGTTTTAGGTTGAAATTTCAAAATCTAGCTACATGCTTACTTGTCCAGCTCCACCTTTCTGCTAGTCCCTCGCTCCTGAGAGACACCAATTCCAGACGCTTTCCTCACACAGTGTACTGAATATATTCTTTTTAAAATGAAGTTTATGGATTACTCGTACTTGTTTTTGTTTGCATCACAAAGTTATTATTACTATCATCTTCACTTAAAGTTGGAGCTAAGGGTTCAAAGTGTACTAGCTTCTCAAGGCTTAAATGGTATTGTATAATATCTATTTTATGATTGGTTTACTGCTTTACTAGAAAATGAAAACAAATTATTGAAATTAAGTAAATTAGAAAGCAAAGAAGTTGTACAAATCCTACAATTTCCATTACTGGAGTTTTGTAGCTACGGAAGTGTAAACCCTATATACACAAAATTCCCCCATAAAGCTTTATTTGAGTTACAAAAATAAGTGTGCTAACATATGTGACTAATACTCCAGAAATAAGAGAGCCTTTTGCTGGCCTGAGCGAATATTGAGCATAAAAATATTGATTTGCTCCTCATACTCACAAGAACATTTGCTTTAGCAGTGAACAGGAAGAACTGTCTCACTGGAAGAAGCTCCCACTCTGACCCTCAGCATCCCTTTGTCTTTATCTAATTCCATCATCTCAGATTCCAAAGAGACTCCCTTTGACAATGGTTTGCATTTACTTGTCATGCATGACCTTCTGTATTTTGCCTGCTCTTTTCTTTGCCCCTGGAAAAGCTGAAGGGGGAAAGAAAGTAAGTTTTACTGCCTTTCTCAAAGCTGCTCACACTCAGTGTCCTGGAGTAGGGCAGAGAAGGTGAAACTCCTTTTCCAGAGATTGTTTTTTTTTAACCTTAGAAGCTAATTTAGATTTATGAGGGGCTACTTTTAATGACACTATTACAAAGTTGATGTGTTAAGAATTTGCAATCACCTTCTTAGAGATCAGGGATTGTTTTCCTTGATAATGTGTTAACATTTGATAATATTAAGGATAATATTATCTAAAATAAAAGTGGACAATTTGAACTTTTAAAGACTTTTCTTTACAAATGATTTTTCTTCTGTCAAAGTCATATGAATAACTAATAACTAATATTGCAATAACTAATTATTAAAAGTGCATTGGAATAATTTTCTGGAAGTGTTTTCCTAGAAAAGAAAAATTGGTACTTGGTGTTTTTGCTTGTATTCCAAATATTAAAAATTTGTAACTTCTGGTGATTTATTAAAAGATGGCAAAACCATGTGCTAAGGGTGAGCAAAAGTGAATGATGGGAAAGAAGCAGAATGTGTAAAGAGGAAATTTATAAATCTTAAAATTATCAGTGGAGAAAACAAAATTATCAATGGTAAATATTTATTTTGTTTGTTAACTATTGTTTATTGTTCTAAAATTTATCTTAATCTCTATTCTAAACTTTTATGTGTATATACACACACACACACACACACACACACACACACACACTTTTTCAGACATTATAGGCCAGTGATTTGTAAAGTGAATTTAAGATTGAAAAAAAACTTTATGCTAGCTTTTATTTGTTAGTGGCCCATGTCCATAATCAATACAAGAGAAAATGTTCTCGTGATGATAATCTTTTCTTCCTAATGTATATGATAAAAGTTATACATGATCTCATATGAGTTAGGCACCCAGAACAAGTACTAAACTCACCTTTTGTCTTATTTCACATAGTATATATTTTCAAGTGTTCCACTTTTCCAAAAGAAAAGCATTGAAGTTTTCCAAATTAACAAGCATATGAAGATAAATATTCAAACCTATTTATTTATACCTTCTTCAAATTATTAATTTGACATTTTCAAACTGATCTGTAAAATATATAATTTTAACAGAGTAGAAGAATACCAGTTCTGAAAGAAAAACAATACTTGTGGTGGTTAAATTATGGATGAATCCATTTATGGACCAGTGTATGTGGCTCCTTCTCCATCCATTTATTATTTATTTACTCACTTACTAGATAAAAAATTTAATCAATAAAAGAAAACAGGTGTATGGTTATAGAAATTTCACTAAAAAAAGCCAAATAACCAGAGAGAATCCTATCCACTTGATTAGAAATTTGATCTCCGTGCTTACACTGCGAATACAAGGATATAAATATAAAGAAAACAGCTGATGTCCGCAATATCTTTGCCCACGGAAGCAGAAAGAGCACTATTTTTGCACTTTACTTGTAATGAGATTCTCTATTATTAATCATCATTGTGAAACAAGATTCTTTTTTATATGCTATTTCAAGTTGTTTCCATTTGCTTATTCAATTCAGTTTGTATAGATGAGGGTTTGTACTAGTCAGCTTTTCATCACTGAGACAAAATACCCGAGGAAAAACAATTTAAAGAATGAAGGATTTATTTTGGCTCACAGTTTCCAAGATTTCAGTCCCTAGACAGCCTGCTCCATTGCTTTGGGCCTGAGACAAGGCAAACATCATAGAAGAGTATAGCAGAGGAAAGCTGCAAATCTCACAGCAGTTGGGAAACAGTGAGAGAGGAAGGGACCAGAGACAAGATGTACTCCCCAAGAGGATGCTCCCAAGGATCAACTCCCTCTAACTAGATTCTGCCTCCTAGAAACTCCAAGTACTACCAATTACAAACCCCTAAATGGATTAATTCAATGGTGAGGCAGAGTCCTCATGACCCAATCACTTCCTGAAATCTCCATCTCTGAACATTTCTGCATTGGGAAACCAAACCTTCAACACATCAACATTTGGGGGACATTCTGGATCCAAACACTAACAAAGGTGATCATTATACCCAAAATATTTATGCTTCAAAGATAATGTAGATGGTTGCTTAAAGTCATTCAACAAGCTTATAAGAAAAGATGTTGACCAAAGAGGAAAGACTATTCACTTTGTACTTATTACTACTGTTTTTATTAAGAGCAAATTCTGTATGTATTTTTTTTTTCAAAAACTCTATAAACAAAACCAGAAACCAAGTATAAAGGTATAGTTTGAAGTTGAATCCAGTTCTCACTAAATTACTGAATCCAAACAGGTAGGAAGAGAAGATGAAACCAGCATTTGAGGAATCAAGCCCTGTCTGTATGTGGGCACTTCACTTCTCTCTAGGTGAATGTCTCTCTTCATGAATGGTGGCTGTGATCATGATAGAGAAGCTTCAAACATAAGAAAACAAGGAAAGAATCATTTTTACAGAGTAGCCAATATTCTGCATGGTATTTACCTGTCTTCAGTGTAAGATCCCAACCATGTTCTTAGCATTCCAGAAAAAGGTATTCCAAGGGGTTGTGTGCTCCTGTGGGCTGTTTATCACCCTTCCATTTCTCACAGGTCTTCTCCAATTTCCACTCACCATGCAGGTCCAATTCCGATATTATCTTCTCTGTCATCGTTTTCCATCCTCCATATTCCAAACCAACCATTCAGTCTTCTGATCACATTTAGCCCTTTGCTTATGCTAATACTATGACCACTAAGTGTTTGTGTGTCCTCCATTAACTGGTCAACTTCTAAAAGAAAAGAGCCAACTATTTGTACTCAGGGACTTCTTTTATCACCTAGAACAGTGCAGTTTAGTACTTACAAACATATAACCAATTAGTATTGAAAAGATGACATTATTGTGATGGTTAATTTTAGGTGTCAACTTGACTGGGTCACAGGGTGCCCAGATATTTGATTGGATTGTTCTGAGTTTGTAAGGGTGTTTCTGGATGAGATTAACATTCAGACTGGTAGACTGAGTAAAGCAGATAGCTTTACTCAATGTGGTAGCATCATATAACCGGTTGAGGTCCTGCATAAAAGAAAAAGACTGAGTAAGAAAGAATTTGCTGTATCTAATTCATCTCATGGTCTTCAAAATAGAGTATCAGTGTTCTCTTGACTTGTTCTTTGACAGGAACTTACACCAGTGATTCTTCTGATTCTCAGAACTTTGGATGTGTATATGTGCATGTGTGTGTGCCTGTGTAGGTATGTATTCTCCTATTGATCCTGTTTCTGACAAATACAATCATCAGTCCATCATTTGGACCTAAGGTAATTTGCTAGTCTTGAATATGATCCAAAGACCCATTTTTTTTCTTTCCATTCTTTATGGAACTCTAATCAAACATCATCTTCAAAGAATAGGAACTTTGACACACATTTTCCATCATAAATCTACTACATTACAAACTCAATTTTCAGGGTGTAAAAACTTTAGTTTGTATATTTGGTGATACTGTTTTATCGAAGAACAAATGATTGGCCACATAGGGAAGAAAGTTCCACATAAAAGTGATTAGATCACCCCCTTTCCACCTCTGTTCCAGTGGCTCATGGTGTTTCTAAAATGAGAGAAAGGAAGTAGTTACCCCAATCATGACTTGTTCAGTTTTGTCACTTAAAGCATTAACCTGGTTTTAGCAAAGCTGTTTTTAGATAGCCCATTTTGACCAAGCAAATGTTCTTTTTACAACCTTTTCCCTGTAGGATATAATTTAAATTATTTACACATCATCAACACTAGAAAAATTTTATATAACATATATTAGCCTCTGTTTTCAAGGACTAAGAAATAAAATCTGAAATAATAATTATGGGTAGACCCTAGAGATCTGGTTCTTCTAGAAGGGTATACATAGAAACGTGCAGCTCAGACTGCCCATGTGTTCAAATGTGTATGTTTGGAAAACATTGTTCACTGTAGCTTACTCTTGGCCTTTCACCAAGCCAAAAGAATATTAATGGCTCTGGGAAGAGGCACAGTAAAAAAAAAAAAAAAAAGTTTGATTTTATTTTGTGAACTATAGGTGATAATGACGTGCCAACGTAGGTCCACTTATTGTCACCCATGTAGCTCTCTGGTGTGGGATGTTGACTGCATGGAAGCTGTGCATGCCTGTCAGCAGGGGTTTTATGAAAATTCTACTTTCAGCTCAGTTTTGCCATGAACCTTAAATGTCTCTAAAAATAAAATCTATCTTTAAGTAGAGGTAGTAATCTGTAAGTGTGAAGACTTCAGGGGTTAACTATTGTACATTGTTGTAAACTAATCTTTCTAGATGCAGGTTGTGGCAGGTCTGCTTTTGTCTTACAGGTCCAACAAGGATCTGGGGTTATCACCTCTCATGCATGTACTGAGGACCTTGAGAACAAGGGCCAGATGACTTCCTATCTCTCAGTCAGAGATTTCTAGAATGAACTATAGTCAAGAGAATGAAAGAGATAGAACTCAGCCCACCTTCCAGGAACGTCCTGGTTCTTCCCAAATATCCTTTCAAAATATTACTAAAAGGTGATGGTATTCCTTTAATATTCATCTTTGCATATTTTTCTTAAATACTGAAAAAGAGAAGGGAGACTATAAGCCCCATAAGAGTGCAAAGGAGAAGAGAGTGCTGTTAACAAGGGTGATAGATATAGTTGAAATCTGGAGTGCTGTTAAATTTTTAACGGTATCTCCTAATTATAGCCCTCCTGACACTGTTTCTGAGCTCCATCAATATATGGTGGAAATGACCTCAATACATTTTGTTAACTAGATCTCAGAATTTTTTCATTCTTCAGTCATACAGCAAAGCATTTCTCAATCCTTACTGTCCTGTGAAGGTGAGATCTCCTTCTTGAATTGAATGACTCCCTTGTGGTTACAGGGTCATTTACCTTTGCTTAGTCCAGCAGATGGAATGTTGCATGCTTGGCTCAGGACTCCTGGCTCTGTGCCCTGGCTATGAACACAGTTGCTTCACTCACAGGGTGGTTTTAGATACAACCCCGGTCCATCTTTCCATGACTTTGGGCTACTTGAGAAAGCTATGAATTACTGTTACTAAAAGCTTGGTACAGAATCCTACATCAGATATGTATTCAAGAATTGATTTCAGTAAGAAATCCTTCTTGATTCATTTCCATGACT
The DNA here is from genome assembly GCF_902686455.1 of Sciurus vulgaris. Classification (NCBI taxonomy): domain Eukaryota; kingdom Metazoa; phylum Chordata; class Mammalia; order Rodentia; family Sciuridae; genus Sciurus; species Sciurus vulgaris. The sequence continues at coordinate 84,066,508 of NC_136473.1, read as the reverse complement.
TAGAAATGTTGGACCAACTTCTTAGAGAAACTAGGGAAGTAAAGGAGAGTTTCTTATTCAGACATTTATTTCTTCTGCTTTTATTTTAGTTATATCAGAGCATTGATACTAAAATCCATGTTTATCAAATAACCAAAGAATCTATAGAGAACATGATGCATGCTTCACAGATTGTCAAAATTAGTTAGGAAGAAATGAGGTGACACATTTTGGGGAGCACAACTTTTGTGCTGTTTGCAATGGATTATCATGCTAGTTTTTTACCACCTCCTTACTGCTGTGCTCTCTTTGGGATGGGTGGGAAATAACTGGAGACTTAGACATGAGAAAAGTTACTCTACTTTACACAGTTAAAAGACAAAATTGGAATATGAGTTCAATTGCTGTTTCTTATGAGCACACTAGGGACATAAAATGCAAAATGGCAGAATTTGAAACTCTCTCCTGACCCTGAGTGATGTTGCTTTGATGACGATTCATGCATTCCTATGGGTGCCTGAGAAATTTCTGTTAGATTTAGAACTAAAAGGATAATGGAAATGAAGTGTACTGAAAAATTCATGGGTGTTTGAGGAAGACTTGTCTCAGTCTAAATCTCAATGGAGCAACTGAAGGGAGATGTAGTTGGGGAAAAAAATGACTTAATTTCTCTAAATTTCCGTTTCAACCTTTGCAAACCTTTAATATTCACCTCACAGGAAGACATAAGCATAAAATCTATAACATGTATTTGGGATTGTGAAAACCGTACAAAGAGTATGGTTATGGTATTTGGTGTTCAACTGTAGGATACTCAGTTTTAGGCAGCAAAAGTGTTTTCCAAATATTATTCTAATATTGATATAGAATGAAGATATCTTGCAAATATATTTTGTCTGATTCTATTTGACCAAGTAAACTTCTAGAAGCTTATAGGATAGGGGATGATTTGAAAGCAAAAATAAGAAAAAGAAAAGAATATCTGTTTCTTAAATGCAAAACAGGAGGTCCTGCAAAAATAACAGCATTGCAAAGTGGGTTCATGTCTTGCTGGAAAATTAACCAAAATTTCTTTATCCTCCCTACCTGCTACCTCCTGAGCATATTAATAGTTAACACACTGCTAAAATGGATAGAGAAGATGCCTCCATGCCTATGACAGCCAAGCCACCACCCAATGATAAGGTAAGGAGATGGACTATCACCTAAGAGAGAGAGCACCCAGGGCAGTGTCCTGTTTCACCTCCTTTATTAACCCCAACGTAGAGAGAGGGAGCTGTGATCTAGGTTTGGAACCTAGCAAAGCTGATTCTCCTGCCCCTCCCCCTAGGACTTGAAATGAACACTGTTAATTAGTTCGTGGTTGTTTGGCTCAGTTTTTGTATCTGGTGTTCTCTTCTTGAAAAATTTCATCACCAGGTTTACATGACTTTGCCCCAGGTCTGTGGTTCCTCCTCTAACAAAACAAACTGGAAGGCAGAAATGAGCAAGGGAAAGAGGGAGGGAGGAAGGAGAGGGAAAACTCCCTGGTAAAATCAGCCAGCAGTAGGGGACCTAATGTTTGGTAGTAAGATATGAACGGCCATAGATAAAATAAATAAATGACTTTTCTTTGCATAGTTTGGTTAATTTTTTTTAATTATAACTCTAAGAAAATTTCTCCTCATGCCCTCTCCAATTTCCTAATTTAATCTTTTAAATGTCATTTAAATCAATTTTACAATTTAACAGAAATACTCTATTTAAGTAGCTAATAAAAAGTATTTGGATTGTTCTTAGATGAGATTTAAGAAAGTAGCCCAGCTGGATTATTTTAATTATTATTTTTTTTCTTTTCTGAATAATTTTTTCTTTCTTTACCTCTATTTCAGCACGCAGTCATTTCTGTGCTCCTTGCCTCAGCGGAATGGTGAAGCAGAGAGCAGAAAACAAAAGAAAGCAGCTATGGCTTTGTTCAGTTTTTAATTAATTCACTAATTTACTACTTCAATGTTTGGAACTGCTAAGGAATCTCTAAAACAGCACCATCTTTTTGCCTTCGACTATGCTGGAAGAGTCATGTCAGTTCATAACTCATGAAGATCATTCACTCAGTAAACAAATGTTTGTGTGTGTGTGTGTGTGTGTGTGTGTGTGTGTGTGTGTGTGTTCCCAACATGTATATTTGCCAGAGTGTTCCAGATTCTAAAAATAAAATGACAAAAAGACAAAATTCATTTCATGGGGAGTTAGAGGGCAGATAGCAAATAATAACAATAATATAAATATCAAATAATGACCTTGATCTTGATGAATTTTCTATACCACAACTAGTCCCCCTAGTCAGAAACTAGGTAGTTTATAAAATACAGTTTTAGCTTGTGTTTTTGATTTCATTGACTAAGATTCATATCTATGATACTAGTATTGCACCTGGGAAGTGTGTCTTGTCTTTCTAGTTTTCATTGCCACATGAAAGCTGATGTCAAGTTCTGTTTACATCTATGGAAGTATTTCTCACGACTATTGTCTATCTCAATTACTATTGCCTTGGTTCATCTCTCTGACTTATTACACTAAGTCCCCAACCAGTGTCCTCTCTTCCAATCTTGGTGTCCTTCAATCAATACAATACCCAGAGCATCCTATTTCAAATCCATGTCTCTCAATGTCACTTTCCTGTTTCATGCCTGTCAACAGTTTTTCTTTGCCACAGAGTCAAGGACATGACCCACGAACTCTGCATGAACTGGTTTTCTATTCTTCTTGGGCCTTCTCCAGTCTTACCTCTCTCAACATTTTTGGTTTCTGTTTCAGCAACATTGAATAGTCACATTTTTTTCCTCGTTTGATTTCTTTGCTCAGGCTGCTCCCTCTGCTTGGAATTATATTTGCACTGACTGACTGTAAATCTCTTGGTTGTTTTTTAACATGTAGCTCAGGTATCTTCCTCATTAGGAAAGTCTCTGATGTTGCTTTCACCTACCTCCTGTAATACTGTGATAATTCATGTGATAATCACGCATAACTCCATTTTATATTCTGTGGACTTTCAACTATATATTTCTAGTTATGTGTCCATAAACTGTGAGCTCTCTGAAGGCAGGAGCCACGCTCTCCTATCTGTGAGACTCTATTGCCTTGAACAATTCCTGGCCTCTAAGAGGCATTCAATTCGTATTTGGGGAGCTGAATAAAATTATCTACACAGAAATCTGGCAATACTTCAGGGATCTTTCATCAGGAATCTAATTTTAGAGAATCCAGATGTTTCTAGGCAAGCAAATTAATGTGCCAGTAATTCTTCAGGGACCATCAATGTATACTTTATCTGATGAGTTTAAGGACTTATCAGATGCTGTTTCACAGATGGGAACGTGGAGAACTGTTCCTGAGGTAAGGCACTAATTATGCAGATGTGTCCTTCAGATCTGGGTTCAGTCCTGTTATGATTAGCAGAATAATCATAAGCATGATCATAGCAAGAGTCCTCACTGTACAGTGTCTCATACGGTTCAAAATAGTTTCTTACACAAAATATCTCTAAAAGATAAATGAGATGGGCCTTATTTCCTCCACTTTATAGATGAGATAACTGGGAGTCAGAGAGATTAAATGTGTGGTCTAAGACCTCAAGCACATAAATTGCAGATCTGGGATTAAAGTCATTTGTTCATATTTCATTTATGCTGTCTACTAAAATGTAAGTCAGCAATCATGTTCAAACACATTTCAATTCATTTCTAACTCTAATTTCAAACCTAGATGCAAAGAGATACTGACAGAAAAATGGGAAAACAAGTGATATTTCTGCTGTTTACCATTGCTTTGGGGTTCTCCATTAAATCAGGTAAACTAGATCAGTTTTTCTTAAATAAATAACACAATGATTGATACTGATACTGATTATCTGAAGGTAATGTAATGGATAGGTAATTGTTTTCAAATCGAGCATAGGGTTGGCACAGCAAAATTGAAAAGAACAAAGGAAAATCATTGGAGACTGCTTGATATCTTTCCTTTTTTTTTTTTTTTTTTTGTTTGTTTTTCATCTTGTATCGTCACTCTAACTCACCAGTCTGCATGATACGTGTTAGGTAACTAATCTCTCCATATTTTCTGACATTCTATGCTGAGATTGCATTACCTGTCCTAGTGGTCAAATACTGTATATATAGAATTAAGATCTAATTCAGCCTCATTAAGTCATTCATTAAGCTTGAATTGAATGTTAATTATATGCCAAGCTTTTATACTCTCTAGCATTAGAGATAAGTAAGACCTAGCTAGTGTCAGTTCTGTGTGGAACATACAATCCAGCAGGGGAGACAGGCCCCAAAAGCAACATTCATTCCTGTGAGTTACAGAAATATGTAATATCACAATGATAGATCAAAAGAGTAATAATCAGCTCAGCCTGGAGAACTCCAGCAAGACGTCAGAGAGGAGGCAAATGACCCTTAAGATTCAATTTCAACGTAACGCATCAAGCAGATGGCATATTGCAGATGGTCAATAAATACCCATTGGTTGATTAATATAATCTGAACCAAGTTTTTGAACCCCTTTTTTTAGGTATGAGGCTGATGATGGATAAGATTTTATTATATAAAATGTGGAAATAAAGTTTTATTGAAAACTTTATAAAGTCAAATCATTTTGTTCCCTCTCCTTGAGTCATGAACCTTGTAGCTTCATTTGAGTTGTGGAATTAAAATTTTTCTATTATGGTAACTAGACATTTGCAAAAGGCAGGGCATGATGCTCTGGACCATATTTTCTTCCAGCTATATATGATAATCACCATCCATTCTTGCAAGCGAGGTAGTAAGACTTGTCTCAGAAGTTCTTTAATCTGAATGACCGGTTTGTCCAATTTCAGGAGACTGAGTGCCTCCTACACTAGAGAGGTCTGTCTTCTTGACTGATTTAGGTCTTTTCTTTATCCTATGTTCCTTTCCTCCTACCCATTTCTAAGTCAGATGAGTCAGTGTGAAACAACAAAAGATTGATAAGTACTTCAAAGTCCCTGCAATCTCTTAGAATTGACCACAAAATTAAAAATAGTTTCATTAGGTCAATGCCAGAAAGCCAAGTTAACTGTCATCTATTGTAGTTTTTTTTTTTTTTTTTCCTTTTTGTGGATACTCTGAATATCTGCTTTAAAACAAAAGTTTGTGACCTTTTTTTTTTTAACAAAAGATAATAGCACAAAAGTGATTCTAATGTTTAAAAGTTTTATGTTTCCCAAAATGGAATCAAAACCTTTTGACAACATACATTTTTAGTTCCAGGAAATTCAAATTAAAATAGTATTTGAAGACTTCCACAAATCCCCAATAGAACTATGGTCTTCTGGAGTATCTGTGAAGCACTTCCTGTCCTTTAGGTCTATTTCTTTGCACAATTCCTATTTTAAGAATCTCCTAGTGGCACTGATTCTGGAGTGGTACACTAGCTTCCTAATATAAATTAGCCTGCAAACCTGGCTATGTACAAACACTATACTGGATGCTCAAATGTTAAAATCAAATAAACCCCTTATTCATAATTTTCCTTCATCCTCCCTTTCCCCTCTCATCCCAAGTTCCATAGCCTGAACAGCAGAGATCAAAAGGCTCAAATATTACTGATTTTTGGAGGGAAGAATAGATAGAATCCAGATGGATGGAAATCTTTATCTGATCTTTGCAAATATGACCACACTTGACTACTGCATTAATTTCTGTCAATGGTTTCTCTGTTCTAGTTTGATGACTTGTGCTAAATATCTTTCAAAAAATGGGAAAAAATGCTTGTAAAATGATTAACATAGTACTTACATAGAAAGAATTTCATAAAAATACTCTTCTTTCTCCAAAAATCTATGCAAAAATCTAAACTATTAAGTCGTTCAATATTAACCTACCCTCGTGAAGTAAATAGCAGATAAAATAAACATTCACTTGACATTATTCTATTCTGAGTGGATTTAGAAACACTCCAACTGTGTTTTCCTCATTTAAATAAGGAAGCTTAGTTGTCACACATTAATTTTCAATTAATTATCTGGAATAAATATAAAAGTTTAATGATGACGATTCACTGTGTAGCAGTTATCAAAAGCAGTCACATGACACAGTGAAAATAATAATGAATGACAAATCAAAAAGATCAAGATTTTAATCCTGTTTCTGCTACTTTTTGCTCACAGTTTAATAAAAATTGCTAAATCTTTTAAGTAAACAAAAACAAACAAACAAGAACCAAGAGTATAGTTATAACTTCCCTGAAATATCTTATTGGGATTTAATGAGACATTAGATCCAATATCTATAAAGTGCCTAGATATATCTATATATAGATTTATGTGAAGAAGTTATAAACACTTTATAAATGTGTATACACTATATAGATAATGAATGGTGAATTTCAATTTCTAATGCTCAAAACTGATAGAGTAGAAATGGAACATGTCCTACATAGAAATAATTGAACTATATGACAAATATCAAACACTTCCCATCTACTAATTTATTATTTTGCAGGACAACCCTGAGAGAGAGAGAGAGAGAGAGAGAGAGAGAGAGAGAGAGGGGAAAAGAGAGAGAGTCTGATGCTCATTAACAAATAAGGAAACTGAAGTTAGCAGTTGCTTTTTCTTACTCTCTTTTCTGTTAGCAGCATTGCTATATTTGGCACGGGTGATAGATTTTCAGTCATTCACATGTTAACACCCAGGTTTTCCTACAAAACAATCTTTAGCTGAATAGGGTTAAAGTTTCAAATAACAAAATAATAAGGTTTACTAGTGGATTTTATTCCAGCCCCTCCCCCCCCCCATTTTTCTATTTCTACAACCGAGCTTATCATCCTTGAAAAAGCAATGTTTCAGTTAATACACAGGCATAGAGGTATTTGTCAAGTGTGTATTTCTTTTAAGTTAAAAAATTCTAATACTTTACATAATGTACTCTTGTGACATCCTAGAAGGCTTTTTTATTTTTAAATGTATGAACCAAGAATTTTTTTCTTTAAGACTCCAATTTTTATTTAAAAACTTACAACATTAGACCCATTTTTACTTGTTGAAAAATGTACATATTGTTTAGAGTGAAAACATGAGATTCCATTGGCTTTGTTGATGCATTATTATACTTGGCATCAAAATTCTGAATTAAATGTTTCTCTGTAGTTATTTTAAGGTCTATAATTTTGTGCCATTTAAATAAAAGCCACATACTCAGAAATTTTGAAATAAATCTACTGTGCTCTTTAATATCTGTGCTTTGAGTAGTGGAAGGACAACTGAGCTAACCACTTAAATGCTTTTAAGTGGATTACCTTATTTTACATTAACTCTCAGTTTTTGCTCAGATGTCTTGGTTCCAAGGAGACGAAATTATAAGTAAACATGGAAGATTGGATTTTTAAAAATTCACCATATTATATGCAGTGTTTTAGATTTTCAAATAGTATAATTAAAAATAACTTCCAAGATTATAGAAATATCAACTTTCTGAGAATCTTACACAAAATGTTCAACTGACTAACCTGTTGGTGTTTAGTAACAACTCTATCAGGCTTGATATTGTACCAAGTGTCATGAGGACTATTTAAAAACACACCAAAAAAAAAAAAAAAAAAAAAAAAAAAAAACTTTTTAAAGCTCCTGACCTCCTGAACTTATAATAGTATGAGTAAATTTTATTTGTAAACATGAAATCATTAATTTTATTTGTAAACATGAAATCATTGTAGAGCTGTAATAAAGCATATACGGTTAAGTGTTAGCCCTAAAAGCATTGGTGGAATATAAAGACAAGAATCGAGTCTGAAATGACTTCTTGGATATATGTGTATTATATCACATAATTCAACAGTCTCTAATAGAAATATATCAAATTCTAGTATTTTTTTCAACTTGAATTCATGCATCTAATAAACATTTTTAAGAATATATTTTGCATTAGGCTCTATACAATGCAGTGTAGTGAACAGAAAGGTAATTAAGCTATCAAGACAAATAAGAAGGAAAAAACTTCCTTAAGGCTTAGTTAGTATCACACATGTAATAATTTGTGAACTGTAATGAAAGGCTTAGGGATTGATGGAAAGGAGAAGCCACTTCAGCTGAAGGAAAATTCCAAGGGCATTCGGCTGCAAACTAGAGGTGACAGAAAAGATGTTTTTGAAAGCAATCAGGAAAGGATTTGCCAAGATGGAAGAATAAGAACATAGGTATAGTGAGAGGAAACATATACTTGGCGGGGGAGGGGTGGTAAAATTAGCATGTCTTTTAATCAAGTAACCCAGGAACATAGAATTTGAATCTTTACTTGCTAACTGCCAATTCCCACCTGAAGACACAGGCACAGAAGCAATGACCAACCAAAAGGAGACTTTTCTGAGGTTGTGATTTAAGCATTAATGTACTGGCTTAGTGAGCTTAGTTTGACCTTGATAGAGACCTGGGAAGAGACCTCTCCCAGCCCAGATCAGCAGATTAAAACAGGCTCTGTCAATTCTTTTAATAAGTCTCCATTCCTAGAAACTAAAAGTCAGCAAATTCCCTTACTTTAACCAATTCATTTATTCAACAAATATTTAGACAGTCTTATAAGCTCTTGGGATTCAAAACTCTAAAACACAGTGTACGAGTTTGTATTCATATCAAGTTTATTCCTCTGTAACTGATATCATCCACGAGCTCACATCCCTTAACCTCTCCGATTTAAGGTATATGGTGGAATCCCCACTTCAGTCAGATTACTTGGAGAGATGATGCTGCAGTTAGAGAGAAATGATAAGGGATTCAGCTTGTAGTCTGGAAAAACAAAACAAGGCAGGACAGACACCTGCCCAAGAGAAGAGGGAAGAGAGGTTGCTGCTGTGTGGATTTAGAAGAATGCCCGAGTGCTTCCCAAGAGCAAAACGTGGGCTCTTCCAGAAAGAGGGCTGACTGGAACCATTTTACTTTCTGCGTATCACATTGAATGGAGGGGAATAAGATGCTGAAAAAGAAAATCTATCGGAGTGGATCATTGAAAATTAAATTGATCAAAGGTCTAAAAAGCACATCCAATATTCTAAGCCAAGTTCCTTCACTGTTCTAAGTCAAGGAAAGGTCATTTAAAAAAAAAAAAAAAAAAACTCATAAAAATACCTGGGAGAAATAAATCATCTTTAAACACTGACCAGGGACAGACAGTGAAGTCATCCGGAATGGGCACTGACCTTCTGCTCCCCCACTTGACTCCCTTCATTGTTTTTTTCTTTTTAATTTGTCCTAATTGGTCATACAAGACAGTAGAATGCATTTAGACACATTGTACACAAATGGAGTACAACTTCTCCAGTAGTGTAATCATACATGTATATAGGATGATAATGTCTGTCTCATTTCATTGTCCTTCCCATCTCCACCTCCCTCTCCTCACTCCCTTCTTCACAATCCAAAGTTCCTTCATTCTTTCCTACCTACCCCGCCCCCCTTTATGGATCAACGCCTGCTTATCAGAGAAAATATTCAGCCTTCGGTTTTTTGGGTTTGGCTTGTTTTGCTTAGCATGGTATTCTCCAGTTCCATCCATTTCCCTGCAAATGCCATAATTTAATTCTTCTTTAAGGCTGAGTACTATTCCATGGTAATGTGTATCACTTTTCTTTATCCATTTATCTATCGAAGGGCATCAGAGTTGCTTCCATAGTTTAGCTATGGTGAATTGAGCTGCTATGAACATTGATGTGGCTGCATCACTGTAGTGTGCTGATTCTAAGTCCTTTGGGTATAAACTGAGGAGTGGGATAGCTGAGTCAAATGGTCGTGCTGACTCCAATGAGAGTCAGAAGTCATGATCAGGCAGACGAGGAAGAAGATATAGAACAAATGTTTGCTGACTGAATGACTAAATGGATGGAGCAAATAACCAAGTGATAAAGGCAGAAATGCCTGGAGATAGTTTCACACACTCTTCTACTTCTCCAAAACTCCCTTAGAGTTAGCTGATCCATATAACTAGTTACAGCTAAAGAACTATAGGTGAAATGGATATGTGTCAATGCAAGATGGTTTTCTCCATATTACTATGGTTGCATCACAAGATGGAGAGTAAGCAGATCCTCAAGCTACCGGATATAATTTATGATATATATAATTTGCTGCCTAACAAATTACCCAAAATACCCATTTATTGTCTCATAGTTTTATGGCTTAAAAGCCCAGGCATACCTTATTTAAATTCCTCTGTCTCAAATTTTCACATAGACTGCTGTCATGCTGTTCTCTGGGCTGAATGGAGTCTCCTCTGAAGGCTCACCTGGGGTGGTGGAGAATCTAAGCCCAAGTTCATTTGGGTTTGTCTACATGCTTCAGTCCCTTGCTGCCAGAGCTTTTCCACAAGCCTCCCTTATATCCTGGCAGTTGTCTTCCCTCCGGGCAAGTGACACAAGAGAATATGAGCAAGAGCTTCTAAGATTAAAACCTGGAGTTTTGTATAGCCTAATCTTAGAAGTGACAATCTATTATTTCTGCAGTACTTTGTTCTTTAGAACTCAGTCAATAAGCCCAGTACATACTCAAGAATAGGGTCCAACCCAAGGAGATATAGAAAGGAGGCAGGATCATGGGACCCTCCAAAAGTTCATCTCAACAGATGAAGGACAATACATAATTAGCATGCAACTTTGCAAGAGTAGTGGAAAAATAATCATTTGCTTTATGCTATTGAGATTTTTGAGGTTATTATTTCAGGATAGCCCATCTATCATGACTAATAAAAGATCTAGTAGGAGACAGAATTGAATTGAATGATTCACAAGTAAATCATGAAAGTAGATAGAGGTGATAGAGCATGATCATACATCAATGTTGTTTTCAAACATCATGTCCATAGGGAGCTTTATAAAATAATTTGGGATGTTACACATACTTTTTATTTTTAGGTTATTCTTCTATGGTATTAAATATCATTAGTCTTCCTTAATGATGTCAGTGTAATAGAATCTTTTTCCGTGGTGATTATCTAAGGCTGCCTGTATGTATGACTGTTAAAACATGTCTAGAGACTTTACAAACAGATGGTTCTTTGGATCCTCCTACAGACTGTCAGCATGAAAGTGCAGCTAACAGCTTTCTGTGATCTTCTATACCTCTACTTCCTCCATTTAGTTACCAAAATTGATTTTAATTTTTTTCTCACACCTCAAATTTTGATAATCTAAAGTAGGTCACTCTGTGGCATCTAAAACACTCACAGTAGCTCTGTTCAGAGAGAGTGTGAAGTCAGACACTTTTAAAGCATTCAAAGTGAAAGCCAGTACCAGGAACAGAAACAGAAAATGTGTTCAAGTAGCTCTGGAACAAAACAAGGTGCAACTAGTTCCCTTAACATAATCCAATTTGATAATGATATTCAGTGTTCTTTCCATTCAGTTTAGGACATACATTGGGTTTGGTCATTGTTAAGAAGTCTTAGCATCGCCCTCTTCTTGGCTAGCTGATTCCCTGCATCTGTCATATTTAATAAGGTGTTAAAAACTGAGCTCAAACCTTAAAAGTCACCTCAGAGAGGTATGTTAGTTCAAACATCTAACAAATCCCATCTAACCAGAACATGGGAATTTGGGCTTATTTGGAAAGGGACTCTCTGCAGATAAAATCAAGCTAAGATGAAGCCATGCTGGCCCTAAATCTAGTATATGTAAATGATATCCTCACATAAAGAGGAAAATGGAGACAGAACTGAGGGAGGGGGCCTTGTGAAGATGGAGACAGAGACTGGAGTGATATAAGCCAAGAAATGCCAAGGAATGCCAGCAACTGCCAAGAGCAAAGAGAGAACACAGAACTGATTCTCCCTCACACCTCCAGAAGGAACCCTGACACCTCAACCTCAGAACTGTGAGAGAATACATTTCTTTCAAGCCATTCGCTTTACAGCTCTTTGTCATGGAAGCCCTAGGACACTGATACAAGAAGGGTAAGAAAATTATGCTCGGCAAAGTTCAGCCACCTTGCCTCACCATCTTCCAGGACCCAGCCTCCAGTCTAGCTCCAGTCCCAGCTCTAGCCACCCCCACCTCAGCCTGTGTCCCCAGAACCAGCAGGATAGAGCATGTTCTCCTGATTCAGATGGCTGGCAGAAAGAACACTGAGAAAGAAACCTCTGAGTGCAGCTAGCTCCTCTTCTTTAATGTTCCAGGAGGCTTTAAAAGCAAGTTAAATGAAGCCCACTGTTACTTATAACTAAAATGTACTGCTGGGCTCCGTGGTGCATGCCTATAATCCCAGTGGATCTGGAGGCAAGAGGATCACTAGTTCAAAGCCAGCCTCGGCAACTTTGTGAGGTCCTAAGCAACTTAGCACTTCTAAATAAAAATATTTTTTAAAGAGTTGGGGGTGGGGGTGTGGCTCAGCGGTTAAGTGCCCCGAGTTCAATTTCTGGTACCAAAAATAAATACACAAATAAGTAAGTAAATTAATAAATAGAAAGTGAGATGGAAATCTATAAAATGGGAAAAATATTTGCAAATCATATATTTGATAAGGGAACTTGTATCTAGCACACATAAAGAACTCTTAATAATAAAGAAAAAATAATTCATGTAAAAATGGGAAAGGTATATGAATTTGGACTTATATTAAGTATTATTTTAGAATTAATAGTGAAAATCTTATTCTTACAAATAGATTTAAGATCATGAAAATGATAAGCATTTTTCAATTGCTTTAATTTGATTTTGAAATCAAAAGTTTGATTTTGAAATCAAACTTTTCTTGGCACTTATTTCTTGGGCATTAACCTAACTTCCATTTTGTAAACCAGCTGGTGCCTGCCCATCAACCTTCTCAGATTCTTTTACTCCTACACATGAGAGTTACATCCCAAGTTTGTTTTACTTTTGCCTTGAGATAGTGAATATTGAACAGAGGAAAGGCTATTTGCTTCCCCTTCCTTAGCAATGTTTGGAAAGTAGATCTCCTGTGGTGTGCAGTCAAAAAACATTTCATTGGGAGCAATGCCATGTTTCTGCAGGAACTTCTGTGGTTTCATGCTTGAAACAGAAATCCCACACCCAGAATGTCCCTTCCTCAATTCCTACATTTTTAACATAAATTGTGATGCAATGTAACTTTATTTCAGTGTACTAGTTAGTTCACTTGCTTAAATTAAAATATTTTATACTCTTAAAGTTTTGTAGCAAGTTCTTTTTACTAGAAAAGTGCTTTTGTCTAATGATATGTGAATTTTCCTGGTAAGAATAATATGAATTGAGAAGAATCATTTTTTTAAAAATTGACGGTTCCATTGGCTTATGTGATTTTCAGTGTAAGCACAATCTAATGATTCTCATAGAGGGCAGCACTGGTCATGCCTATATCTACCACGTGATAGAGACATAGCCCCATGGTGAAGGGTCCTGAGAATATTCTCATGCACTAAAAAGGGAAAAGGGAAAACCAAGGAAATCACCAATGGAGACAAAGAAAGAGGCTGATATTACTGAGTATTATGAACTCTTGGATTGCATAGAAAGACAGAAAGGAATTACTTTCCTTCCCTCCAAAAAACATTCAAAACACTTCCTCCTCCTTCTCCCAAAGCACTATTGTGGAATTTTCCTTTTGAGGATTAAATGCCTAAATTTTCCAAAAAGAAAATCCCTTTGAAGTGTCAAAACATATGGGAAACAACCCAAACCATGTAACACTCTCTTTAAAAAGTCTAGAAAACGCCTTTCTAAAATAATGGGTTGAAAGGCAGTAGGATTCCCACATGGCAAATGTTGGTGTTGTTTGGTTGTTTTGTTTGGATTCTAGGGGGAAGGGGAGGAAATTCTTCTGTTCTTAGCTAGGACCAAAGTAGTGATTTCATTCAGCTGTACTTTAGACATTTTCAGATTTATGCTCTATGTGTTCCTTATTATAGCTTTTTCATTTTGAGAACAATTTAAGGAAGTGAAGTTCTGTCCACCTATATAGATTCTGTATTTTATTTTGCATGTTATTTTCTGCACCATAACTCCAAGTATTCTAGAATATTAAGAGTACAGAAAAGATTAATAGCTATTAGAATTAGAGTCTATGTGGGGTCTACTAACATGTGAATGGTAGTCTGTGTTCATTGAAAAGAATGAATGGGAATTTTTAAAGCCCATAAGCTCTGCTTTTGTCAGGGCACTTTGAAAAATTCACATTCTTACTTATTCCTATAAAATCTCCTATTAATTAATTACTTGGGAGAGAATCATTCTGTGAAGCCTAATGTCAAATTGAAGATAGCTGAGCAAAAAATGCAGATTATTTAGAAACTGTGTACTATGCTACTATTATAGAGATCTACAAGTCTTATTGAGTATTTCCATTTCTATATCCTAGCATCTGAAATTCAAAAAATCACCAAGCTTTCTTGAATACTTATAGCTTCTTACTCCCAATGCCCAATATTTCCATTCTGGTCTTTATATCAGCTAAAGAAACCACTTCTTTGAAACAGAAAGTCTAGAAATTTGCAATTATCATTATTTCTTCTTTCTCTTCCATTCTACCTTTCCAATGAGTCATCAAGTTCTAGGTATTCTACTTCTGTGTTTCACATACACATCCATCTATATATTCCCACTGTCTTTCTTAGATTATTCCCAATCTCTCTTCAATTCTCTCATCATTTACTGTATTTTTTTTTCCAAATATAAATCACAGGGATCCTGCTTTAAAAAGTTCAGATTATTTAAGATAAACAATCCCTTTCACCACCTAGACTCACTGTATGGTTTTATCCTCATATTCTCTTCAGTCCCATCACAGACTTTATTTTCACATTCATACCAGATAATTCAGTTCACCTTGAACCGACCTTGCATTTTTATGTCTCTGTGCATTTGCACCTGGTTGTCTCTGAGCCTGAAAACCCTTGCCTAGGAAAGGCCACCTTATACTTTAACACCTTTACTGGATGAGCTATTTTTGGTTCTAAATAACAGAATGTCAACTGAATCTGGCTCTAGAAACAAGGACATCTACTCTCACCCATATTGAGAAGCCTGGAATAAGAGCAAATCTGGAGTTGGTTAATTTGGCAGCTCCGGAGTAAATTAGCTTCTTCTCTGAATTCCTCCACATTTTCCTTCAGGATGGCAAAATGGCTGACACTCATGATTATACCTTCACATGACCATATCTGAAGGGACGATGTGTCACATTTATAGCTCTAGCCCCTTCTTGGCGTTCGCCCATATCTCCCTGATTATCCATGCACCCTGCCTTGGGAAAAGCAGTCATCATGACTGACTTCAACAAGCGGGAGCTATATCATCCTCAAGAAGGTCATAGCATAATGGGCGGGGATAAAAAAAAAATTCTAATCTTATTTTATGCAGATTCCACATACATAAATAGATATATACTATATCTGTGGTATTAAAATTTCATGTGGGAAGGTAATTGTGGAAAAAAAAAATTCTACAAAGGCTCCTGAGGGGCAAGACTATGAAAGGAGGGTTGATAAACACTAGTTTAAAGTACTCAGCATTGAGCACCTGGCAATAGGTAGAGTACGTGGAACACACCTAACTCTGCAGACAATCAGAATCTTATTAGTAAATAGAGCACAGTGGCCACTGGTAGTTTTTGCCCCAACATCTCATTGAAATGGCACATGCTTTGGGAAGGCATTGTTTATCTCCTCCAGCTGGAATTAATTACATGTGTGCTGCTCTGACACTGCCCCTATTTTGGATCAGTATTATTACCTACTGCATTCTGCTGTGTATTATAGCTCGTTATCTACAGATAGGTCTCACTTATATGGAAATGGGATAATTAGTTATTCCTGGGAAGGTAGGGTGTCCTAATCATTTTTTGCCTGTCCAAAAAATCCTTGAACTAACAGACACTCAGACGTTTATGGTATTGAATTAGCACACTCTCACAGACACATACACGTTCCTTCTGAATTCAGACATTGAAGCTGTAACTTCTAGAGTGACCGTGTTTGGAGATGGAATCTTTGGGGACTATAAAGGGTTAGAGTAGGTCATGAGGCTGGGGGCCTCATGGTGGGTGTCTTCAAGAGATCACACGTTCTTTTTCTCCCTGCCCCTTCCCCACTCTCTTGCACTCATGGAGAGACCATGTGAGGACACACATCTACAAACCAGCACAAGAAACAGAAAATGAATCCTGGATTTCCCAGCCTCCAGAACTGTGAGAAATAAATCTCTTTGCTTCAAACTATCCAGTCGACGTTATTTGACTGCAGTAGCCCAAACCAACTGGCATACACATACGCACATTCATATGTTATGTGTAGTTACTCTTACGTATGAACATATTTAGTAATTTCTTTTACAGTGAAGGGTGCGAGGGTCAGTCTGGTGCTTTCCAGGTGGACCAGAGGTTCTTTGAGCATGGAGGTGACTAAGAGCCTGCCTGGGGGACCTGCCCCTGTCCCCAGGACCTCTCTCACATGCTTCCCCTCCACGTGGGGAAGTAGCACTTCTCTGGTTGTCTCAGTTCATCAGTACACCTGCAACTCCTTTTATCCCTCTAAGTAGAAATGAGGTAAAAGGACTTGAAGTAGCAGTCTCTGTTTTTGGGGGGCAGCGGGGAGGATAACTGAAACCTTGTCAAAATGGTAAAAATCAACTGGAGGCTTGGTTTCCCCCTGCTGACTGAATCTTTGGAAACAGAAAAACATCACAATAACTTAGAATTGACAATGCTGTAGAAAAAGCTGTCTGAATATCCTAGTTCCCATTAAGACGAAACTCCTAAAGGTTTTGAGTATATTTCCATGTTAACAAAAAAATTTCATATACCTTATGTCTTTGAAGATTGGCACCCCAATTCTTTGGCATGGTTAAGATTTTACTCTGCAAGGTCTGCTGTAAAAGAACTCACAAGAAGCAGAAAGGCCAAAGGCACGCTGAATTGCTGATGCAGTCCTCCTGCACCTTAGGTTTCATTACCACCTGAGCAGTGGTTGACTGTAGGAAACAACAAAATTACAGTATCATTCTGAAGTGATCCTGAGAAGTGAGAGTGGCTTTGTCAAAATAACAGTGAGAAGCTAAAAGTATTTACAAGCTTCTTATTGAAAGGATTGAATGTATTTCTCCTAGAAATGGGGTTGGCTAAAGTAATGTATTTTCAGGAATATAACCTAACTGTTCATAAACTGTGTTTAAGAGTAAAGAGAAGGAGCAGGATAAAGCAGTTCAGAAGCCAGCACTCTCCCTGAGGCCTGTGACAGGCACACAGGGACCAGGCCACTGGAACCTAACACCTTCCCCCCCTTTTCAATAAAACTAATCTAAAAGTTGATTCTGAAGTCTAGTCCAATATTTTCCTACTTCCCTATCATCTTGAACACAAGATGTAAAAGTTGTAAAATTAGAACGCAAAGAACAGACATGTTTGTATTGAAAAAAAGTCAATGTAAAGAAGGAGGAAATGACGCGTAATAGAAGTCACTAGTCCTACTGCGGAGTGTTCATTTCTTCTCTCCGCAACTCACGCAGGCATGGTGGACCTTCCCTGGTCTGAGCATCCGTGCCAGTTGTTGATTGGTCTGTTTTAGTTCTTTGCACACGGCACTGCTCTTCTTCTGGTTTATCTTCCTCACTAGACCAATGACCCAGCCACCCTGCAGCAGCACACAGATGTGTCAACACGGTTAAGTTTACCAACGCTCTGTAATGGCAAAAGAAATGGACTTTTAAAACTCAAACATAAATGCATGCAATTTAAATAAAACTACTCGTTAAAATGGGCTTTAACCTCTACATTGTCAGCTAGAGATATTCAAAGTTTATAATTGCTATGAATTAAATCTGGTTTAAGAGTGTCCCCCAGTGAAGTCTCAGTGTGGGACCCTCAAGAGATGGGGCCTAAGGTCTTTGGATAGTCGTTTTTGGATTAAGGTAACTCTCATGATACCCCTGAGTTCTTGCAAGAGTATATTGTTTTAAGAGCAAACCTGAGCCCCGAATTGCTCTCTATCTTCCTGTTTAGAGATGTGATCTCCTGATCTCCCTCCATAAACACTCCTCCCATTGCCATTAGCCATGAGGCGACAAGCTAAGAGGAGGCTCTCACAAGAGTCTGCCCCTCCATGCTTAGACTTTCAAACTCTAAAATTGTAAGCTCGATAATCCTCTTTTCTTTATAAAGTTAACCCGCCTCAGATATTTTATTACCCTAGTGAAAAATGAACTACTATAATGATTGAAAAAAATATTTCAGTCTTGTAAAGAGTTTAGAATTTCATTATTTGTTTGATAAGCAGTAATTTAATACTCTAATATTATTTTGCTTCTGGCCTAATTTTTCAACTTTTATATGATTGTTATAATATTTTTAAGAATATAGGATATCGAGTTTCAAATATATTTTCTGTGGTGATAATAGCCTACATCTTTGCAAAGTACTTTAAGGATAATTAGTTTTAAAAACTAAAGTCAAATGTTTTGAGTAAAGATGGAAAGTTATAATACAGATATTGTAAATTAAATTTTTAAAAATCCAACTTATTAAATAAAGAGCATAATGAATGGTTAGGTTAAACTTGGATTTATATGCCTGATAAATATTCTCTTTGCCACACGAAGTACCTTTTCTGACTTGCAGGGGAAAGTTATCAAACAAATATACAAGTCCAGCAAAGCTATACACATGTTACACAGAAAATAATGACAAGATTTTTTTTTAGGTTGGAAAGTGCAAAATAAGAAACAAAATTACTTTCTGAGCTTAGTTAGTTATAATAGTGTTGGAATGAGCTCAAGAAGTTAAATGCAAGGTCTTTCTTTCAATTGGTATCTGAAATCAAAATGTCTTAATTGCAGAATTGTTTATTTTATGAACCTGTATGGAAATTGTTGACACTGTGTTTTGGCACTAATAAAATAAAGGAAATAAAATAAACAATGCTTAGTAAATAGCACACAAGTTCAAGTTTTTCATTTACCGATTTCATTTGGATTTTTTACATTGATTTCGACATGCATTGTGTTCCCTAATGTTTTAAACTTCAGTTTCCTTGTAGAAATTGTTGTCTAAAGAAAATATATTTTTTCTAAGCCTCAGGTACATGCCCCAAATCCATTCCAACTTACTCCCAATGTGCTATAGAAATATTACCATTTTCCTTTTGCATGGTATGGAAAAAAGTTTGTGAATCATTGGGCAAATAATTTTCTCTGTAGGAAAATAGTTTATTAATTATTCGATAGCTGAGGGTTTATCAATCTTGTTTATTTTTTCAAAGAAACAACTATTTTTTTGTCAATGTTTTTGATTGTTTCTTTTGTTTCAATTTCATTGATTTCAGCTCTGATTTTAACTATTTCCTGTCTTCTACTACTTTTGGTGTTGGTCTGCTCTTCTTTTTCTAGAGCTTTGAGCTGTAGTGTTAAGTCGTTTATTTGTTGATTTCTACTTCTTTTATTGAACGCGCTCCATGAAATAAATTTTCCTCTAAGAACTGCTTTCATAGTGTCCCAGAGATTTTGATATGTTGTTTCTTTGTTCTCATTTACCTCTAAGAATTTTTTAATTTCCTTCCTGATATCATCTGTTATCCATTCATCATACAATAGCTTATTATTTAATCTCCAGGTGTTGGAGTAGTTTCTGTTTTTTATTCTGTCATTTATTTCTAATTTCAATCCATTATGATCTAATAGAATACAAGGTACTATCTCTATCTTCTTGTATTTGCTAACAGTAGCTTTGTGGCATAATATATGGTCTATTTCAGAGAAGGATTCATGTGCTGCTGAGAAGAAAGTGTATTTGCTTTTTGTTGGATGGTATATTCTATAAATGTCTGTTAAATCTAAATTATTGATTGTGTTTTTGAGATCTATGGTTTCTTTGTTCAATTTTTGTTTGGAGGATCTGTCCAGTGGTGAGAGAGGTGTGTTAAAATCACCTAGTATTATTGTGTTGTGGTCTATTTGATTTCTGGCATTGAGAAGGATTTGTTTGACATATATGGATGAGCCACTGTTTGGGGCATAGATATTTATGATTGTTATGTCTTGCTGATTTATGCTTCCCTTAAGCAGTATGAAATGTCCTTCTTTATCCCTTCTGACTAACTTTGGCTTGAAGTCCACATTATCTGATATGAGGATGAATACTCTGGCTTTTTTGCTGTGTCCATGTGCATGGTATGTTTTTCCCCACCCTTTCACCTTTAGTCTGTGGGAATCTCTTTCTATGAGATGAGTCTCTTGCAGGCAGCAAATTGTTGGATCTTTCTTTTTAATCCAATCTGCCAGTCTATGTCTTTTGATTGATGAATTCAGGTCATTAACATTCAGGGTTATTATTGAGATATGATTTGTATTCCCAATCATTTGGCTCATTTTTTTTTTTTTTTTTTTTTGACACAACTTGAGGGATGGGAGAGGTGGGGGGCAGAAAAAAAAATAACCTAATGAATCAAAAACTATTACCCTAGGTAAATGCATTATTACACAAATGGTATGCCTCTACTTCATGTGCAAACAGAGAAACAAAATGTATCCCATTTGTTTACAATAAAAATGAATTTAAAAAATTATTCAATAGCTGTATCACCTAAAACTTAGTAATCTATAAGTCTTTCATAGATAAATATATGGATCAACAAATAAATAAACCTATATCTTTTCATAACTTTAAAAAAGTCTTCTCCAATAATCATTGGCTTTGGATAAGGTTCTTTATTTTTTTAACTTTTTATTACAAAAATTTTCAAATATATAGTAAAATAAAAAGAAAAGTAAAATAAACACCCATATGCTCACTATATACATTCAACATTTGATAGCAATTTCCCAGATATTTTTATTATGTGTGTGTATATTTAATTAACTCTTAAAACAAATTACACTTCATTTTGACACAGAATGTGAGTCACAGACAAGCAAAATCAATGCTTAGAGTCAGACCAAAGAGCTTTCTTTTTTTTTCACTTTTGCCATATGTCATCAATTTCTGTATCACCCTTTTTAATTACTTGACTTTTGCCAATATAAATATTTGTATACTTGCCATTTGTTTCATTCTAATTCTATGCACTTCGAGTAACACAGAAATGTGATAAACTTAGACAAAGTTTGAAAATCTAAAAAAAAATGAGGACATTCTCTTTCATAAGTGCAATATTAAATTTTCAAATTTAACCAAGCTCATAGCAAGACACTATTGTTTAGTAAGCAATTCACATTGAAATATACCAGTTATCTCCAAACATGAACTTGATGGATGGTTATTCAAATCAGTGTCTAATTAGTGACCACAAAATTGCATTAGGTTATGTTTTCCAAGTCCTTCATAGGGTGAACTTTTAAGAATATCCTCCCTCTATTTAAAATTATGAGATTTTGTGACATATTTCATTCCGAATATCTTGCTGGTTTTCTAAAGTCAGTTGTTAATACGTCTATGTATGCTATATCATGACTAAAGATTGTTGTTACTGCAACACATCACATTAAACATTTATTTCCTAATGGTCTACCCCACAAGAAATAAACTTGAAAATTTACTAATATTTTTGTAAAAATAATTCAAAGGACCCAGAAATTCATATTTTGCATCTAAGTGATATTGCTGTGGATCTACTGTTTAATCAGGTTCCAAAAGTATTTTTCTATTACAAATAGTACCATATAAATGTACTATATCTGACATGCCTCAATATGAGGAAGTACAATAAACACAGCACCTCCAAGTTTATAAACTGAATTCTGCTAGTAATAAAGAAAAATAAGTTCACAAGATGCAAAATAAGTAAGATATTTAATGTTGATGACTGAAAATGTTTTAAAACACTAACCCTTACATGTGAATTTACATGGTACTTTTAGCACAACAAAGTTTTATATGATTTGCCAATAAATTGTGTTCAAACTATAGGGCCTTATTTTCCACCTACAAAAAATAAATTTTTGAAGTTAGTAAAAAAAAGAAAGGGGGGGGGGCAAATAAGTTCAATGACAATAAAGAAAATAAGAGGGAACACTAAGTTTAAAAGTTTAAGTCAAAAGAGTTTAGTGAGCTCATGTTTCCTTGCATCACTCAGCAGGTGAGTTTTTGCTGTGAACTTTGCAAGTTAGGTTTACCAGGTGATGGCTAAGAAGTGGCCTGTCTTTTTTTCATTACTGGTTAAAAAATGATTTGGAAAAATCCAAGATGAAGTATAAAGGATTTGTTGTCTTTTTTTTTTTTTTTTTTTTTTTTCCTTTAACGCTACAGAAAATCAGAAAAGCTTTGTGAAAGAATTTACTGAGTTAATTCCTGATCAAGGGCTTTTATGGAATGAAATTTTGCTGAGAGACACAAATTGTCAGCCACTTAGCAGCTTTCAAGAGGCAGCTTTCTTAGTGATCTGACATAACTAAGCAAACACAGGAAACTTGAACCTGCAAGAAAAACAAGAAAAGGCCATTGTTGACCTGTATAAAAAGTGCACGTATTCATATTCAAATGACATGGTAGATTAAACAGATGTCACTGAATCACGGATTTTGTAGAACATAGATCTATTTTGGTGGAAATGAGGTCAGCGTTTCAGAATAGATTCAGTGTTTCATGAGTATAATCATGCGTCAGGTTTCTGTGCCTGCATTTGGGATAAACCTTCAGGATAGTTCTGCATTATCATTATAAGTCTCATCGATGTGATTTAGCTTCAAATTAAGCACATAAATTACAATCAAAACGTCCTTTAAAACAAAACAACAAAACAATAACAGCTTCGCTGGAGTTTGGGAAATGACATTATGAATTGCCATGTGGCCTTGATGGAACATGCCTGTTTGCCTTTTAAGATGAATTCTGTCTCTTTTGTATTATTTTGAGAATGAGTGTTTGTTCACAGTTACCACACAACCTGGCGTTGCTCCTGGCACCAATATGTCCTCATAAACTCATGCCTTGGGAATAAATGAGTGAATAAGTAACTTAATATTAAATATGGATTTTTCTTTAAATGGATCAAAGTTGTTTAATGATTAATTCTATCTTCACTGCATTAAAGCATACACAGAGTTCGTTTAACAGTTTCATCCATATTTTGAATGATTCGAAGGCTACATTTCACCACTACTAGAAGCAAACTGTGCATCTGAAAGATAAAATATAAATTTAAGATTACATAACCAAGAGAAAAGCTTGGAAATCCTTATACTAGAAAGTATACAATGACACAAATTGTTTGGCTATATGTAGTAAAAAATATACATTTTTTTTTTATTTTAAGTCTTTTTACTAGGAGAAGGAATCTAGAAAAAAGATCACAACATAGATGCCAAACAGATTTATAAAATAATTATAATCATAAATGCAATGTTTTCATTTTTTCTATTCTGATTCATGTTTCATCTTTGTTCCTTATTCTGGGTTTATAAAATAAAGTATCTTGCATTTTTAATGTTTTATTTACCCTTTAGTAAATATATACATAGTTAGAGTTACTGTTATAGGTATGTGTGTATACACATGTATATATATATATGTATCTCACCTAGTACCAAAGTACATTACAAAAAAAATCAAGTTGTATCTCAGACGTCCGAATGGGTACTTTGGTACCTGGATGAAAATTAGTTGGTGGGAAGAGAACTTTCTCTTTAAAAGCTTTTGGAATTTAAAAAAAAAAAAAAAAAAAAAAAAAAAAAAATTAGCAGTTCCACATACATAATAGAAATCTGATCAGTATATTGGTTTAGACTGAGAATAAGGTTGTGTATGTCAGGGAATCACACTATTCCACAAACTTGAAATGATTCTAACTTATCCACCACTGCAGCTGTTCCACCTGAATCTTATAATAGGATTAGAATCTGAATTGGAAATTTTTTTGGTAGGGTTCCAACTGTGAATAAAATCATAGCAACCCCTGAGTGCTAAGATATATTTTTAATGGGGAAAGGTATAAGACATTTAATTTAAGGAAGGAGCATGACACAGTTATGGGTAGGCCAGAACCAAAGAATTCTCAGCAGGAGTGGTGTCTCAGCCATGTCCAAAGATAAACTCACCAGCAACAGGCTTTCACCTCAATACAGGATTTATTCCTTTTGTGAGATTTTTTTTTTTCAAAAAAGTACAATTTTTCAGAAAATAGAATGACCTAGTTCTTTCTTAATTTTTACCTTTTTAAAGCAGAAATATTTTATATATTGAAAGAATCAAATGAGATGATATAAAAATTAATTTATAACATTTCAAACAATTTACAAATGTTAGTTATTTCATAGTCAATATCTACTGCACTGAACTTTTGGTCACCTAAAATTAAATTGAGGGAAGAGAAACTGACAATATGGAGACTGACTCTTCATGGGGGAATATGGGAGAAGATGGCAGGTAAATTCTGAGTTAAGAGTTACCATTTTTCTCATTTTTTTAGTTTTCATTACATTTAAATGACTCTAAATGATTTGAATTGAATTGGCATGCACAGATGTATTCCTCAACCTTCTGGATTATGCCTCTTTGGAGATGCTGAAAATATGTAGGATTCTACATAGCAGGCATGCAGGGTTCTCCTCTGATCAATTTATGCTGCGTTCCTATGTTCTAAGATAATGAGAAGAAGGCCATGAATTATTTCACATCTGAAGGTAACATTAAATTGCTGAATTATTTCCAGTCTCCTTACCAAGCTCTTTATCAGACTTCCACATACAAAAAAAAATGAGCTTAAATTTTGGTGTGTTACATTTCATTCTTTTATGTGAGGATGCTAAGAAGCCAGGTAAGAATCAAGAAAATGATTAAAAGATTAATGCTCAAATATGTTTGAAACCGAGCAATTAGTTTTCAAATAACTTGAACTGTACCATCTTTATTGTTTTATTGATGCTCATTTATTTTTAGTTTGCATTACAAAAGTTTTATAAATTACAAAGACCTTGACTCAGTAGTAAACATAATATGATGTATTTAGATAATACTCACTGTTTTCTCGAATGTCCCAAAAGAAAAGCTATTGATGATTGAATTAGCCATATTTGCATGTAATGGATATTTACTTGGAAATATCAGAGCTTAGTGCTGTGTTCCTTATTAAAAAAAAAAAAAAAAAGGAATTGAAACTTCAAAAGAAGTTTGAGCTGGAAGCTTGTAATCTAAGCTCCTTGAGACAAAAAGTTTTCACTGTGTGCTCATTTTTTATTTTAAACGAAAATACATATTTTCCCAACATGCCATTTTAGTTCCACAAAGAGAAGCAGTCAGGAAACTTTATGGTGAAATATTTAAAGAGAACCTTGAACATTTGCCAAAAAAATGCTTTTAAGCTTTCTTAAAACAACTCAGATCCAGGACTTTATTTGCTCATTAGGCTCGTAAGGGGCACAAGCTGACTTTTATAAAGAAAGAAAAATTCCTTCCTAGGTTATGACTCTGATGGCTTTGTGAGCCTACTTTAAAACAAAAGTCAGAGCAAGAGGAGCTCATAGTTTTTTGAAAGTGGCTCTAGAAAACCAGCAGCATACTTGAAAGAGCATTCAGCAAGGGTATGGACAGGGACTCAAACACGACATCAATAAAATATACTGAAGAAAAGAAATCCATTAAGACAGTGAGCTAGAAATAAATCTTCCAGAGATTCTTTGCATGACCAGAGCTGCACATATATAAGACAGTCATGACAGGAACAGTCAAGTTCTTGGCCTTGGCAATCACGAAGACTGATCATTACTTGAGATCCAGGTGCTGTTCTGTAAACTGAATATAAAGGGATTTGTCGTTGCTCTGGGATGAAGAGGACCCCAAGAGCCAACAGCAGCACCATGCCTTCTTACTCTCACAGGTCAGTGCCTCGACTCTACCCACCCAAGTTCTTCCTACTTCAAGGGTACTCAGAGGTTGTTTCTGAAATCAGATCTTCATCACCCTACTAGCCTCTGCCTTGCAAGGTCTTCCTTGAGTTTGCGTGTATCCTGGTATAGTGCATGTGTTTCATCAAATTGTCAGGACCTTTAGGGCCTATATCTTCCTGTCTTCATCATCTCCCTCCCACAGAAAGCCCAACATACTAATGTGTGTAGAGTAGGCATAAAGCAATTTTAGTGTAATTGCATAAAATAAATTCAATCCAAACTTAGATGGAACAGGATGTCATATAATGAAATATTTGAATATAATTTCCTGAGGACAGGGACCTCCTGTGCCTTATTCAATTCTTTATCTCTAGTTCTCAAAACTATGGCTGTTCCTCCATTCTTCTCTTACCCCCCAGCCCTGACCCCTATTATGTACCATCACCCACTTATCAAGAGAAACATTTGGCCTTTGGTTTTTTGGGGATTGGCTTATTTCACTTAGCATAATATTCTCCAATTCCATCCATTTACCTGCAAATACCATAATTCTATTCTTCTTTATGAATTAATAATATTCTATTGTGTCTATAGACCACAGTTTCTTTATCCATTCATCTGTTGAAGGTCGTCTAGTTTGGTTCCACATTCTAGCTATTGTGAATTGAGCTGCTGTAAACATGTATGTGGCTACATTACTGTAGTATGCTGATTTTAAGTCCTTAACCCATTTGTGTACAGTGAATAAAAATGCAGTCTGTAAAAATAAAAATAATTTAAAAATAAATTAAGTTTTAAAAAAGCTATGCCAGGCCTACAGGAGGTGTCCTGTAAGTATTTATTAGATCAATGTCATGATGTATATGAACAATATTTACATAACCCCTCTTACATGCAGTAAGAATTGGGTCCTACAGTGAGATTCTGTAACAGTAGCCTATGGTGGCTGTTCTCAAGAAGGCTAAAAGCCAGCCCAGGAATTGTACAGATGAAAAGCAGGAGGAATGTAGTAAGGTAGGGAATGAAGGATGGAAATTAAATGCTGAGGAAACTGCCATGAAAAGAAACAGTGGAGATAAGAATGTATGGTTTTCTGAAGGGAGTCCCAATATCTCCTAACAACCCATTATAGAGCGGAAGTGAAGTGAAAAATAGAAATAAAGAAAAAAGAATAAAAGCCTAGAAAGGAAAAACCTACAGAAGGAGAAAGTAAATTGCAGTGATTATGTAAATGACTTCAGTGGAGGAAGACTCCTAAGGAACATAGGCACTTGGGTAAATTTTTGTTTACAATCTGGTACAAAGAAGGACAAAAGTTTCTTGGTGCCTCATTTAAAGTCTGGAGAGAAGTTTCCAACAATAACTAAAATGTCAGAGGTTTGATTTAAACTGACTCTAAACAAACAAAATGACACATTTGGAGAGGAACTAATTAAGGGTCATTGGTAAAAGTTAATGGAAGAAAAAGGAAAAACCACGTTAAGTAAAAGCATTAGGGTTCAATCCTTTGAAAAATAATGGGGGACTGTGTTTTCTCTTCAGATAAAGAAGAATGACATGAGAAATTTACTGAAGACAAATGGATCATGAAACAAGTAGTGAAGAAAAGAAGAGTAACTCTCAACAATACCCTTGTGATCCAGTTGCAGGAAGACTATAATATCTACCCAATAGCCTTTGGGTGAATTCATTTTCTGATTAATACCTGTAATAATAAACTGTAGTCAGCTGAACACATCAAGTCAGCATAGTGTTAAAAGAACCAAATTTTAGGTGGAAAACATTTTCTAGGTGCTGTGCTGAATTTCATCACAGAATTTAAAAATACAATTAAAAAACAGAAGGTGCAAAATCTACCCAGAAGAAGGAGAAAAAAGTCAAGTTCAGAGGACAACAATCAGGTTGGCTCCATTTTCTAGTCGGCACTATAAGAATTGCTAGTAGAGGAAGCAGCAGCAACAGTAGCAGCAACAACAAAATAGTCCTCAAGTAACTTAGGGTAAATGATAATGAGTGTAGAATTTCATGCTTGGGTAAAGTATGTGGATTGTGAGGTCCACACAATGATATTCTACAACAAGGTCTCTGAAAATTTACCTTTCACATTTTCATAGGAAATGACTGAGGGATAGATTCAAAAAAAATGAAGGCAAAATTGCAAAATAAAAAGATTTGGAGAAGGCAATTGGGCAAGAAGTTAGTGAACCATAGCTTTTTAAGAAAGAAGAATGGATTTTAGAAGATATAGTCAAGGTTCCAGATAACCTTAGTAGCATGGCAAGGAGAACCTAATGTCTCCTATCAACCAACAAGAAGAAAACAATTAAAAGAACATGTAAAAGCCTATATCAGAAATTAACATGCAGGGTTGACTTAAAGAAGAAAAGAGATTCCTTTGTGTTAGACACTAGGAATAAGGTCTTTTAATTGGCAGAGGAGTGGTGACAATAGAAGGGGGGTACTTCCTAGCATAGTACCTAACACTGCAGTGAACAAATTAATCTAGATATAATACTATGTCCAGACAATATATCTCGATGTAACAACATTAATACTATTTCTTTTTTCACCATTTACCTTCTAAAATCAGCATATAAGCCAAACGATGGATAGCTTAAGAACAGAATAAAAATTTTAACTTCCTTAAAAATGTGGAAAGTTTTGTAGCTTCCTGAAATGGGGGAATAGAATGTAGCTTAAATGATGGCTTCCAAAATCACCTCTATGTCCTAAATCCCAAAACCTGTGACTGTTACTCAATGCGGCAAAAGTAGTGATTGAAATAAGGGTCTGGAGAGCAGGCTTTATGCTGGATTGCCTGGCGGGTCCTAAAGGCTACCATGTGTACCCTTCAAAGGGGGCAGCAGAGAAAGTTGGGAGGAGAGGAGGAGACAATGTGACTGCTGTAGGGTTTGGTCTAATGCAGTCCCAGCCAAGGAACAATAGGAGCCACTAAAAGCTGAAAGACAGGATTGTCCTCTGGAGACTTTGGAAAGAGTACAGATTGCTGACACCTTAATTTCAGATATCCAGCCTTCAGAACTGTTAGAAAATAAAGTTCTAGTGTTTTAAGCCACCAAGTTTATGTTAACTTGTTAAAACCTCCAGAGAAAAGAAACATGAAGAGACTCATAATTTGAAGTAAATCAGACACAAATATTAAATATTGCATGTTTAATCAAGAAAATAAGCTACATGTACATTACTTTGCAAGTGAGAAAGCTCCATAACCATGGGTATAGAGGATATTTTAAAATAAAAGAATACTATGTATAAAGTCTATATAAATAAGTTTGAAAATTTGTAGGAAACAGATGAAACCTAAAACAAACAAACAAACAAAAATAACCCAGGGTTGGAGAGACTAATATACATAAAAGAAACTGAAAAGATTAAGACTTGCTTCTAAATAAATACCCATTCTAGATGCCTTTCAAGAAATTTCTTACAAAATACAAGCAATACCTGTATAATACCTAGTAAGATATAATGTCTTTGAATGACCTAACAAAATTCACATTTAATACATTCATTCTCATTATTTAGCATCCATAGCTTGGCTATTGTGAATTGTGCTGCTATAAACATTGAAGTGGCTATATCCCTATAAAATGCTGATTTTAGATCTTTTGGATATATATATACCAAGAAGTGGAATAGGTGGATCTTATGGTGGTTCCATTACTAGTTTTTTGAGAAATCTCCATACTGCTTTCCAGAGTGGTTGTACTAATTTGCAGCCCCACCAACAATTTATGAGTGTACTTTTTCCCCTGCATCCTCACCAACACTTATTATTATCTGTATTCTTGATAATTGCCATTCTTACTGGAGATGAAATCTCAATGTAGTTTTGATTTGTATTTTCCTGATTGTTAGAGATCCACACTAAAATCTTAAATAAATAACTAATTGTTAAAAGGAAATTGGAATCATACCATGAGATTAATACTTTTCTTCTAGATAAGGTTTAGGGGCAGAAATAAGATAGTTCAAGAGGAAATAGCAAACTCTGTGTAGTGGTGATATAGTGTCAACAAAGTCCACCCAAGGATCCATTATTGCTATTGAAAACAATAGTAGACAACAATCATTGGTTAAACATATTTGAAAGAAAAAAAAAGCAAGAAAATGTCAAAGAAATTTGATAAATTTACCAGCCATTCCTGGTTCCAAATTGAAAATAAAGCAAAAAAGAAAAATTCCTTAAATTGATAAAGAGAATCTGAAAAAAATAATAAAACTTAGAGCAAACAGCATAATAATGACAAAATATCATGGCTAAATAAAGGAGAGGATATATCACCACTGTCAAACACTGCTCTGAGGTTCAACATGAAAGGGAAAATAAAGAACAAGAGTGAGTCTTTGAAAGAATGTGACAAAGCTTACAATTTCAAAAGATATAATTATCTCAAAAAATAAAAGAGAATAAACTCAAAAACTGGAGTTATTAAGAGAACTCAGTAATTTAGTCAGACGAAAACTATAAAGTTATAGAGATATTGAAATAAAATGGCAAAAATATGTAGGAGATTGCTGTAGAAAACTATTAGTCTTTATCAAGTGGATTTGTAAACATCCTGAATTGGATGATTCAATATTGTTTAGGGGTTAATTTTCCCCAAATTAATATGTGAATTTAAGTGAAATCCCAATCTGAATTCCAAATATTTATGGAAACTCACAATTTGACTCTATTTATCTATAAAATGTAGAATAATTAAATCAGAATAAATAAGAAAAAATAAAAACAGCAAATAACGTCCTTTACCAGAGAACTTTCAAAATATACCCTCAATTTTAGGGATCATAACGTCATAACATCATGGTATTGGCATAAAATAATTTTAGGCCAAAGATGAAAGTTTAAAACAGAGAAAATATGAAATATTTGTTTAAAATGTTGAGAGAGTAATAAAGACAATAAAGTTAGATTTTCCCTCATGTCACACATGAAAATAATTCATTTATCAAAAATAGATGAAAATATTAAAATTAAAAATAGATGAAGTCTGAGGGAATGTTTGTTTTGTCTTGTGGGAAAATAAAAGCTTCTTTTTTTCTTTCCTTCTTTCTTCCTTTTTTTTTTGAAAAGACAAAACCCAAAAGTGCATTCATAAACACTCAAAGGAATGTAAATTATTAAAATCTTTTTGAGGACTTGTTACTTGACACCATTCTATCAAGACAAAAAAAAAATGTGCATGTCGTTTTTTCCCAGCAAGTCTACCCTTTTGAAACTACAAAGCCATTCTTCAGAAATATTCACACACACACACACACACACACAAAGATGTCATGCACCAGGGTGCTCATTTCAACCTTGTTTTAATTGGAAAATTGATGAAATGTGGGACTAGTGGAATAAATAGTGGCTCATTCATACTATGAAATGCTTGCAACTGTTAAAAAATATCTCTCCTTGAAAAGGAGAAGCACGATTTCCACCCCTGAAATATGGGTGACACTGGGACTTCTTTCAACGGTATAGTATGGAAAGAGTAGCTTGAGAGAAACCCGACATACCGGGCCATCAGGGTTAATGAACTTCACCAGTGACAGATCAGGTGAATGGCATGTACCTTTGATAGGATTTAGTAAGACTGGCACTTCACTTCTGTGATATTCTTCCAAGAAACATCTATCTATGAACAGAATATCAGGAGAACACACTACACAAACACACACACACATAAACACACACACTGAACATGTAACCAATATTCTTCACACCGTCAAGGTCATCAACAAGAAAAACTGAGAAGGCATCACAGTCTGGAGGAGACTAAGGAGACACAACAACTAAATGTCCTATTGTATTCTGGTTGGGATCCTGGAGCAGAAAAAGAACACTATTTTAAAATTAATGAAATTCAAATAAAATATGAACTTGAGTTTAATAATAATGCCAATATTGTTTTATTGATTGTAACAAAGGTACCATAGGGATGTGAGACATTAACAATGGAGAAAAAAAATAACATGAGGTGTATGGAAATTTTCCTTGCTACATTTTTGTAAGTCTAAAATTTTTCTATAATAAAAAGTTATTATTTTAAGTGACATACTTAACTATTTAGGACTCTATGGCCTTTGTTAGAGTCTTTAAGATTCTTAAGCAAAATCAAGTCACAAAAAATATACCCCAAGGACTTAAAATCAGCATGCTACAGAGATGCAGCCACATCAATGTTCATAGCTGCTCAATTCACAATAGCCAGATTGTGGAACCAACCTAGATGTCCTTCAATTGATGAATGGATAAAGAAACTGTGGTATATATATATACAATGGAATATTACTCCACCATAAAGAATAATAAAATTATGGCATTTGCAGGCAAATGGATGAAATTGGAGAATATCATGCTAAGTGAGATAAACCAATCTCAAAAAACCAAAGGATGAATGATCTTGCTGATAAGCGGATGATGACACATAATGGGGGGTGGGAGGAAGGTAAGAATGGAGGAAGGAAGGACTGCATAGAGGGAAAAGAGGGGTGGGAGGGTGAGGGGAAGGGAAAAAAATAACAGAACGAATCAAACAACATTACCCTATGTAAATTTATGATTACACAAATGGTATGCCTTTAGTGCATGTACAAACAGAGAAACAATATGTATCCCATTTGTTTACAATAAAAGAAAATCCAAATAGTATGATTTTTATTTATGATCAAGAACAGAGTTAGATATGCATAAAAAAAAAAGCTGGTGAAAATATGCTATGCACCAAACTAATAAGTTTGTAGAGTGCAGTGAAATAGAGTGGCAGAGTCAGGGTGAAATAATGGATAATTTTTCAGAATTTTGATACATTAAATACTCCTCAAATGCTTTATGAAAATGCATTCTTTGTTAGCTGTGAAATTTAATGAAAAGACAAAAACTACAAATAAATCAAGCAATAGAAAATAAGGAGGAGAGAATTACAATTCACTATAGTAAAATCTTCATAACAAATTTTATCTGATCCCCAAAGGGGTGAGATGAGCCCTTGCAAGTTCATGATGATGATAAGTAAACTATCCAGTATCACACAACCGGTAAGTGGAAGAGCAAATACAAAAACCCAAATCAACTCTGCAAAGCTCCTGTCCTTTTTCCGCCGTGCTACAATTTTGCAGAGCATAATAATTATGGGATGGTGGTATATGGCAACAGTCTCCACTTAGAAAACCCTGTTGCCCCTCATTATCTTAAAAAATACAATAACATAAGCCACAATAAGTTTCAATTTTTTCTTCTACTTTATACCCATCAGTCAATCAGCCCATCCTTCTCAAATTTCTAGGATATTATCACAATCAATGGATCATCCATTTTTTAAAATCTTTTAAAAGTTAGGCTCCTTACTATCACTTTGGTTTTCTTTCACAGCTATGTGAATTTCAGTGATAACCCATTTTCTTCTTGTTCACATTTCTTATAGCTCAAATCTTGAACCCACAAGAGGTAAATGAGTTTGTCTCTTGGCATAAACCCCACATGTGCGCGTGCACACATGTATGCATGCACACATGCATACGAGAACATGCATTAGTGTGCTAGGTTATTCCTGGACTTATAAAAACCTATTCATTCATAATTTCCACCTCAAGAATTTGGGATGCTGCTTTTTAATACCAGAATTACACCTTCGATAAGAACATTAGCAAATATAGAATAAAAATTAGGTTTAACTCTCCTTGAACATTTATCAAAGTGCAGAAACATAATATGCATGTTTATTTTATCTCGAGTCCCTTCTATTACTCAGGAAATGTGTGTTCTAGGTACATTATTTCGATCTTATTCATTTGGACATGCTTCACTGAGCGGTCAGGAGATAGAGGGGATGTTAAAGTTATTAAATATAAAGAATAGCAAATACATAACTATATTTCAAAATATTACTAAAGAATTGGGTAGGAGGTGGTAGTATCTAAAAGGTTACATTTCTATTCCCTAGGTACATCTGAATTTCGTTTTAGTACAGAACTTAAACTCAAGTGGAAAAGAGTTATATTCTAGATTTGCTTTACTTTAGCAATAGAAGCGAACTCTCTGTCAAGTACATAGGACACACCAAAAATAAGGTTGTTTTAAAATGACGACATAATTAGATCCTTTAGATCTCTTTGAAATTACCTACACAAGAAGCACTTACTTTGCTGTGGATGGGCGGGGGAAACTAACATGCATTAGTCATTTGAGTTCGCTGACAGAAGGATAGGTGGGATGTGTAAAAGAAACATTTGTGAAGAAAACCCTCTGATTTAACCTCACATGGAAGTTCTGATTTTCAATTATGAAAATTATGTTTTCCTAAATTAGTTTAAGCTATATTACACATATAGGATCTATAGACACTAAAGCCCGTGTCTTCCCCATGACTTGAGATGCCTTTCTGCCTGTCCTTCAAAGAAGGGGACTCTTCCACAGTTCAGCAAAAGCCTGAACAGATTGCTCAGTTGAGTGCACATTTCTAGGAAATAGTAAAACATGGGCACAAGTTCCTGGAGTACATACATATGTATATACTGAAGGCGTGTCAGAAATGCCAAATTTTAGGCAGCAAAAGACATCTAGTTCATATTCAGAGAAAAGGGAGGACATTTAAAATAAAATAAAATCAGGAACTAATGTAATGCAAAACTTGAACATGTACAGACTTTGTAATAGATTAGGTCTCCACTTCATAATATGTTTAATTAAAGACAAGGAAACCTTAAAGGCTGAGAAGTTTGAGTTGCCTGTTAAAATATAAATGGTTCTTTTCTGCTTCTCTGAACACTACTGAAGAATTTAACATTTTGGGAGAACCTGCACATTGCTCATTTCTAGAAAGGCATCTGATTCTAAGTTAATACCATCCCATCCAATTATTTTTAACC
Organism: Sciurus vulgaris; assembly: GCF_902686455.1. Classification (NCBI taxonomy): domain Eukaryota; kingdom Metazoa; phylum Chordata; class Mammalia; order Rodentia; family Sciuridae; genus Sciurus; species Sciurus vulgaris. The sequence continues at coordinate 84,031,864 of NC_136473.1, read as the reverse complement.
ATGAGTTTTACCAAGAGCCTATGGTTAAGCCTAAATAAAGTAGCATATTGAAGAAGGTAGTTCATGTTAGTAAAGCTATAGAGTCACCTGCCCCAAGCAAGCTGTGGCTTCCAGGTGCTTCCTCTTCCAGATCTTCCAGTGCTCCTTTGAGGAGTGAGGATATTGGTGTTAAAAAAAAAAAAAAAAAAAAAAAAAAAAAAAGGAAGTCAAATGTGAATGAAACCACAAAACAAATATGCTAACTGCTTGAGTCTTATCAGCTTCCAGGGAACAGTTAAGGATCTACCAAGACCCCCTATTATCTTTAAATTAGAAAGTCCAAACTCCTTAGTGGTATTCAAGACAGCAAGACACTCCAAGCTAACTGTGAAGTCTCATTTCTCCTCACTTCCTTCCAGACCCACCCACTACTCAGCTTGTAGGAGTGGCTGGCACAGTGTGCCAATTCATACACCTGTGATATTTTCCCCACTCTGTGGCCTCTTTCTGAAATGTTCTCCCAATCCTGGCATTCCTGACATGCCAAATAAAATTTCACCAACCTGAAACTTTCCCTGTACTTAGACAAAATTAATCACTTAGTTCCTTGTACATTACTTAATATAACTTTAGTTATGTTTTACTATAATAATTTATATTTTTGTCTGACCTCACCAGAGAATATTAAGGACAAAATTATTATATTATTCATTCTTTAATCCTTCAATTTTGGCATAGTATTTTTCAGTCTTCTGGAGACTGTCACTATTCTCCAGATAATATACATGGAAAGCAAATTCAAAATACAATGAAAGATATTGGCTAAATGAAGTTAAATAGGCTATTTACTACAGAAATTATCAGAATCCCCAATATACTAATTTACATTAGTTTACACCTAATATGATAGGTTGCATAGTATGTTGGATTTTCACAGTTATTTGGCTATAGAATCTTATTCAGGGGCTCTCTGCTACTAAAAATACTTTAATAGTTATCTTCTTAGTACCTGGCAGATACTCAAAAAAGTTTATTAGATAAATAAGTTTGTTTTATGCTATAATATATTTACAAAGTTTGGGTTTCTCTAACAATGCCCAGTGGTTAACCCAGAAAATGACTATTTTTGCTTGTTTTATGCAAGGAGATACATGAAAAATCATACAACTTGTCTGCATCTCTATTTCTCTATGGTTGAAGTAGGTAATCATCACCTTAATGGTGCCTGGGGATAGTTTTGAAGTATTCAATTTTGTTGAAGTGCAACTTGAAGTGAATATATATGATTATTGACTGAAACCATTATAAAAAAATAACAGTTTGCTTTAGTATGGAGAAAAAGACCAGGTCTGTGTCATTTTGTCTGAGATGTAATCAGTATTTTCAGCCTTAATGAATAAGCCTTTCATTTTGGTTTAGTGGTAGTTCTTATATACAGCAAATCATGTCTTTGGGGGAAAAAAAAAATCTTCTTTACCATAAACTGTCTACCATAACTAATTCCTTCAAAGTCATTGGAAAAAAATAGACATATTTTCTGAATTTGCTTTCTGGCTCAAGATTGCTTCAAGTTCCCTGAATATATTTAATTAAAACCTTCATACAAAAAAATCACATGAAGCAGATTTCTGAAGCCCTGTAATCTGGGCTATTTGTAGGAGCCTTCACCTTGCTATAGACAGACTTCTCTTGGTGGAAAAATCCTCTTACCCAATCATCATCTAAATTTCCTTAGGCATGTACTGTACATAGTGTTTCTCCTGGCTGAGTTTTGCAATATTTCTTGTTTTACTGTGGGTCTTCACACAGTTTTCAACCAATCATTAACCTTATAATTAAATGTATTTCAAATAAGGAACACCACTTCATTGAATGCTTCTATATTTTTCACTCTACTGCAAATTAAATGCATATCTCTAACTAAAACATTAGATCAAGTATGGCTATTGCAGACAAAGTTTGCTCGTTGGCAAGAACATCTGACCCCGGGAAATTTTAATTCCCCACCTGGAGGTTGAGCTTCCAAATTGTTAATCTGCTCTCGTGGTCTTTGTTCTTTGTATTTCCTGGCAAACTGGTATCCATGGAGAATCATTGTTACAGCAAAATAATGTAATCCCATTGTATTTGGTGAATTTTGGCAACAAGGAATGTAAAACAGCAAATTTCAACCACATTTATTGCACAAAAACAATGCAATGTGAATTAATTGATGCATTCAGTAAACAATTACTATAGTCTTACGATGTGCTGAGTATTGTTTAGTCACACTAAACATCAGTGAACTAGGTATAATTTCTGCCCTACATGAAAATTACATGTTGCTGTTTTAACTCAGCAAAATGAGCTATTTCTTCTGTATATCCTCTAGACCTACATATTCCTTTTCAATCTTTTAGTTAGTTTATCCCTGTGAAGTTCAGCTTTCCATGTGCTTTGGACAACCTTAACTTGGAGTGAGAAAAATGGTAATGCTAAATTCCATGCAACTAGGCAGAGTCAGGTGATAAGAAGAGAAATGAAATTATTTCACCTTCTTTATAGTAGCATGACATTAATATGTATATATAGTAAGCTGATATACCTGATCATGATCAATAAGGTAAATATAATTTATACCCAGTCTACCAGGCACCCAAACATTTCTTCCACAAAAGATGACCGTTTATGACATAGTCTCTCAAAATTACCTTTCATACTTGCTTTAGCTAATTTCTTGTGTATGAAAATATGCAGAATAGAAGACAATGTTTCAAACAAATTCTTCTCGGATTGGCTCTGAATGTCATCCCCAAAACACAAACTGCGGTAAAGGCAACCTTCAAACCTTACCCAATCAGATCCAGAAATTTTAGGGCTGAAAGAGACAGTAGGGATCTTTTGTCTCTTATCTCAGTTCTCTTTTCACACATGTTCCAGCTCTGTCCCCTTTATTTCCGAATGCTCCTTATCAACACAGAGAACAACATCAACAAAAACTCAATACTGACTCCCTGTATGAATCTCTGTAACAGCAAAGCTGTTAGGATGAACCACTGAGTCTCTTGACTTTGTACATCCAGTAGCTTGAAAATATATTAGAAAGATAATAAAGTTAACTTCTCCCACACCAAAGGTGATTTCTTTAATCCATCTATCAAATAAGCTGTTCAGGTATTTAGAATTATATCTTAGGGCCCATCTGAAGCTTTTACTTTTCTTCTCTTTAGGAATTTCTCCCTATTTTTCCCAACTTCTCTGCTTCTCTCTGATCCCATTACAGAGTCTAATTTGCTTTCTCCAAAGTCTCTTTCCTATTATCCTTTGCCAACCCCAAAAGTATTTGCCTAACCAATTACCCAACTCCTCAACTACTTGATAATGATAAATAAAGGTTTTGATTTATCTACCTCTGTGTTGGCAACGAAAGGCATCTTACTTCCATTATAGAGTAAAATTTAAGACTTGTTCTAGTCAAAATAGAATACTCCATCCCATTAGCAAGAGGGATGTAGGAGGCTTCCATAGGTGGCTGCCCAGTAAGGCAAGTGTTGGTCTGGGGTGAGGCTTTTGTGTATGTGTGAACTCACACAACTCTGAAAGTTACTTAAACATTCTATTACACATGGCTAAAAACATAAATGACTTTCAAGATTATAAATGGGTACTTAATTCCACTGACAAAACTACAGCATTGCAAATTTTTCTAAGACCTATCTCTAAGTAAACAAAGGCAGCTGTGACAGAAGTTCCTAAATTTGGGATTGAAGATGTACCAGAAGAAAGACAGATGGGAGGTGCCAAATGTTGATAATTTCTACACTATCATTTCTTACTGAGGTACAACTGAACAGGTTGGGTTCTCTGGAAGCAGATGTTGAGACATAGTTTGGGGTACACAGTGGCACAGACAGTGAAGGGAACATGGAAAATCAGCTCTGGCAGGAAGATAAATCAAACTGTGTTAACCATAATGATGACCTAACCAACCCTCTTTCAAAAGTACCTTGGGAGCTCCAGTGCGAGTATGGTGCTTTACGGTGTTCGTGTCAGGCTGATGGACTGGGCCCACATTTCAGTCAACTTTTTCGCTGCTGTGACTAAAAGGATCTGACCAGAACAATTATAGAGGAGGAAAAATTTGAGGGCTCACGGTTTCAGAGGTCTTAGCCCATAGAAGGCTGGCTCCATTCCTCAGGGCTCAAGGTGAAACAGAACATCATGGCAGCTGAAGAACACAGCAGAGGGAAGCAGCTTGCACATCAGGAAGTAGAGACAGAGAGAGGAGAGAGAGAGAGAGAGATAGAGAGAGAGAGAGAGGGAGAGAGAGAGAGAGAGAGTCTGTCTCCACTTTCCAGATACAGAATATATACCCCAAAGCCATGCCACAAATTCTAATCTCTTCCTGCCACACCCTACCACTTCAATACCCATCAGGGATTAATTCACTGACTGGGTTAAGGCTCTTACAACCCAATCATTTCTCCTCTAAACCATCCTGCATTGTCTCACAGGTGAGCTTTTGGGGGACACCTCACTTCTAAACCATAACAGCCCATATTCCTCCTTTACCTAGTCAGTAGAATCAGGCAGATATGGAAGAATATGACCTGAAGGGGAAGAGGGAATGGAAGATGGTTCTCTGGAGCCGAGATAGGCCTCGAATAGAGCTGACAAATAGAGGCTGCCTGCCCACCAGTGTGGGCACAAGTCCTTCCCTGAGGGGGAATCTGAGTTCCCCATCTCCATGTCTTCCACATCAGCTAACAGAAATTATACAAAAATCTAGACCTTACATGTGAACAATTTCAAATTAAGAATGTGTCTTCAAACTTGCCAACACAACAGGACCCAGTGATGATTCTCTTATAGGAGAGTCCTTTCCTGCACCTGATTCTATGGTATAATCCCAAGGACTGCGAGATCTCCTCTGGCATCCCTGAAACATGCAGCTCCTGAATGGAGGCAACAACCTTACTCTAACAGATCTGTTGACTACTGTCTATAAGTGAAGGAAACAGTCTTTCTAGAAGGCGCTTATCCATTTATGCAACCACTCATTCATTCATTCATTTATCAATTAAATCATGTGTTCTTCCTTTTGGCTTCTTTAAGAGTATATGTGAAGAATCTGAAACTGGAAAATTTTCTGAGAGGTCAACCTCCTTGTTCTATAGATGGCCAGAAATAAAAATTATAAAAACTTACCCAAGATTTTACATTGAACCATTGTTGAAATTACTTCCAGAAGTTTTTGTGTTCTGACTCTTAATCCACTGTCAACAGAACTAATTCTTGTCAGAGTCTACAGCACTACCAAACTATATAATATCTTATACTGAAAATGTAATCAAACTAACTTTATTCAATATATTTTGCAAAAAGATCTTCTATCATATACAGACACTGCAAACTCAAGCCATAATTTAGTTTCATATAAAATTATTTGCTGTAATAGAACAAATACATTTAAACACACATACACTGAGGCTTGTTCAGTGTGTACAATCTAGTAGTTAAGGGCCTTGTTAGATCAATTTCCTCAATTTACTATAGCTTTATCCAAACAAATATGTTGAAGTGGATTATGTCATACTTTTAATCATCTTGACTATTACCGCAAATTACTGTAGCTAAACTACTTGACAGTGATCTGGATGAACATAATAGTCATGTATTAGTTGTGTTGGCTATTTACCAATTTTTCTCTCCATATATGATAGGAAGACTAATTTGGTGACAATATGGAGGATGTGAGAGAAAGGGAATTCAGGGTAGAATGGAAATACCAAATTGGATGTTAAAAAAGAGTGGCTAGGAGTTGAGCTGTAGCTCAGTGGTAGAGTGTGAGTTAAGCTTGCATGAGGTTCTGAGTTCACTCCCCAACTCTAAAAGGAAGGAAGGAAGGGAAAGAGGGAGAGATGAGTACTGAGCCAAAGGGTGGTTCTCTGAAGTGAATTTATGGACAAAGGTACAGGTTTCTGACTCTCAGATATATTGACTTTGGAGATGACTGCTTACCATGTATTTTCTTGAGATGTTCATACTTTGAGATAAAAATTATCTTGCTAAATTGATGGATAGATATTTCACAATAAATTCTAATAGAAAGATATTCTTTTAAACCTATTTATAAGGAATTGCTAGAGCAATGCAGGAATAAATTATTTTTCTGGTCCTTCATTGTATAATTTCTTTTCTTTATTTTTACAGACTTCATTTTAATTCATTTTTCACAATGGGGTACAGCTTTTCATTTCTATGGTTGTACATGATGTAGATTCACAGCATTCAAGTAATCATACATGTACATAGGGTAATGATGTCTGTCTCATTCCACCATCTTTCATACCCTTACCCTCTACCCCCTCTCATTTCCCTTCATTGTATAATAAATAGACATATACTAAAACATCTTGATGACATTGCAAAGGGGATTTTCTACTTTGTGGCAGAGTTTTCTAAATTCCCACCTTCCAACAGAGGTTTCCAGGTAAAGCACAGTGAAAAAATTGAGAAAGATCTGGGGCCTTGAGGCTGTATCTCCACAGGTCAAGAGAGGCCCAGGCTACTTCTATCTTTTGAAACATCTGCTACATAAATCAACAAAATTAGTGCCAAGGCAGAATAACAAAAAAAAAAAAAAAATTGAGTTTTAATTTAACAATTTAGAAAATGATCACTTTTATGTAAATAATAGCATATTGTTCACAGGGAAAACAAGACTTAAAAAGCTTCTCATTTAGAGTTTGTCTTAAACAGTATGATCTGATTATGGGACCGTGGGACCCATGTTCTAAGCTTTACAATGAACAGATTCTTCTTTCAAACTTGACAGTGGGTCTCTGGAATGCATCTATACGTTTGGTGATAATATCAAAATCTCCACATTTGAGAGTCTGTTAAATAAAGGTGAGATAGTCCCTCCCCTTGTACCCTAAGGAGCTTGAAGGAAAGGAAAAGAGGAAGAGAACTGAGAAGAGACAAATGGGGAGAAAGAAGGAAAGGGCAGCTCTACTCCAGACCTGAAGCAGGTGGTAAAAGCACAGGTAAATCATGCTGGCCAAAGGCAAATGGCAGTGTTCTCTCAGGTGGATGGGGATGGATTGATTATATGGGGACAGGGAACTTACAATGAGGAAAGAATGTATCAATTTAATGTTAATCTCACTCTTTAATTCACCTAAACCGATTTAATTGTCTGCCAACTTCTTGCCCTGGGCACTCAGACTATAAAAATCTTACCCCTGCTATCACTTATCATTAACTGGAGGATTCTCTACACAGTGTTTGCTTTTAAACCTGGATCCCTCTATCCTCAGAGGCCATCAACACTGATTTTCAGGCTGTATTGCTCTTTGCCAATCAAGAGCTTCTGCCAAAACTTCAGAGCTACTGTTGGGTTCAATGATTGGTTGCTTGACTTATTCATCCTTTCATCACTCACACACATGAAACACATGTTCACTGAGCATCTGCTACACGTATCAGACAATAAGTTAATGCAGGATACAAAAGTAACTGAGTAGCAGTTCATGATATTAAAATACTGCCTTTCTTATAAGTATTGGCCTAAGTAGACATTAGCAATATCAATGATCTTAATTCCTCATTTTTGGATGTAGATTATTTATCACACACTTTCAGTAGATCAAAGTGAAAAATAATGAGGTTTTTATGAGATTACATGTGTCCACTCTTCATTCCTATAACAAAATCTCTGAGGCTAGGTAATTTGTAAGGAAAAGAGGTTTACTTTGCTCACAGTTCTGGAGGTCCTAGAGCATGGTGCTGGCCTCTCTTTAGCTCCGCTGAGGGCTTCATGGCAGATGGTATTATAATGGCAAGATTATGTCTGGAAGATGTTTCATGGTGAAATAGGAAGCCAGAGAGATTCAAAGGCTCTTTTCTAACAAACTGTTCAAACAGAAACAAACTCACCACTGAAGAAGCAAGTCAATCTTTTCTGAAGATACTCCCAATGATCTCATCACCTTCCATCAGATCTTACCTCCTGAGAGGTCTACCCTGAGGACCACATGGTCACCCTGGGACCAGTCTTCCAGCATATGAACCCCTGAGCAACAGACCACATTCAACTATAGCAAAGACTAAACATTAAATTTAAAAGATGATTCTTTTTTCTGAAATTATTTATATTATTTCTTTTACTGTGCATTAAATCTATTATTTTCTTATTAAATAAAGGTAACAAGAAATTTTAATTTGGGAGTTTATTTACTCTTGGTATTTAAAATGTGTACTTGTCAAAATAAAATTTGCACTTTCTGTTGAAGAGCTTCTTTTTTTTTTTTTTTTTTTTTTTGGAATTCTGTGGACCGTGAAATCTCAAAGTCTGAGCACCCATGATTTACACCTTGAGGTCAGGCCTGAGTCTTATATCAACTCTGGGAAATTGCTCCTTGTATCCAGTTGACAAAATAGGCATTCAATATTCCTGAGCCCTGGCACGCCATGCCCAGCTCACAAGCATGACTGGACCTTTTGATTCTCTTAGGTTTTTACAAAGCAAACACATCTTTCTTTCTAATTTACTTCTTATTGCTTTATGTGCAATTCTTTCAGCCAGTGACTATGATTACATTTGTCAACATCTTAATTAGAAAAAATGGCCCATGTGATTTATCTTGAGGAAAAATATAATGCATTTAGAATTAGCAGGTTAAAAGTAAAATGGAAGATCTTAATATGATCTTCCATTTTACAGTCTCTATCCTACTGATACCAGCTGCTATACATTCTACTGAGACAGAGAGTTTTAAATAATTTGTCTGGGGTTCTAGTTGCTAGAAAATTAAAAAACGTGGTTATTACCGCTATTTCTCTTCTCCCATCCCATTAGGCATAAAGGCCTAGCAACTGATTTTTCCCCAGTGATCTCTCCTGTCTCCCTGCCTTATGCTTCCTGTTGCCACTACCTACATGGCACCTTCACCCACATGTGCAGTGTCTTTCCCCTAACTTTCTGATAGACAGCTGCAAACATGTCCTTCCTGTTCAGAGGTTTTAAGGACTTTCATTGCCACCTGGATGTCTTTAAATCTCTGTGGCCCATCATTTAAAGCCATCCTCAACTTAACCTTATACATATTTCTGGATATAAGATTAAAATTTCTACACATAGGAAAAAAAATAAAATTATTGTCATTAAAAAGGAGAAGAAAAGAAATAAGTAGTTATTGAAAGTCTACCAGGTTCTTAGTGAACACTACAAAAACAAATAACCAAAGATTGAGTAGCTTGAATGACAGAAAGTAATTTCTCACTACTCTGGAAGCTGAAGAGTGTAAGATCAGAGAGTGGACAGATTGGAGTCTAGTGAGGGCTGACTCCCTGCTTTGCTGATGGTCCACTTCTTGTTGCATCTTCATGTGGTCAAGAGAGAAATCATGTCTTATCTCTTATAAAGCCATTAACCTCCCTAATGAGGACTCCACCTTCAAAACGAATTGTCTGCCAAAGGCCTCATTTTCTGGTACTGACTCCACTAGGATTTCAACATACGAATTTTGAGGGGACATGAATATGCACTCTATTACTATACTAATCGGTTTATGCACAGTGTCACATTTATTTCTCACCAGAAATCTACAAGATGGCTATTATTACTGCCATTTCACATATGAGGAGTCTGGTGTTCAGAGACTCCAACAAGCACATGAAAGTGTATTAAAATAATGAATCATGGAACTGAGGTCTGGATCTATCTTCCCTTCTGACTTCTGTTCTTTCTACTCTGCAGCACTCTTTTCTTTTAATTTGGGAAGTAAAACTTGTGTTCCAGCCTAAAGTTATTACCAGCATCAGTGGACGAACAGGGACCATTTAGAAAGGCATTGAAAGCCTCGCTGCAGCCTCTGAAATCATGCCAAACATTTAGCCCGTGACCTGCCACTGTGGGGACAATAGCTTAGACGTTCCGACACTTGACTGGAGAACTTTCCCTAGGAGGCTGAGAAGATCCACTTCACTCAGGTCGTTTCTCAGTTATGTCAGTCTGACCTTTCAGGACTGAGGAGAGAAGCCTCATGAAAACATCCTCAAGGGCTCAGATCACAAGGTGAAAAGACCAAAGGTAGATGCTTATTTATACCTTTCCTTCACCAATGTGGCCCATGGAATCCAGGGAAAAGTGGTTTCTTAAAGTCCCACAGCTAAGGGGCAGACAGCAAACCAAGAAGATCAACAATATTCTCTATGATTATTTGGTAATGTGAGGTGTACCTGAAATGGAAAATAAAACCAAGTGTCATTTCATCGTCTCATATTATTTATATATATATATATATTTTTTTTTAATTCTCATCATTTTGTATTATGTAAAATCTAAAGTGGTAAAAATGTGTTCACAAAGATCAAAGGTATTGAACTAAAATTTTTTTAATTAAATATGCTTGGAGAACTTGAGGGTATTATCTGAACAGGATCTTGAGAAAGTGTAGGTTCTATCTAGGAGAAGAATAAGAAATGTCTGTGTGATTTCAAATGCACAGCAACCTCTCTGACCTCTCGGTTTTACTGCTGAGGTCTAATGTGGTCTCTGAATCCTTCTTGACATTGCACTCTGAACATCCTGCAGTACCTGTAGTGACTGGTTTGTGTAAGATGAAATCTATTTCCAACACTGAGCTATCAGTGAGATAAAAGAGACCAACAGGACATCAGTACAGGCATATATGGGCCATTCAAGGAAGATTTAGTCACTAGGTTGCTCGCATATTATTTACATACATCAGAGTATGAAATGAAAACAAGAGAGTCTTTGACACAAAGTCCAATTTGACTTTGTTTTTCAATACCTTCCCATACACTAAATCATCATATTTTTGAGAAGTGTCTGAATCCCAGGCCCTTTTCCCTCAGTGAAGATTTGGTTTCACCTCCCCCCTCCCCACTTCTTGAATGGGGCCGTTCTAACTGTTTGAACATGTGCTGGTGATTCAGGAGGCTCCTGAAATCACTTACAAATTGGAGCACTCGAACAATTCCACATCAATGTATTCTTTAGTGTCTGCACATGCCCAGATGTCAGAATACAAGTGAATGACTTTATGTTTTATTATACTGGGGAAGGAACCTAGGTTCTTGTGAATACTAGACAAGTGCTTTATTGCTGGCTATATCCCCTGTCCTGTTTCAAAAAAGCTTCTATTTTGAGACAGGTTCTCCCTAAGTTGCCAGATCTGGCCTCAAACTTTTGATCCTCCTATCTCGGCCTCTTGGAGTAGCTGGGATTACAGGTGTATACCACAGTGCTGGACTTTTTTGTTTTTTTAAAAACTATTTCTGGCAGCCACAAATTTTTATGCATTATACATTCCTGGAACCTTGATAATGTCCAAATTGAAGCACTCTGGGAAATTCGAAGAGCTTGAATAATTTTAAATTGCCCTATGCATGGCTCAGAGCTTATGTACTTCACAAATTAGAGAACCCTCTCAATTTTGAAGACTTTCAATAATTTTAAATCAAAGCATGTGCATCTAGGTTTAATTTTGTATTTTTTTTTAACTTAGAGTCATCTCACATATGATAACTGAAAAATAAAGAGGATCTTCATTCTAAGACATTTTAAGCAACTCACTTTTTTCAGGTATATTTTTGGAGTTTTTCTTTTCTGTTTGTGATGAAATGAACATAGCAAAAGTATTATAGGTTGAAGAGGTATGTTTGCTTTACAAACAAGTTAAACTTGACTACGTTTGCTACACTTAAATTTGAAAACGTCAATACAACAATGTGCCTTCCTCTAAAAAATTAAAAGCATGTCATCATTAAAGCTGACATTTGGCGGTTGCAATAAATATCACAACTGGTAAGTGTTGACAACAACAAAGAACAGCCCTTTTCTTAAGCTAAACAAACTACGATAACCAGACGTAGAGAGAGGGAAAATTGGAGATTGTGAGGCACTGCAGAGTTTTTATTTTCCAAAGTACAAATTATAGAATTTAGAGTGAGAAGGCGCCTCCAAGGGTACTCAGTCTGCAGAGTTATACTACATGCCTAAAGGAGAAAATAAAAGCTCCGTATATTGTAATTTGGGAGGCACTGAATGAGCTAACCTCTCATACCCCCCACTTCCCCAAAAGTAAAGATGTTTAAAGTAAAAGCAAAAGAGCCTGCCATCAGATCTCACCGAATAACTCCATGGGAATTCTCCACATGAAAGATTACAGGATATGACCTACAGGATACATCACCCTACACAGTCATAAATTAAATTTACTGTAACAACCATACAAACAGAGAAAAAAGAATCACAGAGCCGGACAACAAAAGGAAAGCTAAAATTAAGGGTATTGATCATTTGCCTCAGAAGTAAGAGCACAAAACCATAAAGTGATTAATAGTATTATTATGAGAGGGCTCACCCAGCCGCCTGTATTTCCAGCCGAAAACTGACAGTGTATTAAATATTCTCCCAGCTGTAATTTTTAAATATGTCTGCCAAATGTTTTGTCTCATCTAAGTGGGTTTCAGCATGACCAGGAATGATTTTTAATTCAATAGAAGGATTTATTTAAAATAAATAAGTGTTTACATTTCATGGGCAGCAGAGGGAAAAGTCATCTAATTCCACATTTTGTTTTTTTGGTTGCTTTTCTTTCACATGAAATTCCTAGACAATATAGTGGCGTTTCCCCTAAGTAAACATGAGTAAATCAAGCCCAGACTCCATTCTCCAAACTGAGAAGATTGGAAAATGTCCTTTCCCACCCTGAGGTCTCAGATGAATAGCCATGGGTGCTTCTTAGCAGCTGAGACAAGAGAAAAAAAAAAAAAAAAAAAAAAGATACATGGAAAATACACCTCTGTTTTTAAATAAAAGTAAAGACTTGATTTTAAGTAGAGGTTAGGGGGTTAGGGTCAGGCCAGGTCAGACATTTGATTCCCTGGGTCAGGCTTCCTCAGTCTGTGACCTACCAAGAGAGGCAGCATGTTCTAAGTCTCCTCTGACGAAAGCAGCAAAAACAAAGCATTTTAATACAATCTGGACTAATTAGGCTTCCAAGTTAGAATAAAGGGGCGCTTAAAAAAAAGACATAGAGCCTTTTTTATTTTATGGCAATTAAAAAGTGCATTGTGATCAAATAAGGGTGTAAGTGGAAAGGGGCATGAAGCAAATTACCCTGCTTTCCAAATTTCAGGAAAATCATTTTTTTCCAAACTAATAGGATTACCCATCACAAAGAATGTTCAAAACTGTTATTTTATATGCCAACAAATCCAACCATGGAAAAAAGAAAACAGAATGAACAGCCTCAAGAAAGAAACATAATGGAAAAGGCTCATAGGGGGTTGTATCTGGCCCATTATTTACAAGTGAAAAATTCCTTTGTTAGCTGTGTGTCTTGAACAGACTTTATGGCAAAACCTGACAAACCAGTCTCTGACCAAAAAAGGTCCCATTATATTTGTGGGAATTAGACTTGTATACATTTAGGAGATCTTGGTGCCAAGATTCATCATTTTTAGGGAAAATTAAAAAAAAAAAAAACTTTCTGTATACCTTATTAGCAAGAATAATGAATAATTAATTATATAATGCAAATACTGGCATAAGATATACAGACCCTCATTTGAGAAATTGGAGAGTTTCATGCTGTGGAATTTCTATTATGCCTCTGAGGCATATTTAAATCATGTGACTTCAGGAATATTTTTTTTACAGTGAAATTTCTGTTATGCCAAATCTTTAATTTTTAGTTAATGAAATTAGTCATTGCTGAGTCCAATAATATTTGAGAAAATGAACATGTTAGAAAATAATCAAAAACTGTTAAAGGGATAATAGATAGCTTTCAATCTGTATGCATCTCCACACAGGATACCACCGTGAATACCCAAGAAAGGTCAAAAAGAAATTAAAAGATTTCTCTTTTTGGTTTCATCATCTCTTTTATATTCAAGCTCTAAACATATTAGAAAATAAATTATTTTGTTTCTCATTTTGCCCAAGCTGAGCTGTAATTTTAGTTAAAGCTACCAAACCACCAAAGCTTACTGACAATCTGATGGTCCCCAGCAGAAGTCCGTGAGCAGTGCCAAGTTGTCATATTTACTCATCACATGGTTCAATTCACAATATAGAAGGAGCCCACCACTCAGTGAGCTAACACAGACCTTTATTTTATTTCCAACAGAACAGAATTGTTAGTAAATAAAGCTGACACATTGTACAGAGTAGAAAATACAGTAATGACCCCTTTTCTGTAAAATGTCTGCCTATTCTTAGGTTTCAATGCTGAGCATAGACAAGGGTCCTCTATGTGGTTGCAAAAGGTAGGTTACAAGAGAATTTGCCAGTCAAAAAGATAGGTCTTTGTGATGGGGTGAACCCTTGTAAGAAATAAATTGAGAGATCAACACTGAATTCTGAGAAATCAAAGTTGAATTCAAAAACATGGACATTAAAATAAAAGAATTTCAAGTGTAGCCTGAGGTGTCAGCAGTATATTAGGTAAGTGCTATTTGTGGAGGCTAATTTTTTTTTTTCTTTTTATGAAGGAGACCCAAAACCATACTTGAAAATAAAAAGGCAAGTCAGAGGACAGAAATAAGGTCAGCCCAAAATCTAGAGAACATTTTCTCAGTTCACCAGTACAGTGATTAAGAGTTTTGGGAATAGGTAAGATGTTGATTTCTGGTTCAGTGTTTCCCTTTAAGCTATAGGACAAAAGGGTTTCCAAGAACAGGCAGGAAAATGTCTGGCATTATTTTGGACATATTCTGTAGTAAATTCTTGAGGACTGTCCCTGGGATGTTTTCTCTGGGACTTTCCTATAGAATATTTTTGTGACACAAATCACTTGGCTCATATAGTTCTCTTTGGGAAGTAATATAGTTTTGTAGACTCTGAATTTTGTAACAAAAGGGAGTTTCATTAACATTTTGCAGACAGTTTGCAGTCAGGTTGGAATATCTAGCTTTGCTACAAAAATGACTATAAAGTAATGTGGAAAATAGGTCAATTTGTTATATGCTTTGTCAGTAGATAAATAATCCAATTAAGATATCAATTGTTTCATGGAAGTTCACAATTTGAAGTTTCGGCTCAGTAAGTTTTTACAATCAGACTAACATTCACATAACTTATAAACATTGGCTTTCCTAATGTAATTGAACTTAGAGAGTTGGTTTGAATATTATCCTATGTAAACCTATTCAATGATAACAATATCTTGTAATTATTACACTGATTTTTTTGGTACCAGGGATTGAACCTAGTGGCACTTAACCACTGAGCCACATCCCTAGTCCTTTTTATTTTTATTTTGAGACAGGGTCTTGGTAAGTTGCTTAGGGCATCCCTAAATTGCTGAGTTTGGGCTCCAACTTGAGATCCTCCTGCCTCAGCCTTCTGAGTTGTTGGAATTACAGGTGTGCACCACTGTGGCTGGATAGGTTGATTTTAATATAAGGAATTTAGAACACTTTGAAAACATTAATACTATTGACTATGTTTTCATATGAAGAATCACAATAAAATGAGGTGCCATCATGCTAGCTATTTTAGCTACTTGAGAAAAAAAGAAAGAATGGGCATGGGCAGAGACCATGTAAGTGTGATTTTTCTAGGCACTGAACATCTTGCAACTTTCCACACCTCCTCCTTCAACTCTCAAAAATATTTCCCTCAAAAGAACTTTACTCTATCTAAAAATTCAAACATTAGTCTATCTATTTTAAATTGTAATTTATACGGTTTTAAAATAAATTTGCACACTTCTCTAGGAACAGAAATGTATTAAAACATTAATAACCACAAAATCTTTAGGGTAAATGGGTTTATTAGATTATTTAACCAATTGTCTTGCAAATTCTAGAGAGATAGTTCCATTTCGATGCTTTTGAGAAAGTTCAGGCATGACTTGAGAAAAGAAAAATTGCTTAATAGATCAAGTCAATGTACTATTCCTTGACTTGTAAGGGAGAACTTATTCTGAAAGAAAAGAAAAAGGAAGTTAGAAAAAAAGCCCAGGACAAAGAAAGCATCCTCCAAAACTTCATGTAGATTATTTATTGTTACATAACAAGTCACTTCAAATGGCTTAAAACAACCACACTCACTATATTATGTTTTAGAGTTTATATGAATCAAAAATTAGAGAAGAACTTGGAAATGTGATTTTGGCTCAGGTTTGCTATGAGGTTAGTCAGTCCACAGAGAGAATTAGAACAGAACATGGAGAGCTGAGTCAGCTAGGAGTTGGATGAGTTTGTTTCTCTTTACATAGTCTCAGAAACTCCCAATGATCTCCTCATGTGAACTAGCACACAACAGCGCAGCTGGACTGCTGATGTGGGCTTGAAGGACGAATGCATAAATAGTACAGCAAACAAAGTGGAAGCAGAAAAACTTTCATGATTTAGCCTTTGAAATCATAGTGCCTTATTTCTGCCATAATGTATCAGCTGAAATAAGTCACAAAAGATTCCTCATTGGGAGGAGAGTCAAATTCACATAGCAGGAAAAGCACATGAGATGAAAGGCACAGTTAGAATCATCTTTGGAACTCACCAGTTGCCAGAGACTGGCTACTTACCTGCTATTACTCTGACCATCACCTTTAGCTTTACTGTCCCTGATATGACCATCCATTGAGTCAACATGACTACATCTATGTTATTATCAATGCAAGTAAATTTTAGCTCTAGAAATCTTTCTGAAAAATTATCTTTAAACTCATACATGACTTTCCATTAAGCACTGTTAAATATTTCAGATGCATTATCATGTTTAAATCCTCATAACTTCTAATACATACATAAAAACATTAGAGATTACAGATGCAAAAGCATCATATTCACAATTCCACAGGTCATAACTAAATTTCCCTCAGTCTTTCACAGTTGAAGAGAAATAGGAAGAGCAAGACCTGGCAATGTAAACTGAATAGTTCAAATGGGTCTTACAAGCTCATCTATTCTGTACCTGATGACTAGAGACAAATAGTGGGTAGGCCAATTCTCACTAAATAAAGTTTCAGCTTATATTGAATATTCAATTACTAATGTGTAACAAGAGAAATGTGTCGCTGGCTCTTTGTGGTTCCAAAATCCGTGGATATTTGTCACCGCCTGCAGCAACAACTTGCACGGGTCTTATGGGTGGTGGAGTGGAAACTGAGGCACTTCTATCTTTCTCTTTAGTGCACTGCTTTCTTGCTTGTTCATAGAGGATAGAGGAAATGAGGTTTACTTGCTTTGAGAGGAGAGAGAGACCCCGCTTATCAGAGAGAGAGAGACTTTGCTTAAGAGAGAAACTTGCTACGCCTTAAAGTCCTGCATACGTCCACCTAAGGTGCCCTAGTGATGCATCTCAGTTCTCCATTGTGCGATCTGCCTTCCACCGCTGCCCCGCCTTCCGCCGCTGCCCCTACTGTTGCTGTGTTCTTTCTTCTGGCTTTTTTGCTAATGGCTGCTGTGGCGTGTCTTCTGCTACTGCTTTTCTGCTACTAATGGCTGCTGTCCATGTTTTTCCCTCTGGCTGCTTCTAATGGCTGCTGTGTCTGTCTTGCTCCGCCTACGCTTATATCACCTCCAGGAGGTGGAGAGCAGGGCCACGCCTCTTATGCAAAGATTAGGCAAGATGCTCTGAGCAGGCAATTAGTACTCGAGAACACATGCGCATACATTGTGTGTGGACGAGAAAATCACCTGAGTGTGCTTATGTCAATTAACCTCCTCGCTGCCGATGTGATCAGGCGCCATCCTGGCGCCGCCAACATGGCACAGCCCCCAACAAAATGAAGATAAATTTCTGAGGGAAAATTTTAATCTGAAGTCTCTATAATTCCTTACAAGATATGTATTGCCTAGAATAAAAATTTATGACATGGGAAGATAGATAAATAAAGAATAACCAAAGTAAGGCAAAGAATACAAGAGGAGGGATAGAATAGGACAAAAGTTGTATTATCTGAAGAGATGATGACTAAAATCTTTTCCAAATGGTTAGAAATGTTTTTACCCACAGATTTAAGAATGTTAGAAACATCTACAGTTTTACCTCTGAATATTTCTGTATTAATAAGTGCTTTGGGGGGACACCTCATATCCAAATCATGACAAACACTGAGTTTTAAAATATAAAAAATATCAGAAAAATTAACATACTGAAAACTATACACAAAGAATCTTAAAAGCGGTCAGAAATAATACTTCAGTTCTTATGTTTACTTCCATTTTGAAAATATAACATAACATTTGAAGAAAAATAATGGAATTAGAAAACAATGCAATAACATCTGTGAAGTACCTAAGATTTAGGAGGAGACTGACAATTTATAATTTAAAGTTTTTAGTTATGTAGTTTAAAACTGAGACACTATAAATTTACTTTCATATGTCCCTCCATTAAAAAAACAAAAACCAACCAACAAACAAAAACTAAACCTTGTGTGCCAGTTGACCTGCAATATAACAAAAACGGCATGGTATTGGCACCAAAATAGACAGGTAGATCAATGGTACAGAATATCGGACACAGAGACAAACCCAAACAAATACAGTTTTCTCATACTAGACAAAGAGGCCAAAAACTCACAATGGAGAAAAGATAGTCTGTTCAACAAATGGTACTGGGAAAACTGGAAATCCATATGCAGCAGAATGAAACTAAAGCCCTATCTCTCACCCTGCACAAAACTCAACTCAAAATAGATCAAGGACTTCGGAATCAGTCCAGAGACCCTGCACCGTATAGAAGAAAAAGTAGGTCCAAATCTTAGGATCAGACTTCCTTAACATGACCCCCAAAGCACAAGAAATAAAAGCAGGAATCAATAATTGTGATAGATTCAAACTAAAAAGCTTTTTCTCAGCAAAGGAAACTATCACCAATGTGAAGAGCTTACAGAGTGGGAGAAAATCTTCAGATAGAGCACTACTCTCCAGAATCTATAAAGAACTCAAAAACTTTATACCAAGAATACAAATAACCCAATCAACAAATGGGCTAAAGAATGAACAGACACTTCACAGAAGAAGATCTAAAAGCAATCAACGGATATATGAAAAAATGTTCAGCATCTCTAGTAATAAGAGAAATGCAAATCAAAACTACCTTAGGATTTCATCTCACCCCAATTAGAATGGTTATTACCAAGAACATAAGCAACAATAGGTGTTGGCAAGGATGTGGGGGAAAAGGCACACTCATACATTGCTGGTGGGAATGCAAATTAGTGCAGTCGCTCTGGAAAGCAGTGTGGAGACTCCTTAGAAAACTTGGAATGGAACCATCATTTGAACCAGCGATCCCACTCCTTGGCCTATACCCAAAGGACTTAAAATCAGCATACTACAGTGATGCAGCCACATCAATGTTCATAGCTGCTCAATTCACAATAGCTACATTGTGGAATCAACCTAGATGTCCTTCAATTGATGAATGGATAAAGAAACTGTGGTGTATATATATACACAATGGAATATTACTCAGTCATAAAGAAGAATAAAATTATGGCATTTGCAGGCAAATAGATGAAGTTGGAGAATGTCATGCTAAGTGAGATAAGCCAATCTCAAAAAATCAAAGGCCAAATGATCTCTCTGATAAGTGGATAATGATACATAATGGGAGGTGGGAGGGAGGCAAGAATGGAGGAGGGATGGATTGTATAGAGGAAAGAAGGATGGGAGGGGTGGGGGGAAGGGAAAAATAACAGATTGAGACAAACATCATTACCCTATGTACATGTACGATTACACAAATGGTAAGACTCTACTTCATGTACAATCAGAGAAATAAGTTTTGCCCCATTTGTTTACAATGAATCAAAATAAATAAATTATAAAAAGTAATAAAATGTGAAATAATGATATATGTAAATTTATTTTCATTGAGTTCTGATTCTGTTTTAAAATATAATATTTTTTTCTTAGAGTAAAAAATAAAGAATCACAAAATTTCTCAGGTTGGAATGAGGTTAAACATGGAAGCATAAAGTCACATGAAAGAAGAAACAACAAAAAAGGTGAACTTGTGGAGAAACATAAAAGACTTCTGTAGTCATCTTTTTGTTACTGTGACAAAAATACCTGACAAGAACAACTTAAGGAGGCAAAGTTTATTTGGAGCTCACAGTTGCAGAGTCTCAGTCCATCGATGGCTGACTCCATTGCTCTGGGCCTGAGGTAAGGCAGTATATCATGGCAGAACAGCACAATGGAATTAACTGCTCAGCCTGTGGTCAGGAAGAGAGAAGGGGAAAGAGGCTTCAGGGAAGATGTGCCCTTCCAGTCATGCCCCCAGTTACCCAGCTCCTCCAGTCACGAACCCACCTGCTCATAGTTAGTACCTAGTCAGTCCATTCAATCTAGGATGAACTGATTAGGTTATATTCTCACGATCTGATCATTTTACCTCTGAATATTTCTGTCTGAGTAAGTGCTTTGGGGGACTACCTCATATCCAAACCATAACAATGACTGAGTTTTAAAGCAAAAGTAATAATTATGCTTCTAATTTATAACATAAGAAGAAATAAAATATTGGTCAGTAATACCAAAAGCTGTGGATAAGGGGTAGTGGCAAAAAGAGTTAGACAATTTTAATTTCTTGTGTCATTCTAAAAGTGGTTAATGTTCTAATTGAAGGGAGATCAAGATAAATCAAGAACATGTATTTTAAATCTTATTGTAAGCATGAAAATAATAATAAAATATATTTAAAAAATCAAAGAACAGAGATAAAGCAAAAATATCATTAAGGGCACAGAATATTTGATAAATGTTATTAACCAACTGAACTTGATGCTTAGAAAACACAAGAGTTGAAGAATGATATTACTTTACAGTATACAACGGGACATTTAAAATAATAGATCAAATTAGTGATAAACCACATCTTGAACAAATTTTAAGAGACTAGAATCATATAAAATTTGTTCTGACAAAAAAATTAAAAATCAATAATATTAAAAATTAAATTAAACAAAACTTGAACTAGAAAATCTAATCTCCACATGATTAGAAATTAAGCAATGCATTTCTAAATAATAATAAGCAAAGAGGATAGTAAAATAAAAATTAGAAAATATTTACCCTGATTCATAAGGAAAACATGCAGATCAAAATATGTAAAATACAGTATA
This sequence comes from Sciurus vulgaris, assembly GCF_902686455.1. Taxonomy (NCBI): domain Eukaryota; kingdom Metazoa; phylum Chordata; class Mammalia; order Rodentia; family Sciuridae; genus Sciurus; species Sciurus vulgaris. Next base: position 84,010,781 of record NC_136473.1, on the reverse strand, counting down.
AGTAGTCTTTAGAGAGAGGTTTGTAGATGTGATTGCATACGTAGTTGGGGTTGGGTTAAGGTTCAGTATGTGTAAGGCATTGGGATGGATCCTCAGCGTCGCACAAGAAAATAAACAAATGAAATAAAGGTACTGTGTCCATTTATAACTAAAAATTTAGAAAAAAGAAAAGAAAAAATTGAAAATCGATCACTGAGCAGCCTTTTGAAGAAGTTAGAACGTAAACAGTAAGGAAAATAGAAGAAAGAAAATGACAACAATATAATCAAAATAATAAGGAAAATAAAATATAAATAAGTCCACCAAAAACCATTGCTGGAAGAAATGTAAGAACACCTGAATAGTTAGATACACCAAGCTCATGGAGTAGAAAACTTCACACTGTGAAATGTCAATTGATCTACAGAGAAAGAAAGTGATTTCAATTCAAATCTCATATTAGTTTCACCGTTGCTGTAAATAATCACTGCAAACTAAAATAGATATGTATGTTTTCCCAGTTCTACAGGCCGTAAGGCTTTAATCAAGCTTTCAGATGGTTACCGTCCCTCTGGAGGTCTGGGGACAATCTGTTTCTTGTCTCTTCTGGCTTTCCATAACTGTCAGCATTCCTTGGCATTCCTTGGCCTGTGGCCACATCTGCCCAATCTCTGCCTTCCTCTTCACATAGGCCTCTCTCTGTGTGTCTCTCTTCTAAGACTATTTGTGATTGAATTCAGGGTGTTCCAGGATAATCCTGGTCTCTCTCCTTTCAAGACCATTAGCTTCATCACATCAGAACGGTTTTTCCAACTAAGATAATATATGCAGATTTTAAGGATTTGGGTGTGGAAATGTTTCTGAGGCTGCCACCTAGTCCACTACCAATGTCAATAGAATTTTGTCTTAGAAATTAAATGATTCTAAAATTACATGAACATGTGTGGAATAGCTAAGTCAATCATTAGAAGATGAATAAACTGGGAGGACTTACACACTCTGATATGAAGACTCACTGAAAAGCTGTAGTAAATAAGACAGCATATTGTGCAAGCATAAATAAAGGAACTTACCAAACAGACTAGAGAGCCCCCAAACACCACACACATTTGGTGGAAAAGTTTTCATGGCTATTCAGTAGGAAAAAAAAAATCTTTAAATCAAATGATACTGGAGTAACGGGGTATCCATACAGAAATAAACAAACCAAACCCATCTCAACTCTTACCTTGTACCGTACACAAAAATTAACTTGGCATGTGTCTGAGGTGAGACTCTGGAAAGAAAATGACCATGATTTGTTACATGAGATGTACTAACAGTGTTCCTCAGGAAAACAAGATGGATTGAAGAGCAATAAGGGAAGTTCAAAAACAACAAGTGTAAGGTCTGGCCTTGACTTGATTCAGAGTTTATGTCCCTGAGGCACAGACTGTGTCACACATCACCATTACCTTTCCTGGAGTCAAGGAGCTTTGTCCTTGACATACCTGTCAGTGAGTTACTGGTCACTGCCACGGCTTAGGGAGAGGTCTAACTTCCCAAGTGAGTCTTGGAGCCATAGCAACTGACAGGTCAGTTTGAGATGGTTAGATGCATGGGTCTGAGAAACTAGGTCTTGGTAAGGGACCACAAGATTTACTGAGAGATGGATCATACAAGAAAAGTAACAGAATGTTTAGAAAGAAAGCACAGGAAAATATCTTTAGGAACTTAGAATTAGGTGAATATTCCTTAAATAGGACACAAAAGGAATGAACTCTAAAAGAATATATTGATAAATTATACTTTATTAAAATCAAGAGTTTCCAGAAGAAGAAATCAAAAGTGAAAAGGGAAGCCATAGAAATTCACATATCTAACAACTATATCCAGAATATATCAAAAACCACAAATTAAAAAGAAAACTTAATTAAAAATGGATAAAACATTTGAAGTGACATTTGCTTAAGGTTATAATAGGTGTTTAATCTAATTACTCAAACCCAATCAAAATTTAAGATAAGGTATATAGGTATCATCCAACCATGTATCAAATAACGGTATTAGAAAGAGTGTAGGGTATACAAATAAAAAGAAATTTGGTACTATATTAAAAAGCATAAAAATGTATGAAAATCCAACAATTCTGTTTCTAGGATTTTAACTTATTGTGATAAATATGCAAACACGAGGGGAAAAAGTTGCAAGAATTTATATTGCAGTACTACTTATAACAGTGGAAAACAACTCAAAAACAACCTACCTATCCATAAATACAAAGTTGGTTAAACCAATACAATACAACTCAACAATTATTATGCATTGACACAGAAGATGCTCACCAGTCTTTGAGAACATATATGAACCATTGAAGAAAATATTTGGTTTAACTTCAATGTGAAAGTATGTGTGCATTTTATATATGCCTAGAGACATCGCAAAATTTTTCATAAAAATATGAATGATTGCTGTCTCTGGACAGTAAAATTTCAAATGATTTTCACTATCTTCTTATGTAGTATAAGATATAAATTTTCGCAATGAAAATGAATAATGTTACAATTTTTCCATTAAAAAGCAATATTTAAACATCAACCTGACTTCCAAGACTGCACTGCACAGGGCCTGAAGGTAGGGTGTCTTTTGTGGAGAGTCGGGGCAACTACAAACTAAAAGCATTCTCAGACAGAAGATATATCCAGCCAATATCCTGCTTGAATATATGATCTAGCTGACAGGTAGATGAAAAACATTGGGGGCACTGAAACCAGTGAAATACCAAAGGAGAATGAGCAACGTAAAAATAATTCTGGTTAGAAAGGAGAATTTGAGTGTGAAAGAAGAAATAACAAAACCTAAAAATGAATAGCTGAATATCAAGATAGAACTCCAAATTGCACCACCCGTGAGGGACAGAGGATTAAAGCATCCCTTGTGTCACAGGGCAATGAGTCCAACTGTGTGTGTGTTTTTTTGTCTGTCTGTTTGTTTTTTGGTGTGAATTTAGGCAAGTTACTGATTTCTCTTATTAGCAGTTTTCCTTTCTATTTAATAAAAAGAAGAGTACTACAACGACTTGTCCTCCATTTGCTCCCCTCCATTCTCAGCCCAACATCTACCTTTCTCTGTGCAGCTCGGTGGCTCAGGAGGTGACTCCCACAGGCTGCCTTTTGGGCTCCCAGGCCTACAAGCTTCCAGGAAGGCTTGGTCTGTGGATGGTTCCAGAAGTAGGAAAGAGGGGAGAGGGCTGCAGATGAGAACATTTCTCCCCTTTCTCCCAGTTCTGTCCCTAGCGCTGAAGTAGCTTTGTCCTTCCTTGAGCATGAATGCAGCTCCTGTCATGTGGCTGGTCCTCTGACCCTCTGTGACTCCAGAAACCCTTCCCTCCCCGTGTCCCTTCCTCGGTGACCACAACACCCTGTTGCTGCTGCTGGTCTCTGGGTATCTCCCGATGCCTTCCTGGTTTCCCACAGTCAGCCCACTCTCTGGAAACACCCCTCATTGAAGTCTTCCCATACACATTATCTGGGGTAAAATATGTTTCCTATGGAAGCCTCGTTAATATAAATACGCAGAGCTGGGTTGTTGTGAGGCTTATATGAGATTTATATAAAGTGCTAAATACAGAGCTTACCACACAATAAGGACTTACTACATTTTAAATTAATACTTCATTTTATAAGTTTAGCAAACAATTCTCAAACACTTTGAGACAAGAAAGACCACGTCTACTAAAAAAAATCTTGCCATTATATATTATTTTAGTGGCACTGTGTCATTTATTTCCTCTAATTCTCTTTATCTTAATTCCATGCTCTCAAAGCAGCTTCTGATTTTCATTGTTTCTCATTTAGATGAGAAAAAAATGAGACAATGTCCTGATAACAGATGTTTCATGAGAAGTTCATTCTGTGATGATTATTTCTCATTTTCACATTAAAAAACTAGTGCTAGCACTAGTTAACCTAATGGAAATAAAAACACTAATCATGTTGGTTCAAATATTGTTTTCTATGATAATATTAATATTCATTTTAAATGAATATATTGTCATCTTCCTTTTATACATAAATCTCATGAGCTTGGATATTTCCATTCAATAATTCAATAATCATTTATTTACTCCTATGTGCCCAAACAATTCTATGACCCAGTGATATATCAGCACACTAAAAAAAGACCAGTTCTTATTCATGTGGATCCTACACTCTGAGCAGGAAAACAGAAGCAAAAAATACTTGAAAAAAATCAGAGAGCAAGAAGAACAATGCTTAAAGTTGAAACACAGTGTTGTGATAGAGGGTGACTGGGAGTCTCATTTAGACGAGTTGTCTAGGAAAGCCTTCTCTAGTCAGATTACCTCAAAGCCGATGTCAAGAAAAAGTCAGTTACATCAAAATTAGGAGAAAGAACATTTTAAGCTGAAGGAATGTCTAAAAGCAAAATTCCTAAGGTGTGAATGAGCTAGAGGTTCCAAAAGCATTCTTCTTTGTCAACTGTAACACTTTTACCCAAATATGTTTCTGTGTTGATTTTCTCAGGTATATGGTGTGAAATCTGGTTTTTTTTTTTTAATCCCATACTTCTACTTTTTCAGTACTCATATTTTCATTTTTTAAATTGGAGTAAAATATGTATTACAATCTATTTTAACCATTTTTAAGTAGACAATTCAGTGGCATGAATCACATGTGCTGTGTTGTGTAAACATTACCACTTTCCAGTTCGACATTTTCCTTATCCTAAATAAAAATTCTATCCCATTCAATAATAGTTCTCTATTCCTTCTCCTACCACCACCCTGTTACCTCTGTTCTGATTTCTCTCTCTCTGAACTTGCCTATTTTGGGTAACTCATCCAAATAGAATTGCACATTTGCCATTATGGTATCTAGCTTACTTCACTTAGATAATGTCTTCAAAGTCCATCTATGTTGCACCACATACCCAAATTTCATTGTTTTTTAATATTGAATAATAATCCATTGACGTATATGCTACATTTATCCATTCATCTGCTGATGGGCATTTGGGTTTGCTTCCATCTTTTGCCTATTGTGAATATTGCTGCTATGAATCCTGGTGTACAGCTACCTGTTCGAGTCCTTGCTTTCAATTGTTTTAGGTATATATCTAGAAGTGAAATTGCTGGATCATGTGCTAGTTTTATTTTTAACTTTTTGAAGAACTGCTCAACTGTTTTCCTCCACAGCTGCACGATTTTACATTTCCACCAGTAATACAAATGTGTTCTGATTTATCTACAACTTTATCAGCATTTGTTAGTTTCCATTCTTTTGATAATAGCTCTCTTAATGGGTGGGGAGAAGTATCTCATTCTGGATTTTATTTGTATTTTGCTAATGACTAGTGGTGTTGGGTGTCTTTTCAAACACTTATTAGTCATTTGTGTATCTTCTTTCAATAAATATCTACTTAAATCTTTTGCCCATTTTTTAATTGGGTTTTTTTTTATTATTGAGTTTTAGTTCTTTGTATATCCTTGATATTAATCCTTCATCATATATATGATTTGTAGATATTTTCCCTAATTCATTTGGTTGTCATTTTACTCAAAAGTTCTTTTCTATTTTGAGGAAATTCATCTTATGGATATTTTAAAAACTATTTGTACTTCCGGTGTCATGACCAAGAAATCATCAACAAATCCAAGGTCATAGGATTTGCACATTGTCTTCAAAGAACTTTATGGTTTTAGCTTTTTTTACTTAGTTTTTGATCCATTTTGAGTTTTTTTTTTTTTCTATGTAGTGTAAGGTACGGTATAACTTAATTCTTTTGCATATGGATATGTAGTTTTCCCAAAACTATTTGGTAAATAAATTGTGCTTCCCCCTATTCAAGAGTCTTGGCATCCTTGTTGAATACTGATTGATCATATGTGCTATAGTTTATTTCTGGGTTCTGTATTCTGTTCTACTGATCTACATGCCTGTGCTTATGTGGTACAACACTCTTTTGATTACTACAGCTTTGCATTAAAGTTTGGAAATCAGGAAGTGCCGTTTCTTCAACTTTGATTTTTTTCAAAACTGCTTTGGCTATATGTGGTATCTTGAGATTACATATGAATTTTGGAACATATTTTTTTGCATTTCTTCGAAAATGCTGTTGAGACTTTAAACAGCAATTACATTGAATCTGTCCATCACTTTTGGTAATATTGTCATTGTGTTAGCTCATTTTCTGTTGCTATAACAAAGTACCCATGACTGGGTAATATATAAAGAAAATCAGTTTAAGTAACTACAGATTTGGAGGCTGAAAGTCTAAGATTGAGCAGTCCCTAGATTTGGCTTCTAGTGAGAGCCTTTTGGCTATATCACAATATGGCACACAGCATCCTGGAGGCAGCCCACGCAAGAGGAAGAGAGTAGTCAGTGGCAAAACAGGATGTAGGAAGATTCAGAACAGGTTTGGTTTTTATGTTTTTGTTTTGTTTCTGTTTGTTTGCTTTGACTTGCTCTCATGAGAACTAACTTAGGTCCTGTAAGAACTACGTTAATCTTTTAAAAGGTAGCACCACTAATGACCCTTCCATTAGGCTCCGCCTCTTGCAGGTTCCCCCACCTTGACACTGCCACACTAGGGATCAAGTTTCCAACCCATAATCCTTTGGGGAACACACTCAAACCATAGGTAAATCATAGCCATCCTCTTAACAATAGTAAGTCTTCTAGTACATAAACAGGGCTGCCTTTGCCTAATTTCTTTTGGGAATGATTTTGAATTCTGTGTACAAGTCTTTTGCCTCCTTGCTTTAATTATTCCTATCTTTTTACATGTGTGTAACTGGGGATTGTATTAAAGGCTTCATGCATATTAGGCAGGAACTCTACCATTGTGCCACAACCTATGCTCTATATATAGTTTTACATCTTTATTTTGAACACATTGAGTTATAATTTTAGTCATGATGCTTTCCCATTACATTGGCATTATTCTTTATAATTCCCATAGATGTGTCCTGAATATTCTTGGCCTATCTTTTACATCTAACACATCTCTCAAATCCTCCATATCTTTTTCTTCCTTGTTTTTCATACTTTTCTCTTACCCAACTTCTATTTATTTGTGGTATAATTCATGGTGTTTTCTTTCTTTAATGTTCCTTTGCATTCGGTATTCTTTCCCCAATTTTTTCCAATTGTTTTCAACATACTGCCAGCTTCTTTTTAAATGTTCTTTATCTCCAATTATCAAATACCTGAGAACTTTTAAAATCTAATTCTCATTGATGTTGTTACCTTATATTTCTGTCATTTCCTTTATATTTTAGCTCACTTTGAAATATTCATTTAACTTTTCAAACATAATACAGATATACCTTTTATTAAAGTACTAATTATATAGAAGATCTGACCATAGACCTTTTATATTGTTCCTAAATAAGTGAGATGAGACTTTCTGTCATATAAGGAAGAAAGGGTAAGCAATGTTAGCTCAATTAACATGGTGAGTATAGTGCTCCCTCTCTCTAGTCTTTTGTTTCCAAGAAATGCCAAAAATGATTGCATATTTTCTGGATCTGCTGATTCACTTCCCTTCTCTCACTTATATCTCAACCACCTCTCTTCCGTGTCTCCATTGTCCCTATCCTGCTAAATATGGTTCCTACTCATTAGTTTCTCCTTAGTTCAGAGACTTGACCTAGAAGGGATCTTGCTGGCAGATTTAAAAAGTTCTTACAACCCAGATCCATCCAGCACCATCTAAACTTATCACAATCTTTTTGTACACATGTGCTAATTTGAGGCTGTAGCCCCATCCCCACCCCAGCTTTGATGCTGGTCACATATCGGTTCCCTTAAAATTCCAGTGAGTACCCACTGGCTAATTTGGCACTCTGGTAATCAGGGCAATCTGTTGTTCCTTGCTATGTGTCTGCTTCAGGCTGCATACAGTTGCTGACACTTGGATCGTTTTGTCGATAGTTTGACAACATATATATGTATATAGATGTATATAATGATATCTTAATTTTATTTGATTAAAATAGATGTGCTGTTGATTCTCCAAGAGAATTTGGTTTAGCTCTCCTATCCTAGTAGCTCTTTGTTTTATAACTGGGGGGTTGAAGGGGTAAAATCACCATTGTTGCCACCTTGATCGAATCGTTAGATTAGCTTTTAAAATTATCTTTGAAAAGAAATATTTGCACCATCATTTATTTGTGTTAATGAAAGATTTGAAATGACATTTTAAAATCTTTTAAATAGCTGCTCTGTGGTAGAGATTTAGTGTTACATTTTTGTCCTTTTTTGATTTTTAGTTGTGTTGGAAATTGTATGGATGATATGCATTCATACCTATGTTTGCAAAGGTATGCACATATGTATGTTTATGTATATATCTAACAAAGGAAAAACCATTGGGTGTTTTCTTTTTTATACTGTCTTTGTATTTTGAATCTTTTTCTATACTGAACTATTTGAGGGAAATCACACTGTTTCGTGCTTAGGCAACCCACTACCAAGATGACTACAAAGAGTAAGTACATCTAAATAACGGGGCAAGGCTGTTTATGATGCAAATTAAATTTTAATTAGATCAACACAGCTTTTCAAATTCCTTCTTTTTCTGCAAAGGAGAACAAAACTATAATAAGATGATTATTTTGATCTGGAGACAATAGAATGAGTTGCAGAATTTACCTGAATTTTCAACTTTTTTGAACAACCATGTGCAATCATGTTTTTCAATTTGAGAAACTTAGCTTTTTTTCCTCACAAGTGAAGTGAAGCAGGAAATCAGTTATCTGCTCTAATGCCTAAAAGAGCTGATTAGTCCAAGTTCTCCTTGGGATCCTATTTTATTCGCTGACACATAAGCTTATGCTGATGGTGAATATAAGATGACAATTTCCCAGATGTCATTTTTAAAGATTTATATTAGGACTATAATAAAAAATAATCTTCATCTTCAGTGCAGATGCATGAGAAAACTCTCATTTCTTAAGTCAGCACTCAAAACACACAAGGGAGAAAGATGGAGCAGCATTTAGAGCAACATGAGTGTATGGAGCAACATACCATACACTCACATAGGTATTATATTTACCATGTTCCATAATAGAGTAGGTAAACATGGTGACATGATTTTTAAAAAAGAAAGAGAAGATTGAGAAATATAGATCGCTCTCTGCTCCTCGACTATTTCCAAGCTAGTCACTGAACTTACTATATGATTTATTAATATTTTAGAAAATGCATTTGTCTCAACCAGCACAAAACTACATTCCCAAATTGTTGCCATATGGCTCACCAACATTCAAATACTTCCTATTTTGAAGGGAATCTCCAAATGGTGTTTAGATGGGCCCCTTCTTCCATTCTGGAAGTCAAATGAAAGGAGATGATTCTATTCTCTGACAATTTAAGGACAGTTATGTGGTTTAGGCTCTTGATTAGATCTTTGAATCTTTTTTTTAAACTACATTTTTATTTTTACAGCCTGCATTTTGAGTCATTGTACACACATGGGGTACATCTTTTCATTTCTAAGGTTGTGCACCATGTAGATTCATATCATTTGTGTAATCATACATGTACATAAGGTAATGATGTCTGTCTCATTCCACACCATTTTTCATACCCCCCTCAATCTTAAAGGTTGCATAGATCAAGGGAATACCACATATTAGTTACATGACAGTAGTAGAATTGAGAGGAATAGGCATCATAGCTCTATGGTGACATTGATTGATTTCTTGGCTGCCTAGCTTCAATTATTTCTAGTACAATTTTCTAGAATATGTTCTTTTGTCTTTCTATTGGTTCTATAAGCTACTTTCTTTTCTTAACCACTTACTCTTTTATTTTTCTTTACTATTTCCCACAAGAAGCATTGGTTTCTGCCATTTGCAACCAAGAAGCCTCATAAGGAAGACAAAATATTTATAGCATTCAACTCAGAACTGAAGTTGATAAAAGAATCACTTAAATAAAATATTGCACAATAGCTGTTAAAGTTTTAATATCTAAAAATGTGAGATGACCTTTGACTATTCACATTCTTATTTAAAAATATATTATCAAGTAACTATTTTTTCAACTATTTTCACATAATGAATATAAACCTGTGAGCTACTAAGGACTGTAGAGGTTGGCATATATAATATACACAGCTTACTAATTTTAAGGTAAATTTTAAAACAATAAAACTATTATCACTCAAATATAAAATTCTCATTTCTCAAATCCATGTTCTACCACTTAGTATATCATGACCTTGCAAAAATGACCTATCATCTCCAAACTGAATTTTTCTCATCTTTCAAAGATAAACCATAGCAGTATAATATTAGCCTAATACTTGTTAGAAATATTAAATATATAATGAATTTGAAAATATAACCAAAGTTAAAATAATGAAAGTCACTAAAAACAATGACAGAGATGATTTTCCAATGTAGTTATGACTTGCTTCTTTGTTTTACTATACCAACAATGGACTCAAAGAAACTGGCTTTGAAATCAATGGTTGCAGAATAAATACTGAGTAGTTCATCATTCCCTAACTCTCTGATATACCTTCTCTATGAATTAATCTGCTTTTCTTTCCCCAAAGTTCTCATTTGATTTCTTTAAAGTCCCCAAAGGATAAGTTTCTACTCTTCACCTGTATGCAGCACCCTTGATCATTACTTTCACAAAGGCTAATCTCCCAGAGCTGAATGAACACTGAATTTCCAGCTACAGCCACCCCACCCTGTTCTTTCCTTTATATCCGCCTGGTCTGTGAACTTGACCACCTTTTGGCTTCCTCTCCAAAGGTAGTTCCCCAAGGACATGGTTTGCTTTTTTGCTTATATTAAATATTAAATGGGTCCCACCCCTAAAAATCCCTTCCCTGACTTACATACCCAGCCAGCTCTCCTTTCCTCATTTGCACAGTAATTCTGCACAGTTTCCTGGCCCTGCTTCCCTGTTCTATCCCTGGGCCACTCCAGATCCCATCAAAACAAAACAATACAAAACAAAAAACAAAACTTACAAAAAAACATTTCTTTGAAATCCAAGATATCTGGTTTCCAAGCTCTTTGATTTTGCTGCTCCCGGAATTCCCTGTGGGCCTCAGTTCCTCAGCTGTTATTTGAGGGGTATAGATGTAGACTAAGGTGAAACATTCCATGATCAGAGAAGGGAGGAGGAGGGGTCAAGTTCAGGAGTGAGCAGGAGAGGAGATGAAGGCAAAACTGGAGGTTGGGGTGGAAATGGAATGAAGCCAGAGAGCAAGGGGCATGATGGAGGGACCTTCTCCCACTTTAGCTCCCAAAAGACCAATAAGGCAGAGCTGAGTACCAGCTCCCCCTACAAACCAAAGCTCCTGTCCACCTAGCCATGGTGCATTATCTGTACCTGATGTGCAAGTCTTCGACTTACCCATCTCCAGTTTTGTCAAACCAGCCTTCTCCTTCAGCTCCCACCCTGTGACTTTAACCCATGGCACTTGTCCCTGAGTCCCTTGCTCTGCCTTTTTCCTCTGGCATGCCTCAGATTCTCTAATTTGTTCTGTTCTTTGCTCCTTTGCTTGTGGTTCCTAGGGTTGGTTTCAGGATTGGTTTAGCAGACTGGGTAACAGACACAGGTGGAGGAAGAGGAGGCTGCTGTGGTGAGGACAGGGCACAAATCTAGCATTCCCTGCCCCACCTCATGGCAGGGGATGCTGGCAAGTTGAGGGTGTTCCAGGCTGAGATGGGGGACACTCAAAGGTAGGGAGAAGGCGAGGCATTGCCAGTGAGAGTGACAGGAAAGATAAGAGAGAAGAGTGAGATATCTAAGTAAGTCTTCCATAGTTTCCAGTTTCTTCCCTTGAAGACAGAGAACACGGCTTCCAATTCAGGTGAAGGCAGGAAAAGTGGGAGAGAGCATGGGGGTCATGTTCTAGAAGGTTCTAGAATGAGGAGGGATATCAAGTTCGTTGACTTGCCATTCAAGCAGAGAAATACCTAGGGTCCAGGCTACAGACTCCTGGCCAGAGCTTTGCCTATAGAGTCAGTGTCATGCTATCAGTAGGAGAAATCCAGACCTGAGGGTGGGAAATTTACTTGCAATTTCAATTTTGCATTTTGCCTAATCCATGAATCCCCTCTACCAAGAGTTGACTCTGTACCCAGCTCAGAATTAAGATTTTTCCAACACATACCCTTGTCCCCACTTCTGATCATGGTACCACTATTTCTCCAGAGAATCGTGCACCAAGGTCATATACTTTTCCCCTCTCACCCTTCACATGTTATATAACACGATATCAATTTCTCTTGATCCTTCTTTCACAGTCTTTCCCAAATCTATTTTCTTTAACAAATTCTTTTTTTCCCCCCACTACCATAGTCCACAAGTAAAACTTCAGTACCTCTGGTGTATATCATGAGCCATGCATAATTAAATAAAAACACAAAAAATACCAAGGCAATATAACAAGAGAGTTATACATGCATCTTACCACATGCTAAAGGAAACTGGAGTTCATGTTAGATGAGAGAGGGTGTCAAAGGTAGCATCAGAGAATTGTTATTGAATTTCAGAAAATAGGTATTGCAATGACTTCTGCATTTCCAGCTTCTCTTCTCTCCAAGTCATTGTCCAATATGTGACCTGGCCAATCTTTGCAAAAACTGTTTTAATTTTTCAAAGTAAGCAATGGGCCAGATTGATAGCCCCTAGATTCCAAGTTAGGTATTTTTAAAATTTTATTTGTAGTCACTATAATAAATAAATAAACATGAAACTCTTAATGTTGAATGAAAAGAGTGCTTGCTTAGAAATCTGGATACTTGTGTCCTAAAATTAGATAACTAAAGTTTCCTGGAAGGAATATAGTTTTTTTTTTTCAAATGACTAAATGAAGAAATGGTTGCAATGATGCAAAATAAACTAGATTTTCTAATTTGAGATCAGTTTTAGAGAAAATAGTGACATTGATGAGTTTTATCTTCAGGGCCTCAAATTTATATGTTGCCACTTGTGGGTGTAACATTCCAACTCAATCACCCCAAACATTTATTTATATATGCCTTATGATAGGGTTGATGGTTAAGTTGTGAACAAGAGATATGTACTACAGGCAAATTCACCTCCCAGGGTATATAAAAGTTATGTGCAGAACACTTGGAATGGAACCACCATTTGACTCAGTTATCCCACTCCTTGGCATATACCCAAAGGATTTAAAATTAGCATCCCACATCAATGTTCATAGCAATTAAATTCACAATAGCTAAACTATGGACCAACCTAGGTGCCCTTCAACAAATGAATGGATAAAGAAAATGTGGTACATATACACAATGTAATATTACTCAGACTTAAAGAAGAATGAAATTATGGTATTGCCAGTAAATGGTTGGAACTGGAGGCTATCATACTAAGTGAAACAGGCCAATCCCCAAAAATCGAAGGCCGAATGTTCTCTCTCTTATATGGATGCTGACTAACAATAGGCAGGGGGTATGAAGGAGTGGAAGTCCACCAAATTGGACATGGGAGGATGGGGAGATGGGAATAGGAAAAACAGTTGAATGAATCAGACATAACTCTCCTATGTTCGTATATGAATACAAGACCAGAGTAACTCCACATCATGTACAACCACAAGAATTGGAAGTTAGACTACTTGTATGATATGTCAAAATGCATTCTACTGTCATGTATAAGTAAAAAGAACAAATATTTTTAAAAGTAAAAAAAAATAAATTTCTATTCACACAGAAAAAAAGATGTTTACACTATACTGTAGTCCATTAATTATACGATTTTCTTAAAAATGCATATACTCACTTAAAAATACTTTGTTACAAAATGCTAATGATCAACTGAGCCTTTGGAAAATGGTGCTGATAGACTTATTCCATGCAAGGTCACCACAAACCTCCAACTGGCAAAACCTGTGGTATTTGGCCAAATGGTACTCTGAAATGATGAATGACTGAGGAGAAAGTTATGCTTAACTTGATTTAAATATTACACAATGTACATATGTATTGAGACATTGTATTTCCCCATTAATGTGTACAATTTTTGTGCTTCAAGGTACCAGTGAAGAAATACATTTAATTAAAAAATGCTGTCTGTGAAGTGCAAAAAAAAAAAAAAAATGAGGTATACTTGTACCTTATAATGAAGAATGCTAAGTGAGTTTAACATCACTGTGACCCAAAGTACCTGACATGAACAACTGAGGGGAGCAATTTCACAGGTCTTAGTCCATGGTTGGCAGATGTCATTGCTCTGGGTGAGGTGGAACATCATGGGAGAAGGGTGTGGAGGAAAAAGTTACTTCAGCTCATGGCAGTCAGGGAGCAGAGGGAGCGACAAGCAGGCACAGGGTCAAAAACAAATACCAAGGGCAGGCCTCTAGTGACCCACATCCTCCAGCTACATCTACCTGCTTTTACAATAGTCTGTTCAAATTATTCATTCATCAAATGGATTAATAGACTTATTATAACTCTGATGATCTAATCATTTTGCTTCTGAATGTTCCTGTATTGTCTTACACTTGAACTTTCAGGGGACACCTCATATCCAATTCCTAACATATACAATGAGCAGTTCTATGTTTTCTAGCTCTTTAATATTGTGGCATATAACATCAATATGGGAGATGATGTGAAACCAACCACCCACTAAAATGAAATGTCATTATTAATGCTGATACACATACATATTTACACCAAGTACTTACAAACATCCATTAGTATGCTCAGAGGAATTGGTTCCAGAAACCCTTTGAAATACCCAGATCCATGCATGCTCATGTCCCATAATTAAAAAGGGACCTTATTTGCATATGACTTATGTCCTGTATATTTTAACCTCTAGAGTTATTTATAAACACCTAATACAGTGTAAATGCTAAGTAAATAGTTCTTACACTGTGTTGTTTAGAGAATAATGACAAAATTAAAAAGTCTGTACACATTCAACTCAGACCCAATTTTCTTTCAAATATTATTGATTGATGGTGGCTTGAAACTGCAGATGCAGAACCTGCAAAGTGTGGAACATCAACTGTATCTACAAACGCAATTGGAAGCAAATGATTGAATTTAATAAAGAAATTAGACACTTTAATAGCAGTTATAAGTGCTTATTATAAATCAATACTATTAGGGGGCCTCCTTTACTTAATTCCATCTTTCATAAAAAATTTCTGAATGTGAAAGCATTTTCCCAAACTGAATATATGTAATCATTGATGATGATATTGGATTGAAGTGGTATCCATTCATCTACCTCCTAGTACACGTGACCAGGTAACAAAGCCAACCATACAGTGTGGAAAATTTTCTTCTGCTTTCTGACTTCAATTCATCAAATGACTTGCCTGGATTGGGCAGCTTTTTTACAGCTTTCCTCCTCATGTCTTATTCAGCATACATTTTGAGGACAGCTGGAGAAGCTCGTAATAAGTTACATTAATAACTGAAGATGAAGAATGATGGGCATTCTTAAAGGTAGGGGAAGGAAAAAGCTGAGAACATGCAGATGTTTGTGTATAGCAAAGAGTGAATTAGTAATGCATGTAGCGTCCCTACTATAAGAGATGGAGATGTCATGGAAAAGAGGTCTGCAAATATGAGTTTTGGCAACACCTGACATGCTGAAATGTCACTGCCTTAAAGTCACACAATGTATCAAGCCAGTTACCTCACCTGGAGAAAAGTGGAAGGAAACATTCACTCCCTCTCTTAGGTTATTTATTTATTTATTTATTTATTTAACCTCTAGGGGAATTTGGACATCTATTTTTACTTGAAGGTATCAGTCAATCTAGAAGAAGTCAATGCTTCATTATAAGAGGGCAGACACAAAAAAGGAAAATAGCTTGAAAAGAAAATATTATTTTCCAGGACAATTGGAGTGGGAGATGAGAATTTGACTCAAGGTTTCCATCATAGTCAATATTTAATAAGAAAATCATGATCCCTTGCTATGTAATATGAAAAATACACAAACTTTTATATAAAACTATTTTTGAAAGATTTTCAGCAAGTGTAGTTGGATAGGTCAGGCTACTTTCTATGCCTTATTCTCTTTTGTTTTTAATGTTTGTAGTTTCTTTAATGTATTCATACTCTCAAATCCAATATTATATATCCTAATTTTATCTATTTGACTTAAAATTTGTCTTACTTTTCAATTAATTATCTATTTTTTAAACCTAAGTATTTCTCAGTTCAGCCAAGAGTTTTACCTATGTCAAGGCAAAGATCTCTTCATGCTAATTTAATCTATTTTGTAACTACTAGACCAGAGGAAAGATTTGGCAATAAGTAACTCTTTATTTATCTTAAACTCTTTTTGATGGGAGTGCCAGTTTACCATTTCAGAAGCCAGTAGATATTACCAAAATCTATGTTCAATTAAACCATCAAGCATTTTGCACAGGTAAAGGGTGAGAGAAGATGTTACCCAGAGGATATTATGCTTGCATATCCAAGAAATGACAATTTTAAGTTTATAATGCAGGGTGAGGTGCATGCTTTGTTTATACCCTTACCTGAATTAATCATCAATTACACCCCCACCATGACAGAGTACATTTGTCATGGAAAAGCTCTAATTGATATTCCTTTGTTCCATTTCATTAAGGAAGATAAAATAATACTCTGACACCAAATGACAGAATAATTCAAGAGGAAACCCAGAAACAAAACATTATTAGTGACTAAAGAATGCATAAAAGAACGTGACTTAGAGAATGAGATGATACTGGGATAATGAAATGGAGCTGAAACTTCTCCCATGAACAATGGTTGCATGCTTTCTGAAGCACTTTGAGGTGGTCAGTTCTTTATCCATTCTGTCACACCACCTCTAGCATGTGTCTCAAGTAACTCTACAAACAGGCCTTATTTTGAGTAAGGACAACATGGGATGTGCATTTATCACCTCGTACCTGTAACTCCATTTCTTCTTAACTCTATCAGACAGCTCTGGCGTGTTACAACTTTGTGATTGAACTGTAACCCTTCAACATAATGCCCAAGAGCCATTATTATTAAATCCTAGCCACAAGTGATAACAATCTTGCCATTTACTACAAATGAAGAGAGGTCAGGGTAACAGTTAAAACAGTAAGGCAGTCATAACCCAATGGACATCCCTCTGATGTGGATGTCTGAAGAGTAGTGATTGAAACTGCTAAAATGCATCTAACAGACTTGTCACCAACTATTTCTGTTGTTCCACATGGGGAATCAATGGTAGAGAATGAAAGTGAACGGCTACATAAATATGCAGCCTGGCAGAACTGGGTGTCATTTTTAAACATACCATAAAATGCACAAAACTCAACTCAAAAAGGATCAAACCTAGGCATGAGACCAGAGACCCTGCACCTAATAGAAGACAAAGGAGGCCCAAATCGTCATCATGTTGGCTTAGGATCAGACTTCCTCAATAAGACTCCCAAAGCACAAGAAATCAAAGCAAGAATCAATAAATGGGATGGACTCAAACTAAAAAGCATATTCTCAGCAAAGGATACAATCAAGGATGTGAAGAGAGAGCCTACAGAGTGGGAGAAAATCTTTTCCACATGCACTTCAGATAGAGCACTTATCTCCAAAATTTATAAAGAACTTACAAAACTTTACAACAAAAATACAAAGAACCCAATCAATAAATGGGCCAAGGACCTGGACAGACACTTTACAGAAGAAGACACACAGGCAATGAATAAATATATGAAAAAGTGTTCAACATCTCTAGTAATTAGAGAAATGCAAATTAAAACAACTCTAAGATTTCATCTTACTCCAAATAGAATGGCTTTTATCAAGAACACAAACAATAATAGCTGTTGGCGTGGATGTGGGGGAAAAGGCACACTTTTATATTACTGATGGAGTTGCAAATTGGTGCAGCCACTCTGGAAAGCAGTGTGGAGAATCCTAAGTAAACTTGGAATGAACCCATCTTTTGACCCAGTTATCCCACTCCTCAATTTATACCCAAAGGACCTAAAATCAGCAAACCACGGTAACACAGCCACATCAATGTCTATAGTAGCTCAGTTCACAATAGCTAGATTGTGGAACCAACCTAGATGCCCTTTAACACATGAATGGATAAAGCAACTCTGATATATATACACAATGGAATACTATTCAGCCATAAAGAAGAATAATATTATGGCATTTGCAAATAAATGGATGGAATTGGAGAATATCATGCTAAGTGAAATAAGCCAAGCCTAAAAAAACAAAGGCCAAATGTTTTCCCTGATAAGTGGAGGATGATATATAATGGTGTTGAGGGTGGGGAATGAGAGAATAATTGGGGAACTTTAGAATATATAGAAGGAAATGAGAGGAAGGGGGTATGGAAAATGGTGAAATGAGACAAACATCATTGCCCTATGCACATGTATGATTACATGAATGGTATGAATCTGCATTGTGTACAGGGATAGAAATGAAATTATGTACCCCATTTGTGTACAATGAATCAAAATGCAGTCTGTAAAAAATTAAAAGCCAAATAAAAATTTAAAAAAATACTGAAAGCATAGATTTTCTTTTGGCAAGAGGTTCATAAGTGCATCTCAGAAAGAGTATAAGAACATGTCTAACAAATCTTCTCATGTGCTGGCTTGGTCTAAAGGCATTTAAAATGAGCTTAAGTGTGGTGCTGGGAAAGAACAAGATAAAAACACAAATATGGACCATAGAAATAGGTATAGAAAGAAGTCTTTGGGTGGATGAGATCCAGCAATTTCCCATGAAAATTAAAACGATGAAAAGTGAGAAACAAATTTTATCACAGAAAAATATACCTAGGCCAGAAAAACCAACAAAGTAAACATTACATAGGAAAAAAGATTAATCTCATTAGATACCATTAAAAAGTCTTTGAAAAAGACTCATGGCTGAAACCCTTCACTAAGGAAGTAAATAATGATTAAAAATAAAAAGAATGATCTTTTTTAATACAAATAAATATCTAAAAAACTGAATATGGGTATAAGGGGAAGATTATTTAATTTACTCTCTCAAGCTCATGAAGAACCAGGAGATAAAGAGAAGTAATAGTACTAACAATAATAGCAAACCATTTTGAAGTCTTATTCTGAATCAAATAGTTATTTAAGTGTATCATGTGTATTAGTGGACTTAATCTTTTTAAGAAAGTACTGAGGCAAGAACTCTATTTGCAGCTAATTTTCACATGAGCAAAGATCAAATATTTTGTTCAAGGTGATACAGCTAGTAAGTGGGGAAGTTGAAGTCCACCAGTGTGTCTCCATACTTAGCCCTCCTAACCACAACCATCTCCCAAACAGAATAAGTGAACTAATAATTATGTAGGTCTAACAGCTATATATCAACATTTTTGCCTGAATACCTTCTTTTCAAATGCACATTTATCAAAAATATTGAGCATATATTATGAGTTTATAAAATCTCAAACCCCCCACAAAGTAGATATAGTGCAGATAAACTTTCAATGATAATTCAAAAAATTTCAAAAACATTTTGGATTTGTTATTAAAATACTTTTAAAACTTTTGAAATAACTGTATGACATTTAGACACAGATAAATTAATATAAAAATAAAAGTTGAAATAACACTGGTCTTAAAATACACTAACACAACGTGTGTGGCTCATTTAAATCAGAAGCAGAGAAAAGTCTCTGTGTCTCCATCTAAAGGTAATCTTCTCATCTATACCTTAGAGCACATTGTCCTTGCAATCTCAGAAATGGTTATCTACTGTCGATTATCTTTTGCTTCCCGTATGTTCAAACCCACATCATCCTACAATATCTGTTTCCCATTAGCTTTTAAATATGGGCAAGATTTCCCCATAAAAGAATATACCTCTTAAAAACCTTCAGCCATTTACTTCTATTTCACAGCCAAACTTCTTGAAAAAGTTGACCATATTTACTATCTCAGGCTTGATATTATATTCCTCAACTCATAAAATCTGGCTTCCATCTCATTTATACCCTGAAATAGTTTTCATTTATATTACTTTGAAGCATTCAACAACCATGTCCATGTTGCTCACCAAACATTTCTCAGGCTTCCCTGTTTCTTACTCACATGAACACTGTTGACAAGACCTACCTTCTTAAAACACTCTCTTCCCTAGATTTCTGTGACAGAACTCTCCCAATTTTCTCCTACCTAAAAGGCTACTCCTCCATTTATTTCGCAAACTTATTATCTTACATGCCATCTCTCAAGACTTGTCTTCTAACTTCTTAACTTCTAGTTTCTTCATATTCTCCGGCTTTTTCTCATTGTACATACTCTTCCTAGATCTCATGTGCACCCATATCTTCACCACGTTTAAGCAGCTTACATTTAAAAAAAAATTTTTACCATAAAAGTCATTGAGTTGCAGATTAATGTACACAATCTGCTAGTTTCAGATTTAAAGCAGTGTAAACCCTTCACCCCCTTTATATGCAGGTGATACACTCTAAGACCCCAAATGAATGCATAAAACCACAAGTAACATCAAATACTGTCTAAACGGTGCTTTTTCCTATACATACACAACTATGATACAGTTTAATTTATGAATTAGAAACAGTAACACTCTGTTGTGTAACAACTAACAGATTAACAACAGTAAAATAAAACAATCTACTATAATAAAATTTATGTGAATGTGACCTCTTTCTCTTAAAATATCGTATTGCATGAAATATTTTTGGGCCACAGTTGAACATGGGTAACTGAAACCCATAAAGGGAAACTGAAGATAAAGGGGATTGCCATAATTTTAAAACCAAAATTTTAATCTCCCTCCAACTTCTTCCTCTTCTACTGTCTCAGTGTGTTAGCTTCTCGTCACTGTGACCACAATATCCAGCAAGAATAAATTGGAGGAGGATAAGTTTATTTTCAGAGGTTCAGTCCAGGGTCAGCTGGTTCCATTTCTCTGGATCTGAGATGAGACAGAACATCATAGCAGAAGGGCATGCCAGAGAAGTACTGCTCAGCTTATGGCAGACTGGAAGCAGAGAGAGATGAGGGACAGGAAGGGGTCACCGAGAAGATGAGCTCTTCCAATGCATACCCTCAGTGGCTACCTCCTTCAGTTACATTCCACCTGCCTACAGTTACCACCCAGTTAGTTCATTCAAACTAGGATGGACTGATTAAGTTACAACTCTCACAATCCCATCATTTCACCTCTGAATATTCCTGCATTAAGACAGGAGACTTTGGGAGAATACCTCATATCCAAACCATAACACTCAGTGAAGGACATTTCCACCAGTTTAATCAACTGCTCAAGCCAGAATTCAGAAGTCATCTTCAACAGCTTATGCTCCCTCTACTTTCCCAGGTTCGACCTATAACAAAACTATTGATTTTATCCCCTAAGTATACTTGAAATCTATCCAGGTCTCTCCACATTTGCTATTGCTTCTGAAGTTCCAATTAAAATGATTATAAAATACCTAACAAGTATTACTGAATTTTAAACAATAATAATTTTTGAAATATGCAAAATAAAATATAAAACAACACATTCAGTCACATGCCATTTTGTTAATCTCAGAAGAAATATCTCCATCAATGATTAGCTCCAGTGCAACTTGTGTACATAAATAAACTAAAAGCATCTTAGAAGAAAAATATAATTGAAGAAAATATAATAAATTATAATTTATTAGAGAACCAAGGTTCATTCCTGTGTTTGATAACCACTGGAATCAATTTCCTGGTACCTTCATGGACTTGAGATGGGAAATTTAGTTTGGAAGGAGAAACAGCAAGCAAGAGGTATCAATGTGGTTTAAATACAGCTCTCTAATTTGTGAAGCCATTTGTGGATGTTTTTGTTCACTCATCAAGGAGAAAAAATGTATCCTGAACATAAGGAAATTTAAGTTTCTAGGAACACTCCATGATAATATATCCCATCTTCATAAAATGGCATGATTTATGCCAAAATTGGTAGCACAGACTCGACATGCTCTGGATTGAAAGTTTTGCTCTTAACCATACCATACCACCTGACAATCAAAATAAAAGCTTGTGAACAAAAGACAAGGGCTGACTCTTTGATAGAAAACAATAATATCAACTGGTGAATATACCTTGCAAAAGTCGATAAGACTTATTATTGGGCGCATGTGAAAATAATGAATCCTTTCTGTAACTGCCAAGATAGTATACCTCAGCAAAATGCAGCCCAAAGTTTTCAGTGATTTAAACAGTAATAGCTTTATTTCTAATTACCACTGCAAGTTCTGTAGTCCTCTTTCAGAAACTCAAGCTTAGGGATCCTCAACCTCTTCACTTTCAGTATTGCAAAACAGGAAAAAGGGAAATAACAAACAGTATCATTAGTCAAAGTTTCTGTGAAGAAATGCTCTAAGATTTCATCTTACTCCAATTAGAATAGCTTTTATCAAGAACACAAACAATAATAGCTGTTGGTGTGGATGTGGGGAAAAAGGCACACTTTTACATTGCTGATGGAGTTGGTGCAGCCGCTCTGGAAAGCAGTGTGGAGAATCCTAAGAAAACTTGGAATGGACCCATCTTTTGACCCAGTTATCCCACTCCTCAATTTATACCCAAAGGACCTAAAATCAGCAAACTACAGTAACTCAGCCACATCAATGTTTATAGCAGCTCAGTTCACAATAGCTAGATTGTGGAACCAACCTAGATGCCCTTCAACAGATGAATGGATAAAGCAACTCTAGTATATATACACAATGGAATACCATTCAGCCATAAAGAAGAATAATATTATGACATTTGCAAATAAATGGATGGAATTGGAGAATATCATGCTAAGTGAAATAAGCCAAGCCCAAAAAACCAAAGGCCAAATGTATTCCCTGGTAAGTGGAGAATGATATATAATGAGGGTGGGGGGGTTGGGAATGAGAGAATAATGGGGGAACTTTAGAATACGTAGAAGGAAATGAGAGGGAGGGGGTATGAAAAATGGCGGAATGAGACAAACATCATTACCCTATGTACATGTATGATCACACGAATGGTATGAATCTGCATCGTGTATAACCATAGAAATGAAATTATGTACCCCATTTGTGTACAATGAATCAAAATGCAGTCTATGAAAAATTAAAAGCTAAATAAAAATAATAATAATAAAAAAAGAAATGCTTTCAATCATATTTATATACATGGCATCTTCCAAAGCAAGTTCCCACAAGAGGATAATCCTGCCTTGTGCCTGAATGGAGGAGAGAGTTTGGCATATTTGGTGAATAAAACTAAAGGCAACAGCAGTAGCTGCTAAAACTACAGAATATTGGGTTTCTAAGTCAGATCATTTCTGCAATGCCCAGTGAAGGACAGCAAAGTCCAGAGTCCACCCTGGGTATATTTCTGTGTACTCTCAATGCTGTGGCAGCTCTATTCATCAGGACCTGCTACTCAGAAGACAGGACCAGCGTGATAATATGCTAAGCTATAACTTGAAAGTTACTTGGTCTCCATAGAATTAGGACAATGAAATTAGTTACAAAGTTCAAATATTTCATGACTTTCAATGGAGATAACTTAAAACAACCATTTCTACATGACATGTTACCAAGAATATGACAGTTGAACTTTTGGCATTCTCTTTGTGGATAATGTTTTGTTGGGACTTCCTAGCTCAACTTTTTATGATTCACTTTCCTCTACATATACAATATCCGGATAAAGTTACTTTAAAGTCAGTGCATTTGTTGTATATAATATCTTATTCAATCAGGCTATGATCTAGTGTGGCACATCTGGGAGTCATTATATCTTTCTAAATTGGCTGCACATATTTTTTATGATCTAGTTCCATATATTTAAACCTAAAATTTGTTTCAGAAATCCTTTTTGCTCCATTCCCAAGTTATGGAGGAGCGTTCTATGGTATGAATGTGTCCCCCAAAGTTCATGTGCTGGAAGCTTCATCCCTAATACAGGGCTGATAAGTAGGACGTTTCAGGGACAATTAGGTCATGAGGTTTCTTCCCTTGAGAATTTTTTATGAGTTATTGCAGAAGTAAGTTCCTGACAAAAGGATGATTTTGGGCCCCTTTATTCACTCTCTTACCATGTGATACCCTCTACAATTTTACAATGTGGCAAGAAGGTCCTCAATAGATGTAGCCCCTAGATCCTGGATTTCCTAGCCTCTAGAATCACAAACCGAACACACTATTTTTTATTATAAATTTCCCACTGTGTAGTGTTCTACTATAACTGCAGCATAAAATAGACTGAGACCAAGTTCCACAGGATATGTTCCAATTCTTCCTCTTCTCCTTTTCTTCCCCTCTTTTCTGTTATAACATTGTCATTGAAATATGCTGGTCTTTCTCCCATCTTTGAACAAACAAACAATAAAAAAAAAAAAAAACCTTTCTTAATTTCACTTCCTCCTTTATCTATGGTCCTATTTTTCAACTCTCCATTATGACAAAATCCTATATTTACTGTCTCCCTACTCTCATTCTAATTTTTCTTAACTTAAATCTAACCAGGTTTATAGCTACATCTAATAATGACCTATATTTTATAAGTCTAATGAGAAATCCTCAATCCTTATCTAACTTGATTGGTGAGTTGCATTTGACAGTGAATTTCTCTTTACTTCTTAAACTACTTTCTAAGCTTGACTTTCAGGATACCCCTTAATTAGGTATTTTCCTAGTTCACAGGTCACTACTTCCCAGCCCTCTCTGCTAGATTTTCCTGATTTCCTTAACTCTTAAACAGGTAATATCATCAAGTTCAATGGATTTTAGTACAATTTATATGATGGTAATGCCCAAATTTATGTCTCATCCTTGGGTTAACCCCCTAAATTATAGACTCATATTTCCAATTATTGACATATTCTACTGATTATCTAAAGGGGGGGTCTCAAACCTAAAATGTTCAAAATTAAATCTCTGATTGCCACCAAACTTACTGCTAATCATTCCCCATCCTTCAAAGTGTTCAATATAAGAAGTATGGAATCATCATTGATCTTTCACTTACTCACAATCTACATTAAGTTCATCATGAAGTCTTGTTGGCTCTGTTTTCCACATTAATACAAAATTAAAACTCTTCCCACTACTTGGTTCAGTCTATCTTCATCTTACTCCACATTTACAGAAGTTGTCTTATAATTGTTCTCCTTCCTCTACACTTCATTCACTCTGATCTATTCTTAACACTGATGTCAGAAAAAATAATCCCATTTGCAAATTAATTTATAGCATCTTATTCTTCTACTCAAACCACCCACTTACTCACTATAAAATAAAAAAAAAATTAAATAAAAAAATGATGCAATGGTCTGAAAATACCCTTCCCCTAAAGATCTAACATAATCCCCTTTATCACCTATTTCTGCATTCTAGTCCTTGAAATCTTGCTCCACACCACTCCGGTTCCTTTTATAATGCCTGTTCCTCAGATGGCTGCATGGTGTGCTCTCTCACATTCTTCACGTGTGTTGGCTCAAATTTACCTTCCAATAAAGTCTTCATGAAAACCTTAAATAAAATGGTAACCCTCCCTAGCATGCCTTCTACTCTTTTACTTCTCATCCTGATAGCTTTTTAGTTGGCATACTGTATTTTTAGTTGTTTATTTATTAACTTTTTACTAGATTACAAACTTGTAAGAGCAAACTTATGTGTGACCAGCTCCTAAACCAGTACCAGTACACAACAAGCACTTAATAACTCAACTCTTTGATGAACAAATTGACAAAATATTAATGACAGATACTAATCAGAATTGAACCATGTCAGTACTCAATAATTTCCAGTAGCTTCCCCTGATCTCTAGTTCCTCTCCAGTTTCCTTGAACTCAAAGTCTTTCTTAGCAACTTATCTCATCATGGTTGTGGCAGTTGTATGACAGATGAGGTTCCTACTATTCTAAAGACAATGTTCCCCACAGAGTTTGGTTGAGAACTGCTTCTAAGAATTTCTAAACCTGAACAATCATTTCATTCTTTTCTTATATATATTCTCAAGTCTACCTCCTTCTAAGCGCCTGTTGATGAGACACATGGTGAATGGAATTTTCTCTGGTCATTAAATTTACCAGACAATATTTTTTCCTGTGGACTATGGTTGTCCAAACTATCTGCAGGATCATCTTATTAGCCTTAACCTAGGAGGGTCAAGATAAAATAATCCAAATTCAACTGAGTGCTTAGTCTTTTTGTCAAGGATAATGCAATTTGGACTTCAGAAATAGGGCTTCACATAAAAAAATAATACTGCCATGAAAGTATTGACCTAATTCTTAGAGACTGGAGAGGTATCACAGTTGCTTCTTGAGAGTCTAGCACCTCCTGGGAAGAGAATTGTTATCATAGAATATTTTGTTCTTATCATTTAAAAAAATGGGTCAAACAATTTCTCAGAAGGCTAAGACTCCTCATTCCCCGAACATTAAGATTTGTGATTGTAAGGAGCACACCCTGCTTACTTTGGTCTGGCTTGTGTCTTATATTTTAAACAGTTACTCCAGTGGAAAGGTTGCATACTACCATATACTTGGTGGGTTAAACTGTACCCCCTAAAAGATTAAGTTAGAGTCCTAATCCTTAGTCCCTGTGATTGGAGCCTATGTGGAAATGGCATCTTTGTAGATGACCAAGTAAAGATGAAGTTGATGAGGCCTATCAATGTCCTTTTAAGAGGTGAATATTTGGACACAGAGAAAGATATGAACACAAAGAAACTACTATGTGAACATGACAGAGGAGATCAGAGCGATGTATTTACAAGTCAAAGATTGCCAGCAAACCAGGAGGACTGAAGACAGCCATGGGAAATATTCATCCTCACAGCTCTCAGAAGGAACCAACAGAGATGCATTTCTCCACTAAAGCACTAGGTCTCAAAACATGCAGATTTCATTAGCTATAGTTGGTTCCCTGCCTCTGCCCTTTAAGTGATTTCAGCTAATCCTACCAAAATGTTGAATTCTTATTTTTTTCCTTTAGAAACCAGATTTTCTTCAGTCTCACCCACTGAGATCTGATAATGTTACTATTTCAGCAAATACAGAACATTCTTTCCAAAACAGGATGCTTTGATAATAAGATTCTAGAAATCTCAGAGACAATAAAAAATATATATATTCAGTTACTTGAAAATTGAAGTTATATTGATAAAAGTCTACTGTACACAGAACATTTGAGATTAAACAAATGAATACAACCATGATTTTTCAAAATTCCTTGTGCCATCTAAAACAAGTTAGAAAATGAATGAATTTTATTAAACAAGTAGTAATAAAAGCATTAATTTTACCCAAGTTATCTAGCTGACACCATTGATGTTTTCTTTCAGTAGAAGTATTCTAGATAGATTTCTAGGGAAAAAAAAAAAAACTATTGGCCATACTTACTGTGTTTAAAGTTTCATGGTTTTGTTCTCTGCCTTTAATGCCACTGATTGCTCTTTTATCCTCCATAGCATAGAAATTACTTTGCAGGTATTATTCAAAATCATATAAAACAGCATAAATAAATAATTACATCTATTATAAATATTTCATTGCTAGATCTCTATAATTACTGATGGTTTCAGAGAAAAGAAATCCTGTGGACTGTAGATTATATTTAGTACAGGAGAGATAGGGCTAATTGTTTCAAGCATTCACAGGAGTGTCTGGGAATAAAACCCTCAAGGATAAGGTGGGGGGTAAGGGGCCAGTCACATATTACTGAGTGCTTTTTACTTTAAGCAATGTGATTACAGAGATTAATAAGTGAAATCAGACCTCTCCTATTCAGAAATTTGCACTGCAGTAATGGCAGGCAGATGATGTTCAAATACATTAAAATAATTTTATATAACAAGGAATGATGAAATGATAGAATCATAGGGAACAGCAATTTTCTTTTTTATATTGAGTCTTCAAGAAAAGACTCTCTGAGAATAAAACACATTTGGATTAAGACTATAAGAGCAGGAAGCAGCCACCCAGGGAGAGAAGGGGCTCAGCCAGGCAAGAGACCAGCAAGGTCCTAAAGTGACAGAGTGTTCAGGAACAAAAACAAAGCCACCATGACTGGAGGCAAATGAGCAAAGAGGTGTGGTAGAGACAATTAGGTGCCCACCAAGGATCTGTGTTTCCCCTTCACCAGTAGAAGCAAGAAGTCACCCTCTAGTCAGTCACTTCATTTCTTCTCACATTACCATGGAGCCTTGTGACTAGTTTCCATATCAGCAGAGTGTTGTCCTTGGGTCAAATTGGGGAGCCTCCTGTTGAAGTGGAAAGAGTTTTGTCAGACTGAGTGTCTGAATGTCAAAATTTCCCTCCACTCCTCCCTGTTATCCTGCCTTAGATTGCAAGTGAGCAAGAAATTGACTTTTATTATGTGAGGCTATTGAAATAGCAGCTATCAGTATCTTATCCAGTGTATGGAGTTAGTAGTACAAACTTGAGGCCATACAAAGAGTAGATCATGTAAGGTTTTATGGCATAAGGACTTCAGAGCAGTATTTTCAGAGCTCTTTATGGACAGTTTCCATAAAAAGCTGAAGGTCACATAAAAAGTAAACTCTTCATTTTTCTTAGCCCCTACTTGCTTTCCCTCTTATTTTTCTTCCTTGCTATGAATAGAAAACTATTGAAGCCTACTGATTCCCAGCATAAGATGAAAGGATTAAAGGAAGAAGAAAGCACTGAATGAAATATATAAGAGGAATCACCCCCACAAAAGAAGGATTCTGTGTGGTATATGGAAAATTATATTGACTCCATCTTTACTCTGATTTTCCTGGATTCCAATTCTGGCTTCATCACTTATGGGTTGAAAAATAGAAGGCCATTTACTGCATCTCTGTGGATGCCCTTTCTATCACATGTGCACATGTTCTAAGCCTTAGCTTCCATGACCAGCCCAGTTGTAAATCATGAGTTATAAATTGTGAATTGACTACTCTGACTTCACTGGACCAGTAACAAGATGTCATCTATTCAATTAACTAAATCTCAAAATTTCAAAATATTTTAAATTTGCCAAGGATTTTTTTTACTTACTTTTTAATATAAAAACTATATCTGATTCTGGATATACATATTTGTGTGTGTATGTATGTCCAGGTAAAAGGTCTTGTTCTTTAAGTTATTTAATGTTTTTTCTCTTGCTATGACATTGTGAGTATGCTTGGTGAACTCAGAAAGATTTTAGGACTTAATAGAAGATTTCACTATGCATTCGGTGAAACAGTCCATTCTTTTCTGTTGTGGGGTGATTTGTTTAAATGCATCATACATGCAATGACCATCCAGGCCTCTCAGGTACCCAAGGAGGGAGTGTTCTAACAAGTCTGAATGGTAGGTTTTGTGAAAAAGTGTTTCAGAGGCAGAATTGAAATTTATAACTTCTTCTACCACCCTGGTCCAGTGTTGTTATTTGGGAGACAATTGCCTAACTAATGATGTTTGATAAATAACTTGTCTTCAGCATCACTTAAGAAAGCTGAATAGTTCAGGCAGTGATTACATCAGAGAGTTGTTCTAAATGGTGACTGGGAAGCCATTTGTTCTTTATATGCTGATATTTTATTTTTCTACTAAATATTAATGGAATTAAGTACACATCTTGATTCTGGTTTTCTAATAATATAATTTTCCTTTTCTTTTTCTTTCCTCATCACCTCCTCTTCTCTTTGTTTGACCCTTGCTTCAGTTAGTGCAAAGAAAGCTGGGTTTTCTTTGTGGTTTCTCTACTAAGTAAAGATGAAAATGCAACCAAGTTACTTTAAAACTCTGAGCCTTGGTTTTCCATTTCATGTAAGACTTTCTAAGTCTTACTATGGATGGACACACAGATACAGAGACACACAAGTGTAATTTTAAGAATGTTTATAATGGTCAAAAGAAAAGAGAATTCTTAGAGCAGAGTATTTCAGAGCATGTGCTTCTTTAATGCAGTTAAGTTCAAGTTTCTGGTCTGCCAAAAACAAGGTGTGTGACCATGGTCAAATTACTTAGTTCCTGCAAACTTATTTCCATCCTCTATAGATTGTGCATGAGAACAACACTAACTCCTTGGGTTGTGTTGGTTAAGAGGCCTACTTACTCCAGTGCCTAAAATACATAAGCGTCCTTGAATATTAGTTCTTAACTCTATTATTAACAGGGCCACCCCTCTGTATAGATGACAAAAACAACAACCAAAAAGACCCTTTGCAATTTGGGACTCTTATCTTAAATTTAAGAAAGAAAAAGCAAGTATTACACACAAAACCTGCCTTCTAATTGACTACTCTAGAATGTGTTATATTTTAATCTTTTATCCCCTTTTGTGTTTCTGAGGATTGAATGTAGGAACTTCTCATGGCAGGTAAGCACTTTGCCAATATCCTCAGCCTTCTCTCTTAGTCTGAGCAGAAGTTTGAGGAAAAAAAAAAAAAAAAAAAACAAGATCGTAAGAGCAACATATACATTACTAGTAGATAGTAGACCTGATGAAGAAGAAATTTTCTTAGTATGAATTAGTGGTGAGAATTGAAACTATTTTGAACTTAGCAAAAAAGGATTTCTGAATTATACTGTTTTCTTAATAAAAATCCTAAGATGAAATGCAATTCATAAAAGACATGCATTGCTCATATTTAATACCCTCTGAGACACAAGCACTGCCAAAGCCCAGCATCCCTGCCTTCTATAAAGAAAACAACTATGAATTTTCCTGTTTTAAAAAGATGCTGTGCTAGGTGGCAAATCATAGGCCACCTCTATACTCAAGGAGAGGGAATTTATACAGGGCATGGACTGGGGTGTGCTCCAAGATCTGTATGCTACACCATATTTCTTCATTCTTTACTGTTATTATCTGAAATAGTGGGAAGCAAGCAATTTGGCATGTAAGGCATAGGAAAGGAATTAAAATTTGAGTTTCCCTTTTTCTTTGAAATCTCTAGAGAGGAAGTTCAAACTACAAAGAAAACCTGTTTGTTTTCTCAAGTCCAGCTATCTATGTTGCCCCGTGGCCCATTACCACAGATAATTGATTCAACTACATTCAATTTTGAGTAGTTTGTCATAAGCCATCATAGTACCTACTGTGAGTCACAGGCTGTAAGTTATTATAGAACAAGGTGAAAATCCTCCATAAAGAAGATAAAACATGCTTGCTAAAGTTTTTGGTTTTGAATCATCATCATAAAAATTACGTACAGAAACAGAAATACTGGGAAAGCATGACTAATAATTACAGAAAAAGCAAATGTTTGAGGTCCAACTTTGCTCCTAAAATGTGCTAAACAAAATAAAATGTCCATTAGAAACTAAGAAATTGTTCTACATATGGATATGTAATTTACTCAGCACCATTTGTTTAAAAGTCTATCTTCCCTCCAACATATGTTTTTGACAACTTAGTCAAAGATCTACATAGATTTGGCTATGTATCTTCTATTCTATTCCATTGTTCTTTCTGTCTGTTTTTATGCAAACAGCACATTACTATTGTTATTATAGCTCTGTAGTAAAATTTGAGATTGAGTTATGTGATGACTCCATTGTTCTTATTGCTCAGGATTGCTTTGGCTACTCTAAGTCTTTTGTCCTTCCATATGAATTTTAGGACTATTTTTTCTAAGTCTATGAAGATTATCATTGGTATTTTGATGAAGATTGTGCTGAATCTGTAGATTGCTTTTGATAATATGGTCATTTTTACAATATTAATTGTTATTCTGCCTATCCAAGAAAATGGGAGGTCTTTCCATTTCTAAGGTCTTCTTTAATTTCTTTTTTCAATGTCTTACAATTTTCATTATTAAAGTCTTTCACCTTCTTGGTTATTGTTTCATGAGAATATTGTGAATGGAACTGCTCCCCTAATTTCTTTCTCAGCAGGTTTATTATTAGTATATAGAAAAGTTATTGACTTTTGTGTGTTGATCTCACATCCAGCTAAGTTGTTGAATATGTTTGTTGGATTTAGAAGTCTTCTGGTGGAGTTTTATTGGACCTTTCAAGTATAGGAACATGTCAACAGCAAACAGAGATAATTTGACTTCTTCTTTTCCTATTTGTACCTTTTTAATTTCCTTGTCTTACCTGATTGCTTTGGCTAGAGTTTCAAATACTGTATTGAATAGAGTTATGAACATAGACATTTTTTCCTTGCACCTGATGCTAGAAGAAATGCTTTCAGTTATTTTCTGTTCAATATAATGTTGGCTTTGAACTTATCATATACAGCTTTTATCATGTTGGGGTAAGTTCCTTCTAGAACTAGTTTCTTCAATTTAGGTTGTTGGATTTTGTTGAAGTTTTTTTCTGTATCTATTGAGATGATCATGTGATATTTGTCCTTAGTTCTGTTAATGTGATGAATTACGTTTGCTGCTTTGCAAATGTTAAATCAATTGTGCATCCATTTAATGAAACTAACTTGATCATGGTATACAATCTTCAACAGGGGATTGATATCCAGAATATATAAAGAACTCAAAAAATGCTAAACCAGAAAAACAAATAACTCAATCAATAAATGGAAAATTGTTCTAAAAGACATCTATGAAAAGAAGAAATACAAATGACCAAGAAATATATGAAAAAGTGTTCAACATACTTATCAATCAGGGAAAAGCAAGCTAAACTTACACTGAGAATTCATTTCACCCCTTTTATAATGGCAATTACTAAGAATACTAACAATAATTTCCATTGAGGGAATGGGGAAAAAAGGGACTAGAATCACCTTATACATTTTTGGTGGGACTCTACATCAGTACAATCACTTTAAGAACCAATATGGAGATTTCTTAAAAGACTAACAATGAAAGCACTATATGATCCAACTATCCCACTCTTTGCTATTAACCCAATAAAACTAAAATCACCATACTACAGTGATACATGCAGACCCATATTTATAGCAGCACAATTCACAATAGTCAAGTTATGGAACCAATCTAGGTGTCCATCAACAGATGAATGAATTAAGAAAATGTGTGACACATACACAATGAAGTTTTACTCAGTCATAAAGAATGAAATTACATCATTTGTGGGTAAGTGGATGGAACTACAGAACATCCTGCTAAGTGAAATAAGTCAGCCTCAGAAATTCAATGATGGAATGTTTTTTCTCATATGTGGACATTAAAGAGGAAAAAAAATTAAAAACAAAGAAGGAATTAAAAAAGGGAATCTCACAAAAACAGAAGGAAGACCAATATAGTAGAGGAAGGGGATTAGAAGGGAGGAGGAGGTAAGGGAATAGGGGAAAATTCTACCAAATTATGGTATGACCATGTACAAATACACCACAATAAATACAGGTTTCATACATAAATAAAATGCACTAATTAAAATAATAATAATAATAATAACAATAAAGAGGAATCAGTGGAGTACAGCAAGTGGATCAGGGGAAGAGAGAAAGGGAAGGTATATGGGAAAGAGATGAACCAAATTACCTTACGTGAATATACAAATATGGTATAATGAATCCCACTATTATGTATAGTTATAATAGATCAATGAAAGAAGGGAAAAAAGAAAACCAAGAAATTGGATTTTATTCTATCAACCATCAATGATATTATAGAAGTTAGTTAATGTTTAAACATTTGTTTGAAAAGTTCAGGATCAAGTTCACTTTAGAACTGGCCATGACTTCCTGAGGACAAGGTGTAAGCATCAGGATGAGAGAACAGGCTTGCAGGATGGCGGCTCCCTTCCTGCTGTGCTTACATAGTTAACATCCTGCCTAGACACGGGTAAAGGGCAGGCCCAGGTGGCCAGTACATGTTAGCACCTTCCCCCTCGGCATTCTCCCTTCCTTCATTCATCTCACATTTATTGGGCACTTTTTATTCCTACTGACACCTAATAAAAGGTTTTGCACAAGAGTATCTGAAGAAAGTACTCTTGGCTGTTCCTCCAGGGGCCTTCACGTGGTCATTTCTGTGCTGCTCTAAATTTTCTTAGCAGAAAAGTTTCATCTAATAGGCTCTCTTCAGCATTTTCTTGTCTTGAGATTTGGTTATCAAATGGCTTTTGGGAGAAATTAATACCTGCAATACTAGCTCTCAAACGGAACTTTTGAAATCAATGTTAAAAGTTCTCAGATATCATTGGTAATTGCTTAAAAATATTCAATTTCTGTTCAGATGACCATGTTTGCCAAGCAATTCGTTATTAGTACTGTTTACGTCAATACAAAACTGTGACAGGAACAGTGCTATTTCTTCCATTGTTTTCTAGTTAACAATACAAATGCCAAATGTTTGCATGGATAATAATAATAGGCCATGTCCTATTATTATTAGGCAATGCTAGGCACATAGTATGCCCCAAGTAAATACATTCATTGAAAAACAAATCTCTAACATTCAAATCCTACTCACTGGGTCCAATTACTTGTTTCTATTCATAATTGTACAATTAAATCTATACGTACATTGGAAGCTCTTTGAAATATATATAACATGTTTTTTCTTCAAAGTACAATGATAAAGTATAGCATAAATCTTCTAATCCAGACTTTCAGTGATAGCATTTCATGCAGAATTAGAAAATCCTCAGGCAATAATGACTAATAAGGAAGGCATTTCCTGGCAACTAATGATCAGCATAGGGGAGCTCACTCTTGACAGGAAGCCAGCAACCCTCAGCCCAGCTGGCTACTGCCTAAACCGGACATGCCAGGCCTCCCTCTGAGGTTACTGTGTATTTATTTATAAACTGTTAGTATAGTAACAAGAAATGGAAAATGAAGTAATGTTTAGGTGTTGTTCAGTTGAAAATACCTGTGGGCATTATGCTTTCTTAACTGTTGTAATTATATGGCCCAGATTATTCTTTCTCCGTAGGGGTGACATTATATATGTTCAACATTTAGAATTTTGAATGTTAAATGAAGTCTGCTTTTGGAAGCATACAGGAGGTATAAAAGAAATAACAATAACAACGGAAACAATGATAGAGTTAGTACTTACTGAACGTTTATAAGATGCCAAGTGCTACGATAAGCACTATATATTCATTATTTGATTAATTCTCATAATGTATCTTTAAAGTACCATTTTTTCATAAAAATAAACAGAGACACAGAGGGGAGAAAATAACTTGCCCTAAGTTATTAAGAATTACATGTTGGATTTAAGGCAATGGATTCCAACTCCAGAGCCCTTGATACTAACTGCTACTTCCTGTTATTACAGATCCAACAATAGCAAAAGAAGGCAAAAAACATTTAAGTCATTATTAACAAATTGGGAAAACCCCTAAATCTTGCATGCACCATAATCTATTGTTTGCCTATAGGATGGCCTCAAAATTTTCAATAGAAAAATATTTGGAATATATGAAATGTTCTTCAATGAACTGGGAAAACCCCTATTATTGTCTGAATGTGTCTCCCAAAGTTCATGTACTGAAAACTTGGTCCCCCGTTCAACAGTATTCGGAGGTGGGGCTGAAAGAGGGGTGCTGGGCTCAGTGGGGCAGAGCCCTCACTGATGGATTACTACAGGACTGGCTTAGTTATTTCAGGAGTGGGTGTTATATAATTGTTTCCTCTTTTCGCGTGCACTTACCTTCGCACTTTCCACCATGGGAGACCCCAGCAAGAAAGGCCTCTCCAGATGCCAAGCAGATGCCTGCACTGTGTCCGTAGACTCCCAGCCTCCAGGACTGTGAGACAAATCAACTTATTTTCTTTATAATTTACTCAGTCTTGTTACAGCAACACAAAATGCACTAAGATACACCCAACAAATGAGACAAAATAAATACTTCTTTAGATTTAAATAGCAAATTATTAGCAAGGCTGTTTTCATAGTCCATAAATATTCTGAAATTTGTTTCAATGGAAATAATATTCCTGAAACTTATAGTTAAAACTTCGTAAATACAAGTAAAAAGAAATGAGTGTGAACTTACAGAAAAATTTGCCTTCCAGAAATATTTCCTTTACTGTATGAAAAATATATTTACCTTTTTAAAATTACAACACTATCTACTAATTGGCAATTTACTTGAGTTCACAAACTTCTACTATTGAAATGCAAGTTCTCCTGGAGAGTCAAGATAACCTCCTTCTTAGTCACTCACACCAAGGTAAAAATTTTTTTAATGAGCTTTTCCTTAATATCTAGCATAATGTCTAGCTTTGGAATTATTTGCATTGTAAAAGACAGTAGGAATAAAGAATGGGCTGCTGAGTTATTTTTGGAACATGGGAATTTGAGTTACCGTGGCTATTGTGGGACCTCACCACTGGGAACCCTTAACTAGGAATTTGCAAGTAGAAGGGAACCCAGAAATAGAGATTGGAGGGAAAACCTTATCAAATTTATAAATGTTAAGTGTTGTGACTTCCAAATATATTTGAAAGCAAGAGCTTATAATTTCTCCAGGTGGCAGCAGTGCCAATGGATTGAGAAGGTCCCCTCTGACTTGGCCTGGCATTGCTGGAGAGCAGCCAAAGTCCAGATCCATGTTCTTACCACGTGTCCTCTGCCACCTGCCACTTGCTACAGTTCATCAGGTATTCTCAGATGAACCACATTCAAGATCCAAAGTAGTTGGCATGAGAGTTCAACACCTGAGGAACTGGGTTGCCTTTTCTCTGTACCTAAGGCATATTTTAGTTCATTAAAAATTCTTAATAGCCTTACCTTGACTCACAGCAGACTACAATTAAATACAGGATATTGTTTCTTTCTTTTAACCCAATGGAGCATAAGGTATAATGCAAATACATTGGGCCTCTGACTTTACTGTGCATTTTAGCACAAAGAGGACCAGCACTTTCACATTAATGTTTTAAGCACAGGGCTATTATCGTTGGTTGTTGACTTCTACTCTGCTACCATAGACCCAATGGATGAAGGTCACATGCATCACTGTCCATTCTGGACATTCTGGATTAATATGGAAACAAATTTGATGTAATCTCATTTGCTCAATTTCATTTTGTTTACCATGCTTATGATATCATATTATTGCCAAGACCAATGTCAAGAAGGTTTTCCTATGTTTTCTTGTAGGATTTTTTCTATTTCTAGTTTTATGTTTTAAGTCTTTAATCCATTTAGAGCCAATTTTTGTGTATGGTATGAGATAGGCATGCAATTTCATTTTTGTATGTTTTTTCCAGTATCATTTGTTGAAGAAATTTTTCTTTTCCCATTGCTCTTGGTAACCTTGTGGGTTCTCTTTGTGGTTCCTTATGAATGTGAAGATAATGCTTTCTGTTTCTTTAAAATATGCCATTGGGATTTCAATAAAAAGCTTATGGATAGCAAAAGAAAAAAAAATAACAAGATGAAAAGGAAATCCATGGGAATAAGAAAAAAAAAATTGTATGACATATACCCAATTAGGAGTTAATATCTAAAATGTATAAGAAATTTATACAACTTAATATCAAAAAACAAATAACTCAGAAAGCATACAAAGGACCCAGACACTTCTTAAAATAAGAAATTCAGATGCCCAGCATATATAGGGAAAGGTACTCAACATCTCTAATTGTCAGGGACATGCAAATCAAAACCACAATGAATGATCACATCTTACCTCCCACTTTACAATCAAAGACAAGAGATAACCACTGTTGGTTAAGACGACAAAAGGGGACCCATTTGAAATATTAGTGGGCATTTAAATTGATAAAGTTGTAAGAAGCAGTATGAACTTTCCTCAAAAATTAAAAACATTTATTGTTGCTGTATTGTTGCTTGTATTCTTGATAATTGCCATTCTGATTGGAGTGAGTGAAATCTTAAAGTAGTTTTGATTTGCAATTCTCTAATTGCTAGAGATGTTGAACATTTTTTCATATATTTGTTGTTTGATTGTATATCTTCTTCTATGAACTGTCTGTTCAGTTCCTTAGCCCATTTATTGATTAGGTTTTTTTTTTTTTTTTTTTTTGGTGTTAAGCTTTTCGAGTTCTTTATATATCCTTGAGATTAATGCTTTATCTGAGGTACATGTGGTAAAGAGTTTCCCCTATTCTGCAGACTCTCTCTTCACTTCATTGATTGCTTCTTTTGCTGAGAAGAAGCTTTTTAGTTTGAATCCATCCCATTTACTGATTCTTGATTTTACTTTTTGTACTTTAGGGTTCTTGTTAAGGAAGTCAGATGCTAGGCTGACACAGTAAAGATTGGGGCCTACTTTTTCTTCTAGTACACAGTGTCTCTGTTCTAATGCCTAAGTCTTTGATCCACTCTGAGTTGAGTTTTGTGCAGGTTGAGAGATAAAGATTTCATTTCATTTCATTACATGTGACTTTCCATTTTTCCCAGCACCATTTGTTGAATAGGCTATGTTTACAAGCAACAATAAATGCTGGCGAGGATGTGGGGAAAAAGGTACACTCATACATTACTGGTGGCAATGCAAATTGGTGCAACCATTATGAAAAGCAGTATGGAGATTCCTCAGAAAATCTGGAATGGAACCACCATTTGACCCAGCTATCCCACTCCTCAGTTTATAACCAAAGGACTTAAAATCAGCATGCTACAGTGATACAGCCACATCAATGTTTATAGCAACTCAACTCACAATAGCTAAACTATGGAACCAACCTAGGTGTCCTTTAACAGATGAATGGATAAAGAAAGTGTGGTATGTGAGTGTGTGTGTGTGTGAGTGTGTGTGTGTGTGTGTGTGTAATGGGATGTTACTCAGCTTTAAAGAAGAATGAAATTATTGCATTTGCAGGTAAATGGATGGAGTTGGAGAATATTATGCTAAGCAAAATAAGCCAATCCCCCAAAACCAAAGTCCAAATGTTTTCTCTGATATATGGATGCTAATTAACAATAAGCAGAGTGGGCACTAGGGAAGAATAGAGTTATTTTAGATTAGGTAGAGGGGAGTGAAGGGAGGGGAAGTGGTATGAGTAGAAAGGATAGAAGAGTGAAACATACATTATTACCTCATGCACATATACGACTGCATGACCAATGTGATCCTACAACATGTACAATCAGAAAAAATGAGAAATTATGATCCATTTTTGTATGACTTATCAAAATGCATAAATGCATTCTATTGTCATGTATAACTAATTAGAACAAATAAAAAAGTAAAAAAAGAATGGAGACACTGCTCAAAAAGCACTATGGTTAGAACAAAGGTTAAATAATAAAAGAAATATATGATGGTAAGTAGATTTTAGGGTTAATAAATCAGGTTGAAACAAAAAAAATTAAAAACAGAACTACCATAAAATCCAGCTGTCTCACTTCTAGTTATATATCCAAATAAGTCAAAAAAACAGGATCACAAATAGATATCTGCAGTCCCATGATAATTTCAGAATTAGCTCAGATGTGGAAAAAGACAAATGCTTATCAATTATTATCAAATATTCTTAAGCTATTCTATTGTACAAGCTTTACAAAGAAGATCCTGCCATTTGCAACAAGATGGACAGAGCTGGACATCACTATGCTGGGTAAAATAAGCAAAATACAGAGATGTACTTCATGATTTCACTTTTATGCAGAATATAAAATAGACCCATAGAAGCAGTGTAGAACGGCGACTACTGGGGGCTGGGGGAAGGAAGAATGAGATGGTGTTGGTCAAGTGGTACAAAGTTTCATTTATGCAAGATGAATAAATTCTGGAGAGTTAATGTACAGCAGAGTGGAGATCTGTAACTACCATCTTACATACTTGAAAATTTCCTAAGAGAATAGCAATTAAATCTTCCTAGCACATGCATGTGTATGCACACACACACAGGGTAACTATGTGATAGATATTTAATCAGCTAGAATTTAGCAATTGTTTCACAAGGCATAGTAAAAAAAAAAGGTGAATATTAAGATATTAAAGTGAATGTGAGTGAGTTTTTAGAATGACCTTCAAATCCACTCTGATTTTATATTTTCTTACATGGCTATCAAACATAAATTTTAAATAATAGACCTGTTATATAAATACAAAATTAAGTAGCAACAAATTACTTTCCACACCACTCACCAGCATGTCATAGCCCATCATTCAGAATCACTGCACCAACAAGTTAAAAAACTGTCATAAATATCACGTGGATTACTTCTCTACTTTGCAAAATGTAAATTAATCCAGAATTGATGAGTTTGGGGTTGGTCACTGTTAGAGACTAAATAGTACCCCCCCTCCCATTATGTTAAAATTCTACTTCCAGGTATGTCAGAATATGACTGTCCTTGAAATAAGACCTTTAAAGAGATAACTAAGATAATATGAGGTCATATGGGTGGGCTCTAACTAAGACACAGACATACACAGAGGAGAGGCCATGTGGAGACACAGGAAGAAGAAGGCAATCTAAAGTTAAGAAGAGAGGATTCGGAGAAATGAACTTGGCCAACCCCTTGTAGCCTCCAGAACTATGAAAATACAAATTTCTGTTTTGTGCCCAGTCTATGGCACTTTGTTATGGTTGCCCTAGAAAATGAATACAATCATCAAATCTAAATGACCTAAATTGTTCAGACTTCTTCTCTAAATTCATAACAGTTTACAGAAAAAAAAATCAGAAAATCACATAATGTATACCTATACTCAGTCTACTCATTGATTACCTTGAATTAAGTAAAAAGTTCTGTCAGCTTAAATCATCCGTTCTGTAAAATTTGAATTGATTTGGTCTCTGTCCTACTTCAGACAGAACAACTTTACTTTTATTAATATTTTATATGATGGTCTTATGTAAGATTCCACTAGAAAAAGATAACTTCAATTTGCCAAAGACATTTCTGAAAACCACTGAATTAAAGGATTCTTAAGACCACAGCCAAATTCTAAAAATCTACTTGGTAACCAACTATCTGATTTCATTGTCATATGATAATTGTCAATCATCTATCCTGAAATATTCAATTTAACTTTGTGAGTATATGATAGTGTTAAAGTTATTATTTAAGCCACTCAAGTGGAGTTATACCTAGAACTTTATTTCTGAGTTCATTAATAGATATTTTATAATTAATAAATGAGTGGGTATTAGATTCTGTGATAGTTCTTCTTATCCTTATGACTAATTCAAGACAAATCTACAGAGCTGCCTCTCTTTTGTTATGTTTTTCATGCTCAAAATATAATGAGGACAAGGCAAACCTTATAGGGACACTTTAAATTAATGAAAGATTCTTAACCTGCTACTTTCTGAATTTAGTAGGTCCAAGTAAAATTCAAAATCTGCCACCCTCTAATCATCTGTGTCCCTAAAATTATGGATAGTCATAAAATCTAAATAATGTTTCTAGTAGGCTTCTGAATCTCATTCAGCATGTTTTGGCATGATTAAGGAAGCTCTATTTCTATTATTGTTAACATATTTCACAAGTGGTTCTAATGAAATTGGTATGGGGATTGGCTTTGAGGGAACACTGTGTAGCACTGTTAAACTTCCTCCCTACACTCCAGATCAGCAGAGTGACTATTTAAATTTACACCCACCCTCCAAGTAAGTAAAAGGAAGAGAAACATTCTTGCCTTCTTGTCACTAGGATTTCAAATCTGGATATATGCCAATTACAAATATTTCTACCTCCTTTCTTGGTTTTGTTCTTTTATGTTTTTGTCCATATTTTCCCCACCCACAATGATATTCTTAGTTTTAAAAAATATTTTGTTTTAAGGTTGACACAATACCTTTATTTTATATTTATGTGGTGCTGATGATCAAACCCAGGGTCTTATGCATGCTAGGCAAGTGCTCTAGTGAGCCACAACCCCAGCCCATGACATGCTTTTATTATCTAAAATAGAAAGCAAACCAATAAATAGAGCTGCCTCTGGTGAATTCTATGCTTTGGAGTTGCACCATTTAACCCATGAAGTGTGGTCCAAAGCTAACTTCTGTGCCTCTGAGAAGGAGGAAAGGATGCTCTTCTTCCCTCACCCTGCCTCCACTGTGCCCCTGATTGTGTGCCAAGCCCAGTTTCTGGATTGACATCAAATGGTAAGTCCCTAGGG
Organism: Sciurus vulgaris; assembly: GCF_902686455.1. Taxonomy (NCBI): domain Eukaryota; kingdom Metazoa; phylum Chordata; class Mammalia; order Rodentia; family Sciuridae; genus Sciurus; species Sciurus vulgaris. The sequence continues at coordinate 83,968,873 of NC_136473.1, read as the reverse complement.
AGATAAATCAGGTACTCTGTGGTTGTGAGCACATTGAGGAGCAAAAAACAATAACTCACAACAAATATCAGTTTTAACAGTGAGAAAAAATTACTATTTTCCCACAATGCAAGAGCTGTTATTATGAGAATTTTTAAAAAATTTTTAACCAGTTCAGCGTTCCGGTGGTTAAATACATATGTTCTACCTAACCTAAGTCATATTAATCTCTTTTCCTAGTTAACATTTTTTTTAAGTCCCCCTTTGTCATAATGTGTCAAAGAGTTGTTCTCTGGCCAGACTCTAAAAAATATCTGATCATCTTGCCCTGGAACCAGTAGAAAGAAGAAAGGATTGCAGTTCATTATTTTCTAGTTATCAGGATTCATATTTCTTTTAGGTCAGACTCTAAAAATATGTGTGTTCTTTTTAATCCAGTGTTTAGTCATGTACTCTTCCTAATCCCCACTTATTGGCAGACACATTTTGGGGGAAATTATAGTTATCACATTATTTCTCTATCAGACAATTTACAGAAATAATAGAGACCATAAATAAATATACATGTACTTCAATAAATATACAATGCGCTTCTTGATAAAATTCTTTAATTAATAAATTCCCTTTCAAAACAGTAAGCTTACATACTCAATTAGAATGAGAGCTTTTGTGATTCAACTAGGAAATAAATGAGTAATTCATTTACATTTATTTACTGCACATTTTAATCTCAAACTAATTTAACTTCCCTACTGGTTAAAATTTATTGTTATAATCTCATATAAACTTTAAAGCTACCAAAAAATATATTTTGGGAAGATGTTTTACCCTCTGAAGTTGAAAATATATTATAAAACCACATACGGATTTATCACTCTGTTTACCCACACTCTAATAGTATCAAAAGTATTTGACGTAATTATCTATATCTTAGATATATATTCATATATTAGAAACAGTAGTACCAACTCAGAACTTTCAATTTTAAATTTGGCATACATTATTTTAACAAATAAAATTTTGAAATTTTTTCAACATTTCATTGTAAAAGACACAGCATATAGTTTAATGTTTGTGGCCAAAGGGTCAATATAATTATTCCCTAATGCTGTTCCCATGATGTTTTTCTGTGTCTTGAAAACTTGAATAAAATACTATTTTAAATAATATGTTTCTGTGAAATAAATGTTTTAATAACTGACTTCAATTTGTTCATATACATCTTTAGAGACAAATAATCTTGGAAATAATAAAATACAGTTCATTAAACGCATTTTCTAATCCATCTTTATCTCCACAGTGTACTGTTACCAGTCTAAATCATTGTGATTTTATTACAGTTACACACTAAAAGATATACATATTTTCAGTATATAATGACCTCTAAGCCATAGAATTTTGTTTTTCATTTTTTTGTCCACTCATTCATTTATCCACTCAACAAATATTTAGTGCTTCTATTATGCATATTATTCTTTGCAAATTTCTGGATGCATACAAAGAAAAGAAATGGACAAAGAGCTCACTCCATGCTGTCATAATGCAGTAGATGGGTCCACAATTAACCATGAAACAAATTAGTAAACAGCTTAATCAGTAGGTTCTGTATGAATTTAAATGAGGTCCAAAGATAGGATCTGGGAAGGAAATGATGAAAAGTTTGGAAGAAGGGATGTTATCTGCAGTGGAATTTTCAATTCACGCAGGTAACAACAGAGATAAGAAACTGTTCAGGAAAGACATTAGCATAGTAAAAAGAAAGATAAGACTTCATCATGCAGAGGAAAGAAGTGATTTCATTGGCAAAGTTTAGGTCAGTTGGTACAGGATCCTACATACCAATCTAAGGTATTTGATGTTAAAGCCTTGTGTGTGGCCACCAGGATAAGACACAAACTCTTTCCTTGGCTTTCAATGCACCATAAAATGTAGCCTTGACCAACTTTTCCATCAGACCTGTAGGTGCTCAACTAATGTCTGTTGATTTGCACTGAAAGTGAGTCTCCACCGGTGCCTTTCCATATTCTCTCCACCCTCAGTGGATACTTTACTTAGCATTCCCATACTTAGACTGAGATCTGTAGCTGTGCAGCTTTTCCCACATGGATTACTTTTTTCTCTTCCTATCAATTTTAGTTGTTAACATCCTCTTTTCTCACCCTCACTGGTGCATTCTAGATTCACCCAACTAGAAATGTGCTCTGTCTTCTTTATATTCTCTATTATCGTTTTTATTTTTGGTTATTTGTCATATGCTACAATATGGTGCAGTAAAGGTATTTTTAACTTTCCTATAGGATTATAAATCCTCAAAATGCTTAAAAAAAAAAAAAAGGAAAGTTTAAAATGCTGTGCCACTGAATTTCAATTGAACTTCACCTACAGTTATTAACTGAGCATCCTGGGGGTGAGGTTAGATATAAGACCAACACAACAGAAACTCTGAGTTCCAGGGACTTGCAATCCAGCCTGAAGGACAAATACCTCTGCTACTCAGATAGCAGACTCAGTAAGCATAGGAGGAAAGTTCTGGTGTGTGTTAAACCTTCTAGAGAAATTAAAATCTGTACTATAGAAACATAAGAGTTTTTAAAAGAATCCCCAAACTGTTAGCTAGCTCCTCCTTCCAGGAACAGCAAAGGCAATTAAAAAAATCAAAGTTTTGGAGCAAATTCGCCAAAAATTCAATATAAACTAATCTGAATCCTGTGAGTGAAAAGTTATTTGCAAGTTTGCTCTATGAACTTCATCTTTCCTGAGATATTTTTCATTGCCTGTGCCAGGAAACTGGGAAACCGTTTAACTTACTACAAGTGATTGATCCAAAAGTGTGGCAGTGGTCCTGCTATCCAAAAATACCAGGTGAAATAGCAGACTGCCAGATATGCACAGCTGGATATGTTTCGCCTCTACTGGGTCATCCAAGTTTACCACATGTCAGTTCAGCAATTTAAGGTGGATTGGAGATAATCCAGTAGAAAGAAAGGGAAAGTTGTGTTGCTTGCAGTCTGCCGAAGTTCTCTTCCTTGTGTTCTTAATTCATCTCTTTCTCAGATTTTTGTGGTTTGTTTGTCTTTTCAGTTGTGGCAGTGGTTAATACTGCTGATGGGAAAATAATTTGTCCAAACCTGAGCAGATCTTTTAAAGTTTTCAGTTTACTGAATGTTAATCTGCAGGTGCCTAAATATTAGGTACTGAAAATCTGTGTCATCATTGCATAAACTCTTAGGATTTGCATCCATCAATGAGATTTGCCAGGACTTTTTTTTTTTTTAAATCCTTCACTACCCACTCAGAGTGGCTAAATTTAGATGTGTTCCACTGTCTGCTTCACTCATTTAAATTACAAGTTGACCTACAAAATACAGACTTATAAGAGGATCTTTAGATCAAGTGATCTTAAACATCTGTAAGAAATCTGAATGTTTTAAAGTCCTTAATGAGACAAGAGCAAGGCCCAATTTAAAGGTAAAGGGGAAGTTATTCTGTCTGTTATTTCCCCAGGTCTGGAGGTAAGAAAGGGGGTCTACTTGCTTATAATTCCTCTACTGTAACATTAATCTGTTTCCTTAAATATTTGATTTCTTTTTCTAAATTAAGCCATCATTTTTATTCCATTACATTTAAGCTTTTACCACCCTCCTCCCTGCAAAAATCTTCTAACCTTGACTTTTTGTTTCCCCCATCAGATTTACAAGCATAGAATGGTGATACCTGAATTTAATTGTATAGCCAAAGTTTAGAGCAGCTTATTTGCTATTCTCATATAGAGATATAGAAACCAGGCATGAACTGTAAGAGAGCTCTGGGCTAGGAGTCTAGTAATGTTGCAGCTTTTCCAGGAACAAAACTATACAAATTTTGGCAAGATGTTGAGATGCATAGTGTTGAGATACTCTCAAATTCAACCCTTCTCTATCATTCCCCTGAAACGAACCAGAGAAGCACAGTTCTTTTCCATATTTGAAATATTTCAGTATATAAAATGTAAAGAAATATCCAAAGAGTTCTGAAAATTATAATACCTTTTAATGGCATACTTAAACAAGAGTAACACGTATGTAGAAGTATACCAACTCTCTGGATTACTTCACATGAAAATAACACCAAAATTCTTAAAATGTAGGCTGTTTGTGAGCAAATGATTGTACCCTCAGTTTGGGTTCTGCTTCCCATTGACCCATTTGTCTTCCTTTGGGTACCGTTTTGTAAGTGAACTTCCTGATTCTAGATTTGTCTCTACTTTGGAACCATGTCTAATGCTGATCCAATCCTATGACATAAGTGTAATTGACACTTTTCTTAATTTTTGCCCTATAACAACCACGATGAACCATACACTATAGTTTTCCGATTATCTCATTGTTTCACATATACATCTTTGGACAAGTTGCCTCTTCTCCCCAGAATTTTTTCCACCATGTATTTTCTTCTCTTTGAGACTCAAGACATCAAGGTCTAGATGATACCTTCCCTCACATGCCATTCTGTATTAGTCCATTTTCTGTTACCAATAATATGATACCACAGACTAGGTGCCTTATAAAGATAGGAGGAGGATTTGGCTCACAGTATGGAGACCCAAGTTTGAGGGGCTACATCTGATGAAACCCTTTTTCTGGCAGAATCCCAAGGTAGTGCAAGTTGTCACATGGTGAGAGACAGGGAACTTGTGTGTGTGTGTGTGTGTGTGTGTGTATCTTTTGATTTCTCCTCCACTTCCTACATTGCCACCAGAGTTCATTCATGGGTGATATATCTTAACAATAATCTAATTCCAATTTCCTTCTAAAAGACCTCACCTCTAAACACCATAATCAGATTATGTTTCCACACTTAATGTGGAAAAAATTCACAATGTTTTTAAACCAAGTGCAAGTATCAGGGGAGCAAACCATATTTAAAGCCTGGTACCATTCTTAGCAAGGCCAGGTACATATTCTCCAAATGTAATCTAGAAGCACACGTGTCCATATATTACCATACCACCCTAAATTGTGATTGACTGGCCAGTTATGTATCTTCAAACGAATTATAAATTTCTTAAGAAGTTTAAGAAACTCTTGTCTTCAGTCTCTCTGGCCTTATAATTTTGTTGTGACTGTCATTAATAAAGATGAATAAATATATGTTAATATATATAGAAATTTTGAGATATCTCAAGAATGCATTGTAGCCTCTTCTACCAACCTTTATCACCTTTGAGATAAAGTGAGCTATTTGGAAGGTCTGCAGAGTCAGGTGTAGTTTTGGGATCAAAGAACAATATAAGCATTTTATTCCTATTTTTTCTTCAGTAAAACCTCAGGTAACTACAGTTTTTTATTGTGTTGTTTTCACTTTAATTGTTACATATAAAATTAAATCTTAAAAAGATAAAAAGTAAAAAAATAAAATTAAATTAAATCTTGTCTGTACTTCATTATCTATGTTCTGGTTGGATCTCTTCTGAGAAAGAATAAAAGCTATCCGAAGCTACATTGTATGCATCATGCACCCCATGTAATTACATGTCTTTAATTAGCACATGTGTCTTATGTTCCAGAATAAAATGCCTTTGATAAATCTATAATGAACAAAGGACTTTAGCAAACGTATATGAAAAAATATGTGGAAATGCAATAATTGAGTTGTTCGTATTTACCATGTTGATATCACAACCACTATGCTTTTTGTTAATGGCATTCATTAAAATATTTGGTGGCTAAAGAGAAAATATGGATAAATAGCCATAGGATGAAATGGATGATTATTCACAAATTAAATTACATAGCAAGAAGAATCTTACTGAGCCAACTCATTTCCCCCAATCTGATTCATGGTCAGAGCCTTGGGAATTTCTTCTTTAACTGCAGTACGTTCATCTATACCAAAAGGCAGATTTTACTGAAGATCAGAAATTCATTCAGGGGCAAGAAATGAATGATGACAACGTAAATTGTTAGTTTCTCTCCAAGGAATTCATATTTTATTGGGATTGATGTCTTAAACTAAATGTAAGAATCCAAGAAAAAAGGGTAGCATTTTAAGAATTAGAGAGCCAAGAAGGAAAAGTGTGTGTGTGTGTGTGTGTGTGTGTGTGTGTGTGTGTGTGTGCATGTGCACATGCGTGCATGCACCATGTGCAGCAGCTTAAAATGATATAGTTTTTTATGTTGTCTATATGCAATACTGGTGCGTGGAATTTTTCTTCTGACAAATTAGACTGAATCTCTTAAAGCACCTGAGCTAATCTCCTAATTCCCTGCATGCTCCAATGTTGCTTGGCACATCATAAACATGCAATAAAATTACAGAATTAGTTAATGATTACAGTCTATCGAAAACAACAATGGTCAGGAAAAAGTTATATTCTTCTGCTTCAAAATTCATATCTTAACATTATGAGCCTTATTTTGTTCTCTTACTGAGAGAAATATCAAGGCTAGAGACTGAACCACATGAATTCTCAAGATTTCTTTTCAACTTTTTTATCGCCACAGCAATAAATTGGAATAACCCACTGCTGTGAGTTGACCATGACCTCAGCATTGACTCATCTCGGGATCCTCACAAGCATTGCCGACTTACAGTGTTAGAGGATCCAGATCAAGTACATTCAAAGTCCCCTCAATCAAACAGAGGGTTGACTACCTTTAAGATTCAGGTTTTGATTTCAACAGGGAAGAAATTATTTCTGGCTCTACTTGTAAGGAAAACCAAAAAGCTAAAAATGACAGGGAGGATGACAGAATATAAATATCTTAAAAACATTTATAAGCTATAAGATTGCATCTTGGCAAGACCAGCTTTTCTTTTACAATAGTGGGAGATGTTTTGTAGCATTCCAAGCTGGCTCTGTAAAGATCTGTTCTCAGTATTAACGCGTCCTTTGGGAATGCCTGAGCTGATGTTTCCCACATTGATTCTCATGTCATTGAACCCTTCTTCTGTGCCTGCAAAGCAACCTCACATGCACAGGGAAATGGGCCTCAGGAACAAAAGTTGCAGATACCATGACCAAGATCAAAGAGTCTCTCTAGTCTTGAGTGAAAAACAGCAGCCTGGCATTTCTCTAGAATAGCTCTGGCAATCACCAGGAAGGGAGGGAGGGAGAGACATCGTGAGCAACAGTAGCCAATGGCGTGCAAAGAACTTGAGAGATGCGGGAAATGCCAGGAAAAATACAAGCTCAGGATACTACTTTGTACTTTATGGAGTCATAAAAGCTTTATTCTGAAAAGTTCAAAGCCCTTGACAGACATTTCATTAGTCCTCCCTCTCTCCTTTGAGGTACACAGGTGGCAAGTGTAATTATTGTCATTTTTATGAATGGGAAAAAATGAAGCATGGAAAGTTAAGTAACACATCCAAAGTTACATGAAAGCACATACACAGAAGACTACACTAACCCCTCACTGATGCTTCCTGAGATGCCTTATGACCTTTCTCACTGTGTTGGTCTTATATCATGCTTTTTCCTAAAAGCTACTGCCTTAAAGGAACTCTTCTATTCCTTAGTACATGCTGTTTCCAATTTTCAATAAAATAAAGAGGAGGTGGTTAAAAGAAAAAGCACACTAGGTCTTGGCTTATGTTTCAAACAACCAAATCATTCTTTCAATGCTACTGATATAACATCATATATCAAATTTATTATATTTTGTAACAAAACTAAAAGCTGGCTTTCTTGGTGCCATTACTTCATCTTAAGCCTTCTTTTAAATCCATATTGCTCAGATACACACTCAGATTCTAAAATCTATGTATATATTAAAATTAACTCTTCACAACACTGTTAAGTGGTCCCTGAAAAGATGAGTCATATGACTCCCTGGAAGTGCCAAGAAAAGAGTAATGACCTCTCCTTCCTCTTGACAGCTGGCAGGGAATCACCAAGTGGCGATGTTGGAACCATTCACTGGCACTCCACCTCCATGTCCTGAAAAGACATCTTGGCTTGGCGGCTCTTCCAGTTGAAACATTAAAAAAAAATAAATAAAGTGGTAATAGCAACCAAATGGAAAAAGCTGAAAATTACTAGAGAAGGGGAAAAATTTTAACTTCTAAGAAGATATTAGAAAGTGGAAACTTTACAAAATCTCTCTTTGCCAATGAGGTTGTCCAAAAATCAACCAAATTTAGTATAGAATAATAACCAATTTTGTGCATGAATCAGTGATGATGTAAGATGGCACCATGGAAGCATTACTGAAGTTTTATTATTATTATTGAATTTACCTTCAAAGTAAGCCTTCAGCTTGAGGCTTTCCACTGCATTTCATTATGTAATGCCATGTTGACTTGGTACATTGCCGAAGATGTGAATCTAATACAATTTGATTCATTATGATGAGACTAAAATGAAACATACGAATTTTTTCATGCCACTTTCTCATAAGCACAAGGTACAATAAATAACCAATTTGAATATGAGAAGAGTGGTAAGTTTGAGACTTAAAGAGACCTTCTAAAGACTATTTTTCTGCATCTACCATATGCAGTTTATTTAGGGAATTAATGTTATATAGCTAAACCTCTATCTCTCTTAGCTAAAATATCAGAGTTGAAAATTAAATGTTTGGTTACCTCATGAGGAAAATTTAATGGAGTTTACACTGCCTGCTAACATGGAGTGCTTTTTCTCCATCTGCCTCTGTAAATGTACAAAGTGGAAATCATTACACCAAAAAAATAAATAAATAAAAGGAATTGGTTTAGCTTTATCCCATAGGTTACTAATCACTCTCATATCAATCTATGAACATACTTTCATGTTATAACCAGACTTTCCCTTTGTCTTTTGATATTCTAAATAAACACAGATATCTAAACACTCAGACTTTGAAGCTGGTTTTAGACTATTAGTATGACTGTCAAATATAACATTGATTCATTAATAACTCCCATATGGTAAGAATTTTTTTCTAGACCTTGAACATCTTTCAACTGTTGTAGCTAATTGTTGTATTGAAATAATTTTTCTTGATTATCCTTACCTAATTCCTCCATATAAGATTGTACTTACTTATTTTACTGCTTAAAAATTCACAATGCTTTGGAGTTCATTTTTTCTGCAAGAAAGCTCTTCATTCCTGTGGGAGGGACGTGCAGTACTTACATTATAAAGCAACTGTGAAACAAATGTAATACTTTGTGCCCAATTATAAAGAGACCTGCAAAAATCTAATTTCCTGGGCTGATTGTTAATAGTACCTATTTCTACACTTACTACATTTCATTATACTTTCTTTTTTTCTAATAAAACGTTATCTAGACAGGATGTGGTGGCACACACCTGTAATCCCAGGCTCAGGAGGCTGAGGCAGGAGAATTGCAAGTTTGAAGCCAGCCTCAGCAACTTAGCAAATCCCTGCCTCAAAATTAAAAATAAAAAAGGCTGGGGATGTGGCTCGGTGGTTAAGTATCCCTGGGCTCAATCCCTGGTACTAAATAAATAGATAAATAAGTAAATACATTGACACATTATGAAATACATAGCATATTACTAGCTTTTGATACATGATTCATAGTAGTAATGTGTGTTGTGTTTATATTAACACTACAACAACTACTATTTATAATAAAAGGCTTATTTGTGAATGATATGGCTCAGAAATTTAATTTTTTATATGATTGACAGGTGGGAAATGCTTGGTATTTTTAACAACCTCAACATCATGAAGGTAGCATTTTGTTTGTTTTGTGCCTTCATTTCTTTCTGACATTCCTAAATACGCAGCCATGGGAACCATTGCATCTTCTGTTTGTATCTCCTAATATGAAATATCACTTTCATGGGAGATTTCTCCACTCTAAAATTTGGCAGAAAACGTGATTGTCTAACATACTTCTCCTGGAATCCACCCCCACTACTATCATATTTTTACTTTGCTGGTTAATTCTACTTGATGGGCTATCTCGCAAGCACTTTGCTGGTTAATTCTAAATATTATTTTTTATCGAGAGCTACATGACACAAAGGAAGGATGGCTAATACATTTGTTTTAACTGTACTTTATCAGCAGAGAATACCTATAAAAACTTTCTTTAGAAGAACCACAAGATTATGCAGAATATCTATGTTTAAAGGACATAGGTTTAGGAAAGAGAAACGCCAACTATTTTCTTCCTAATCAGGATGTATCTTCACTTCTTGGTAAAGAATCATTCTCAGATCTCACTCTTCAGTGGAAGTTGGATATCAATATGTATTGAATTGCAACCAAGTTCAACCTCTCAAGGTTAACCTAGTGTCACATTAACAGATCTTCATGTATTTCCAAGGTAAAAATTTTAGCTGTAAATGATCCATAGGAAAATATATTGCTCACCACTCTATATAAAGAAATACTAGAATAAGTTTTAACTCAGTTTCGAACCTTTAAATTTCTAGGGACATATATATTTTTGTGCTTGGTAATAAATGTGAAAAATCACTTTGTGGATATTTTCTATTATAACTCTAATAAAATGTAATAATCTGTTTCACTGGGAAACAATTTAAAATCTGAAGCATGTCAAGTATGATATTCAAAATGTATTAAACATAATCCATTCTCTGATTCAGGATGTACTTCATGACTTCACAGTGCCATCTGGTCATGTTTATGAACACAGATATAAAGTATGGTCCTGACACTGAACAGAAAACAGTATGCAGAATTATTAAGTGCTGAAGCCAGACATCTGTGTTGCTTTTCTGGCTTCACTATTTATGTCAACCTTGTTCCTCAGTTTCCTCATCTGTAAAATGCAGATGGCAATAATATCACTTACTGTTCTGATAGCATCATTTAGCACACAGTTAATGCTTCATAAGTATTAGTCACCATTGTATTGTCATTGTTATTGAAGTATAGAAAAATTGACCTAAAATTTTTTACGACTGAAAGACAAACTTTGAAGTTTCATGATTTTGTGTGTGTGTGGTGTGTGTGTGTGTGTGTGTGTGTGGTTTTGATAGTGTATTTAAGCATGTGTGTTTATTTTGACAAATCCACATTTTTACCTATTTTCTTATCATGTTTTCTTATGACTAAAAAAAATGAAGTCCTATATGCATTTAATATTTGAGCTGTTCTAGATGGTTTACTATTTGTTTTGTTTCTTCCATGTCTTCATTTGTACTATGTGCAGGACAAATATTGATTAAATAATGTCATGCCTTTAGCATTATTTGCTACCATTTAAAAAAAATAAACAGGCAGTTTTAAATAACATCTGCTGCTTTTTATAAAGAAATTTTCTTTTAAAAATTTCAATTGATCCTCTTTCTTAAATTCCAGAGGATTTACTGTTTTCATACTTCATCAAGTGAGATATTGTTTTATGTGTTCTACTCCAACAGGAGAAGAATTTTAGTTTAAATTTTGTGTTGGGCAGTGCATGTGTAAGCTGAGTGGGATTTTTACCCTGCTTGGAAGCTTTGCTGAAGTGTGCTGAGAATGAGATTAGAACTGAGTTCTGTATGCTTAATGAGGAACAGATTTTGATATCAACATAATTCTGTATTTGGATATCCTTGATCTAAGACTACTAAAAGGAATAATTGTGCTTATAAGCCAGTGACTGTGAAAGATGGGCAAATTGAAACTTAAAAAATAATCACTAACTGGAAATATTCAAAACAATTTGAAAAAAAATAGATTATTTAAGTGTGAAAACATTTGACTTTTTTTTCTCTTGCCAGTGTTTTTTCTCATAACTGTCAGCATTAAAAATCCTGACATTCTATAAAATTCTGAAAAGAGCACAAGGAGTCTTAGGGGTACTGAATCTATAATGCTAGATATGTAGGTTTTGATAAGCAAACGTTTTGTTGGCTAACCACATCAAATCAAAGCTGTGAACTTAGCCAATTACTAATGATTTCAAGGAACATGTATGAGATCATTGTATGCAAATATCAAAGGGTTTAGGGCTTAACCCAGTCCCCTTGAAGGTAGACAGCAAACCCTATCTTGGCTGGGTCCTCCAGTTAGTTTCGTGTAAATATCAAATCTGTCCAGCAGCCATCCAAAAGAGAAACATGCATCTCGCTTACAGTTAGCAGTACAGCTACCTTGGAATGGAGGAAAGGCAGCAGGTTCATGTTCATGTAAAATCCTCTGAGACTAACCTGAACCAGTCCCAAAGACCTTTGGCTTTGGGAATGCTGAACCATCTAACAGCCCTGCCTCTCCAAGTGCTGTTTCTGGGAAAGCCTGAGAAAATTAGTTGATGAGACAGTGAAATGCTCAGAAGCACTTCTCTTGGATCCTGCATTTATGGGAGTGGGAACTAAACATATCTAAGGAGTGGGAAATGCAGCTCTGCTGCTGGTAATGCTGGAACTCAGCTGTGAGCAATTAGGAGTCTTTCAAACTGAAGGCACTCAGAATTCCATGATCCCTGGGAGCAGGGAGCTTGTAAATGTGCACTATTCATAAGGCATTTCGAGTGCACACCTTTGGAATCAAATAATCGGAATCTCTGTAGGACAAAATAATGGATTCACAAGTGGAATGTCCTAATTTGTACTTTAATTGTTTTGTGAATAGAATATGAAGGTGACTTCTCTTGATTTTTAAGCCTATTATATATAAAACTATAAGGATTGGATGGCCATGAATACAAGGTAACCTCGCCCTCCTTACGTACAGCAATTATCTGTGCAAAGTAGAAAACCAGTCTCATGATATTATTCTTGTTTATGTCTGAAACCAATTACTAATGTTATTCAAATATAACGTCTTAGAATGAACCACTACAAAAAATTGATCTGTTAATAACTTCATAAAACATAACTTTTTTCTGCCCCAAATTAAAAACTAAAGGTACATGACATATATCATGAAATGACCTGTTTTAACTAAAATATTTTTGAAGAATTAGTATTTAATGAATTAGGGCTCAGGAAAATAGTGAAAACATTATCCATAGTTTGTGACTTATTCAAAGTTCTGGAAGAAAGGGCTAAAGAAAGTAATGACTTTGGTGTATTATAGATTATCTTTAACCCAGCAGTTTTTAAAGTCCTGGCTGCTTTAAAGAAAGCAGCACCCAAGTTGGGCTTGGTGGCACAGGTCTGGAATCCCAGCCACTCAAAAGGCTGAGGTAGGAGGATTGGAAGCTTGGGGTTAGCCTGGGCAATTTAGCAAGACCCCATCTCAAAATAAAAAATAAAAAGTGCTGGGCATGTGCTCAGTGGTAGAACACACCTGGGTTTAATCCCCAGTACCACCAAAAGAAAAAGAGGAGACGGAAGGAAGGAAAGAAGGAGGAAGGAGGAAGAGGAGGAAAAGAAGAAGAAAAGAAAAGAAAAAAAAAAACAAAAACGCATGACTGCCAAAGGGCAGAGCTGGGATTTGGGCTGGGGTCTGGCTGACTCCAAATCCACCCACACCTGCCTAGGGCATCTCTCAGAGGGAGTCAAGGCACTGATGAAGGGCACCTGGAAAATTCATTGTCCCTCCTTTTAAAGTCGCTTATATTTCATGTATTTCTTAAAGGACTGAGTATGTAGTTCAGTGATGCTGTACCCCTGAGTTCAGTCCCCAGGACTTCAAGAATATAAATACATACATACATAAAATAAGGAAGCACCCACCATAAGTGCCTTTTATTCCTCAATTTTTAAAAGAAACTCCATGCTCTTCTTCTAAACAATCTCCAAGCCCGAGCGTGCACTCTTCCTCTTAGGACATGAGCTTGCTCCCCAAAATATCTGAAAAACATAAATGTTTCGGAACTTTTTCAGCAGAAATAAATCCCTGACTGTCATAAAAACATCATGAGCTCAGCCAAGCCAGGATCAATAGCAGCTGCTTGGGGGCAAATAGATTTATCAAAACCATGAAGCCTCCTTGTCATGCTCCCAGGAGGGAGCACCTTCCGTTTCTGTAGAATTTACATAATCTGCGTATGCCATGAGGGTATCCAAATGACATATTCTTAACATTTAAAAAATGATCTACTTGGTTCCCTCCACATAGAAAGGGAAAACCTTTTTATTTCCTGCTTATGTGCTTAAGTATAATTTTAATTCACCTATTACCTTTCTCTTCCATTCTTCAATTCAATTATTCAGGAGATGCATTAATCTGGGCCTCTGTTTGTGCTCTAATGCTTTTCTGATGGGTTTCCTCTCCACAGATGCCTTTTTAAAGGCTGCATTTTTATGTACCCCTTTTAGACAACTTCTGATATAATTTGATGGCAGTACAACAGGAATCCACTGGAGATATTCCCCATATACCTGGAGAAGAACCAGCTTCAGCATTAACCCCATGCCTTCCCTGCCACCAATTTTTTAGTACTTAAGTGACATGATGGTGACAGTGACAGTGGTCACACTGATTCTTCTAACCTCAACAAAATTGCTCAGGGTGAGACAAATCCCATAAGAGGCTGGAGAATGTGGAAAACGCTTTTGCGGGGTTCTTCCAGTCTCCCAGAAAATCCTCTGGTTATGGTGGTTGACTGCTAGCAGCCGTCGCTAGGGTTGTCTGTACAGAGAATAATGTTTATAACATTAAGTTATCAAGCAAAATTGGCTACTGGGATCAAGATCCTATTCCTAGAATTTGGCTAGGTACTACAGCCTTTTCTACATTGACCCAGTAAGATAATCATAAAAATACTTTCACAATTGCCTTTATTGGAGCCAGTCTAAAATATATAACAGGATACTTCCATGTCACTAACTAAACCCCCAGGCTGCATTTACCCCAGATTGCCCAAGTGACATTTTCCTCTCATCTGCGGAAGCTGAATGCATTTTTTTTTTCTGTTTATCTCAAACTTCTCATGTTCTTTTCTTGTAATCATTCACTTTTTTTCCTCCTAAGGTTGGAACTAAAACTCCTCCTATCCACACATTCCTCGATTTCCAAGCACGCTACAACTTTTGAAGTGTCTCCCCTGTGATTCCCTCCACTCAGGTCTATGTCCATAAGGAAAGATCCCCCATCAATTCTTCCTGTAACTTCAGTACAATACTTGCTTCCTAGATGCCTACTAATAGTGTTATCTGGAGACACATTTTTAAATCTCTGATTCCACAGATTCTGTACCCCAGTGGACATAGGTTTTTTTTTTTTTTTTTTTTTTTTTTTTTGGTAGACATACAGTCAACACATCACCTTAGAAAATTCAAGAAGACACTGATATTTCTGTCTACAGTGGGTATAATATTGCCACAACCACCCAGCCTCATTTGGACATATGCAGTACTCAGTCTTCAGCACATATACAGAGCGCACCCAGAGTTACCAATAGCACAGGACATGCTGTACATTTTAATACTGAGTGGCACCAACAGGTCCATGTGTTAAAGACTTTGGTCCTCAGGATGGCACTACTGGAAGGTGGTGGGACCTTTCACGTCCGGGTCTATGGAAGGTCCTTATGTCGCTAGGGGGTGAGTGCTCAAAGGATTTTGGGACTATAGCCTCTTCCTCCTATTCTTTGTGTCTCGGCTTATGAGGTAAGTGGTTTTGCTCTGACCTGTTTTGCCACAATCCCAAATGGTCATGAACTGAGGTCTCCAAAATTGTGAGCCAAAATAAACTTTTCATCTTTGTAAGTTAATTATCTCAGGTATTTTGCTATACCGATAGAAAGCTAACTAACACCAGAGGTTATTGTCTGCTATGAAAATAATGTTAATTTGTTCTGTAAATAGAGTTAAAGCTTTTGTGGTTTTGTCTTGCTACTTGCAGGTGGTTTTGACCCCACTATCACAATCCCCCATATCTCTGTTATATAAATGACTTTGCTTGGACTGTAATTACAACTTCTTAGCTATTTAAAATAATGCTGCTCAAAGGCTTTTGGTGTGTCTTTTTAGTCTAGATTTGGTCTTTGATTTTCCAAATTTAAGGCACAGTTGTTTGCTTTTTGGGTCCTATTTACATGTGTATGCTCCAGCAGAATTTAATTGTTGACAGTAGTCTATTAAGGTGGGTAGACTATGTACATTCCAGAGCTTTGTAGTGGGTGGTCATTGGTTGTTGAACATATTAAGATTATGTTGAGAAAACATCTCAAGAAGCAGCAAATGGCATCTGTAACAGATCCAACTCTTAAACATTAAAGAACCACTTAATCCATAATAGTATTAAATCTGGTCTCCTGCACGCTGTTCTTTACACTATGGTTTTCAGAGTCTTTATTTGTGCTTATTTATTAGCGTTCTTCTAAAGTGGATTCTGTGTGATTGTAGCTCTTGTTGTAAGAAGCCTGACATAAACTTTGTTGCCTGTAACACATTTAGGGTGTTTTGACCAAAGAAAAATGAAAAGAGAGGGGAAGACAGAAAATCCATGATATGCTGCATGTGCTTTTCTCTTTCCTTACAGGGGCATTTAAGGGTTTTCCAATCTTGAGACCTTTACACAACACTGCATGTATGCTTACCAAAATGCTAAAGAGAGGCTGAAGTCTGTGGCAGGCACATACTCTGGATGCCTTGTGTTAGCTTAATCATGATACTACAAAATAACTGCAAAAATAGGTAATTATGTGATCATTTCAACTCTTTTTCCATTATTCATATGATATACTGGTTGAAATTCGTCTATAAGCCAGACATGTACTAGGTGCTGGGGAAACAGAGGAGCTGGGTTGGGATGGAGCAGACTCATCTTGCTGCATATGGGAAAGTTTCAAGGAAAAGAAGGAAACTGAGCTAAACCAGGAAAATGGAAGCTCTAAGGGAGAAGGAGGTGGGGAGAGTAGAGGAAAATATAGACCAAGGAACAAGTATAAAATCTCAGCACAACATGTGTTAAGGGATAAAAGCAATAGCAGTGATTCTATTTATTGATTGTTTATTATGTACCAGTCTCTGCTATAATTACTTTATCAATATTACTCACTTAAAATTCTTTGGGGGGTAAGGTAGAATATTGATGATAGATTGTGCATATATATGTAATTCTTACAACAGCTATACAAGACAAATAAAATTATCTCATTTTATAGATAATAAAACCAGAGGGGGGGATATAGCTCAGTTGGTAGAGTGCTTGCCTTGCAAGCACAAGGCCCTGGTTCAATCTCCAGCACCGCAAAAAAAAAAAAAAAAAAAAAAAAACAGAGGTACTAAGAAACACATCTAGTGCCTGTTAAAACTGTCTCCTAAGTCCATGCTCATCTCTCTGTCCCCTACCACACTTCTGTCAGACTATATTCGTAATCATCTGTAGAGCAAATTGTAATTTCTTCAAAGAAATTGAATTCATGTCATATAATAACTTCCAGTTCTCAGATTGACTAAAACTGGACACATTTAATGATCATAATGTCTTCTTAGAAACTCCTTTTCAGTTCTGGGTCAAATACAATACTTAAAAGTTCTAAGTAGACCTTTCAATTAAAAGTAGTTTTGCTAATTCAAAGACTGTCCTCATCCCCTGCCAGCACAAATAAACAGCAAGGTCCAGAGCTTTACAGCAGACAAAATCTGAGAAATAAGATAAAAGCAATTAGCATGACATTAAAACAAATGCTGTGAAAATGTATTAAGTAAATTCCTTGTGTTAAATTCAAAATATAAAACTAAATAATTCAAATAATACATTGGCAATAAATCCAAATGCTTCTTTTCATAAAATTTTATAAGGACCAATTACTTCCTCTCTTGGGGATTTAATCTAAGGACAACGCTGCTACAAATAAATAAATAAATAAGAACACAAAAAATAAGAACAAACTATTATGTCTAATATTAAAATATTATACATAAATTAAATGTTTAACAATGGATGAGCAATGAAATGATAGCTGATCCTCCCCTACAGGTTGTCCCTCTGAAAGAATTTACTTAGTTTTAAAAAAAAAAAAAACCTAAGATATGGTAATAAAACAAAGGAAGAACACTCTGTATTTTCAATGTAATATTGGATTATTGTTGAAAAGACTCACCCAAAAAGTGCCTCTGAGTGGCTCACATACATTATTTACCATGGCTCACATTCCCTTAGAGTACATGTTAACTTAAAGATGTGTGTCCTATCATGATGGTCATTAATTAGTTTGGTGTCTAACCTAGCAATCCTATGCCAGCATTTTTTCTCCATTTCTAAATAACTCCTGTCTCTCCAACTATTTCCTTGAACTGACTATCCCCTCTTGCCGATTTTCTCATTCATGGTATTTATATGAGAGTCTTATTTTTAACTTCTTGAAAAATATCTTCTGACACAGTAAATGTCACCAATTATTTAAACCAAAAATCTTGACATCATCCTTAAACTTCTCTTTCTCTTACATCTTGCAATTAACCTATTAATAAATCTGGTTGCCTCTACTTTTAAATTCCACCCCTTATCTGTCTCTGTGGCCAACCCCTTAACCAATATTAAACAGGTAGGTCAGATTGTCCCCTGTTCTTAAACTTCAAAAGGCTCCAACCGACTAGTAAATACAAAGTCTTTAACATGTGTCCTCAGCCCCAGGCCTACAGGATGCCCTGACAGTGACACCAACTCATTCATAACTCTCTCATTGGATCAAAATATTCCACCTGGACTCACTCCCCCCCTTCCCCCCGCTTTAATGTCTCTAAATATCTCCATCTAGGAGAAATCTAAAACATCTCATCTTGAATAGTCTCCCACTTACTGATTTTCCGTGATTGAGTTTTTCTTCAAAATTCTCATTACTACTCCTCATCTCATTAAATATTATTTTATTTATTTTCTACCCTCCCCATCAGATCTGGTGATCTCTGGTGTATGCCCGGGACCAAGAGCAGTGCCCAGAATGTGGCATGTATGAAATAACTTTTGCTGAAGGATTGAATCGGGAGCTTACCAGATGACAGGATAATTTTGCCACCATTACAAAGTTTGAAGATAAAGTGAAAGTATCCATGATATTTATAGCACCTTAAATAAAAACTTATAAAAATGTCTAAAAATTATATTGCTAGTGGTTTGAACATTCCTATGCTTGCAAAAATAATATAAAATGGGAACATTAAAATTGCTTTCTAACAGCAGAAATAAGATGATTCCTATTTTTCTGTTTCTTGAATCTTCTTGTATTGTTATAGTGACACTTTCCCTTCAGAAAAATCATTATATAATCATTATATATGCCTTATAAAGAAAAAAATATCCGCAGGATGGCATCACATTCTTGAGTTTTTCTTTTTCTTTCTTTCTTTTTTTTTTTTTTTTTTTTTTTTTTTTGCCTAGTTTCCTTTCTGTTTCTTCAGTGTGGGATGCCTTAGGCTACCTATGCCTATTACCTAGGACTTCCCTTGGAAATGCTTGAAATCAGGGTGTTTTTTACCCTCTGCCTTTTTGCCATTCTTAAATTCCCTTTCCTTGATCCTTCCCAGAAAATATTTATCCCTGTTCTTACCATGAATTCCATTCTGAAAATATTAAAAACTGAATTTTTAGTAACCTAATGGTATTTTCACTTAAAAGGAAAGCCCAAATCTTAAAATAAAGAATTGACTTTTAAAAGACAGAATTTGACTTCTTAGCTTATTAAATAGAGGGTTTGATTTCAAGGACACTCTTCTGTACCTCCACCCAGGTTAGAGTTTTCTCCTTAGCTGCTTGCCAATCACACTGGCTGTGTATGAAATATAAGCTTATAACCTAAATTAGTCTCAGGTCCAGTTGAGAAGAGAACAAGCAGGGTATATTTAGTAGCCATGACTAGTCTCCCAATTTGTGATTCACATAGAACTTAAACTTCAGGCATGCAAACATGTCAAAATATTTTATTTTTGACAAGCAATACTTTCCAGAGAGGTGCCTTGTTCTAGCCAGTCAGTGTGGTCTTGAACTATAGTGTCATTTCTGGCAAGAACTTTCAAGCCTGCTTAATGTTAGCATCAATTGCCATAATACACTTTGACACTATTTGGGATTTTATACTAGGTAATCTAACCTCTCTCAAGTCAAAATTGAAGCTCTAAGAATACCTTAGAAATTGAAAAAGTTCAAGTATAATCTTGTGTCTACTTGACCCATACTTTGGTTCTTCATATACCACAATTGGTTTGGTTAAAAAATGTGTGGCTCAAATATTTCCAGACACATAACATTTTTTATTTGATTTTTGAAAAAGACATTGACTTATTTAGTTCATTGCACTTAACTTCATAAGTTTTGTTACATTTTTTTGAGTGAAACATTCTTATTCAAATATTACTGTAAATAGTCTTTCTGGTAATATAATTTCTTAGTAAAACAGTAGAGATTACAATTAACCTCTTACATAAGTGATAAGATACTTCTATAAGTAGGTGAGATCACTGAAAAAATAAATTAATGTGACAGTTTCTCTTTCCAATAAGACAATTTGGGGGAGACGTGGGATTGAGCAAAATAATCAAACCTATTATTTGGTTTAGACACTCTTTTTTAAATCAAAAGTGTCCAGTTGATTCTGTATGGTCACAGCCTAAAAGCAGTCTCAACAAGCCAGCTCCGTCTAACTCCACCTGAACACAGAAGGACACATTATGGCCTAAGTCCTTCCTGTCTCCGAGAATAAATAATTCCAAGAAGTAACAAACATCTCTTCGTTTCATTAAATTCAACAAGGTGTCCTCAATTCTGGAAGAACCACTTCTTATTTTCATATTCAACCCACTGAATTCAAACTGCCTCCACGCAACTTCCACCTTCTCTCCTCTCCCTTGGATACATCAAATCATATTCATTTTCCCTTCTACTCCTTTTCCTCTAGGATGGGCAGGTTCCAAGCATGTATATGTGGTGGACAGCACAGGGGAGAAAAGAATGGTGAGAAAACGCACAGAACAGTTCTAGTGCCCACCCATTTCCTGATTGGTGTTCCATATTATTTTGCCAAAACACACTGAATTATATGTTAAGATTTAGAGGCTAACTTTACAACCCCATCTGGTCTTAATTCTGCATATCCAATTGTACATCATGAATCGGTCTACAATTTTAGTTTATGTCTCTGCGTTCCTGTTTGATCTGAAAATGAAATTTTACTCTGCACTATAATGAAAAAATTGGCTACGAATAGTCTTTATACTATTTTAAAATGAAACAGATAAAATTTTAAATCTTTAACGTTATGTCTGAAATAAAAGAAGACTGCCTTTGGAAACAATGAACCATGTCTTCCAACAACGTACATCCACCATGGGGTTTTCTCAAGATCAGTTTTTCCTTTTCATTTATTATTCAACTTAGCAGTATTAATATTTATTAAACACCAATGGGGTGCCAGTAACAATTCAGAGCACATGAAAGAGGTGGCCCCTAATGTCAAAAATCTTAAAAAGCTGTTGTGTGCCGTTGTACCTAATCAAATGCTGGCCAGAGAGGAAATGATTTTATCATCACCCATCAGAGCAGTTGCTTCCATTTTCTTTTGTCAGGATATATCTATCCAACTCATGTAATTCTAAATGTTAAATGCTACCAAATCTAGTAAATGCTCTCAAGGGTTCATATCTACATTTCAATATTTTTTTTTCAAAACTTAATTAAATTTGAAAAAATAGAAAGAAGATGAAAGCTAGATAACAATAGATGAAAAGGAATGAGTCACAAGGATTGGTGGAACAGATCTTTCCCACCATGGAAGTGACACACAGGATCTAATGAGAGTGCACAGAATACTAAGAGGAGATAATGTAGATTACTTTTTTCATTCTGCTTATAGAGCACAAAGAGCCTTTAATGAAAGTTAAAGGAAAATAAAGTCAGTGCAGACTTAAGAAAGCACTTTTTCATTCTGCAAATAATAAATGTTTGGAATGGCCTTCCAGGCAGGGATTTTAAGGTGAAGGACACTCTGGGGTCATTTGACAATCGAATGCTGTGCTGTAGTAAATTCTAATCAGTTAGACAGTATTTTTCCTTATTTTTTGTGTTGTTATGACTATATGGTCAAGCAGTACTTTTCAGGCCCTAATTAGAACCAAATCTATACAAATAATGTTCACAAGAAATCATATAGGGCAAATGGGAAGAAATAGAGGGAACTATGAACCCATGCCTAAAGTTTACTTTGGTTCTTCAAGTCTTATTTATAGGAATGAAAAAAACTAATTCATGAAGTTTAAATGCCACTAGAGAATTTCAAGTGTATTGACTTTTCATTATTCATTCTATGATTTTAACATACTTTTTAGATCATGAAAATTGAATAATTATACAGATGCTAAGGAAATATGGATAGATACCCCTATTTATTAAAATATATTTAAAATACATAAAATATGTATATATTACAGATAAATGAAAAATCCAAATTAAGAACAATAAGCAATTTAAATGCCTGTAGAAAAGGAATGAATGAAGCAAAAGAGTTGGAACTGTCCCCAGAAGTCAGATGTCACATTTACTTTTCAGTCCCGAATACACACACCAAACCCTCACACTACCAAGACCGTATTACACAATTGAAATAGTGCTCATTATCTGGATAAAACCAAAATGGAAAAGTTGTTATACCCCATACCTCTGTATTTACAAGTTTTCATTGTATGAAGTCATAGCCAATGTTTGCTCACAGTGCCTTGATGATTTCTCTGCCTTTAATGCCACTGATTGCTCTTTTATCCTCCATAGCATAGAAATTACTTTGCAGGTATTATTCAAAATCATAAAAACAGCATAAATAAATAATTACATCTATTATAAATATTTCATTGCTAGATCTCTATAATTACTGATGGTTTCAGAGAAAAGAAATCCTGTGGACTGTAGATTATATTTAGTACAGGAGAGATAGGGCTAATTGTTTCAAGCATTCACAGGAGTGTCTGGGAATAAAACCCTCAAGGATAAGGTGGGGGGTAAGGGGCCAGTCACATATTACTGAGTGCTTTTTACTTTAAGCAATGTGATTACAGAGATTAATAAGTGAAATCAGACCTCTCCTATTCAGAAATTTGCACTGCAGTAATGGCAGGCAGATGATGTTCAAATACATTAAAATAATTTTATATAACAAGGAATGATGAAATGATAGAATCATAGGGAACAGCAATTTTCTTTTTTATATTGAGTCTTCAAGAAAAGACTCTCTGAGAATAAAACACATTTGGATTAAGACTATAAGAGCAGGAAGCAGCCACCCAGGGAGAGAAGGGGCTCAGCCAGGCAAGAGACCAGCAAGGTCCTAAAGTGACAGAGTGTTCAGGAACAAAAACAAAGCCACCATGACTGGAGGCAAATGAGCAAAGAGGTGTGGTAGAGACAATTAGGTGCCCACCAAGGATCTGTGTTTCCCCTTCACCAGTAGAAGCAAGAAGTCACCCTCTAGTCAGTCACTTCATTTCTTCTCACATTACCATGGAGCCTTGTGACTAGTTTCCATATCAGCAGAGTGTTGTCCTTGGGTCAAATTGGGGAACCTCCTGTTGAAGTGGAAAGAGTTTTGTCAGACTGAATATCTGAATGTCAAAATTTCCCTCCACTCCTCCCTGTTATCCTGCCTTAGATTGCAAGTGAGCAAGAAATTGACTTTTATTATGTGAGGCTATTGAAATAGCAGCTATCAGTATCTTATCCAGTGTATGGAGTTAGTAGTACAAACTTGAGGCCATACAAAGAGTAGATCATGTAAGGTTTTATGGCATAAGGACTTCAGAGCAGTATTTTCAGAGCTCTTTATGGACAGTTTCCATAAAAAGCTGAAGGTCACATAAAAAGTAAACTCTTCATTTTTCTTAGCCCCTACTTGCTTTCCCTCTTATTTTTCTTCCTTGCTATGAATAGAAAACTATTGAAGCCTACTGATTCCCAGCATAAGATGAAAGGATTAAAGGAAGAAGAAAGCACTGAATGAAATATATAAGAGGAATCACCCCCACAAAAGAAGGATTCTGTGTGGTATATGGAAAATTATATTGACTCCATCTTTACTCTGATTTTCCTGGATTCCAATTCTGGCTTCATCACTTATGGGTTGAAAAATAGAAGGCCATTTACTGCATCTCTGTGGATGCCCTTTCTATCACATGTGCACATGTTCTAAGCCTTAGCTTCCATGACCAGCCCAGTTGTAAATCATGAGTTATAAATTGTGAATTGACTACTCTGACTTCACTGGACCAGTAACAAGATGTCATCTATTCAATTAACTAAATCTCAAAATTTCAAAATATTTTAAATTTGCCAAGGATTTTTTTACTTACTTTTTAATATAAAAACTATATCTGATTCTGGATATACATATTTGTGTGTGTATGTATGTCCAGGTAAAGGTCTTGTTCTTTAAGTTATTTAATGTTTTTTCTCTTGCTATGACATTGTGAGTATGCTTGGTGAACTCAGAAAGATTTTAGGACTTAATAGAAGATTTCACTATGCATTCGGTGAAACAGTCCATTCTTTTCTGTTGTGGGGTGATTTGTTTAAATGCATCATACATGCAATGACCATCCAGGCCTCTCAGGTACCCAAGGAGGGAGTGTTCTAACAAGTCTGAATGGTAGGTTTTGTGAAAAAGTGTTTCAGAGGCAGAATTGAAATTTATAACTTCTTTTACCACCCTGGTCCAGTGTTGTTATTTGGAAGACAATTGCCTAACTAATGATGTTTGATAAATAACTTGTCTTCAGCATCACTTAAGAAAGCTGAATAGTTCAGGCAGTGATTACATCAGAGAGTTGTTCTAAATGGTGACTGGGAAGCCATTTGTTCTTTATATGCTGATATTTTATTTTTCTACTAAATATTAATGGAATTAAGTACACATCTTGATTCTGGTTTTCTAATAATATAATTTTCCTTTTCTTTTTCTTTCTCATCACCTCCTCTTCTCTTTGTTTGACCCTTGCTTCAGTTAGTGCAAAGAAAGCTGGGTTTTCTTTGTGGTTTCTCTACTAAGTAAAGATGAAAATGCAACCAAGTTACTTTAAAACTCTGAGCCTTGGTTTTCCATTTCATGTAAGACTTTCTAAGTCTTACTATGGATGGACACACAGATACAGAGACACACAAGTGTAATTTTAAGAATGTTTATAATGGTCAAAAGAAAAGAGAATTCTTAGAGCAGAGTATTTCAGAGCATGTGCTTCTTTAATGCAGTTAAGTTCAAGTTTCTGGTCTGCCAAAAACAAGGTGTGTGACCATGGTCAAATTACTTAGTTCCTGCAAACTTATTTCCATCCTCTATAGATTGTGCATGAGAACAACACTAACTCCTTGGGTTGTGTTGGTTAAGAGGCCTACTTACTCCAGTGCCTAAAATACATAAGCGTCCTTGAATATTAGTTCTTAACTCTATTATTAACAGGGCCACCCCTCTGTATAGATGACAAAAACAACAACCAAAAAGACCCTTTGCAATTTGGGACTCTTATCTTAAATTTAAGAAAGAAAAAGCAAGTATTACACACAAAACCTGCCTTCTAATTGACTACTCTAGAATGTGTTATATTTTAATCTTTTATCCCCTTTTGTGTTTCTGAGGATTGAATGTAGGAACTTCTCATGGCAGGTAAGCACTTTGCCAATATCCTCAGCCTTCTCTCTTAGTCTGAGCAGAAGTTTGAGGAAAAAAAAAAAAAAAAAAACAAGATCGTAAGAGCAACATATACATTACTAGTAGATAGTAGACCTGATGAAGAAGAAATTTTCTTAGTATGAATTAGTGGTGAGAATTGAAACTATTTTGAACTTAGCAAAAAAGGATTTCTGAATTATACTGTTTTCTTAATAAAAATCCTAAGATGAAATGCAATTCATAAAAGACATGCATTGCTCATATTTAATACCCTCTGAGACACAAGCACTGCCAAAGCCCAGCATCCCTGCCTTCTATAAAGAAAACAACTATGAATTTTCCTGTTTTAAAAAGATGCTGTGCTAGGTGGCAAATCATAGGCCACCTCTATACTCAAGGAGAGGGAATTTATACAGGGCATGGACTGGGGTGTGCTCCAAGATCTGTATGCTACACCATATTTCTTCATTCTTTACTGTTATTATCTGAAATAGTGGGAAGCAAGCAATTTGGCATGTAAGGCATAGGAAAGGAATTAAAATTTGAGTTTCCCTTTTCTTTGAAATCTCTAGAGAGGAAGTTCAAACTACAAAGAAAACCTGTTTGTTTTCTCAAGTCCAGCTATCTATGTTGCCCCGTGGCCCATTACCACAGATAATTGATTCAACTACATTCAATTTTGA
This sequence comes from Sciurus vulgaris, assembly GCF_902686455.1. NCBI lineage: Eukaryota > Metazoa > Chordata > Mammalia > Rodentia > Sciuridae > Sciurus > Sciurus vulgaris. The sequence goes on along the minus strand of NC_136473.1, from coordinate 83,942,783 downwards.
GTAGTTTGTCATAAGCCATCATAGTACCTACTGTGAGTCACAGGCTGTAAGTTATTATAGAACAAGGTGAAAATCCTCCATAAAGAAGATAAAACATGCTTGCTAAAGTTTTTGGTTTTGAATCATCATAAAAATTACGTACAGAAACAGAAATACTGGGAAAGCATGACTAATAATTACAGAAAAAGCAAATGTTTGAGGTCCAACTTTGCTCCTAAAATGTGCTAAACAAAATAAAATGTCCATTAGAAACTAAGAAATTGTTCTACATATGGATATGTAATTTACTCAGCACCATTTGTTTAAAAGTCTATCTTCCCTCCAACATATGTTTTTGACAACTTAGTCAAAGATCTACATAGATTTGGCTATGTATCTTCTATTCTATTCCATTGTTCTTTCTGTCTGTTTTTATGCAAACAGCACATTACTATTGTTATTATAGCTCTGTAGTAAAATTTGAGATTGAGTTATGTGATGACTCCATTGTTCTTATTGCTCAGGATTGCTTTGGCTACTCTAAGTCTTTTGTCCTTCCATATGAATTTTAGGACTATTTTTTCTAAGTCTATGAAGATTATCATTGGTATTTTGATGAAGATTGTGCTGAATCTGTAGATTGCTTTTGATAATATGGTCATTTTTACAATATTAATTGTTATTCTGCCTATCCAAGAAAATGGGAGGTCTTTCCATTTCTAAGGTCTTCTTTAATTTCTTTTTTCAATGTCTTACAATTTTCATTATTAAAGTCTTTCACCTTCTTGGTTATTGTTTCATGAGAATATTGTGAATGGAACTGCTCCCCTAATTTCTTTCTCAGCAGGTTTATTATTAGTATATAGAAAAGTTATTGACTTTTGTGTGTTGATCTCACATCCAGCTAAGTTGTTGAATATGTTTGTTGGATTTAGAAGTCTTCTGGTGGAGTTTTATTGGACCTTTCAAGTATAGGAACATGTCAACAGCAAACAGAGATAATTTGACTTCTTCTTTTCCTATTTGTACCTTTTTAATTTCCTTGTCTTACCTGATTGCTTTGGCTAGAGTTTCAAATACTGTATTGAATAGAGTTATGAACATAGACATTTTTTCCTTGCACCTGATGCTAGAAGAAATGCTTTCAGTTATTTTCTGTTCAATATAATGTTGGCTTTGAACTTATCATATACAGCTTTTATCATGTTGGGGTAAGTTCCTTCTAGAACTAGTTTCTTCAATTTAGGTTGTTGGATTTTGTTGAAGTTTTTTTCTGTATCTATTGAGATGATCATGTGATATTTGTCCTTAGTTCTGTTAATGTGATGAATTACGTTTGCTGCTTTGCAAATGTTAAATCAATTGTGCATCCATTTAATGAAACTAACTTGATCATGGTATACAATCTTCAACAGGGGATTGATATCCAGAATATATAAAGAACTCAAAAAATGCTAAACCAGAAAAACAAATAACTCAATCAATAAATGGAAAATTGTTCTAAAAGACATCTATGAAAAGAAGAAATACAAATGACCAAGAAATATATGAAAAAGTGTTCAACATACTTATCAATCAGGGAAAAGCAAGCTAAACTTACACTGAGAATTCATTTCACCCCTTTTATAATGGCAATTACTAAGAATACTAACAATAATTTCCATTGAGGGAATGGGGAAAAAAGGGACTAGAATCACCTTATACATTTTTGGTGGGACTCTACATCAGTACAATCACTTTAAGAACCAATATGGAGATTTCTTAAAAGACTAACAATGAAAGCACTATATGATCCAACTATCCCACTCTTTGCTATTAACCCAATAAAACTAAAATCACCATACTACAGTGATACATGCAGACCCATATTTATAGCAGCACAATTCACAATAGTCAAGTTATGGAACCAATCTAGGTGTCCATCAACAGATGAATGAATTAAGAAAATGTGTGACACATACACAATGAAGTTTTACTCAGTCATAAAGAATGAAATTACATCATTTGTGGGTAAGTGGATGGAACTACAGAACATCCTGCTAAGTGAAATAAGTCAGCCTCAGAAATTCAATGATGGAATGTTTTTTCTCATATGTGGACATTAAAGAGGAAAAAAAATTAAAAACAAAGAAGGAATTAAAAAAGGGAATCTCACAAAAACAGAAGGAAGACCAATATAGTAGAGGAAGGGGATTAGAAGGGAGGAGGAGGTAAGGGAATAGGGGAAAATTCTACCAAATTATGGTATGACCATGTACAAATACACCACAATAAATACAGGTTTCATACATAAATAAAATGCACTAATTAAAATAATAATAATAATAATAACAATAAAGAGGAATCAGTGGAGTACAGCAAGTGGATCAGGGGAAGAGAGAAAGGGAAGGTATATGGGAAAGAGATGAACCAAATTACCTTACGTGAATATACAAATATGGTATAATGAATCCCACTATTATGTATAGTTATAATAGATCAATGAAAGAAGGGAAAAAAGAAAACCAAGAAATTGGATTTTATTCTATCAACCATCAATGATATTATAGAAGTTAGTTAATGTTTAAACATTTGTTTGAAAAGTTCAGGATCAAGTTCACTTTAGAACTGGCCATGACTTCCTGAGGACAAGGTGTAAGCATCAGGATGAGAGAACAGGCTTGCAGGATGGCGGCTCCCTTCCTGCTGTGCTTACATAGTTAACATCCTGCCTAGACACGGGTAAAGGGCAGGCCCAGGTGGCCAGTACATGTTAGCACCTTCCCCTCGGCATTCTCCCTTCCTTCATTCATCTCACATTTATTGGGCACTTTTTATTCCTACTGACACCTAATAAAAGGTTTTGCACAAGAGTATCTGAAGAAAGTACTCTTGGCTGTTCCTCCAGGGGCCTTCACGTGGTCATTTCTGTGCTGCTCTAAATTTTCTTAGCAGAAAAGTTTCATCTAATAGGCTCTCTTCAGCATTTTCTTGTCTTGAGATTTGGTTATCAAATGGCTTTTGGGAGAAATTAATACCTGCAATACTAGCTCTCAAACGGAACTTTTGAAATCAATGTTAAAAGTTCTCAGATATCATTGGTAATTGCTTAAAAATATTCAATTTCTGTTCAGATGACCATGTTTGCCAAGCAATTCGTTATTAGTACTGTTTACGTCAATACAAAACTGTGACAGGAACAGTGCTATTTCTTCCATTGTTTTCTAGTTAACAATACAAATGCCAAATGTTTGCATGGATAATAATAATAGGCCATGTCCTATTATTATTAGGCAATGCTAGGCACATAGTATGCCCCAAGTAAATACATTCATTGAAAAACAAATCTCTAACATTCAAATCCTACTCACTGGGTCCAATTACTTGTTTCTATTCATAATTGTACAATTAAATCTATACGTACATTGGAAGCTCTTTGAAATATATATAACATGTTTTTTCTTCAAAGTACAATGATAAAGTATAGCATAAATCTTCTAATCCAGACTTTCAGTGATAGCATTTCATGCAGAATTAGAAAATCCTCAGGCAATAATGACTAATAAGGAAGGCATTTCCTGGCAACTAATGATCAGCATAGGGGAGCTCACTCTTGACAGGAAGCCAGCAACCCTCAGCCCAGCTGGCTACTGCCTAAACCGGACATGCCAGGCCTCCCTCTGAGGTTACTGTGTATTTATTTATAAACTGTTAGTATAGTAACAAGAAATGGAAAATGAAGTAATGTTTAGGTGTTGTTCAGTTGAAAATACCTGTGGGCATTATGCTTTCTTAACTGTTGTAATTATATGGCCCAGATTATTCTTTCTCCGTAGGGGTGACATTATATATGTTCAACATTTAGAATTTTGAATGTTAAATGAAGTCTGCTTTTGGAAGCATACAGGAGGTATAAAAGAAATAACAATAACAACGGAAACAATGATAGAGTTAGTACTTACTGAACGTTTATAAGATGCCAAGTGCTACGATAAGCACTATATATTCATTATTTGATTAATTCTCATAATGTATCTTTAAAGTACCATTTTTTCATAAAAATAAACAGAGACACAGGGGAGAAAATAACTTGCCCTAAGTTATTAAGAATTACATGTTGGATTTAAGGCAATGGATTCCAACTCCAGAGCCCTTGATACTAACTGCTACTTCCTGTTATTACAGATCCAACAATAGCAAAAGAAGGCAAAAAACATTTAAGTCATTATTAACAAATTGGGAAAACCCCTAAATCTTGCATGCACCATAATCTATTGTTTGCCTATAGGATGGCCTCAAAATTTTCAATAGAAAAATATTTGGAATATATGAAATGTTCTTCAATGAACTGGGAAAACCCCTATTATTGTCTGAATGTGTCTCCCAAAGTTCATGTACTGAAAACTTGGTCCCCCGTTCAACAGTATTCGGAGGTGGGGCTGAAAGGGGTGCTGGGCTCAGTGGGGCAGAGCCCTCACTGATGGATTACTACAGGACTGGCTTAGTTATTTCAGGAGTGGGTGTATATAATTGTTTCCTCTTTTCGCGTGCACTTACCTTCGCACTTTCCACCATGGGAGACCCCAGCAAGAAAGGCCTCTCCAGATGCCAAGCAGATGCCTGCACTGTGTCCGTAGACTCCCAGCCTCCAGGACTGTGAGACAAATCAACTTATTTTCTTTATAATTTACTCAGTCTTGTTACAGCAACACAAAATGCACTAAGATACACCCAACAAATGAGACAAAATAAATACTTCTTTAGATTTAAATAGCAAATTATTAGCAAGGCTGTTTTCATAGTCCATAAATATTCTGAAATTTGTTTCAATGGAAATAATATTCCTGAAACTTATAGTTAAAACTTCGTAAATACAAGTAAAAAGAAATGAGTGTGAACTTACAGAAAAATTTGCCTTCCAGAAATATTTCCTTTACTGTATGAAAATATATTTACCTTTTTAAAATTACAACACTATCTACTAATTGGCAATTTACTTGAGTTCACAAACTTCTACTATTGAAATGCAAGTTCTCCTGGAGAGTCAAGATAACCTCCTTCTTAGTCACTCACACCAAGGTAAAAATTTTTTTAATGAGCTTTTCCTTAATATCTAGCATAATGTCTAGCTTTGGAATTATTTGCATTGTAAAAGACAGTAGGAATAAAGAATGGGCTGCTGAGTTATTTTTGGAACATGGGAATTTGAGTTACCGTGGCTATTGTGGGACCTCACCACTGGGAACCCTTAACTAGGAATTTGCAAGTAGAAGGGAACCCAGAAATAGAGATTGGAGGGAAAACCTTATCAAATTTATAAATGTTAAGTGTTGTGACTTCCAAATATATTTGAAAGCAAGAGCTTATAATTTCTCCAGGTGGCAGCAGTGCCAATGGATTGAGAAGGTCCCCTCTGACTTGGCCTGGCATTGCTGGAGAGCAGCCAAAGTCCAGATCCATGTTCTTACCACGTGTCCTCTGCCACCTGCCACTTGCTACAGTTCATCAGGTATTCTCAGATGAACCACATTCAAGATCCAAAGTAGTTGGCATGAGAGTTCAACACCTGAGGAACTGGGTTGCCTTTTCTCTGTACCTAAGGCATATTTTAGTTCATTAAAAATTCTTAATAGCCTTACCTTGACTCACAGCAGACTACAATTAAATACAGGATATTGTTTCTTTCTTTTAACCCAATGGAGCATAAGGTATAATGCAAATACATTGGGCCTCTGACTTTACTGTGCATTTTAGCACAAAGAGGACCAGCACTTTCACATTAATGTTTTAAGCACAGGGCTATTATCGTTGGTTGTTGACTTCTACTCTGCTACCATAGACCCAATGGATGAAGGTCACATGCATCACTGTCCATTCTGGACATTCTGGATTAATATGGAAACAAATTTGATGTAATCTCATTTGCTCAATTTCATTTTGTTTACCATGCTTATGATATCATATTATTGCCAAGACCAATGTCAAGAAGGTTTTCCTATGTTTTCTTGTAGGATTTTTTCTATTTCTAGTTTTATGTTTTAAGTCTTTAATCCATTTAGAGCCAATTTTTGTGTATGGTATGAGATAGGCATGCAATTTCATTTTTGTATGTTTTTTCCAGTATCATTTGTTGAAGAAATTTTTCTTTTCCCATTGCTCTTGGTAACCTTGTGGGTTCTCTTTGTGGTTCCTTATGAATGTGAAGATAATGCTTTCTGTTTCTTTAAAATATGCCATTGGGATTTCAATAAAAAGCTTATGGATAGCAAAAGAAAAAAAATAACAAGATGAAAAGGAAATCCATGGGAATAAGAAAAAAAAAATTGTATGACATATACCCAATTAGGAGTTAATATCTAAAATGTATAAGAAATTTATACAACTTAATATCAAAAAACAAATAACTCAGAAAGCATACAAAGGACCCAGACACTTCTTAAAATAAGAAATTCAGATGCCCAGCATATATAGGGAAAGGTACTCAACATCTCTAATTGTCAGGGACATGCAAATCAAAACCACAATGAATGATCACATCTTACCTCCCACTTTACAATCAAAGACAAGAGATAACCACTGTTGGTTAAGACGACAAAAGGGGACCCATTTGAAATATTAGTGGGCATTTAAATTGATAAAGTTGTAAGAAGCAGTATGAACTTTCCTCAAAAATTAAAAACATTTATTGTTGCTGTATTGTTGCTTGTATTCTTGATAATTGCCATTCTGATTGGAGTGAGTGAAATCTTAAAGTAGTTTTGATTTGCAATTCTCTAATTGCTAGAGATGTTGAACATTTTTTCATATATTTGTTTTTGATTGTATATCTTCTTCTATGAACTGTCTGTTCAGTTCCTTAGCCCATTTATTGATTAGGTTTTTTTTTTTTTTTTGGTGTTAAGCTTTTCGAGTTCTTTATATATCCTTGAGATTAATGCTTTATCTGAGGTACATGTGGTAAAGAGTTTCCCCTATTCTGCAGACTCTCTCTTCACTTCATTGATTGCTTCTTTTGCTGAGAAGAAGCTTTTTAGTTTGAATCCATCCCATTTACTGATTCTTGATTTTACTTTTTGTACTTTAGGGTTCTTGTTAAGGAAGTCAGATGCTAGGCTGACACAGTAAAGATTGGGGCCTACTTTTTCTTCTAGTACACAGTGTCTCTGTTCTAATGCCTAAGTCTTTGATCCACTCTGAGTTGAGTTTTGTGCAGGTTGAGAGATAAAGATTTCATTTCATTTCATTACATGTGACTTTCCATTTTTCCCAGCACCATTTGTTGAATAGGCTTGTTTACAAGCAACAATAAATGCTGGCGAGGATGTGGGGAAAAAGGTACACTCATACATTACTGGTGGCAATGCAAATTGGTGCAACCATTATGAAAAGCAGTATGGAGATTCCTCAGAAAATCTGGAATGGAACCACCATTTGACCCAGCTATCCCACTCCTCAGTTTATAACCAAAGGACTTAAAATCAGCATGCTACAGTGATACAGCCACATCAATGTTTATAGCAACTCAACTCACAATAGCTAAACTATGGAACCAACCTAGGTGTCCTTTAACAGATGAATGGATAAAGAAAGTGTGGTATGTGAGTGTGTGTGTGTGAGTGTGTGTGTGTGTGTGTGTGTAATGGGATGTTACTCAGCTTTAAAGAAGAATGAAATTATTGCATTTGCAGGTAAATGGATGGAGTTGGAGAATATATGCTAAGCAAAATAAGCCAATCCCCCAAAACCAAAGTCCAAATGTTTTCTCTGATATATGGATGCTAATTAACAATAAGCAGAGTGGGCACTAGGGAAGAATAGAGTTATTTTAGATTAGGTAGAGGGGAGTGAAGGGAGGGGAAGTGGTATGAGTAGAAAGGATAGAAGAGTGAAACATACATTATTACCTCATGCACATATACGACTGCATGACCAATGTGATCCTACAACATGTACAATCAGAAAAAATGAGAAATTATGATCCATTTTTGTATGACTTATCAAAATGCATAAATGCATTCTATTGTCATGTATAACTAATTAGAACAAATAAAAAAGTAAAAAAAGAAAGGAGACACTGCTCAAAAAGCACTATGGTTAGAACAAAGGTTAAATAATAAAAGAAATATATGATGGTAAGTAGATTTTAGGGTTAATAAATCAGGTTGAAACAAAAAAAATTAAAAACAGAACTACCATAAAATCCAGCTGTCTCACTTCTAGTTATATATCCAAATAAGTCAAAAAAACAGGATCACAAATAGATATCTGCAGTCCCATGATAATTTCAGAATTAGCTCAGATGTGGAAAAAGACAAATGCTTATCAATTATTATCAAATATTCTTAAGCTATTCTATTGTACAAGCTTTACAAAGAAGATCCTGCCATTTGCAACAAGATGGACAGAGCTGGACATCACTATGCTGGGTAAAATAAGCAAAATACAGAGATGTACTTCATGATTTCACTTTTATGCAGAATATAAAAATAGACCCATAGAAGCAGTGTAGAACGGCGACTACTGGGGGCTGGGGGAAGGAAGAATGAGATGGTGTTGGTCAAGTGGTACAAAGTTTCATTTATGCAAGATGAATAAATTCTGGAGAGTTAATGTACAGCAGAGTGGAGATCTGTAACTACCATCTTACATACTTGAAAATTTCCTAAGAGAATAGCAATTAAATCTTCCTAGCACATGCATGTGTATGCACACACACACAGGGTAACTATGTGATAGATATTTAATCAGCTAGAATTTAGCAATTGTTTCACAAGGCATAGTAAAAAAAAAGGTGAATATTAAGATATTAAAGTGAATGTGAGTGAGTTTTTAGAATGACCTTCAAATCCACTCTGATTTTATATTTTCTTACATGGCTATCAAACATAAATTTTAAATAATAGACCTGTTATATAAATACAAAATTAAGTAGCAACAAATTACTTTCCACACCACTCACCAGCATGTCATAGCCCATCATTCAGAATCACTGCACCAACAAGTTAAAAAACTGTCATAAATATCACGTGGATTACTTCTCTACTTTGCAAAATGTAAATTAATCCAGAATTGATGAGTTTGGGGTTGGTCACTGTTAGAGACTAAATAGTACCCCCCTCCCATTATGTTAAAATTCTACTTCCAGGTATGTCAGAATATGACTGTCCTTGAAATAAGACCTTTAAAGAGATAACTAAGATAATATGAGGTCATATGGGTGGGCTCTAACTAAGACACAGACATACACAGAGGAGAGGCCATGTGGAGACACAGGAAGAAGAAGGCAATCTAAAGTTAAGAAGAGAGGATTCGGAGAAATGAACTTGGCCAACCCCTTGTAGCCTCCAGAACTATGAAAATACAAATTTCTGTTTTGTGCCCAGTCTATGGCACTTTGTTATGGTTGCCCTAGAAAATGAATACAATCATCAAATCTAAATGACCTAAATTGTTCAGACTTCTTCTCTAAATTCATAACAGTTTACAGAAAAAAAAATCAGAAAATCACATAATGTATACCTATACTCAGTCTACTCATTGATTACCTTGAATTAAGTAAAAAGTTCTGTCAGCTTAAATCATCCGTTCTGTAAAATTTGAATTGATTTGGTCTCTGTCCTACTTCAGACAGAACAACTTTACTTTTATTAATTTTTATGATGGTCTTATGTAAGATTCCACTAGAAAAAGATAACTTCAATTTGCCAAAGACATTTCTGAAAACCACTGAATTAAAGGATTCTTAAGACCACAGCCAAATTCTAAAAATCTACTTGGTAACCAACTATCTGATTTCATTGTCATATGATAATTGTCAATCATCTATCCTGAAATATTCAATTTAACTTTGTGAGTATATGATAGTGTTAAAGTTATTATTTAAGCCACTCAAGTGGAGTTATACCTAGAACTTTATTTCTGAGTTCATTAATAGATATTTTATAATTAATAAATGAGTGGGTATTAGATTCTGTGATAGTTCTTCTTATCCTTATGACTAATTCAAGACAAATCTACAGAGCTGCCTCTCTTTTGTTATGTTTTTCATGCTCAAAATATAATGAGGACAAGGCAAACCTTATAGGGACACTTTAAATTAATGAAAGATTCTTAACCTGCTACTTTCTGAATTTAGTAGGTCCAAGTAAAATTCAAAATCTGCCACCCTCTAATCATCTGTGTCCCTAAAATTATGGATAGTCATAAAATCTAAATAATGTTTCTAGTAGGCTTCTGAATCTCATTCAGCATGTTTTGGCATGATTAAGGAAGCTCTATTTCTATTATTGTTAACATATTTCACAAGTGGTTCTAATGAAATTGGTATGGGGATTGGCTTTGAGGGAACACTGTGTAGCACTGTTAAACTTCCTCCCTACACTCCAGATCAGCAGAGTGACTATTTAAATTTACACCCACCCTCCAAGTAAGTAAAAGGAAGAGAAACATTCTTGCCTTCTTGTCACTAGGATTTCAAATCTGGATATATGCCAATTACAAATATTTCTACCTCCTTTCTTGGTTTTGTTCTTTTATGTTTTTGTCCATATTTTCCCCACCCACAATGATATTCTTAGTTTTAAAAAATATTTTGTTTAAGGTTGACACAATACCTTTATTTTATATTTATGTGGTGCTGATGATCAAACCCAGGGTCTTATGCATGCTAGGCAAGTGCTCTAGTGAGCCACAACCCCAGCCCATGACATTTTTTATCTAAAATAGAAAGCAAACCAATAAATAGAGCTGCCTCTGGTGAATTCTATGCTTTGGAGTTGCACCATTTAACCCATGAAGTGTGGTCCAAAGCTAACTTCTGTGCCTCTGAGAAGGAGGAAAGGATGCTCTTCTTCCCTCACCCTGCCTCCACTGTGCCCCTGATTGTGTGCCAAGCCCAGTTTCTGGATTGACATCAAATGGTAAGTCCCTAGGGAGATAAATCAGGTACTCTGTGGTTGTGAGCACATTGAGGAGCAAAAAACAATAACTCACAACAAATATCAGTTTTAACAGTGAGAAAAAATTACTATTTTCCCACAATGCAAGAGCTGTTATTATGAGAATTTTTAAAAAATTTTTAACCAGTTCAGCGTTCCGGTGGTTAAATACATATGTTCTACCTAACCTAAGTCATATTAATCTCTTTTCCTAGTTAACATTTTTTTAAGTCCCCCTTTGTCATAAGTGTCAAAGAGTTGTTCTCTGGCCAGACTCTAAAAAATATCTGATCATCTTGCCCTGGAACCAGTAGAAAGAAGAAAGGATTGCAGTTCATTATTTTCTAGTTATCAGGATTCATATTTCTTTTAGGTCAGACTCTAAAAATATGTGTGTTCTTTTTAATCCAGTGTTTAGTCATGTACTCTTCCTAATCCCCACTTATTGGCAGACACATTTTGGGGGAAATTATAGTTATCACATTATTTCTCTATCAGACAATTTACAGAAATAATAGAGACCATAAATAAATATACATGTACTTCAATAAATATACAATGCGCTTCTTGATAAAATTCTTTAATTAATAAATTCCCTTTCAAAACAGTAAGCTTACATACTCAATTAGAATGAGAGCTTTTGTGATTCAACTAGGAAATAAATGAGTAATTCATTTACATTTATTTACTGCACATTTTAATCTCAAACTAATTTAACTTCCCTACTGGTTAAAATTTATTGTTATAATCTCATATAAACTTTAAAGCTACCAAAAATATATTTTGGGAAGATGTTTTACCCTCTGAAGTTGAAAATATATTATAAAACCACATTACGGATTTATCACTCTGTTTACCCACACTCTAATAGTATCAAAAGTATTTGACGTAATTATCTATATCTTAGATATATATCTATATATTAGAAACAGTAGTACCAAACTCAGAACTTTCAATTTTAAATTTGGCATACATTATTTTACAAATAAAATTTTGAAATTTTTTCAAACATTTCATTGTAAAAGACACAGCATATAGTTTAATGTTTGTGGCCAAAGGGTCAATATAATTATTCCCTAATGCGTTCCCATGATGTTTTTCTGGTCTTGAAAACTTGAATAAAATACTATTTTAAATAATATGTTTCTGTGAAATAAAATGTTTTAATAACTGACTTCAATTTGTTCATATACATCTTTAGAGACAAATAATCTGGAAATAATAAAATACAGTTCATTAACGCATTTTCTAATCCATCTTTATCTCCACAGTGTACTGTTACCAGTCTAAATCATTGGTGATTTTATTACAGTTACACACTAAAAGATATACATATTTTCAGTATATAATGACCTCTAAGCCATAGAATTTTGTTTTTCATTTTTTGTCCACTCATTCATTTATCCACTCAACAAATATTTAGTGCTTCTATTATGCATATATTCTTTGCAAAATTTCTGGATGCATACAAAGAAAAGAAATGGACAAGAGCTCACTCCATGCTGTCATAATGCAGTAGATGGGTCCACAATTACCATGAAACAAATTAGTAAACAGCTTAATCAGTAGGTTCTGTATGAATTTAAATGAGGTCCAAAGATAGGATCTGGGAAGGAAATGATGAAAAGTTTGGAAGAAGGGATGTTATCTGCAGTGGAATTTTCAATTCACGCAGGTAACAACAGAGATAAGAAACTGTTCAGAAAGACATTAGCATAGTAAAAAGAAAGATAAGAACTTCATCATGCAGAGGAAAGAAGTGATTTCATTGGCAAAGTTTAGGTCAGTTGGTACAGGATCCTACATACCAATCTAAGGTATTTGATGTTAAAGCCTTGTGTGTGGCCACCAGGATAAGACACAAACTCTTTCCTTGGCTTTCAATGCACCATAAAATGTAGCCTTGACCAACTTTTCCATCAGACCTGTAGGTGCTCAACTAATGTCTGTTGATTTGCACTGAAAGTGAGTCTCCACCGGTGCCTTTCCATATTCTCTCCACCCTCAGTGGATACTTTACTTAGCATTCCCATACTTAGACTGAGATCTGTAGCTGTGCAGCTTTTCCCACATGGATTACTTTTTTCTCTTCCTATCAATTTTAGTTGTTAACATCCTCTTTTCTCACCCTCACTGGTGCATTCTAGATTCACCCAACTAGAAATGTGCTCTGTCTTCTTTATATTCTCTATTATCGTTTTTATTTTTGGTTATTTGTCATATGCTACAATATGGTGCAGTAAAGGTATTTTTAACTTTCCTATAGGATTATAAATCCTCAAAATGCTTAAAAAAAAAAAAAGGAAGTTTAAAATGCTGTGCCACTGAATTTCAATTGAACTTCACCTACAGTTATTAACTGAGCATCCTGGGGGTGAGGTTAGATATAAGACCAACACAACAGAAACTCTGAGTTCCAGGGACTTGCAATCCAGCCTGAAGGACAAATACCTCTGCTACTCAGATAGCAGACTCAGTAAGCATAGGAGGAAAGTTCTGGTGTGTGTTAAACCTTCTAGAGAAATTAAAATCTGTACTATAGAAACATAAGAGTTTTTAAAAGAATCCCCAACTGTTAGCTAGCTCCTCCTTCCAGGAACAGCAAAGGCAATTAAAAAAATCAAAGTTTTGGAGCAAATTCGCCAAAATTCAATATAAACTAATCTGAATCCTGTGAGTGAAAAGTTATTTGCAAGTTTGCTCTATGAACTTCATCTTTCCTGAGATATTTTCATTGCCTGTGCCAGGAAACTGGGAAACCGTTTAACTTACTACAAGTGATTGATCCAAAAGTGTGGCAGTGGTCCTGCTATCCAAAAATACCAGGTGAAATAGCAGACTGCCAGATATGCACAGCTGGATATGTTTCGCCTCTACTGGGTCATCCAAGTTTACCACATGTCAGTTCAGCAATTTAAGGTGGATTGGAGATAATCCAGTAGAAAGAAAGGGAAAGTTGTGTTGCTTGCAGTCTGCCGAAGTTCTCTTCCTTGTGTTCTTAATTCATCTCTTTCTCAGATTTTTGTGGTTTGTTTGTCTTTTCAGTTGTGGCAGTGGTTAATACTGCTGATGGGAAAATAATTTGTCCAAACCTGAGCAGATCTTTTAAAGTTTTCAGTTTACTGAATGTTAATCTGCAGGTGCCTAAATATTAGGTACTGAAAATCTGTGTCATCATTGCATAAACTCTTAGGATTTGCATCCATCAATGAGATTTGCCAGGACTTTTTTTTTTTTTAAATCCTTCACTACCCACTCAGAGTGGCTAAATTTAGATGTGTTTCCACTGTCTGCTTCACTCATTTAAATTACAAGTTGACCTACAAAATACAGACTTATAAGAGGATCTTTAGATCAAGTGATCTTAAACATCTGTAAGAAATCTGAATGTTTTAAAGTCCTTAATGAGACAAGAGCAAGGCCCAATTTAAAGGTAAAGGGGAAGTTATTCTGTCTGTTATTTCCCCAGGTCTGGAGGTAAGAAAGGGGGTCTACTTGCTTATAATTCCTCTACTGTAACATTAATCTGTTTCCTTAAATATTTGATTTCTTTTTCTAAATTAAGCCATCATTTTTATTCCATTACATTTAAGCTTTTACCACCCTCCTCCTGCAAAAATCTTCTAACCTTGACTTTTTGTTTCCCCCATCAGATTTACAAGCATAGAATGGTGATACCTGAATTTAATTGTATAGCCAAAGTTTAGAGCAGCTTATTTGCTATTCTCATATAGAGATATAGAAACCAGGCATGAACTGTAAGAGAGCTCTGGGCTAGGAGTCTAGTAATGTTGCAGCTTTTCCAGGAACAAAACTATACAAATTTTGGCAAGATGTTGAGATGCATAGTGTTGAGATACTCTCAAATTCAACCCTTCTCTATCATTCCCCTGAAACGAACCAGAGAAGCACAGTTCTTTTCCATATTTGAAATATTTCAGTATATAAAATGTAAAGAAATATCCAAAGAGTTCTGAAAATTATAATACCTTTTAATGGCATACTTAAACAAGAGTAACACGTATGTAGAAGTATACCAACTCTCTGGATTACTTCACATGAAAATAACACCAAAATTCTTAAAATGTAGGCTGTTTGTGAGCAAATGATTGTACCCTCAGTTTGGGTTCTGCTTCCCATTGACCCATTTGTCTTCCTTTGGGTAACCGTTTTGTAAGTGAACTTCCTGATTCTAGATTTGTCTCTACTTTGGAACCATGTCTAATGCTGATCCAATCCTATGACATAAGTGTAATTGACACTTTTCTTAATTTTTGCCCTATAACAACCACGATGAACCATACACTATAGTTTTCCGATTATCTCATTGTTTCACATATACATCTTTGGACAAGTTGCCTCTTCTCCCCAGAATTTTTTCCACCATGTATTTTCTTCTCTTTGAGACTCAAGACATCAAGGTCTAGATGATACCTTCCCTCACATGCCATTCTGTATTAGTCCATTTTCTGTTACCAATAATATGATACCACAGACTAGTGTGCCTTATAAAGATAGGAGGAGGATTTGGCTCACAGTATGGAGACCCAAGTTTGAGGGGCTACATCTGATGAAACCCTTTTTCTGGCAGAATCCCAAGGTAGTGCAAGTTGTCACATGGTGAGAGACAGGGAACTTGTGTGTGTGTGTGTGTGTGTGTGTGTATCTTTTGATTTCTCCTCCACTTCCTACATTGCCACCAGAGTTCATTCATGGGTGATATATCTTAACAATAATCTAATTCCAATTTCCTTCTAAAGACCTCACCTCTAAACACCATAATCAGATTATGTTTCCACACTTAATGTGGAAAAAATTCACAATGTTTTTAAAACCAAGTGCAAGTATCAGGGGAGCAAACCATATTTAAAGCCTGGTACCATTCTTAGCAAGGCCAGGTACATATTCTCCAAATGTAATCTAGAAGCACACGTGTCCATATATTACCATACCACCCTAAATTGTGATTGACTGGCCAGTTATGTATCTTCAAACGAATTATAAATTTCTTAAGAAGTTTAAGAAACTCTTGTCTTCAGTCTCTCTGGCCTTATAATTTTGTTGTGACTGTCATTAATAAAGATGAATAAATATATGTTAATATATATAGAAATTTTGAGATATCTCAAGAATGCATTGTAGCCTCTTCTACCAACCTTTATCACCTTTGAGATAAAGTGAGCTATTTGGAAGGTCGCAGAGTCAGGTGTAGTTTTGGGATCAAAGAACAATATAAGCATTTTATTCCTATTTTTTCTTCAGTAAAACCTCAGGTAACTACAGTTTTTTTATTGTGTTGTTTTCACTTTAATTGTTACATATAAAATTAAATCTTAAAAAGATAAAAAGTAAAAAAATAAATTAAATTAAATCTTGTCTGTACTTCATTATCTATGTTCTGGTTGATCTCTTCTGAGAAAGAATAAAGCTATCCGAAGCTACATTGTATGCATCATGCACCCCATGTAATTACATGTCTTTAATTAGCACATGTGTCTTATGTTCCAGAATAAAATGCCTTTGATAAATCTATAATGAACAAAGGACTTTAGCAAACGTATATGAAAAAATATGTGGAAATGCAATAATTGAGTTGTTCGTATTTTACCATGTTGATATCACAACCACTATGCTTTTTTGTTAATGGCATTCATTAAAATATTTGGTGGCTAAAGAGAAAATATGGATAAATAGCCATAGGATGAAATGGATGATTATTCACAAATTAAATTACATAGCAAGAAGAATCTTACTGAGCCAACTCATTTCCCCCAATCTGATTCATGGTCAGAGCCTTGGGAATTTCTTCTTTAACTGCAGTACGTTCATCTATACCCAAAAGGCAGATTTTACTGAAGATCAGAAATTCATTCAGGGCAAGAAATGAATGATGACAACGTAAATTGTTAGTTTCTCTCCAAGGAATTCATATTTTATTGGGATTGATGTCTTAAACTAAATGTAAGAATCCAAGAAAAAAGGGTAGCATTTTAAGAATTAGAGAGCCAAGAAGGAAAAGTGTGTGTGTGTGTGTGTGTGTGTGTGTGTGTGTGTGTGTGTGCATGTGCACATGCGTGCATGCACCATGTGCAGCAGCTTAAAATGATATAGTTTTTTATGTTGTCTATATGCAATACTGGTGCGTGGAATTTTTCTTCTGACAAATTAGACTGAATCTCTTAAAGCACCTGAGCTAATCTCCTAATTCCCCTGCATGCTCCAATGTTGCTTGGCACATCATAAACATGCAATAAAATTACAGAATTAGTTAATGATTACAGTCTATCGAAACAACAATGGTCAGGAAAAAGTTTATATTCTTCTGCTTCAAAATTCATATCTTAACATTATGAGCCTTATTTTTTTCTCTTACTGAGAGAAATATCAAAGGCTAGAGACTGAACCACATGAATTCTCAAGATTTCTTTTCAACTTTTTTATCGCCACAGCAATAAATTGGAATAACCCACTGCTGTGAGTTGACCATGACCTCAGCATTGACTCATCTCGGGATCCTCACAAGCATTGCCGACTTACAGTGTTAGAGGATCCAGATCAAGTACATTCAAAGTCCCCTCAATCAAACAGAGGGTTGACTACCTTTAAGATTCAGGTTTTGATTTCAACAGGGAAGAAATTATTTCTGGCTCTACTTGTAAGGAAAACCAAAAAGCTAAAAATGACAGGGAGGATGACAGAATATAAATATCTAAAAACATTTATAAGCTATAAGATTGCATCTTGGCAAGACCAGCTTTCTTTTACAATAGTGGGAGATGTTTTGTAGCATTCCAAGCTGGCTCTGTAAAGATCGTTCTCAGTATTAACGCGTCCTTTGGGAATGCCTGAGCTGATGTTTCCCACATTGATTCTCATGTCATTGAACCCTTCTTCTGTGCCTGCAAAGCAACCTCACATGCACAGGGAAATGGGCCTCAGGAACAAAAGTTGCAGATACCATGACCAAGATCAAAGAGTCTCTCTAGTCTTGAGTGAAAACAGCAGCCTGGCATTTCTCTAGAATAGCTCTGGCAATCACAGGAAGGGAGGGAGGGAGAGACATCGTGAGCAACAGTAGCCAATGGCGTGCAAAGAACTTGAGAGATGCGGGTAAATGCCAGGAAAAATACAAGCTCAGGATACTACTTTGTACTTATGGAGTCATAAAAGCTTTATTCTGAAAAGTTCAAAGCCCTTGACAGACATTTCATTAGTCCTCCCTCTCTCCTTTGAGGTACACAGGTGGCAAGTGTAATTATTGTCATTTTTATGAATGGGAAAAAATGAAGCATGGAAAGTTAAGTAACACATCCAAAGTTACATGAAAGCACATACACAGAAGACTACACTAACCCCTCACTGATGCTTCCTGAGATGCCTTATGACCTTTCTCACTGTGTTGGTCTTATATCATGCTTTTCCTAAAAGCTACTGCCTTAAAGGAACTCTTCTATTCCTTAGTACATGCTGTTTCCAATTTCAATAAAATAAGAGGAGGTGGTTAAAAGAAAAGCACACTAGGTCTTGGCTTATGTTTCAAACAACCAAATCATTCTTTCAATGCTACTGATATAACATCATATATCAAATTTATTATATTTTTGTAACAAAACTAAAAGCTGGCTTTCTTGGTGCCATTACTTCATCTTAAAGCCTTCTTTTAAATCCATATTGCTCAGATACACACTCAGATTCTAAAATCTATGTATATATTAAAATTAACTCTTCACAACACTGTTAAGTGTCCCTGAAAAGATGAGTCATATGACTCCCTGGAAGTGCCAAGAAAAGAGTAATGACCTCTCCTTCCTCTTGACAGCTGGCAGGGAATCACCAAGTGGCGATGTTGGAACCATTCACTGGCACTCCACCTCCATGTCCTGAAAAGACATCTTGGCTTGGCGGCTCTTCCAGTTGAAACATTAAAAAAAATAAATAAATAAGTGGTAATAGCAACCAAATGGAAAAAGCTGAAAATTACTAGAGAAGGGGAAAATTTTAACTTCTAAGAAGATATTAGAAAGTGGAAACTTTACAAAATCTCTCTTTGCCAATGAGGTTGTCCAAAAATCAACCAAATTTAGTATAGAATAATAACCAATTTTGTGCATGAATCAGTGAT
Organism: Sciurus vulgaris; assembly: GCF_902686455.1. Taxonomy (NCBI): domain Eukaryota; kingdom Metazoa; phylum Chordata; class Mammalia; order Rodentia; family Sciuridae; genus Sciurus; species Sciurus vulgaris. The sequence continues at coordinate 83,923,766 of NC_136473.1, read as the reverse complement.
GATGTAAGATGGCACCATGGAAGCATTACTGAAGTTTTATTATTATTATTGAATTTACCTTCAAAGTAAGCCTTCAGCTTGAGGCTTTCCACTGCATTTCATTATGTAATGCCATGTTGACTTGGTACATTGCGAAGATGTGAATCTAATACAATTTGATTCATTATGATGAGACTAAAATGAAACATACGAATTTTTTCATGCCACTTTCTCATAAGCACAAGGTACAATAAATAACCAATTTGAATATGAGAAGAGTGGTAAGTTTGAGACTTAAAGAGACCTTCTAAAGACTATTTTTCTGCATCTACCATATGCAGTTTATTTAGGGAATTAATGTTATATAGCTAAACCTCTATCTCTCTTAGCTAAAATATCAGAGTTGAAAATTAAATGTTTGGTTACCTCATGAGGAAAATTTAATGGAGTTTACACTGCCTGCTAACATGGAGTGCTTTTTCTCCATCTGCCTCTGTAAATGTACAAAGTGGAAATCATTACACCAAAAAAATAAATAAATAAAAGGAATTGGTTTAGCTTTATCCCATAGGTTACTAATCACTCTCATATCAATCTATGAACATACTTTCATGTTATAACCAGACTTTCCCTTTGTCTTTTGATATTCTAAAATAAACACAGATATCTAAACACTCAGACTTTGAAGCTGGTTTTAGACTATTAGTATGACTGTCAAATATAACATTGATTCATTAATAACTCCCATATGGTAAGAATTTTGTTCTAGACTTGAACATCTTTTCAACTGTTGTAGCTAATTGTTGTATTGAAATAATTTTCTTGATTATCCTTACCTAATTCCTCCATATAAGATTGTACTTACTTATTTTACTGCTTAAAAATTCACAATGCTTTGGAGTTCATTTTTTCTGCAAGAAAGCTCTTCATTCCTGTGGGAGGGACGTGCAGTACTTACATTATAAAGCAACTGTGAAACAAATGTAATACTTTGTGCCCAATTATAAAGAGACCTGCAAAAATCTAATTTCCTGGGCTGATTGTTAATAGTACCTATTTCTACACTTACTACATTTTCATTATACTTTCTTTTTTTCTAATAAAACGTTATCTAGACAGGATGTGGTGGCACACACCTGTAATCCCAGGCTCAGGAGGCTGAGGCAGGAGAATTGCAAGTTTGAAGCCAGCCTCAGCAACTTAGCAAATCCCTGCCTCAAAATTAAAAATAAAAAAGGCTGGGGATGTGGCTCGGTGGTTAAGTATCCCTGGGCTCAATCCCTGGTACTAAATAAATAGATAAATAAGTAAATACATTGACACATTATGAAATACATAGCATATTACTAGCTTTTGATACATGATTCATAGTAGTAATGTGTGTTGTGTTTATATTAACACTACAACAACTACTATTTATAATAAAAGGCTTATTTTGTGAATGATATGGCTCAGAAATTTAATTTTTATATGATTGACAGGTGGGAAATGCTTGGTATTTTTAACAACCTCAACATCATGAAGGTAGCATTTTGTTTTGTTTTGTGCCTTCATTTCTTTCTGACATTCCTAAATACGCAGCCATGGGAACCATTGCATCTTCTGTTTGTATCTCCTAATATGAAATATCACTTTCATGGGAGATTTCTCCACTCTAAAATTTGGCAGAAAACGTGATTGTCTAACATACTTCTCCTGGAATCCACCCCCACTACTATCATATTTTTACTTTGCTGGTTAATTCTACTTGATGGGCTATCTCGCAAGCACTTTGCTGGTTAATTCTAAATATTATTTTTTATCGAGAGCTACATGACACAAAGGAAGGATGGCTAATACATTTTGTTTTAACTGTACTTTATCAGCAGAGAATACCTATAAAAACTTTCTTTAGAAGAACCACAAGATTATGCAGAATATCTATGTTTAAAGGACATAGGTTTAGGAAAGAGAAACGCCAACTATTTTCTTCCTAATCAGGATGTATCTTCACTTCTTGGTAAAGAATCATTCTCAGATCTCACTCTTCAGTGGAAGTTGGATATCAATATGTATTGAATTGCAAACCAAGTTCAACCTCTCAAGGTTAACCTAGTGTCACATTACAGATCTTCATGTATTTCCAAGGTAAAAATTTTAGCTGTAAATGATCCATAGGAAAATATATTGCATCACCCACTCTATATAAAGAAATACTAGAATAGTTTTAACTCAGTTTCGAACCTTTAAATTTCTAGGGACATATATATTTTTGTGCTTGGTAATAAATGTGAAAAATCACTTTGTGGTATTTTCTATTATAACTCTAATAAATGTAATAATCTGTTTCACTGGGAAACAATTAAAATCTGAAGCATGTCAAGTATGATATTCAAAATGTATTAAACATAATCCATTCTCTGATTCAGGATGTACTCATGACTTCACAGTGCCATCTGGTCATGTTTATGAACACAGATATAAAGTATGGTCTGACACTGAACAGAAAACAGTATGCAGAATTATTAATTGCTGAAGCCAGACATCTGTGTTGCTTTTCTGGCTTCACTATTATGTCAACCTTGTTCCTCAGTTTCCTCATCTGTAAATGCAGATGGCAATAATATCACTTACTGTTCTGATAGCATCATTAGCACACAGTTAATGCTTCATAAGTATTAGTCACCATGTATTGTCATTGTTATGAAGTATAGAAAATTGACCTAAAATTTTTTTACGACTGAAAGACAAACTTTGAAGTTTCATGATTTTGTGTGTGTGTGTGTGTGTGTGTGTGTGTGTGTGTGTGGTTTTGATAGTGTATTTAAGCATGTGTGTTTATTTTGACAAATCCACATTTTTACCTATTTTCTTATCATGTTTTCTTATGACTAAAAAAATGAAGTCCTATATGCATTTAATATTTGAGCTGTTCTAGATGGTTTACTATTTGTTTTGTTCTTCCATGTCTCATTTGTACTATGTTGCAGGACAAATATTGATTAAATAATGTCATGCCTTTAGCATTAATTTGCTACCATTTAAAAACTAAACAGGCAGTTTTAAATAACATCTGCTGCTTTTTATAAAGAAATTTTCTTTTAAAAATTTCAATTGATCCTCTTTCTTAAATCCAGAGGATTTACTGTTTTCATACTTCATCAAGTGAGATATTGTTTATGTGTTCTACTCCAACAGGAGAAGAATTTTAGTTTTAAATTTGTGTTTGGGCAGTGCATGTGTAAGCTGAGTGGGATTTTTACCCTGCTTGGAAGCTTTGCTGAAGTGTGCTGAGAATGAGATTAGAACTGAGTTCTGTATGCTTAATGAGGAAACAGATTTTGATATCACATAATTCTGTATTTGGATATCCTTGATCTAAGACTACTAAAAGGAATAATTGTGCTTATAAGCCAGTGACTGTGAAAGATGGGCAAATTGAAACTTAAAAAATAATCACTAACTGGAAATATTCAAAACAATTTGAAAAAAATAGATTATTTAAGTGTGAAAACATTTGACTTTTTTTTCTCTTGCCAGTGTTTTTTCTCATAACTGTCAGCATTAAAAATCCTGACATTCTATAAAATTCTGAAAAGAGCACAAGGAGTCTTAGGGGTACTGAATCTATAATGCTAGATATGTAGGTTTTGATAAGCAAACGTTTTGTTGGCTAACCACATCAAATCAAAGCTGTGAACTTAGCCAATTACTAATGATTTCAAGGAACATGTATGAGATCATTGTATGCAAATATCAAAGGGTTTAGGGCTTAACCCAGTCCCCTTGAAGGTAGACAGCAAACCCTATCTTGGCTGGGTCCTCCAGTTAGTTTCGTGTAAATATCAAATCTGTCCAGCAGCCATCCAAAAAGAGAAACATGCATCTCGCTTACAGTTAGCAGTACAGCTACCTTGGAATGGAGGAAAGGCAGCAGGTTCATGTTCATGTAAAATCCTCTGAGACTAACCTGAACCAGTCCAAAGACCTTTGGCTTTGGGAATGCTGAACCATCTAACAGCCCTGCCTCTCCAAGTGCTGTTTCTGGGAAAGCCTGAGAAAATTAGTTGATGAGACAGTGAAATGCTCAGAAGCACTTCTCTTGGATCCTGCATTTATGGGAGTGGGAACTAAACATATCTAAGGAGTGGGAAATGCAGCTCTGCTGCTGGTAATGCTGGAACTCAGCTGTGAGCAATTAGGAGTCTTTCAAACTGAAGGCACTCAGAATTCCATGATCCCTGGGAGCAGGGAGCTTGTAAATGTGCACTATTCATAAGCATTTCGAGTGCACACCTTTGGAATCAAATAATCGGAAATCTCTGTAGGACAAAATAATGGATCACAAGTGGAATGTCCTAATTTGTACTTTAATTGTTTTGTGAATAGAATATGAAGGTGACTTCTCTTGATTTTTAAGCCTATTATATATAAAACTATAAGGATTGGATGGCCATGAATACAAGGTAACCTCGCCCTCCTTACGTACAGCAATTATCTGTGCAAAGTAGAAAACAAGTCTCATGATTATTATTCTTGTTTTATGTCTGAAACCAATTACTAATGTTATTCAAATATAACGTCTTAGAATGAACCACTACAAAAAATTGATCTGTTAATAACTTCATAAAACATAACTTTTTTCTGCCCCAAATTAAAAACTAAAGGTACATGACATATATCAATGAAATGACCTGTTTAACTAAAATATTTTTGAAGAATTAGTATTTAATGAATTAGGGCTCAGGAAAATAAGTGAAACATATCCATAGTTTTGTGACTTATTCAAAGTTCTGGAAGAAAGGGCTAAAGAAAGTAATGACTTTGGTGTATTATAGATTATCTTTAACCCAGCAGTTTTTAAAGTCCTGGCTGCTTTAAAGAAAGCAGCACCCAAGTTGGGCTTGGTGGCACAGGTCTGGAATCCCAGCCACTCAAAAGGCTGAGGTAGGAGGATTGGAAGCTTGGGGTTAGCCTGGGCAATTTAGCAAGACCCCATCTCAAAATAAAAATAAAAAGTGCTGGGCATGTGCTCAGTGGTAGAACACACCTGGGTTTAATCCCCCAGTACCACCAAAGAAAAAGAGGAGACGGAAGGAAGGAAGAAGGAAGGAGGAAGAGGAAGAGGAGGAAAAGAAGAAGAAAAGAAAAAGAAAAAAACAAAAACGCATGACTGCCAAAGGGCAGAGCTGGGATTTGGGCTGGGGTCTGGCTGACTCCAAATCCACCCACACCTGCCTAGGGCATCTCTCAGAGGGAGTCAAGGCACTGATGAAGGGCACCTGGAAAATTCATTGTCCCTCCTTTTAAAGTCGCTTATATTTCATGTATTTCTTAAAGGACTGAGTATGTAGTTCAGTGATGCTGTACCCCTGAGTTCAGTCCCCAGGACTTCAAGAATATAAATACATACATACATAAAATAAGGAAGCACCCACCATAAGTGCCTTTTATTCCTCAATTTTTAAAAGAAACTCCATGCTCTTCTTCTAAACAATCTCCAAGCCCGAGCGTGCACTCTCCTCTTAGGACATGAGCTTGCTCCCCAAATATCTGAAAAACATAAATGTTTCGGAACTTTTTCAGCAGAAATAAATCCCTGACTGTCATAAAAACATCATGAGCTCAGCCAAGCCAGGATCAATAGCAGCTGCTTGGGGGCAAATAGATTTATCAAAACCATGAAGCCTCCTTGTCATGCTCCCAGGAGGGAGCACCTTCCGTTTCTGTAGAATTTACATAATCTGCGTATGCCATGAGGGTATCCAAATGACATATTCTTAACATTTAAAAAATGATCTACTTGGTTCCCTCCACATAGAAAGGGAAAACCTTTTATTTCCTGCTTATGTGCTTAAGTATAATTTTAATTCACCTATTACCTTTCTCTTCCATTCTTCAATTCAATTATTCAGGAGATTGCATTAATCTGGGCCTCTGTTTGTGCTCTAATGCTTTTCTGATGGGTTTCCTCTCCACAGATGCCTTTTTAAAGGCTGCATTTTTATGTACCCCTTTTAGACAACTTCTGATATAATTTGATGGCAGTACAACAGGAATCCACTGGAGATATTCCCCATATACCTGGAGAAGAACCAGCTTCAGCATTAACCCCATGCCTTCCCTGCCACCAATTTTTTAGTACTTAAGTGACATGATGGTGACAGTGACAGTGGTCACACTGATTCTTCTAACCTCAACAAAATTGCTCAGGGTGAGACAAATCCCATAAGAGGCTGGAGAATGTGGAAAACGCTTTTGCGGGGTTTCTTCCAGTCTCCCAGAAAATCCTCTGGTTATGGTGGTTGACTGCTAGCAGCCGTCGCTAGGGTTGTCTGTACAGAGAATAATGTTTATAACATTAAGTTATCAAGCAAAATTGGCTACTGGGATCAAGATCCTATTCCTAGAATTTGGCTAGGTACTACAGCCTTTTCTACATTGACCCAGTAAGATAATCATAAAAATACTTTCACAATTGCCTTTATTGGAGCCAGTCTAAAATATATAACAGGATACTTCCATGTCACTAACTAAACCCCCAGGCTGCATTTACCCCAGATTGCCCAAGTGACATTTTCCTCTCATCTGCGGAAGCTGAATGCATTTTTTTTTTCTGTTTATCTCAAACTTCTCATGTTCTTTTCTTGTAATCATTCACTTTTTTTTCCTCCTAAGGTTGGAACTAAAACTCCTCCTATCCACACATTCCTCGATTTCCAAGCACGCTACAACTTTTGAAGTGTCTCCCCTGTGATTCCCTCCACTCAGGTCTATGTCCTAAGGAAAGATCCCCCATCAATTCTTCCTGTAACTTCAGTACAATACTTGCTTCCTAGATGCCTACTAATAGTGTTATCTGGAGACACATTTTTAAATCTCTGATTCCACAGATTCTGTACCCCAGTGGACATAGGGTTTTTTTTTTTTTTTTTGTTTTTTTTTTTTGGTAGACATACAGTCAACACATCACCTTAGAAAATTCAAGAAGACACTGATATTTCTGTCTACAGTGGGTATAATATTGCCACAACCACCCAGCCTCATTTGGACATATGCAGTACTCAGTCTTCAGCACATATACAGAGCGCACCCAGAGTTACCAATAGCACAGGACATGCTGTACATTTTAATACTGAGTGGCACCAACAGGTCCATGTGTTAAAGACTTTGGTCCTCAGGATGGCACTACTGGAAGGTGGTGGGACCTTTCACGTCCGGGTCTATGGAAGGTCCTTATGTCGCTAGGGGGTGAGTGCTCAAAGGATTTTGGGACTATAGCCTCTTCCTCCTATTCTTTGTGTCTCGGCTTATGAGGTAAGTGGTTTTGCTCTGACCTGTTTTGCCACAATCCCAAATGGTCATGAACTGAGGTCTCCAAAATTGTGAGCCAAAATAAACTTTTCATCTTTGTAAGTTAATTATCTCAGGTATTTTGCTATACCGATAGAAAGCTAACTAACACCAGAGGTTATTGTCTGCTATGAAAATAATGTTAATTTGTTCTGTAAATAGAGTTAAAGCTTTTTGTGGTTTTGTCTTGCTACTTGCAGGGTGGTTTTGACCCCACTATCACAATCCCCCATATCTCTGTTATATAAATGACTTTGCTTGGACTGTAATTACAACTTCTTAGCTATTTAAAATAATGCTGCTCAAAGGCTTTTGGTGTGTCTTTTTTAGTCTAGATTTGGTCTTTGATTTTCCAAATTTAAGGCACAGTTGTTTGCTTTTTGGGTCCTATTTACATGTGTATGCTCCAGCAGAATTTAATTGTTGACAGTAGTCTATTAAGGTGGGTAGACTATGTACATTCCAGAGCTTTGTAGTGGGTGGTCATTGGTTGTTGAACATATTAAGATTATGTTGAGAAAACATCTCAAGAAGCAGCAAATGGCATCTGTAACAGATCCAACTCTTAAACATTAAAGAACCACTTAATCCATAATAGTATTAAATCTGGTCTCCTGCACGCTGTTCTTTACACTATGGTTTTCAGAGTCTTTATTTGTGCTATTTATTAGCGTTCTTCTAAAGTGGATTCTGTGTGATTGTAGCTCTTGTTGTAAGAAGCCTGACATAAACTTTGTTGCCTGTAACACATTTAGGGTGTTTTGACCAAAGAAAAATGAAAAGAGAGGGGAAGACAGAAAATCCATGATATGCTGCATGTGCTTTTCTCTTTCCTTACAGGGGCATTTAAGGGTTTTCCAATCTTGAGACCTTTACACAACACTGCATGTATGCTTACCAAAATGCTAAAGAGAGGCTGAAGTCTGTGGCAGGCACATACTCTGGATGCCTTGTGTTAGCTTAATCATGATACTACAAAATAACTGCAAAAATAGGTAATTATGTGATCATTTCAACTCTTTTTCCATTATTCATATGATATACTGGTTTGAAATTCGTCTATAAGCCAGACATGTACTAGGTGCTGGGGAAACAGAGGAGCTGGGTTGGGATGGAGCAGACTCATCTTGCTGCATATGGGAAAGTTTCAAGGAAAAGAAGGAAACTGAGCTAAACCAGGAAAATGGAAGCTCTAAGGGAGAAGGAGGTGGGGAGAGTAGAGGAAAATATAGACCAAGGAACAAGTATAAAATCTCAGCACAACATGTGTTAAGGGATAAAAGCAATAGCAGTGATTCTATTTATTGATTGTTTATTATGTACCAGTCTCTGCTATAATTACTTTATCAATATTACTCACTTAAAATTCTTTGGGGGGTAAGGTAGAATATTGATGATAGATTGTGCATATATATGTAATTCTTACAACAGCTATACAAGACAAATAAAATTATCTCATTTTATAGATAATAAAACCAGAGGGCTGGGGATATAGCTCAGTTGGTAGAGTGCTTGCCTTGCAAGCACAAGGCCCTGGTTCAATCTCCAGCACCGCAAAAAAAAAAAAAAAAAAAAAAAAAAGAGGTACTAAGAAACACATCTAGTGCCTGTTAAAACTGTCTCCTAAGTCCATGCTCATCTCTCTGTCCCCTACCACACTTCTGTCAGACTATATTCGTAATCATCTGTAGAGCAAATTGTAATTTCTTCAAAGAAATTGAATTCATGTCATATAATAACTTCCAGTTCTCAGATTGACTAAAACTGGACACATTTAATGATCATAATGTCTTCTTAGAAACTCCTTTTCAGTTCTGGGTCAAATACAATACTTAAAAGTTCTAAGTAGACCTTTCAATTAAAAGTAGTTTTGCTAATTCAAAGACTGTCCTCATCCCCTGCCAGCACAAATAAACAGCAAGGTCCAGAGCTTTACAGCAGACAAAATCTGAGAAATAAGATAAAAGCAATTAGCATGACATTAAAACAATGCTGTGAAAATGTATTAAGTAAATTCCTTGTGTTAAATTCAAAATATAAAACTAAATAATTCAAATAATACATTGGCAATAAATCCAAATGCTTCTTTTCATAAAATTTTATAAGGACCAATTACTTCCTCTCTTGGGGATTTAATCTAAGGACAACGCTGCTACAAATAAATAAATAAATAAGAACACAAAAAAATAAGAACAAACTATTATGTCTAATATTAAAATATTATACATAAATTAAATGTTTAACAATGGATGAGCAATGAAATGATAGCTGATCCTCCCCTACAGGTTGTCCCTCTGAAAGAATTTACTTAGTTTTAAAAAAAAAAAAAACCTAAGATATGGTAATAAAACAAAGGAAGAACACTCTGTATTTTCAATGTAATATTGGATTATTGTTGAAAAGACTCACCCAAAAAGTGCCTCTGAGTGGCTCACATACATTATTTACCATGGCTCACATTCCCTTAGAGTACATGTTAACTTAAAGATGTGTGTCCTATCATGATGGTCATTAATTAGTTTGGTGTCTAACCTAGCAATCCTATGCCAGCATTTTTTCTCCATTTCTAAATAACTCCTGTCTCTCCAACTATTTCCTTGAACTGACTATCCCCTCTTGCCGATTTTCTCATTCATGGTATTTATATGAGAGTCTTATTTTTAACTTCTTGAAAATATCTTCTGACACAGTAAATGTCACCAATTATTTAAACCAAAAATCTTGACATCATCCTTAACTTCTCTTTCTCTTACATCTTGCAATTAACCTATTAATAAATCTGGTTGCCTCTACTTTTAAATTCCACCCCTTATCTGTCTCTGTGGCCAACCCCCTTAACCAATATTAAACAGGTAGGTCAGATTTGTCCCCTGTTCTTAAACTTCAAAAGGCTCCAACCGACTAGTAAATACAAAGTCTTTAACATGTGTCCTCAGCCCCAGGCCTACAGGATGCCCTGACAGTGACACCAACTCATTCATAACTCTCTCATTGGATCAAAATATTCCACCTGGACTCACTCCCCCCCTTCCCCCCGCTTTAATGTCTCTAAATATCTCCATCTAGGAGAAATCTAAAACATCTCATCTTGAATAGTCTCCCACTTACTGATTTTCCGTGATTGAGTTTTTCTTCAAAATTCTCATTACTACTCCTCATCTCATTAAATATTATTTTATTTATTTTCTACCCTCCCCATCAGATCTGGTGATCTCTGGTGTATGCCCGGGACCAAGAGCAGTGCCCAGAATGTGGCATGTATGAAATAACTTTTGCTGAAGGATTGAATCGGGAGCTTACCAGATGACAGGATAATTTTGCCACCATTACAAAGTTTGAAGATAAAGTGAAAGTATCCATGATATTTATAGCACCTTAAATAAAAACTTATAAAAATGTCTAAAAATTATATTGCTAGTGGTTTGAACATTCCTATGCTTGCAAAAATAAATATAAAATGGGAACATTAAAATTGCTTTCTAACAGCAGAAATAAGATGATTCCTATTTTTCTGTTTCTTGAATCTTCTTGTATTGTTATAGTGACACTTTCCCTTCAGAAAAATCATTATATAATCATTATATAATGCCTTATAAAGAAAAAAATATCCGCAGGATGGCATCACATTCTTGAGTTTTTCTTTTTCTTTCTTTCTTTTTTTTTTTTTTTTTTTTTTTTTTTTTGCCTAGTTTCCTTTCTGTTTCTTCAGTGTGGGATGCCTTAGGCTACCTATGCCTATTACCTAGGACTTCCCTTGGAAATGCTTGAAATCAGGGTGTTTTTTACCCTCTGCCTTTTGCCATTCTTAAATTCCCTTTCCTTGATCCTTCCCAGAAAATATTTATCCCTGTTCTTACCATGAATTCCATTCTGAAAATATTAAAAACTGAATTTTTTAGTAACCTAATGGTATTTTCACTTAAAAGGAAAGCCCAAATCTTAAAATAAAGAATTGACTTTTAAAAGACAGAATTTGACTTCTTAGCTTATTAAATAGAGGGTTTGATTTCAAGGACACTCTTCTGTACCTCCACCCAGGTTAGAGTTTTCTCCTTAGCTGCTTGCCAATCACACTGGCTGTGTATGAAATATAAGCTTATAACCTAAATTAGTCTCAGGTCCAGTTGAGAAGAGAACAAGCAGGGTATATTTAGTAGCCATGACTAGTCTCCCAATTTGTGATTCACATAGAACTTAAACTTCAGGCATGCAAACATGTCAAAATATTTTATTTTTGACAAGCAATACTTTCCAGAGAGGTGCCTTGTTCTAGCCAGTCAGTGTGGTCTTGAACTATAGTGTCATTTCTGGCAAGAACTTTCAAGCCTGCTTAATGTTAGCATCAATTGCCATAATACACTTTGACACTATTTGGGATTTTATACTAGGTAATCTAACCTCTCTCAAGTCAAAATTGAAGCTCTAAGAATACCTTAGAAATTGAAAAAGTTCAAGTATAATCTTGTGTCTACTTGACCCATACTTTGGTTCTTCATATACCACAATTGGTTTGGTTAAAAATGTGTGGCTCAAATATTTCCAGACACATAACATTTTTTATTTGATTTTTGAAAAAGACATTGACTTATTTAGTTCATTGCACTTAACTTCATAAGTTTTGTTACATTTTTTTGAGTGAAACATTCTTATTCAAATATTACTGTAAATAGTCTTTCTGGTAATATAATTTCTTAGTAAAACAGTAGAGATTACAATTAACCTCTTATATAAGTGATAAGATACTTCTATAAGTAGGTGAGATCACTGAAAAAATAAATTAATGTGACAGTTTCTCTTTCCAATAAGACAATTTGGGGGAGACGTGGGATTGAGCAAAATAATCAAACCTATTATTTGGTTTAGACACTCTTTTTTAAATCAAAAGTGTCCAGTTGATTCTGTATGGTCACAGCCTAAAAGCAGTCTCAACAAGCCAGCTCCGTCTAACTCCACCTGAACACAGAAGGACACATTATGGCCTAAGTCCTTCCTGTCTCCGAGAATAAATAATTCCAAGAAGTAACAAACATCTCTTCGTTTCATTAAATTCAACAAGGTGTCCTCAATTCTGGAAGAACCACTTCTTATTTTCATATTCAACCACTGAATTCAAACTGCCTCCACGCAACTTCCACCTTCTCTCCTCTCCCTTGGATACATCAAATCATATTCATTTTCCCTTCTACTCCTTTTCCTCTAGGATGGGCAGGTTCCAAGCATGTATATGTGGTGGACAGCACAGGGGAGAAAAGAATGGTGAGAAAACGCACAAGAACAGTTCTAGTGCCCACCCATTTCCTGATTGGTGTTCCATATTATTTTGCCAAAACACACTGAATTATATGTTAAGATTTAGAGGCTAACTTTACAACCCCATCTGGTCTTAATTCTGCATATCCAATTGTACATCATGAATCGGTCTACAATTTTAGTTTATGTCTCTGCGTTCCTGTTTGATCTGAAAATGAAATTTTACTCTGCACTATAATGAAAAAATTGGCTACGAATAGTCTTTATACTATTTTAAAATGAAACAGATAAAATTTTAAATCTTTAACGTTATGTCTGAAATAAAAGAAGACTGCCTTTGGAAACAATGAACCATGTCTTCCAACAACGTACATCCACCATGGGGTTTTCTCAAGATCAGTTTTTCCTTTTCATTTATTATTCAACTTAGCAGTATTAATATTTATTAAACACCAATGGGGTGCCAGTAACAATTCAGAGCACATGAAAGAGGTGGCCCCTAATGTCAAAAATCTTAAAAAGCTGTTGTGTGCCGTTGTACCTAATCAAATGCTGGCCAGAGAGGAAATGATTTTATCATCACCCATCAGAGCAGTTGCTTCCATTTTCTTTTGTCAGGATATATCTATCCAACTCATGTAATTCTAAATGTTAAATGCTACCAAATCTAGTAAATGCTCTCAAGGGTTCATATCTACATTTCAATATTTTTTTTTCAAAACTTAATTAAATTTGAAAAAATAGAAAGAAGATGAAAGCTAGATAACAATAGATGAAAAGGAATGAGTCACAAGGATTGGTGGAACAGATCTTTCCCACCATGGAAGTGACACACAGGATCTAATGAGAGTGCACAGAATACTAAGAGGAGATAATGTAGATTACTTTTTTCATTCTGCTTATAGAGCACAAAGAGCCTTTAATGAAAGTTAAAGGAAAATAAAGTCAGTGCAGACTTAAGAAAGCACTTTTTCATTCTGCAAATAATAAATGTTTGGAATGGCCTTCCAGGCAGGGATTTTAAGGTGAAGGACACTCTGGGGTCATTTGACAATCGAATGCTGTGCTGTAGTAAATTCTAATCAGTTAGACAGTATTTTTCCTTATTTTTTTGTGTTGTTATGACTATATGGTCAAGCAGTACTTTTCAGGCCCTAATTAGAACCAAATCTATACAAATAATGTTCACAAGAAATCATATAGGGCAAATGGGAAGAAATAGAGGGAACTATGAACCCATGCCTAAAGTTTACTTTGGTTCTTCAAGTCTTATTTATAGGAATGAAAAAACTAATTCATGAAGTTTAAATGCCACTAGAGAATTTCAAGTGTATTGACTTTTCATTATTCATTCTATGATTTTAACATACTTTTTAGATCATGAAAATTGAATAATTATACAGATGCTAAGGAAATATGGATAGATACCCCTATTTATTAAAATATATTTAAAATACATAAAATATGTATATATTACAGATAAATGAAAAATCCAAATTAAGAACAATAAGCAATTTAAATGCCTGTAGAAAAGGAATGAATGAAGCAAAAGAGTTGGAACTGTCCCCAGAAGTCAGATGTCACATTTACTTTTCAGTCCCGAATACACACACCAAACCCTCACACTACCAAGACCGTATTACACAATTGAAATAGTGCTCATTATCTGGATAAAACCAAAATGGAAAAGTTGTTATACCCCATACCTCTGTATTTACAAGTTTTCATTGTATGAAGTCATAGCCAATGTTTGCTCACAGTGCCTTGATGATGCCTCTTAACTTCCTCTGGTTCTGGAAAGTTCTCCTACGTCTAGGTAGCAAAGCTTTCATTCATTCATCCTTCCTTCTCTCAATGGACACTTAGTGAACATTACCAGACTAGGCAGTTCTGGTATGAAGATGATCAAAACACTGATCTGTAGGAGTTTAGTTGACAAGATAGACAAAAAGACAGGATAGAGGGGTGAATAAAAACCATGATGTTTTAATATGATGAATCTTATACACGTTGTTCTGTGAACATCAAGAAGGCGCACAGAAATCACAATGGGAAACCAAAAGAGGATCTGAAAACATGCTTACTCTGAGTCTTAAAGGACAAATGAAATTTAATGGAACAGAGATAGTAGACAAGGACATTTGAAGCAGACGGACATGTGAAAGAAACACCCTGGTGTATTTGGAGAACTTAGTCATTCAGAACAGCAGGTGCAAAGAATCTGCATGAGACACTGGCAGGAGTCTGGTCTAGAGACACAGACTCCCATGCTGAAGGGCATCATGTGGCAGTCTCTAGTTGACCTTTATCCTGGAGCTTCAGCGAGTTATCAAAGGACATGCAGCATGCCCTGATCTGAACTTGTCTGGATTTCAGAGGACAGCTTAGAGGATCACTGGTCTCTGTAAGATGTTCCTGAGTTTTCTCTCCAACAACGCAGAAGTAAACGTCTGCTGAGTTATCGGGAAAAGTCTGTTGGATCTGAAAGAAAGAAGTTTGAGATATATAAAAAATAGAGTAAATAAGATAATAAGATGGAAGTCAATTTTTTCATTGAATAAAGTTACACTGACATATTTTCACAAAATGTATGAACTAAGATATACAATGAACACAAAATACACATCTGAGAAACCATTTAACCTTCTGTTTGGAAATTAGTATACATCTGTACATGTCTTCTGTATCTCCCATAAAAAAGGCAAGAAAACTGTGCATGCAGAAGAAAATCAGTCCTCAAAGCCCTCACATGTTTATGAACAGCCTGTGTTTCTAACCCATGCCCCGGGGTCCTTTTCAACCCAGTGCGTGGGCCCATGCACTCCATTAGACTTGGAAACTTAATGGTCACATTGTCCTTGGCACTCCATTGGCAAGTGAGCAAGCTTCACCTCTAGAAGAATCTGAAAGATGTCCTGCTTTGCTCAGTGCTTAGCCATATCAGTCCTCTGGAATTATCTACATGCATTACCTCGTGAGTTGTATGAGGGTCAAATAAAGGAAGGCAACTCCTCCATGCATTTCACTGATGTCACATTCAAGTGCTCATTACAGCCTGCTTATCTAAGCACTTATAGGTGCTAAATGACCTAAAAGGGAAGCCCTAAAATGTCCTCCCCAAACCCCAGAGTATATGTATATGTAGTTCTTGATGTTTGTTTGGTTTTGGTTTATTGTATGATAAGCTAATTTGTGTTATTCTATTAACTAAGTTATAGTTTTAGTTGATTAAAGAGGTAAAGAAAAATATATTGTTAATATGCACAGAACAATCTGATTCAAGCAATCAATGCAAGGGAGCAACTGGAATAGAATAAAATAGCCAGGAAGTTTTACCAGAGGGGATGCTGAAAAGACACAATTCACAACAGCTAAGTCATGGAATTGGCCTAGGTACCTGTCAGCTGGTGAATGGGCAAAGAAAATGTGGTATATACACAATGGAGTATTATTCAGTCATAAAGAAGAAATAAATCATGTCATTTGTATGAACATGGAACAAGAAATTATAATGTTAAGCAAAGTAAGTCAGATTCAGGCAAGCATTGCACATTTTTCCTCATATGTGGAATCTAGGGCAGAAAATATTTTATGAAAGCAACTGAGAGATTATTAGAGAAGAGGAAAGGGTTAGGAGAGGAGACTGGGAGGGTGATGAGGGTAGATATGATCAAGTAAGTTATTTGCATGTATGAAAATGCCACAATGATTCTGTATCAATAAACTACACTAACCAAATGTTATTTTCAGTAAAAAAATAATAGGGTTGGAGAGTCAAGCAAACATATATGGAAAGTAGGAAAGCAGTAGTTATTAATTAGCATTTCTGTAAACTGTGACCTCATTTAAAGTTAGCTAAAAGAACTAAAACTTCTTTCAGAAAATATGTCAACATCTATATGTAAAAGTCTGCACATAGCCACATACCGGAAGTTAAGAACACCTTATCTAGGACAGCTCCATGGAGTACAGATATTCACGACAAAGTGTGTGGAACACATTCCAGGTTTTTAAAGGGCATCTTCAAGGATACGGAGATTAAGCCATTATTTTATTATTTATTTATTTATTTATTTTAGTACAAGGGCAAAAGGTAGTGGAAAATACATAGTCTTACAGCCCTGGAGTAAGATGAACCTAAATATGATGCTTCTGGACAACAGCCTGCAGGCAAGACAGAGTTCCCACTATTTCTAGAAATTGAACAAGTTATTTGAAAAGCTCTGCCAAACCCAATCCCATTTATTTCACTTTCTCCCCGGCTGCACAGAAGTTCCCTGAGGTAGTAAGAGTCCTCTGGAAAAGCAAGCGTAGCAGAAAGACTTCGCATGGATGCTCATAGTCAACTTGAGCAATTTGGAATTCCTCCTGGTAACTCGCCAAAGAATTGTTACAACCACTTGTTACTTTCATAGTGTTTCTATCTTTAGATAAGTGGCAGTATAAACCCAGAATGACCTGTTTCTGGGTAAATGAACAAATAGTCATGAATAGATTGTCACAAAGAGATGATCATTTTTATTGAAGTAATATCCTTGAATTTTAAAGCCTTTTATGACCCTGGAAGCCTATGCATTTATAACCTCCTTTTGCTTAGTTACCCAACATCTTCTTCTACCTTGTAGAAATCACATACAAATTATAAAGTCACTCCTTAGTAAATTCATGTGTGTCTTGTAAGAATGTCACACTTCGACTTTTACAGCATGCTGTAGAACACTGAGGTATAGGCAGTCTGCTCAGAAAGCTGGTTGTCAAGGAAACTACACCTTCATCCAATAAAACACCAAAGGGATCTTCCAGCAACATCTTGGGGACAAAATATTAAGCATTTACTGCTCCCATGCTTGTTTTTCTTTGATCCACAGATGATGATATAAATGTTTTTATTAGTTATTTCATAAATCAATAAAATTGCTATTTTCCATGCCATCATAATCTGAGACAAAACTGATGTAGTACAGGTATGAATAGTCACTTCATATCCCCTGGCTTTTCTCAGAGCCCCCTTAGCATATGTTATAAAAGATTACCAGAATTAAACAGGAAAAGGATCTAAATCTCTTTTATCTTACATGGCAAGCATTATGATTATTTGATTTTCTCACTATTAAAATATGAAACTGCAGCACACTGTTCCTCTACGCTCTTTTTATCTTAACTAGCTCACATAGTTCTGATGTGTATGGAGACTGAATAATGGAAGCACCGTGGAGAGAAATAACTCTCGAACAGGCCAGAATTAAGTTCTAGGACAAAATTTATTAGCTGTTTCTTCATGCATCTAAGTTTCCTTTTTCTCATCTGCAAAAGGAAAATAATGAATATTTCATCAAGTTAACTGTGGGGATAAGGACAGACAGTACAATGTGATAGTGTGTCAAAAATCATGGAGGCACATGGAAGCCAGCAGTCCTGTGTTATAACCCCAGTCACCCACCTCTTGGCTGTGTAGTGAAGGCAGGTTTTCTCTGGGCTTCAGTGATCCCATCTGAAAAATGGGCAAAATAATATGTAGAGGAACTTCATAGGAGTGTTCAGGGTCACGATGAGACACTACGGATAGAGCTCTTTAGCAGGGTCTATCTACTATTAGACAGTGGAAGAATATTTTAACTTCTTAAGTCCAAATTAGTGAAATAGCTCTGTGCTGCTGGAAAGAGCAGGGGCACATCTCTTGAGTAGCAATAAGAAGCAAATTGGTTCATTTTGTGAAAGGGTGATTCATTTTGAGAGGAAAAAAATTGAGTCCAAGAAGTAGAAGTCATTAAAAACGGGAAGGTTCTTCAAATAGCAGCTAACACCTTGAGGGAAAGAGCGTTTTTTCAATATTATTTGACAATTTGAAAAATACTACTGGCTCGCTCTTCCCAGCAACAACTGCAACATGATTTTGCTGATCATTTTGCATGAATTTCAAAAAGATAATTTGTATATTGTGCTTCTTTGCATTTTCCTCTGCTGCCACCCAATTTCAAATCTTCATTACTTTACTCCGGGATGACTTCATTATCTTCCTTGTTATTTGCTCCCATCTAATCAATCCTGCAAAAGGTTACATTAATATTACTAAAATCACATTTTATCATATAATTCCCTAGGGAAAAGAAGGGGGTTCTACCATATGTCCCATGACAATCAAAGGCTACTACAGCCCCATGTAAACCTGCTCCTATAACCCCATCTCCTACATGATTGACAAGAACCCTTGATTTCATGCCCATTATCCCACCCTGCCATCTGCATTCCTGGGCGCATTTATCTTCTCTTCCTGTACTCAAATGCCACCCATTCTTTGAAGAACCTACTCAAGTTCTACCTTTTCATTAAATGCCTCCATAACATCTCTTGTACCTTTATGATCTTTCCATCCTCTGATTTCTCAGCACTTACTAATTTCCTTTCATCTGGCACATAGTCAGATTTTTCTAAATTCCTTTTTTTATAAAATTTTTACTCATCTTTTCAATAAGAGACAAAAGTCATTTATTAAATTAAAAAAAAATCCTCACTGCTAGCACAATCCCTGGCACATGATATGTATTCAAAATATATTTGCAGAAATACACAAGTTTGGAAATCATAGCCTTGGCTTTATTTACATTCTGTCTATAATGCATTTTCAAATAAACAGCAATCTCTCTCCACCCATACCAGAATTAGCTGATTCTAAATAAGTGTCTAAATAACAGTCCCTATGCTTTCAGACTCAGCTGTCAACTCTTATTTTTGAGTACCTAAATAAGAGAATGATCTGACATTTCTAAAAGTTGGGTGCATATCCTACTTTATATGGCACAAGGAAAGGTCTGTTAACCTAAAATTCCTAGCTGTGAAATTCCCCTTTGCCTTTCAGCACAAGTTTTCTTTGAGTGAAATGTTATCTCCCACACATTTAACCTAAGAATAAAATAGCAACATAGAAGCAGGGCAAAGAGGTAATAGTTTTTATTGATGTGGGCAAAAACCAGACTTAAGATCTATTGTAGAAAGTGTGTTTCACAGGAAATTCTTAGTTCCTAAAATAGGTCTTGTTTCATCAGTGTCTTCTCTCATCTCTTCATATATAAAATGGTTGCAATCACGATCTTAAGTAATAGCTCACTTTCCATTTTCCCCTACTTCAACTGGATGAACTATAGAGGGAGTCATTATAGAGCTTTCTTCTTACACCCTCTAGAGAATTAGATTGGAAGTCAACATTTTCATCAACTTCCACTCTGTTCTCTGAGATTTCGGTCACAACACGATACTTCGAGGAACCATCAGTCAGAAGGGAGAACAGCTTAAATGAGATGAAAGAATAAGTCGAATTAGAAAGAAAGAAAATACAAGTTTATGTACACTGAACTTTGCTGATCCCACATTTGCACAAGAGCTGTGATTCACAGGGCATTTCAGTGATGCCATTTTGAAGACGTGTAATGAGCTTTGGCTCTATTCACCTTCTGCCCTCTCTGTTTTTCTTAAGCCCCAGAGGAAAACTGTGGCACAAAAAGGTAAGATGGTTGTTCCAGAATGATGTTAATAAGTAGCTTAGGCAAACAGAACCAGCTTAAGAATCATCGTCAATGCTCTTTCTGTACCTCAAGTGCTTCTGTAGACAGACTGATCCAAACCTTCAGTATGGACCCTCTAAAGATAGCTCCTGCCTCCACCGCTGTCTCTCCACCAAGAACCCACTGTTCAAAAGAGGCTGATTTATAGATGAAGGACAGATGTGGTTCCTGGTCCTCCCACCTCAAAATTCCCAGAAGTGGGCAGAAAAGCAGCCTTCTGTGAATTCAATAAAATGTTATGTTCATATCTAGACATTTCTAGAAGTTTGTTGCAACCAGGTTGCTTCCAGAAATCACAGCAGTAAGAGGGAGAAATTTTGATAGATCTAGCTGCAGACAGAGAAGGCCATCTTCTCCCCTCCTTTGACTCTCCTCTTTTATGCTGACAGTACAGCAGGAGAGAAAGCTGCTGGGCACCAACAGTGTCCAAATAAAGAAACTTTTCATTCCTAAGAGGAGGACATTTGAAGGGTATACAGCCTTCAGGGACTTCATAAAACTAAATCAGCCATTGGAAAGTTTACGTGGATGCTTTTTAGTAGGATCCAAGAATTAGGTTGCTGGCCTTTGTTTCTGGTTAGAATTGATTTTCCTTGGGGGTGAAACTTAGAAGTCCATCATTTTGAAAAAAAATCTAACTCTCCTTAGAAATCCCTGCACAACAGAAAACAAGACTTGTCAAAGCAGCATAATAATGGGGCGGAAGTATTTTAAGGACAGATAACCTGTATTCTTTCTTCAGTCTGCTAGACCCGTGAAGCACCAACTTAACTACAGTGAGGATTGTGGCCACAGAGAGAAAAGCATCAATGGCTGACATATCATGAACGTGTCCACGTTCCTAGCTCTGATGTAAGTCCCTCTCAGGTGATAGGCCATTTATTCTCACCAGGTAACAAGAAAACAAAACAAGTAAGGGAAGAGTCAGAATTCAAATCCAGGCATCTTTTCTCCAAAGACAACATTTTCCAATCCTGATCATATCTTTCAGCAGCTTGGCTATTAGTATACCCTAGCTCCATCTCTCTGAAAATTTTTTTGAAATTGTAGGAGGGAGTGAAGGGGGGAAAACTTGAAGATCTCACAATAACATAGTTAATTTCAGCCTATTTCTGCAGCACACTTCAGACTGGGAGAGCAGTGAGGAATTGAACTGATGACCTGGAAAACCAGCTTCGATTAGGAAATGTCAAGTCAGTGTGGCTTGCTAAAGGAATGGATACGAAAGCAAATAGGATTCTCCCACACCCTGTTTCATTCTTAACTTTTGTTTTATAAATGAAAGGAAGGAAAAGAGGATGATCTTCAATTCTCTATAACAAGCCTCGCTTTGTTGTACATCCTGCAAGGCCAATTTACTCATATCCTCTGCATTGTCTATGCAAAAACTGCAATCCTGATAGAAAGGAAATAAATAGCAAGAAACCCTGAGCCTGCAGCCGGTGTTTGGCAAAGATATTTGTAACACCAGTACATCGAAGTCATTAATTCATATTTCACTATGCTATGAACCTGAAAATTCTCATTAAAAAATAGCATTTCCTGAAGTGCCACCAGGATATATTGACTGTCAAAGTGGCATTTCCTAATTGTCTACTGAAACCCAAGGAAAGTATTTATTATTCTGTTAAAATTCTAGTCTTCTTTTTTTCTCAGTATAATGAAAATACATTTGTTTGGAGTAGCAACCTTGATTCTTTCCCATTATATTTGTTGATATCATCACTAATCTGCCAAATTTAATAGTTTGCTAGTCACTACAAAAATGAATTCTGAATTTAAGTTCAAATAGGGGTAGATTGGCTATCTATGCTTTAGGAAAATGAAGAAATATGTGTGTAAATTTCCAAGCAAGATTTTGTGATGTTTATATGCTTTTGCAATTTGATTTTAAAAATTGCTATTTCTAATATAAAATGATTAAAATAATAGCTAACTTTTATTGAGCATTCTCTGGGTACCACACACTCTTCTAAGTGTTTTTTATGTACTAACTCAATTAATCCTCTCATCAACCATACACAGTTTGTTACTATTGCTACTACCGTTTCACATGCACAAACTAAGTTACCCAGTGAGTAAAGGGAACATTTAAAACTCAAATTCGCGCAGTTCAACTCTAAAGTGGGGTTTCTCAGTCTCAGCACTATTAGCATTTGGGACCAGATCATTTTTTTATTGGAAGGGGAGTACTTTCCCATACAATGTAGGATGCCCGGCAGTATCCCTGGTGCATACCCTCTAGCTGCCAGTAGCACCCCGCCTCCTCCCCTTCCTGTAGTTGTGACCATAAAAAATGCCTTCAGACATTGACAAATTTCCCCTGGAAGATAAAAATGCCTCCAACCGAAAGCCACTGCACTAGAGCATACATTTTCAGAGGAGGCAATATTGCCCTCAAGAGGATAAAATTTGGTTATGGGGTTGGGATGCAAAAAAATCCTACTCTAATTTTTTATTTATATATGCATATATACATAATGTATATATATGCAGAGCATAAACAGACAGATAGTATATTTGTAGTGATGGGATTCCATATTATAAAACAAAAATATCTAAAAATATAGATAGTTTCTTTAGGAAAGAAATAATGAAAAAAAGGTTGAGTTTGCTGGGCTAGAGCTTACATGTGCCATTGCTGTGCTGGACTACACAGGAACAAGGCAGATGTGTAAGCCCAAATTCTGGGATGAACCCTCATTTGAATAACTCCTCCACAGGGATCAAGGAGATTCTCTGACATCCTTTAGAATGAGAATATCACCTTTACCTTTCTGAGGGTTCCCCATCTTCACCCTCTCCCTCTGGATTAAAAAACTTGGTACTTTAAGCTTTGGGTTCACAAAACACTTCAAACTCTTTCTCAAACATTTCATTCCAGCAAAAACTATAAAACTATATTTGCCAAGAGCAATTTTTCTGAAACTTTTTAATCCCGGGTGTATTTCAAAGGAAATTTATCCAGATGGTTCTTATTCATTTACTCTTAATTCATCAAGATGGTATTTTTTAAAAACCAGTTGACAACCAAGGAGCTGTATGGATTTTTTTTTTAACTTGAACCATAAAGTTCTACTTTAATTGAGCTAAACAGGGTTTAAAAACCTTTGCATTTTCTAATACTTGGCTAAGTATAATTTTCCCAGTTTATCAATCATTCATTTAAGGTTACCTTTTTTAAATAAAATGTTTTATGGTCAAAGAAGCAAGAGTGAAAAAAAATACAATTTACCAAGAGAGAGACTTTTAAAACTGGAATATAAGAACAAGGACTTGGCCAGAAAATTTTATGTCTGCAGAATACATTGCTCTGTAACCTGACCTGCACTCAGTAGTACTTGGTAATATAAGAATTACACACATACCACTCTTAGAATTTAGGATTGTAATTGTCAAATGTTTCTCTATTTGGCAAAATACTGTGCATTTATAGGAGATGTAGTAGCAGCTTCTTCCACCTTTTCCTCCATCCCTACTGTCTCCCTGCCACACACATAATGATCCTTTAGCTTTGCATCACTCTCCTCCTGGAACATAGCCCTACCATCATCACTGAAAATACACAGTAGGCGTCATTAAAGCTAAATACATATTCAAAAACAATAAAATTAAAACATGCATCTTTAAAAGGCACTTTGCATGTTGCATGGGAATAAATTGCTTAACATTCTTACTCGAAAGGTAGATTTTAAACTTTCAGATAGGTTATTTTTAAAAAAATGGTCAAATGGTTTGGCAGAAATTATTTCAAAACTCTGAATAACCACAATTTCAATAACCCTTTTATGGGGAGAGAGGTGTTGTTTCTATATGACAGGAGACAATTATTTTCCCTTTAGTATTTCTATCATTAATTTGACTTCTCTGTGTTAGGCAAATGATATTTTAAAATAAGCAAAAAACAACAAATTCAAGGAATAAATCATACTGCAATGAAAATATTATTAATGCAAAGTTGTAGAATTGTACCAACATTGATTTTAGAGATATTTTCAAATCATTTTGTCACATACACATTTCTAAGTTAAGAAATAAGCATTTCATTACATTTCAAATCTACTGAATTAAAAGCTCTGAGAGGGACCCAGAAATGTGCTTTTTTATAGGAATCATCATAGATGCACTTCAACAGATGAATGGACAAAGAAAATGTGATACACACACACACACACACACACACACACACACACAATGGAATATTACTCAGCCTTAAAGAAGAATGAAATTATAGCATTTGTAGGCAAATGGATAGAGCTGGAGAATATCATGCTAAGTGAAATAAGCCAAACCCAAAAAACCAAAGTTTGAATGTTTTCTCTGATGAGTGGATGCTGATCCATAATAGAGGGGGACAATGAAGGGACTCTGGATTATGTAGAGGGGAGTAAGGGGAGGGGAGAGGGTGTGGGGATGGGAAGCATGATGGAATGAGATGGACATTATTACCCTATATATGTGTATGACTGCACTACTGTGTGACTCTGTGTGCTCCTTTTGTGTACAATGTGTCTAAATGCATTCTACTGTCATGTATAACTAATTAGAACAATTTTTAAAAATAAAAAAAATTAATAAAAAAAGAAATGTGCTTTTTATAAACTTCCCAACTAATGTTTATGTATAAGAGTGTTTGAGAATCACTGACTTAGATCATAGTGATAATTGATTTGGGGGCTAACATGAAGAATCAAATGATCAAATGAAACTTACATGAGACAGAAATCTTACCTTGTATCAAATACCATTTAAATTGTTACTGGGATGATCAAGAAGAAAAAAGAAGGAGGAGGAAAAAGAGGAGAAGAAGGAAGGAGGGAGGAGGAGGAGAAAAAAGGAGGAAGAAGAAGGACCAGAGAGAGAAGCCCGGGAGGTTGAAGGTGGTTCCAAGGTGGTACCATATTCCCCTTGATCCAGAATCAACAAGGTCACTATTGTTAGGTCTGGGGCTCCTCACAGCTCTAGAGAGTTGGAAAGACTATGTGATTTTCTCCAGGATTCATGTCTGGGATTTACTTACTCTTGGGAATCCTTAGGAACATTTTTCTAAGTCTATTTCAGAGACAAGATTCTTTTTCTAGCAAATATTTTGAGTCTATTCACCCAGAGTACAGTCAAAAGGGATTAGGGGTGTTCCCCAGTGAAAAAAAGCAAGTGGATCACAAACCAGCTGCTTTAACTCCTTTCTCCAAAACAGGAATGTAATGGCTATTCTACAGACCTGCAAGATCAGGCTTCAGTGATAAAAGGACACAGGAGGCCCACAGAAGACATCTAACAGGATTTCTCTTCTCTACATTGGGCACTTCCCTGGGCTCCTGGGATTGAACCTTCTCCATCTTCCCTACCCAAGTTTCCATCGTCAACATTCATCTTAAGTTTTGTAGAACTAAAATTTATGACAGAACAGCTCTTTCTCTGATTTTGTTTCTAATGTTTAGTTATGGATCAGTTTTTCTTAACTGAGAGCTAACTGATTCTGCCCAATGACTACTTTCACTTATTGATATAGCATCCAAGTTTATAGTAATGGAACTATATAAGAAATTCGTCATCTTTTAAGATACAATGATAAAAATAAGTATTGTTGCTTTCTAGAGTTTAAATTAATGTTTTAGACAAGGTAGAGGTCTTGGTATGTTTGTAAGTAAATTAAAGGCAAATAAAACATTTAAAATTTATATTTTCCACTTGAGGTGACAGTACCAACTTTTACCTTCTGTGAATATATACAATTAGAATAATACAGTCAATTCTGATTTGCTCATTATAAAAAGGTTTCATGTCTCAAGGTAAGAAAAGCTATATCTTAAATGTATTATATTTTAAAAGTTCAAAATGGTGAACTCATTGGTTTTAAGGCTGATAAAATATGTCTACAGCTAAGGACCTACAGGAAGTTGATGGGAAGCACCATGATGATCTCAATCCGTTTTGCAGGTCCATGTATTACCTCTGTGCTTTCACTAACAGGAACACATCCAGGGCATCCTTAAGCAATGCAGGTGGCAAAAGCATCATCCAGTTGTTTGGAGCAGCAGCAGAATCTGGGGACCACCGAAGTATTTGATTCTAGCTTACAGTCAATTCCCAGTACAGGTTTTTACAGAGCAGCTAGGTGTGAATCCTTGAATGGCTCAGTTATTATTGTCATAAGGAAAGCTCAACCACAAACACTTTCTTCAATCTGGCATGACACAACAGCTCATATAAAAATTCAAAATAGCATTTACCAAAAAATTAGAAGACTGCTAAAGCACAGAATTTGTGGTAGAGATTTGCCATTGATGATAGAAGATGGATGCATTCAGGAGAGATGGGGAAAGATAATTGGGGAAGACTCCTGAAGACAGTAAGTCAAGGTGAATTTGTTCCTTTTCCACTCACTGTCACCAATAAGGGAATAAAACAAGGGAACGGTTGAGCATTCATTGCATATGCTGCCAAAGGAATATGCACACAAATGAAATGAAAATGGAGAAAAAGGTTAGGTTAAGCTGTTATTCAGACATTCTGCTCTTTTTTCATTTATCAATGCATTTTTTCATGTAGCCTGAGGATATATGAGACGAAACTATTTTGTATATCTAGTCAAATGTCTCGAGTTTTCTACTTAAATGTTTACTGTAGCAATTTTTCTTTACTAGAGAAATACACAGTCCTCTCCAGATGAGGTTTCTGAGCATAATAATTCAGATAACCTGAAGCTTCCTATCAGAGATGTGGCTAGTACCTAAGGGAACCACTGACTGCAAACTTCTGGTTCCTGAGACCTAGCAAAAAAATTTTTTTAAAGTTTCTACAAAATAAAGGATTGCTTCTCAGTTTTTAATCTCAAAAACTGACAAGGAAACTCGCTGTTTTATTCAGCTTTCTTTCTTTTTTTTTTTTTTTTTTTTACTACTGTGACCAAAAGACCTAACAAGAACTATGAGAGCAGGAAGTTTATGGGGGGGCTCATGGTTTCAGGGGTCTCAGTACATAAATGGCCGACTCCATTGCTCTGGGCTGGGAAGGAGGTAGAACATCATATGGGACAAATTATAAATTCTAAAAGATACTCATCCAATAACCCACCTCCTCCAGGCGCACCCTACTTACCTTTAGTTCCCACGCAGGTAATGCCTATTAGGGGATCAAGGTACTGATTAGGTTAGGTCCTCATAACCCAATCATGAACAAAAAAAAAAAAAAAAAAAAGAAAAAAAACAGAAGAAATTAAAGATGTTTACTACTGCTGACAGAATTATATAATGAAACCATTAGGGAGCTTCTACGTAAGTGTTACTTGTAAAGCAAGAATGGAAACATGATTTTTTTCGGCTTTCACTCTGGACCTTTGTCTTCCAACTGAGAAAAAGAGGGACTGAGATACAATTCATCATTATTTCTATAACAGAAAATACGAGAGACTTTCATTCCAAATGAATTCAAAGTTAAGTCTTGATAAAAATTGAACATTTTTGAAACTGCATGAAGCAGAAAAAAATTAATGTTTTTTTCTCTTAACAACTGTATAGTCACGAAAAATTAAGAGTATTTGCATAAAGGAAATGTTTCTTAAAGTTTTTTTATATGTCTTTCTCCAATGTGGACAAGAATATATCAAGAAAGATTCACCGGAAGCTCTTATGACCAAGATAGGTTAAGAACTGGTGAGGCTTTGGACCAGGCTGGTATCAGTGGAGGTAGTAAAAATGAGCATCAGATTTTACAAATATTTTGCCCCATAGGCTTCGTCATCTTAGCAGCCCAAGTGATCCTGGTAAAAGCTAAGTCAGATCATTTTACTTCCATGTAATTTCCATTTCATCTAAACAAAGGCTTACCTTTTATCTTTACAGAAAATAGGTGTCTATATACTTGTTAGGATCCAAACCAGAGCTCTGCTAAATGCGAAACGTTGTTATAAATTCCAGCAGGACAAAGAGCTTCAACTTGGGCTGTTTCAAACAAAAGGATAAAACCCTGTATTACCTGCCTTTTCTCTACCTTAACAATAAGCAATACCCACTCTCGCCTCCTAAACCTGGTCTGTTTTTCCTTCGCAGATCCAAAATGTTCCCCACTTCCTTCTGAACATTCTTTTCAAAGTTAATACTTTCATAGCCAAATTATCTCATATCTGAATTCTGACCAATTTTTTCATCTTCTTAAATTTCTTATTCCTCCCTATAGTATTTTCCACTTGCTATCATGCTGTATATTTTTATCTTTTTCCTTAACCTGCCTCCTGTACTAGATGAGCAGGAATTTTGTTTGCAGTAGCCACCCCCGCCACACACCTCCAACCCATGCCATGCTCTGGAGATACATTCCAAGACCCCCACCCCGGGGATGCATGGCACCTTGGATTCTACCAACGGAGCAACTGCAACGATTGATCTGATAACTGAAACAGTTAATAAATGACCACTGTGTAGATAGCTTATAGTTTGGATACACCGAACAAAGGAATTGTTCATGTTTGGTGGGTATTAAGTGGAGATGAGGTGAAAATTCATGACCTTACTCAGAACTGTGCACAATTTAAAGCTTACTGGTTATTTTGGGAGTTTTCCTTTGGTTATTTTTGGACCATGGTTAACAGCAGGTAACTGAAAATGTGGGAAACAAAACTGCAGATAAGGAAGGACTACTGTATATATTTCACTAATGAGTTCCCAAAAGCAAGAAAAACACATGACCTATAGAAAACATTTAGTAAATATTTGCGACTTTAACAAATGAGTAATTTTGCTGTACTCTTCCTATAAAGTATGCATTTCTTTCAAGGTTAGATGAACAGTTTTAGGACTGAGGATTGGATTTCTATATTTTAGCAATAAAATATTATTTATTGATATATTCCACTCTAAGCAACATAGATAATTATCTGTATCTTAAATATTCTGACTGAGAGAAAAATATTTAGAAATGACAAGGAACTTCTCTATCTCTAACCTACATGTGACCTCTGTATACTCTGAAAGATTCTTCTGGAGGTGAGGAACATTTCCCTTCATGAAGACAAAGATAAATAATGTGGGGATGACAACATCAGTAATAAAAGTCTCTGGAATTCGAGATCAAGTCGTCGTAGAATTCTTGCATTTTGAATTTTCAGTGCTTTAATTGGCCCAGCATACTCTTTTCTTCTGTTGGATACATACATTTAGATCTCTAAATTTCCTTTTAAATGCCATTTAAGCTGTATTCCACAAATTTGAGTATATATTCCTTTAACTGTTGTTTAATTTTAATGTGTCCTTTTAATACATTGCTATTTATTTCAGTTTTTAATTATTTTGTATTTCAGACCTTTTTAAACTGTTTTTGCTGTGGATTCTGATTTTACATCTTTGTATCATATACAATGGTCTGTTGATTAATTTTATAATTCTGAGACTTCCTTTGTGGATAATTTTTAAAAATATACCATATGAACTAGATGTTTCTAAACACTTATTACTTCAGGTCTCTTAACTTTATTCTTCAATGTTCTAAATGTAGTTGACCTTTGTTTGGTTCTATTAATTTATTACTGCACTGTGTAAAAGTAAAAGATGATGACTTATTCTTTTTTTTTTTTTGTCTTTTTTTTTTCTTTTTTTGCAGCCCTGGGGATTAGAATCCAGGGCCTTGTGCTTACAAGGCAAGCACTCTACCAACTGAGCTATATCCCCAGACTGCTCATGACTTACTATCTCCCAATATCTTCTGATACAATTGTCAGTATTAAAAAAGAAAATGTTTTTGAAGTTTTCTGGCTAAGTGCTTATGCCCACTATCAATTTATAGCTTTTCAATTCCAAGTCTGCCCTTCATTGTCTTCTTGTAATTCTAGAACATTTCTCCTTTAAAAGCTGCCATGAAGTCAAGATTTGTCAGTAGAGGGCAGTGAGAAAAGTCAGAGGAGGATCTTTTCCTGGCCCTCTGCGCTTGATTCTTTTTGCTCCTTCGGCGTGGGCATGGTGTGCAGCACACTCAGTGGGTCTCACTCCCCAGTGTTGGGGTGTTCACTCTCAATGCCAAAGGTGGACCTTAAGCAGCAGGAACACACCTCAGGGCAGTTTCTAGAGTTTCATGTATGCCTAAGCAAATTTCCCAGTGACAGCTTTGCAGAGTATTCAATAGCATACTCTGCCGCCACTACTGGCAGCTTCCTGGTGGATTTTCAAGACTACAATTGTTGTGCCAGTTGACTTTTCGACAAATTTAACATCATCGCCCCACCTGCAAGCGGCTTCCCAGTGGATTTTGTGAGCACGATACAGGTATTTCTATGCCAATAAGCTGTGGTTCTCTGACTTCAGATCAGTTCAAGGGACAACCCAGTGAACCTCTACAAAATCCAGTAGGCTCCAACCATAGCCTCCCTAGTGAGGTTTGCCTCTCAGACTGGAGAGAATTCACCTCCCTTCCCCAACTTCCAAGATTATTCCTTCCTTGAATACTCTCCCTTAGTTCTAGAGTATTCTTTAAAGAGAATTATTTCTTATGTTCTTTCCGTTAATTCCCTGTAAATAGTTAACAAGTTTTCCTTATATATCTTCCCTGCTAAAATTCTATCTGGTTTGTGAATCCTCATTAGAACCTGATTGATACAGGTACATACATATTAATATCAAATCAAAAAGTGTACAAGAGTTTATTATTTACTAGACCTGCCTTATGAGAACTGCTAAGAGGAATCTGAATTTAAATAAAGAAACACTAGACAGCAACACCAAAGGATCTGGAAAGACAGCGTTTTCAGTAAAGATAAATGTATGGACAAATGCAGAATCATATATTACTGTAATGATGGGATATAAATCATTTTTAACTCAAGTATAGAATAAAAAATAAAAGCACAAAAAACCTACAACCATAAATCTATATTAATTGGTAAAAATATTAAAATATTCAATTTGTGACATTAATAAGATAAAGTGGGTTGTTTA
This sequence comes from Sciurus vulgaris, assembly GCF_902686455.1. Taxonomy (NCBI): domain Eukaryota; kingdom Metazoa; phylum Chordata; class Mammalia; order Rodentia; family Sciuridae; genus Sciurus; species Sciurus vulgaris. The sequence goes on along the minus strand of NC_136473.1, from coordinate 83,892,721 downwards.
GAAGAGTAGTTTTTGCATGCATTTGAAGTTATGTTGCCATTAGTTTAAAATAGATTGATAATAGATTACTATAATTATAAAATGTTTTATACAACCCTGATGGTTGCCACAATTTACATATAGAAGATACACAAAAGAAAATGAGAAAGAAATCCATTGTCACAAAATCACCAAAATACCAAGCAAGGCAACAAGGGAGAAAACAGTGACAAATATAAAATACAGAAAATAATGAACAAAATGGCAATAATAAGCCCTGCCCTATCTGTAGTTTCTTTCAATGCAAGTGGATTAAACTCCTCAATCAAAAACCATACAGTGGCTAACTGGTTAAAAAAAAAAAAATCCCGTTTATGCTTTCTATGAGAGACTCACTTTAGATATGAATATAGAAAATGAAAGAATGGAAAAAATATTCATGCAAATTTTCACCACAATGCAGCAGAAATGACTTACATCAGACACAATAGACTGTTATTCAACACTGTCAAAAGGAACAAGGGACTTAATATGATGATAAAAAGGTTAACTCACCAGGATAAAATAATAGTGAATATATATGCATCTTATATTGGAGCACCCAAAATACCAAGCAAACACTGGCAGAACTGAAGGAAGAATTAGACATTAACAGATAAGGGGGAGATATTACTACCACATTATCAACAGAAAAATATCAACCAGGCAGAAAATCAACTAGAAAACAGTGGACTTCAATAACACCAAAGACCAGTTGGACCTAGTAAAAACACAAAACACTCTACCCAAGAAGAGCAAAAGGCACGTTCTTCTCAAGCACACACAGTACATTCGCCAAGACAAACCTCAATGTTAGGCCATAAAACTAAGCTTCATATATTTGAGAAGGCTGAAATCTTACTAAGCATCTTTTCCAAATATAATAAAAGAAAGTGGAAATCAATAGCCAAAGGAAAACTGAAAAATTCACAGATATGTAGAAATTAACATATTCTTGAACAACCAATGGGTCAAAGAAGAAATCACAAGAAATTAGGATATGTTTTGAAACAAAGGAAAACACAATATTACACCAAGAACTTACAGAATGCAGCAAAAGCAGTACTAAGAGGGAAGTTTATAGTGATAAATGTCTACATTAAAATAGACAAATCAATAATCTAGCTTCAAACTCCAATGAACAAAAAAAAAAAAGAACAAACTTAGCAAAAGGAAGGACACAATAAATATTAGAACAGAAAAACACAAAATAAGGAATAGAAAATCAATAGGAAATAATAAGACTGAGCATTCTCTGAAAAAACCAACAATCAACAAACCTTTAACTGAAAAAAAAAAGAGAAGACATTAAAGTAACAAAAATCAGAAATAAAAGAACAGACATTACAACAGATGCTGCTGAAATAAAAATGATCACAAGGGAGGACCATGGACAAGTATTTGCTAACAAACTGGATAATCTAGAAAAAATAGATAAATTTCTATAGAACATTTCTTGAGGCAGGGGCTCACTGTGTTACCTCGAATGGTCTTGAACTCCTGGGTTCAAGTGATGCTCTTGCCAGACTTCCTCAGCACCTGGGATCGAACAGAACATCTTAACAGACCAATGAAGAGTACAGAGACTGCATCTGTAATCTATAACTGTCCAACAGAGAACAGCCCAAGACCAGATGGCTTCACTGAATAATTATACAAAACATTTAAAGAAGAATTAACACTGATCCTGCTCAAACTCCAAACATATTGAAGTGTTAAGTGCAGTGTCAGAGGATGGGAGAGCAGTTACTGAGATCAGGGGTCTCTGATGCCCTCGTGGCTGTGGCATGCCCAGTTCCTGGGAATGTTTCTGTGCAAGGGCACAGAATGCCTAGCTACTGTAGCAATGCCCTGGATGAGGAAGCTCTGTGAAAGAGCCTTATCAGTTCTAACCTTGATCTCAGGCACACAGCTCCTGAGAAGAAAAGAATTTTTATGCTAGATAACTGCAATATTTCACCAGCTCCACTTCTCCAGTTCCTGCCGCCTTATAGTAACTTTAAACAATGAACTTTCATCTGAGCTACACAGAGCTCCTAACATTGCACTTTGCAGCTGTGGATTGCAACTATGGAAAAGCTACATAGGATGTCCTAGTTTCTGTAACTTTCCTGAATACAAAGAATAATGGTTGCATAGTCTTTAACCTGATGAAACATATATAAATAAAGATTGCCAGTAACTCTTTAGACCTGCATCTCCATCAGAGAGCAGGCTCCACTCAATCCCAGCTTAATCTTCAAGATCTGTGTCTGTGAATCTTTATTTTCCAATCCCCCTTTACCCCCCACACCAGACCCAAGAGTTTGGGTGCAACCAGTGTGAATTGAAGAAGCAGATAAACTTTTCTAATATATTTTATGTAGGCATCATCACCCTAACACCAAAATTGGTCAAAAATACTGGAAGTACAGAACAATTTCCTTAATGAATATTGTTGCAAAATTTCCCACCAAAACACTTGCAAATTAAGAATCAGTGTGATTTGCTATATCAAGAGAATAAAAGACAAATACCAAATAATTCTCCTAACCAATGCCAAAAGAACATTTGGCAAAAATTGATACCATTTCTAGATATATTCAATAAACTAGAAATAAAAAAAAATTTTCTCAATATAATAAAAACCATATATGAAAAGCCCACAGTCAATGTCATATTCATTGGTGAGAAACTGAAAGCTTCCCCTCTAAGATCAGGAACAAGGCAAGACATTTATCCTGAACATAGTATTAGAAATCCTAAACAGAGAAATTGGGCAAGAAAAATAGATATAAAGCATCCTGAATTGGAAAGGAAAATATAATATTCACTGTTTATAGACTGCATGACTTTTCATGTAGAAACCCCTAAAAATTCCAATTTTAAAAAAAGTTCAAATTAATGAATTTAGCAGAATTTCAGAATGTAAAATTAATGTACAAAACTAAGTTGCATTTAAATATTCAGTAAACAATGAGGAATTTGAAAAAATCAAGAAAGTAATACCATTACATTAGCAGGGAAAAATCAAAATTTAGGAATAATCTAAGGAGAAAGACTTGTATACTGAAAACTGCAAAGCAATGATGAAAGAAATTAAAGGAAATGAATGGAAATGAATGGAAAAACATCCTACACCAGGGACTAGAATACTTGGTATTGTTAAAAAGTCCATAAAGTCTATAGCAATCTACAGATACCATCCCTATTAAAATTCCAATGGCATTTTCTTTTGCAAAAACAGAAAAAAATCTTGAAATTCATATGCAATCTCAAAGGACCCCAAATAGTAAAATGAATCTTTGGAAAGAAAAGCAAAATTGGAGACCTCACACCTCACACTCCGATTCACACTTTCATATTATAAGGCGAGAGTCACATTTAAAAAAAATATGTTACTTAAGACAAACATAGACAAATGGAACACAATACAGAACCCAGAAATCATCCCTCACTCATATGGTCAAATGATCCTTCACGAAAATACCAACGCCTTACAATGGGGAAAAGATAATTTCTTCAACAGATTGTGACTGAGAAAACTGGATTTGCATATGCAATAGAATGAAATTGGACCCTTACCTTGTACTACACACAAAACTCAAAATAAGGGAAGGAACCAAAGTGAAGACCTGAAGTCACTAAAGTTCAAGAAGAAAACATAGGGGCAAGTTCCTTCACACTAGCCTTGCAATAAGTTTTGGATGTAACATCAAAAGCAAAATAAGCAAGTCAGACTGCATCAAATTAGAAAGCTTTCTGCATTGCAAAGGAAATGGCAAGATGAGAAGGAAACCTACACAACAAGAAAAAAATTGCCAACTATCCGTATGATGAGGAGTTAGTGTCCTGAATATATAAAAACTTCTACAAATCTAAAATAAGCAAATCAAATAATTCAATTGAAAATGGGTAAGGGACTTTTCTCCAAATGAGACATACAAATGGTCACTAAGTATTTAAAAATATGTCTAACATTAATGGTAAGTAAAGAAATACAAACCAAAATGATAATGAGATATCACTTCACACTTGTTGTAATGTCTATTATCAAAAAAATTAAAACAAAAAATAACGTACATGAGGATGTTGAAAAATTGGAACTCTTGTGCACTTTTAGTGGGATTCCAAAATGGTGCAACCTCTTTGGAAAACAAATTCAAACACATAATAACAATTTGATCTAGCAACCCTACTTCTGGCTATATATCCAAAAGTATTAAAACTAGTATCTCAAAGAGATATTTGCATACACATGTTCATTGCAGCATGATCACATTAGCTAAGAAGTGGAGGTAACCTGGATGTTTTATCAGTGAATAAATGGATAATGAGACTGTGATGGGTGCTGTGCGTGCACGCGTGCGCGCGCGCACACACACACACATAATGGAATATTATTTCACTTTTAAAAGGAAGGAAATCCTGTAATATGCTATTACATGGATGAATCTGGAGATTATGTTAAGTGAAATAAATCAGTCATGAGAGGCAAATATGTACATAAGACAGGTTAGGGGAGGGAGAAAAGGGATTTGGTGAATGCACACAACATTTTAGTTTTGCAAGATGGAAAAGTCTTACATATTTGTTGCACAACAATGTGCATATAATTAACATTACTGTAGTGAACATTTTAAATGGCTACAATTATAAAATTTATGGGGTAGATTTGATTACAATAAGGAAAATAATAGTATGTTTTATCAGTGGGTGCTCACTAGACTATATCTAGGGAAATATTTTCAACCATTCAGAATGCACTGCACTTTTATTTGAAGACTTGTCTTTTTCTTCATAAATAATTTCTATCTATTATTCCTTCAAACATTGTCTTCTCCAAAATAGTTTCATTATTTCTTTTTGAAACTGTTATTAGAAAAGCTTAACCTTAGATTCTCAGTCATATTTTATTAGTGTTCACTGGTCATGTAATCATATATTTACATAGTGTAACAATGTCTGATTCATTCTACAATCTTTCCTACCCCCCATAGTCCCATCCCTCCCTTTACTCCTCTCTGCCTAATCCAAAGTACCTCTATTCTTCCCTACCTCTCCCCACTTATTGTGAATTGGCATCCACATATCAGAGAAAATACTTGGCCTTTGGTATTTTGGGGGATTGGCCTAATTCACTTAGCATGATATTCTGCATCTCCATCTATTTACCTGCAAATGCCATAATTTCATTTTCTTTAAGACTGAGTAATATATTTGTGTATATATACAATATATATAATATATTTGTGTGTGTATATATATATATATCTATATATATATATATTACATTTTCTTTATCCATTCATCTGTTGAAAGGCATCTAGGCTGGTTCCATAGTTTGGCTATTGTGAATTGAGCTACTAGAAACATTGTTGTGACTGTGTCACTGTACTATGCTGATCTCAAGTCCTTTGGGTATAAACTGAGGAGTGGGATAGCTGGGGCAAATGGTGGTTCCATTCTAAGTTTTCTGAGAAATCTCCATACTGCTTTTCATAATGGTTGCACCAATTTGCATTACCACCAGCAATGTATGAATGTACCTTTTCCCCACATCCTCACCAACATTTATTGTTGCTTATATTCTTTATAATTGCCATTCTGATTGGAGTGAGATGAAATCTTAAGGTAGTTTTGATTTGCATTTCTCTAATTGCTAGAGATGGGTTGAATGTTTTTTAATATATTTGTTGATTGTATTCCTTCTGTAAAGTTTTTAGTTCCTTAGCCCATTTATTAATTGCGTTACTTGTATTTTTGGTGTTGAGTTTTTTGAGTTCTTTACGTATCCTGGAGATTAATGCTCTACCTGAAGTGCAGGTGGCAAAGTTTTTCTCCCAATCTGTAGGTTCTTTCTTCTCATTATTGATTGTTTCCTTTGATGAGAAGCTTAGTTTGAATCCATACGATTTATTGAGTCCTGATTTTACTTCTTGAGCTTTGGGAGTCTTGTTAAGGAAGTCAGTTCCTAAGCCAACTTGGTGGAGATTTGGGCATACTTTTTCTTCTGTTAGGTGCAGTCTCTCTGTTCTAGTGCCTAAGTCTTTGATCCACTTTGAGTTTCATGCATGGGGAGAGATGGGTGTTTAATTTCATTTTGCTGCACATGAATTTCCAGTTTTCTAGTACCATTTGTTGAAGAGACTCTTTTCTCCAATGAATGTTTTTGGCACCTTTATCTAGTATGAGATAAGTATATTTGTGTGGGCTTGTGTATTCTATTATGTACCATTGGTCTATGTGTCTGTCTTGGTGCCAATAACAAACTGCTTTTATTACTGTAGCTCTGTAGTATAGTTTGAGGTCTGGTATTGTGATTCCTCCTGCTTCACTTTTCTTGCTAAGGATTGCTTTGACTATTCTAAGTTTCTGATTTTTCCAAATGTATTTAATGATTGCCTTTTCTAGTTCTATGAATAATGTCATTGGGATTTTAATAGGAATTGCATTAAATTTGTATAATGCTTTTGGTAATATGGTAATTTTGACAATATTAATTCTACCTATCCAAGAACGTGGGAGGTCTTTCCATCTTCTAAGGTCTTCAATTTCTTTCTTTAGTGTTCTCTAGTTTACATTGTAAAGGTCTTTCACCTCTTTTGTTAGATTCATTCCTAAGTATTTTGTTTTAGATTATTATGAATGAGGTAGTTTTCCTAATCTCTCTTTCAGTGAATCATCACTGATTTATAGAAATGTGTTTGATTTATGGGTGTTGATTTTATATACTGCTACTTGGCTGAATTCATTTATTAGTTCTATAAGCTTTTTGGCAGAAGTTTTGGGTCTTCTAAATATAGAATCATGACATTGGCAAATAGTGATAGTTTGAGTTCTTCTTTTCCTATGTATATCCCTTTAATATTTTTTGCTGTCTAATTGCACTGGCTAGAGTTTCAAGGACTATGTTGAATAGAAATGGTGAATGAAAACATCCTTGTCTTGTTCCAGTTTTTAGAGGGAATGGTTTCAATTTTTCTCTATTTAGAATGATTTAGGCCTTGGGTTTAGCACAGCTTTAACAATGTTGAGGTATGTTCCTACTACCTAGTTATTCTTGTTTTTTGAACATGAAGGTGTGCTGTATTTGTCAAATGATTTTTTTCTGCACCTATTGAGATGATCATGATTCTTGTCTTGTAAGTCTATTGATGTGATAAATTACATTTATTGATTTCTGTATGTTGAACCAACCTTGGATCCCTGGGATGAACCCCACTTGATCATAATGCACTACCTTTTAAATATGTTTTTGTATGCAATTTGCCACAATTTTGTTAAGAATTTTTGCATCTATGTTCATCAGGGATATTGGTCTGAAGTTTTCTTTCCTTGATGTTTCTTCGTCTGGTTTTGCTACCAGGGTGATACTAGCCACATAGAATTAGTTTGGAAGGATTCCTTCATTTTCTACTTCAGGTAATAATTTTGAGGAGTACTAGTGCTAATTCTTCCTTGAAGATCTTGTAGAACTCAGCTGAACATCTGCCTGGTTCTGGACTTTTCTTGGTGGGTAGGTTTTTTATGGCATCTTCAATTTCATTGCTTGAAATTGACCTGTTTGAATTGTATATGTCCTCCTGATTCAGTTTGTGTAGGTCATATGTCTCCAGAAATTTGTTGATGTCTTCAAGACTTTCTATTTTGTTGGAGTATAAATTTTCAAAATAGTTTCTAATTATCATCTGTATTTCAGTAGTGTACATTGTGATATTTCCTTTTTCATCATGAATTTTAGTAATTTGAGTTTTCTCTTTCTTCTCTTCATTATTGTGGCTAAGGGTTTATCAAATTCATTTATTTTTCAAAGAATCAATTTTTTGTTTTGTCAATTTTTTAATTGTTTGTTTCGATTTCATTGATTTCAGCTCTGATTTTAATTATGTAGTCTTCTACTGCTTTTGATGTTGATTTGTTGTTTTTCTAAGGTTTCGAGATGTAATATTAGGTCACTTAATCTTTGACTTTCTCTTCTTTTAATAAATACTCTAGCACTGCCTTCATGGTGTCCTGGAGATTCTGATATCTTGTATTGCTATTCTCATTTACCTCTATTTTTTTTTTCATTTCATCCCTGATTTCTTCTGCTATCCATTCATCATTCAATAGCATATTATTTAGTCTCCAGGTGTTAGAGTGGCTTCTAATTTTTATTTGATCATTGATTCCTAATTTCATCCTATTATGAGCTGATAGAATGAAGGGTAGTATCTCTGTTTTTTTTGTATTTGATGAGAGTTGCTTTGTGGCATAACATATGGTGTATTTTAAAGAAGGATCCATGTGTTGCTGCAAAGAAAATGTATTTGCTCATTGATGGATGAAATATTCTATATATGTTCCTTAAGTCTAAATCATTGATTGTATTATGTAGTTCTATAGTTTATTTGTTTATTTTTTGTTTGGAAGATCTATACAGTAGTGAGAAAGGTTTGTTAAAGTTGTTGTATTCTTGAAATTGAGAAGGGATTATTTGATGTATGTAGATGCTCCATTGTTTGGGGCATAATTGTTTATGATTGTTATGTGTTGCTAATGTATAATTCCCTTAAGCAATATAAAATGTCCTTCTTTGTCCCCTCTGATTAACTTTGGCTTGAAGTCCACTTTATCTGATATGAGAATGGAAATCCCTGCTTGTTTATGCAATCCAGATATGTTTTTCCCCATCTTTTCACCTTCAGTCTTGTGAATGTCTTTGCCTATAAGGTAAGTTTTTGTAGACAGCATATTGTTGGGTTTTGTTTTTTAATCCAATCTGCCAGTTTATGTCTTTCGATTGATGAGATTAGGCCATTAACATTCCAGGTTATTATTGAGATATGATTTGCATTCCTAGTCATTTTGGTTTATTTCTGGTTGTTAATTTGACTTACTTTCTTCTTTGCTTGACTATTCCTCTAGTGTAGTTCTTCCCTTTGCTAGTTTTCACGTTTTTGTTTTTTCATTTCATTCTCATTGGAATATTTTTGTTTAGAACGTTCTGTAGTGCGGCTTTCTAGTTGCAAATTTTTTTAACTTTTGTTTATCATGGAAGTTTCTTATTTTATCATCAAATCTGAAGCTTAATTTTGGTGGATATAAAATTTTTTGTTGCAATCCATTTTCTTCAGAGTTTGGTATGTGTTGTTCTAAGACCTCCTATTTTTGAGGGTCTGGATTGAGAAATCAGCTGAGATCTGAATTGGTTTCCCCCTATTTGTAATCTAATATTTTTCTCTCATGGCCTATAAAATTCTATCCTTATTTTGTATGTTAATCATTCTCATTATAATGTGCCTCAGTGTAGATTTGTTGTAATTTTATACGTTTGGAATCCTGTAAACCTCTTATATTTTATTTTTCATTTCATTCTTCAGGTTTAGGAAATTTTCTGATATTGTTACACTGAAAATATCATGCATGCCTTTAATTTATAACCCTGTGCCTTCCTCTATTATGATAAATCTTAAATTTAGTCTTTTCATGTTAACCCATAGTTCTTGGATGTTCTATTCATGGTTTCTTACCACCTTCTCTGTATGGTCAACTTTATTTTCAAGGTTGTATATTTTGTCTTTGTTGCCTGAGGTTCTGTCTTCCAAGTGCTCTAGTACCTTAGTAATACTTTGCATCGAATTTTTAATTTGGCTTATTGATTCCTTCATTTCAAGGATTTCTGCTTGATTTCTTTTCATAATCTCTGCCTCTTTATTGAAGTGATCTTTCATCTCCTGAAATTTATCTTTGATTTCATTGCTTATGTCATCCTTTATGTCATGGATTAGTTTAACTATGTGCATTCTGAACTCCTTCTCTGACATTTCTTCTACTCTGTTGTCAATGGATTCTATTATTGGAGCATCTTGTTTGTGGGTTTTTTTTTTTTTTTTTCATTTGATTGTTTCCTTTTAATTTTCTTTTTCTGTTGAAGTTTCTTGTGTCATAGGTTTCACATATGTCTCTGTTCTTATCTAGTGTTTTTCTTTTTTCTTTTTTCTTTTTCTATTTTTCTTACTTTTTTTGCTTGGTACCAGGGATTAAATTTAATTTTTAACCACTGATCCACATCCCCAGTCATTTTTATATTTTTATTTTTTATTTTGAGACAGCATCTCACTGAGTAGCTTGGGGTCTTACTAACTTGCTAAGGCTTTCTTTGAACTTACAATCCTCCTGCCTGAGCCTCTGGAGTTGCTGAGATTACATGCATGTGCCACATTGCCTGGCTTACCTTTTGTTCTCAGAAGTTTTAAATGAGTTTTCATTTTAATATTTCACTTAAAGTTTCTATAATTAAAGCATAGGGTGATACAGGGAAGGTGTACATTTAGAAACCACATGTGTGCAGTTCTGAGACTGATTTTTTTCCAGGTGACTATCTCCCCAGCTGCCCCCAGCCTATAAAAGCAGATTCTCCCTTTGCTGCTGCCCTGGCATAAGAGAAAATAGTTCCTTTTTTTTTTTTTTTTTTTTTTTTTTTTTTTATGGCTTTGGTAACACATGATTCCAACTTTATACAGGGGCATCAGGTCACCTCATGAGCCATGTCTCCCATGCTCAACTCTCAGCCCAGGGAGGCTAAATCTTCATTAACCCATTCATGGTCACTGTGGCATTGGCTTCTGTTTACCACCAGTCAGTCTAGCTTTGAATTACTTTGCAAATTTTTCTTTTATGTGTTAAATGTAATATATAGAGATACATACATTTGTAGCCAGATTGCTAGATAATCCATATCTGTATTTCTGGAATAGAAATACCTTACACATAAACTTTATATTCCGGGTTTCTGAAAATAAACTCAACACATCCATCTATACTTGTGGAAAACAAGATGGAATTACTGAGACTGGTTCATAATTTACTGCCAAATTGGATTTTGGACATCACACTGCTAACACTTGGTAGAGCTCCTCTTTGTTTTTTCTACATGACAACAGCTGAAACATCCTTCCCACAATGTACCAAGGCAAGGGTGGATGCAATATTATTTTGAAGCTTTCTAATTGGGGCTATGTAGACTCCAGAACATACACAAAGACAGGAAGGGCTTCTGAGGACTCACATGTTTGTTTTTAATGATTGAAAATATTAATAGGCACATGGAGAATACTTGTGTGTGTATGCACAATTACATATAATATATATGACATAATTAACATTTGAGTACTAATCACATGCCAAATGCGTTTCTTGCTATTTAACCTATGTAAGCTCATGTCATTCTTACATTGATTTTTAGCAACTAATGACAAGCATGACTTAGGAGGAAAATAATTTATTCTGCATTAATGCAGCTGTGAAATGACATGAAACCTAGTCTTATCTCCAAGTGTGGGGTTAATGTGGTGCACAAAAATGAGTTTCATAAGACTGTCAAACATAAGCAGAAAAATAGAAAGGTCATGAGAAGGAAAATCATTCTACCACGAAGGAGAAGAACCAACGTTTTCCACAACCATTTAGCTTGGCTCTTATGCAGAAAAGGCAACAAGATTTAGTCTGATGCCAGTATTTTTGCTACATCTATTTGACAGGAGGAAGAGAAATCTTTAAATTATTACCTTCACAGTATTTCCTCACAGCTGATGAGATTTCTGAAAAGTTGAATTGTCTTAAAAATAACTTCCGATATCTAAGCAATAATGTTTATGTTCTCTCCGTCTCACTTAATATTTATATTCCATTTTCTTCATTTGAAAGTTTCTAACTCACAGGACAACAAGGTTTCACAATGTTATTTTTATTAAGCCCAATTCTAAGAATTATAGAAGCTATTACTTGTGAGTGAGTGAAAAGCTTTGGGAAGTAACCTTAGATCTGTGGCCATGCTTCTTAATATCCTTGCTGACTACAAAGGGGAAGCTTGCACAATGAACGAATATGTCTCATTGTACAGTGCATGGAATAATATTCACTGTAAAATCTAACACTTGCATTACTTTCCTTAGACATCAAAACTACAAGCAGGCATAAAGCCTAAGCTGGGGAATATTACACAAGAATAACATTAGAATGATTAGGTAATTATACTTATTAAACACACACAATATTTTTCAAGTAGAAAGTTTAAAAATAGTAATCTCTTCTGTTACCATTTATTGAATTACTATTTGCCAGAAAGTTTACCTTCTTACTATATATCAAGCATTTTTGTTTTTTAAATGTCATGACTCTCTAAGCCTGTGTATTCATGTTTTTCTACATTATAGATAAGCAGACTATCACCAAAAAAATAGAAAGAGTAAAACCTAATTCCAGGACACACAGCTTTTAAATGATAGAATCAGGATTTTAACTTAGTCTGACTTTAAACCTGCATAATGATACATAATGTCAATCAGTTACCTAAATTAAGTATATGCAATTTATGATGTTATCAAAGTATCTGACATACATGAAAATCTTATAAATTCCAAGAAGTTAATAATACAACTAGGCATAATTAAAGCTTTGTGAAAAATCATAAGCAAAGAGTCCTCATTCAGGGGACAGGGGAGATAGCTTAGTCAGTAGAGTGCTTGCCTTGTGTGTCCCCAGAACACACACACACACACACACACAAAAGTCCTCATTCAACCATTTTATATTTAGTATCAGCATTTTCAAGAGCTTTGTCTGTATATTAAAGATTTGTTTGTCAATAACTATCCTCTTAGAGTTAGTTAATTTTATCCTAAAATATTACTACATGAAATTCAGAATTAATCAACTTCATAGTCCACATAAAAGTAAAGATTTGGAGAAAACTACACATATTAAAGACTCTTATATTTGGATTTAGAATGTCCCCAGTCTTGAAGTCTTGGTCCCCATAATAGCAATAATCATAGGTGGATCTTTTGGAAAGTGATTGGATCATGAGGTCTCTGAGCTCATAGATGGATTAATCCATTGAGAAATGTATGACTGAATGGATTTTTGGGAAACTGTAAGAGGTACAACTGAGTAGTGGTAGCAAGTCCTTATGGGGCTACCCTGGCCCTATATCTTGTCCCAGGTCTCTTCCTCTTTCTCTCCCTCTCCTTCCCAAACACCATTAGGTAAGCAGATTTGTTCCTCCACACCCTTCCACTATGATATTCTGCCTCACCTCAGGCCCAGAGCAATAGAACCAGCTAACATTAGACTGAAACATCTAAAACCATGAACCAAAATGAATCTTTTCTTCTCTAAAACTATTTTCTTAGATATGTATCACAGTGATGAAAAGCTAACACAAAGACTTTCCTTTAACACTAATAGAATTCATTATCTGGCTCAAAATGTATTCTGTTTTCCACTCCACGAAGATGACAGATCTAAAAACAGTGACTTCGGCATCAACTGGAAGAAAAATATGTACCTAATATTTCCTATTTAGAATGCAGGCAATTCTACAATGACACCACCTCCTCAACTTAACTGTTTACTATTGCTAATTACAAAATAATAACTAAGACAATAAAGCATAAGGTGATAAATTAAAATTAAAATTAATTAATTTTAATTAATCCAAATAAAACATAAAATAGAATAATATAAATACAATTTTTTATTATTAATATCTATGTAATCCTGGGCAAGGCACATATCCTCCTTTTATCTCAATTTTCTCATCTGTATAATGAAAATAATATTGTGTCCTAGACAATGCCTTGCAAGGAAAAATCATCAATAAGTAGTAACAAACATTTCCAATGTCATCATTTAAAATATTTTAAAGCATTACAAAGTTTGTGAAAAACAACTAAAACATAACAATTAGGTAAATAGGTCCATTGAAAATGGGGGTGAGAGAATTTTTTAAAAATTAGAGAAAATGATGATCTAAGATAAAAGCAAAAATGAAATAAGCTAAGAAAATTAAGACAGAAGCCAAAATAATTAGAGTTGAGTAAAATTATGGAAAATGGTTTTAAAATTTAAAAATTCAGTAAGATTAAAACTGGAACAAGCTAAAAGCACATTAAAATAAGCAAACACATTATTCCAATAACTGAAATACTTTTTCAGACCTCTTTGAGCTGTGGAGTTCCCCACTGGTTAAAGTCCCTCTTTTAAATAATAATAATGACTTAAGTTCATATATTTGAAAATCCCTTGAAATTTTACAATAATTTTTTAAAGGGTGAGGAACTAATTAATCCTATAAGATTAGCAATTTTATTTATTTATTTATGTTTTGGGTGCTGGGGATCGAACCCAGAGCCTTGTGCTTACAAGGCAAGCACTCTACTGACTGAGCTATCTCCCCAGCCCCTACAATAATTTTAACAATAGTTGACATAAAGTTTTTATTACGTGACAGTATTTTTGATCCATATTCATTAACTCACCTAATTCTTAAAATACCACTGCAAAATATTTATTTTTGTTTTTCAGATATGGAAACTGAGGCAGTTAAGGAATTTCCCCAAGGTTATATCTTTAGTACAGGCAGGAATCAGAATTTCAACAGTTCTGTTAAAGATAAAGGAAAAAGATATGTAGGCGTATTGGGATGCTGGAAACTAGAAATGAGAAAAAAAGAAACAGAATTGAAACAAATTTTTAAAAATATGATTTGTTAGCTAAACTTTACAAGAACCCTATTGAAAAAATCAGTGTGAGTTTTCAAGGGCTTAGCATCAGATTTGTGATTTAGTTTGATTTGATGTGTTTTGGGATAAATGAGAATGTTCAGACGGGTCTTTAAATAACAGCAGGATGTCTTCACAAGACCTGGTCCATGGGGTCACACAAAGACTAATGAAGGTTGTCAGAGTTTAACCACATATGAAAACCAAGATGTTCACGCACTCTTCTTTCTTAATTAATCTCTATTTTTGGATGAATAAAATTATGTAAATAAACATGACATGTTCTATTATTTCATAAATAATTTACAGGAAATCCTTTTGCTATATGTTATGCTTTAAACAAAGAGAGAAAGAAGGTCAAGGAGAGGAGACAAGTTACATAATTTCTTTCTTTCCTTTCTGAAATGAAACATGGACAGAAATCGCAAAGATAAGTGCCAAGACTCTTGTGAGGGCACGTTTTGTCCTCAGCCCCTGCCACAGTTTGTGGAACAACAAAGAACAATGAAAACAATGGCAATAGTTTTCACATTTGACAAACAAGTGTAAAACATAATTTTCAATCTCTAATGTAAGGTATTTCCCTCTAGAATCAAGTTGTTCATCTGCTAATTAAGTGGGCTTTGTATCATCATGAATTCACAATGCTTTGGTAGGGTAAATTGTCTCCTTAGACAAGATCATATAATTTTGTGGAGAATCAACTCTTAGAAAGAAATTTCATTTGTATTAATGAACACAGGGTCATGCAATTAATGTTAAGAAAAGAGAATGGTATTTTTTCTCCTTATGCTCTTCTCCATAATTACTTCTTGTTTTTTTAAGTCAATATTTAAGAGATAAAATAAAAACAAAGATAGTAATAACATTTGATTTTTTGGATCTGTCATGTAAATGAACCTTTTCCAAGTTTGCAAAATAATGTCTATCATTGTAATTAGGTCTTGGAAGCCTAATTCAGAGAATAAAATAAAATCTGACCTTTTTTTGAACTGAACTGAACCTTTGGGGTTCATAGGAATTCAGTTTGCTTCTTGGAGCCTTAAAAAATGTGCTGTTTTTAATTATAATGACTAGCTGAAATAGTTCATTGTCATAATTCTATATTAAGCAGGCATGTGTCAGACTAGCATGGTTCAAGGCAATATTTCATGCTTTTTGCCTTTTGACCTCCATCATTTTCTTCATGCTTAGTGTCTATAAGTGATTAATTAATACACGAACAAGATTGATGAGCATAAATAGCAACAGTCAGATACAAAAGGTTAGGAACTTAAAGAAATTGTTTAAATTTAGATGAAATTAGTTTATACAACCAAAGAGAGTCAAGAATCCTCAAAAACTTGTTATGGTTTAGATATTAGGTGACTCCAAAAAGCTCATGTGTGAGATAATGAAAGTTCAGAGATGAAATGACTGGGTTATAAGAGGTATAATCTGATCAGTGCATTGATCCCCTAATAGAAATTAGCTTGGTAGTGACTGTAGGCAGGTGAGGTGTAATTGTAGGAGGTGGGCCCCTGGGGGTGTGTCTTTGGGGTGTATATTTTGTCCTTGTTGAGTAGAACTCTCTCACGGCCTCCTAGTGTGATGTCTTAAACCATTACCCTCCACCACACTCTTCCACCATGATGTTCTACCTCATCTGATGTCTTGAAGTATGGAATTTACCATTTATGGACTGAGACCTCTGATAAACTTTGAGCCCCCAAATAAACTTTTCCTCCTCAAAGTGTTCTTGTCAGGTCTTTTGGTCACAGCAGCGAAAAAGTCAAGTAAAATGATACTTAATGTGATTCTCCACCCATGGGGCAACTGGTGGGTAGAGGAATGCTCACTGACTCTTTGGTTTTGACTGCATGATTCTAGTGACTTTTATTTGGAGTTCAGGAAATTACTCCTAGGGCGACAGTCTGAATTTTCTGAAATTCAAAATAGGGCCATTTATGAACTCCTCCCTTATAAAATTCCTATCAAATTCTCCCATACCCTTTCTCACGTAAAAATTGGTATTGAATTCTATCTACTCTCTAATTGTTCAATTTGTCTAGCTTGTTGATAATGATGACTTTCACTAAGAATTTTATATTTATATTTATTTTTCATGAGGAGGCATTTTCTCCACTAGGGAAGTGATGAAGCTTTGACTTAGAGAGGTGATTTAGTTGATGATCAGCAACACACTACCTTTGACTTAAGGTTCATCTAAGTATAAAATTCATGTTCATAATCACCACAAAATATGCTCTTTGTCTTCTTTGGTTTCTTCCCCGTATATTAACCAGTTCAGCACAACAATCTTTATATCTTAAATTTTCTCTCACTCTTGGCTTATTGAAGTTCCAAAATTGTACTACCTCCAATCCTAGATAAATCCACCAGCTTTCTTTTTCTTGCTTCTGAGAAATATTTGAGAAGATTAATTCTGTATGACTGAAGGCTATATTAGAAAAAAGTTATTTTAAACTTTAGTTAGAGCCTTAAATATGCACAACAACATTTTCACTAATTTTAAGCTACCTCCCTTTCTTACGCTTAACTCTGGATGTACAAAGCTCATACAAAGTTTCTAAGGTCTCCAATTCTACTTCAAATTTTCTTACCCATAGGGACACTTTTGTTCTTTGTTTGTTGGTTTTTAAATATTTTTAGTAGTAGATGGACACAATAACTTTCCTTCTATCTCTCTTTCTTTCTTTAGTGCTGAGGATCAAACTCACACGTGGTAGGCAAGCTTTCTACCACTAAGTCACAACCCAGCCCTTGGTTCTTATTTTGAAACGAAGAAATAAGTATGGACCCAAGCTCCAGGGCCACCTCAATGTCAACTGGATCCCAAGGACCTGAATGCTATGGCTACCTTCCACCAGGCCAGACCTTAGGCAACCAGACCTTAGGTCCCTATCCGTGGATCCAGAACTCAGTGAACTCCAATACCAAGACAACCCCTATGGACCCAGACAGCAAGACTACTCCAAGGTCAGAACAGCCCTTGTGTATTCAAGGTCAAGGCATGCCCCTGTGGATTCTCCAGGATCATAACCACAAACACAGACATTAGTCCTTTTCCTTTTGGACCGCAATGCCAGGATGACGATCTGGACTCAGACACAAGACTTACTTGCCTACAGACTCAGATATCAGGTAAACCCTTCTGCAACACCCCACAGAAAGCCTACCCATGTTTCCTGTCTGCCATCTTCCCTACCAAATCTTTGTCCAGGTTTACTGTTGAAAGGTACTGGAGATCTTAGACTGAGCAATCAGGCAATTGAAATAAATACAAGTCATCCAAATCAAAAGAAAACAGTAAATTTATCTCTGTTCAATGATAATAGTATTATATGTAGAAAACTCTGAATATGCCAAAAAAGACATTGCTAGAACTAATAAATAAATTCCATAAAGATGCTTGATACAAAACATATAGGTATGTTTTAATCAGTTGCATTTCTGTATACTAACAACAAACCATCTGAAAATGAAATGAAAATAATTGTATTTACAATATGTCAAAAAAGTAAAAATATTTAGGAACAAATTTAACTGAGAAGTTGAAAGGCTTATACACTGAAAATCTTAAAACAATACTGAAAGAAATAAAAGACAAAATAAATAGAAAGAGATCCTATGTTCATGGATTGGAAAAAGTAATATTGTTACTATCTTACTATTCAGAACAATCTATATTTTCAACACAATCCCCATCAAAATTCCAATAGCATTTTCCATAGAAATAGAAAAGTTAATTCTAAAATTTGTATGAAACTTCAGAAGACCCTAAATAGCAAAGCAATCTTGAGCACAAATGAAGACATCACACTTCTTGATTTCAACTTATATTGCAAAGCTATTGTAATCAAAACAGTATAGTACTGATTTAAACATAGACATATACACTGGCAGAACAAAATAGCTTAAAAATAAACCCCATTGACAAAGTCAACTGAATTTCAACAAGAGCACTAATAATACAAATGGAGGAAAGAATGGTCTCTTCAATAGATGCTGTTGGGAAAACTGAACATCCACATATAAATGAATGAAAATGAATCAATATCTTACATGGTATATAGAAATAAAAGGAATTAAAGACTTAAGCATAAGTCCTCAGACTGAAACCAAGGAAAACTCCTTGACATTGTCTTAATGATTTGGGGGATATAACACCCAAAGCACAGGCAACAAAAGCAAAATAAGTGCGATTACATCAAACTGAAAACCTTGGCACAGCAAGAAGAACAAGCAACAAAATTATTTTATTTGTATAACATATATTGATAAAGGGTTAATAGTCAAAACAAATAAGAAACTCAATATTTAATTTAAAAATTATAACAACCTGATTAAAAAAATGGGCAAAGTACCTGAATAGGATTTCACCAAAAAAGTCACACAAATAGCCAATAGTTATATGAAAAGGGATCCAGCATCACCAGTCATCATGGAAATGCAAATCAAAAGCATAAGGAGATATTACCTCTTACAAGTTAGGACGATAATCAAAAATATAACTGGTAAAAGTAGGCGGGAATATGGGAAAAAGGTATTCCTGATATAATACTGATGGAAATGAAATTATGACAACCACTTTGAAACACAATATGGGGGTACCTCAAATACTTAAAATAGATCAACCATATGATCTAGTGATTCCATTTTGGGTATTTATCCAAAGGAATTGAAAACAGGATCTCGTCCACAGGGTGATCCAAGATGGCAGACTAGAGGATGACTGCATCTCCAGTCGCTCCAGAACCCAGGATTCAAGAAGGGGAGGCATTGAGAGACTCAGACTAAAATAGAGCCTTGGGGTGAGTCTCCCCACCCAGTGAAGCGGTGAAGTGCTGCCCGGGCGGCAGGCCAGGATTCGGGTGTCTTAATAGAGTAAGGCAGAGCAGCAAGAGTCCTCCCCAGGCGGCCCTGCCCACTCCGGCGGTGGGCTCCTCCCACAGGGCCAGATTCTCCACCATCTCGGAGCAGGCCCCCCAGTGAGAGCCTTTCTGCACAGAACCAAGCTTCAAGTCCCTGAACCAGGGGGGCGAGTTCCTGACCTCAGGTTGCTTCAGGGACCAGGACACAGCAGCCAGGGACTTCCCCAAGCAGCCCGCAGCCCGGGCCCCTCCGGTGGGAAGCGCCTTTCCAGGCTAGCTTCTCGGAGCAGACCCCCCAGTGAGAGCCTTTCCACACAGAGCCAGCTCCAAGTCCTGGAACCAGTAGAGGACTAGGGGCAGCTTTCCTTGGAAGCACTGCATTATCAAGTTACTCCAAGATTTCAGGATACTGAAGGCAGGAAGGTGATACACTGAACATCTACAGGGACAATATAAGCCAATAGAAGAATTATGAAATATCACAAAGTACCACTGACATCTGACCAATATGAGAAAACAAGGGAAGAAAATGTCCCAAACAAACCTAGATACTATATCAATAAAACCCAAAGACAGCACAGCAGAAGAAATGTCAGAAAGGGAGTTCAGAATGTACATAATTAAAACAATCAGGGAAGCAAATGAGGAGATGAAAGAGCAAATGCAGACATTAAATGATCGCACCAATCAACAGTTAAAGGAACAAATACGGGAAGCAAGAGATCATTTCAATAAAGAGATAGAGATATTGAAAAAAAAAACAAACAGAAATCCTTTAAATGAAGGAAACAATAAACCAAATTAAGAACTCCATAGAAAGCATAACCAATAGGATAGAACACCTGGAAGACAGAACCTCAGATATTGAAGAAAAAATATTTAATCTTGAAAACAAAGTTGACCAAACAGAAAAGATGGTAAGAAATCATGAACAGAATCTACAAGATTTATGGGATATCATGAAAAGGCCAAATTTAAGAATTATTGGGATTGAGGAAGGCTTAGAGAAACAAACCAAAGGAATGAACAATCTATTCAATGAAATAATATCAGAAAACTTCCCAAATCTGAAGAATGAAATGGAAAACCAAGTACAAGAGGCTTATAGGACTCCAAATATACAAAATTACAACAGACCCACACCAAGGCACATTATAATGAAAATACCTAACATACAAAATAAAGACAGAATTTTAAAGGCCACGAGAGAAAAGAATCAGGGGGAAACCAATAAGAATATCAGCAGATTTTTCAATCCAGACCCTAAAAGCTAGAAGAGCCTGGAAAAACATTTACCAAGCCCTGAAAGAAAACGGATGTCAACCAAGAATCTTATACCCAGCAAAACTTACTTTCAGATTTGACGATGAAATAAGATCCTTCCATGATAAACAAAAGCTAAAGGAATTTACAAAAAGAAAGCTGGCATTGCAGAACATTCTCAGCAAAATATTCCATGAGGAAGAGATGAAAAACAACGATGCAAATCAGCAACGGGAGGAACTAGCCTAAAGGAATAGCCAAATAAAGGGGAAACCAAATCATGTCAAAAAACAAAAATGAGTCAAATGACTGGGAATACAAATCATATCACAATAATAAACCTGAATGTTATTGGCCTGAATTCATCAATCAAAAGACATAGACTGGCAGAATGGATTAAAAAGAAAAATCCAACAATTTGCTGCCTGCAAGAGACTCATCTCATAGAAAGAGATACCCATAGACTAAAGGTGAAAGGATGGGAAAAAACATACCATGCACACGGACACAGCAAAAAAGCTGGAGTATCCATCCTCATTTCAGATAATGTGGACTTCAAGCCAAATCTAGTCAGAAGGGATAAAGAAGGACATTACATACTGCTTAAGGGAAGCATAAATCAGCAAGACATAACAATCATAAACAACTATGCCCCGAACATTGGCTCATCCATGTATGTCAAACAAATCCTTCTCAATTCCAGAAACCAAATAGACCATAACACAATAATACTAGGCAATTTGAACACACCTCTCTCACTGCTGAATAGATCGTCCAAACAAAAATTGAATAAAGAAACCATAGATCTCAATAACACAATCAACAATATAGACTTAACTGACTTATATAGAATATACCATCCAACAAAGAACGAATACACCTTCTTCGCAGCAGCACATGGATCCTTCTCTAAAATAGACCATGTCTTATGCCACAAAGCTACTGTTAGCAAATACAAGAATATAGAGATACTACCTTGCACTCTATCAGATCATAATGGATTGAAATTAGAAATAAATGACATAATAAAAAACAGAAATTTCTCCAATATCTGGACATTAAATAATACACTATTATATGATGAATGGATAACAGAAGACATCAGGAGGGAAATAAAAAAATTCTTAGAAGTAAACGAGAACAAAGACACATCATATCAAAATCTCTGGGACACTATGAAAGCAGAACTTAGAGGAAGATTTATTTCATGGGGTGCATTCAACAAAAGAAGGTGCATTCAACAAATAAACGACTTAACACTACAGCTCAAAGCCCTAGAAAAAGAAGAGCAGACCAACACCAAAAGTAGTTGAAGACAGGAAATAGTTAAAATCAGAGCCAAAATCAACGAAATTAAAACAAAAGAAACAATCAGAAAAATTAACAAAATAAATAATTGGTTCTTTGAAAAAATAAACAAAATTGATAGACCCTTAGCCACACTAACAAAGAGAAAGAGGGAGAAAACTCAAATCACTAAAATTTGGAATGAACAAGGAAATATCACAACAGACACGAGTGAAGTACAAAACATAATTAGAAGCTATTTTGAAAATCTATACTCAACAAAACAGAAAACCTCGAAGACATCAACAAGTTTCTAGAGACATGAATTATCTAAACTGAACAAGGAAGACATACACAACTTAAATAAATCAATTTCAAGCAATGAAATAGAAGAGGTCATCAAAAGCCTACCAACAAAGAAAAGTCCGGGACCAGATGGGTTCTCAGCCGAGTTCTACAAAACCTTTGAAGAAGAGCTCATTCCAATACTTCTCAAAGTATTCCATAAAATAGAAGAGGAGGGAACCCTCCCAAACTCATTCTATGAAGCCAATATCACCCTGATACCTAAACCAGACAGAGACACATCGAGGAAAGAAAATTTCAGACCAATATCCTTAATGAACATCGATGCAAAAAATCTCAACAAAATTTTAGCAAATTGCATCCAAAAATATATTAAAAAGATAGTGCACCATGATCAAGTGGGTTTTATCCCAGGGATGCAAGTTTGGTTCAACATCTGGAAATCAATAAATGTCATTCACCATATCAACAGACTAAAAGTTAAGAATCACATGATTATTTCAATAGATGCAGAAAAAGCATTTGATAAAATACAGCATCGCTTCATGCTCAAAACACTAGAGAAAATTGGGGTAGTGGGAACATTCCTTAACATTTTAAAGGCCATCTACGCTAAGCCCATGGCCAATATCATTCTAAATGGTGAAAAACTGAAAGCATTCCCCCTAAAAACTGGAACAAGACAGGGATGCCCTCTTTCACCACTTCTATTCAATATTGTTCTTGAGACTCTAGCCAGAGCAATTAGACAAACCAAAGAAATTAAAGGGATACGAATCGGAAAAGCAGAACTCAAACTATCCCTGTTCATTGATGACATGATTATATATTTAGAGGAACCTGGAAATTCCACCAGAAAACTCTTAGAACTCATAAGTGAATTCAGTAAAGTAGCAGGTTACAAGATCAATGCTCATAAATCCAATGCATTTTTATACATAAGTGATGAATCTTCAGAAAGAGAAATTAGGAAAACTACCCCATTCACAATAGCCTCGAAAAAAATAAAATACTTGGGAATCAATCTCACAAAAGAGGTGAAAGACCTCTACAATGAGAACTACAGAACACTAAAGAAAGAAATTAGAGAAAACCTTAGAAGATAGAAAGATCTCCCATGTTCTTGGATAGGCAGAATTAATATTGTCAAAATGGCCATACTACCAAAAGTGCTATACAGATTCAATGCAATTCCAGTTAAAATCCCAATGGTGTACCTTACAGCAATAGAGCAAGTAATTATGAAATTCATCTGGAAGAATAAGAAACCCAGAATAGCTAAAGCAATCCTCAGTAGAAAGAGCGAAGCAAGGGGTATCGCAATACCAGATCTTCCACTCTATTACAAAGCAATAGTAACAAAAACGGCATGGTATTGGTACCAAAATAGACAGGTAGAGAATCAATGGTACAGAATAGAGGACACGGACACAAACCCAAATAAATACAATTTTCTCATACTAGACAAAGGTGCCAAAAATATGCAATGGAGAAAAGATAGCCTCTTCAACAAATGGTGCTGGGAAAACTGGAAATCCATATGCAACAGAATGAAACTAAATCCCTATCTCTCACCCTGCACAAAACTCAACTCAAAATGGATAAAGGACCTCGGAATCAGACCAGACACCCTGCATCTTATAGAAGAAAAAGTAGGTCCAAACCTTCAACTTGTTGGCTTAGGATCAGACTTCCTTAACAGGACTCCCATAGCACAAGAAATAAAAGCTAGAATCAACCACTGGGATAGATTCAAACTAAAAAGCTTTCTCTCAGCAAAGGAAACTATCAGTAATGTGAAGAGAGAGCCTACAGAGTGGGAGAATATCTTTGCCACTCATACTTCAGATAGAGCACTAATTTCCAGAATATATAAAGAATACAAATAATCCAATCAACAAATGGGCTAAGGAAATGAACATACACTTCACAGAAGAAGATGTAAGAGCAATCAACAGTTATATGAAAAATGTTCAACATCTCTAGTAATAAGAGAAATGCAAATCAAAACTACCCTAAGATTTCATCTCACCCCAATTAGAATGGCGATTATCAAGAACACAAGCAACAATAGGTGTTGGCGAGGATGTGGGGAAAAAGGTACACTCATACATTGCTGGTGGGGTTGCAAATTAGTGCAGCCACTCTGGAAAGCAGTATGGAGATTCCTCAGAAAGCTTGGAATGGAACCACCATTTGACCCAGCTATCCCACTCCTTGGCCTATACCCAAAGGACTTAAAATCAGCATACTACAGAGATACAGCCACATCAATGTTCATAGCTGCTCAATTCACTATAGCCAGATTGTGGAACCAACCTAGATGCCCTTCAGTTGATGAATGGATAAAGAAACTGTGGCATATATATACAATGGAATATTACTCCGCCATGAAGAATGATAAAATTATGGCATTTGCAGGCAAATGGATGAAATTGGAGGATATCATGCTAAGTGAGATAAGCCAATCTCAAAAAACTAAAGGACAAATGATCTCACTGATAAGCGGATGAGGACATATCAAGGGGGTGTAGGAGGGGTTAGTGTTAGGGTTAGAGTTAGGTTTAGGGTTAGGGATAAGGAGGGTGGTAAGAATGGAGGAAGGAAGGACTGTATAGAGGGAAAAGAGGGGTGGGAGGGGTGGGAGGGGTGGGGGGGGGAAGGGGAAAAAATAACAGAATGAATCAAACAACATTGCCGTATGTAAATTTATGATTTTAATTAAAATAAATTTAAAAAAAGAAAACAGGATCTCAAAAAGATACCTGCATGCATAAGTTTATTAAAGCATTATCAGCATTAGTCATACAATAGAAACAACTTAAATGTTCACTGATGGACGAATAAATAAAATGATGTGTGATATACTTACAAAAAGATATTATTTGGTCTTAAAATGTAAATAAATCCTGCCATTTGTGATAACATGGATGGACCAAGAGGACATATACTAATAAGTAAGTTACATAGAGAAAAATAAATACTATATAACCTCACTTATAATGTGAAATTTAAAATTGTCAAACTTATAGAAACAGAATAAAATTATGATGACTTCTATAATGAGGTTTTAGTTATGCCAGATAAATAATAATAATAACAGTAATAATTAAGGAGGCAGGAAAAAACTCTGGGAAGTGACTACTATGTCAATGACCTTGGTTGTTGTGATGGTTTTTCAAACGTATACTTATCCTTGAACACATCAAGCCTTACAGTATGAGAACGTACAACTTTTTGCATGTCAGTTATACTCAAATAAATTGCTTAATAAAAAAGAAACATAGTTCATTAGTAATTCCATAAGTAATTAAATTAAGAAATTCCATAAATTTTCTCTGTTCCTCTAAACCACAAAATAAAGGATATTAGGAATGTTTAACAAGGTTCTAGAGACTTCTTGAACTTCTCAAGTTGTAAGAAAAAATGTTGGAGTTTACTCATTTTTTTAAAAGAACAGGACAATAATATTTGACTCCCCTAAGGGATCAGTGAATTAGTGATAGAAAAGAAATTATTCAGGGGCAGGTACAGTGACACATGCCTGTAATGACAATGACTTAGAAGGCTGAGGCAGGAGGATAGCAAGTGTGAGGCAAATGTCAGCAATTTACCAAGAAACTAAGCAAGTTAGTGAGACCGTCTTAAAATTTAAAAAAATTAATGGGCTTGGGATGTATTTCAGTGGTAAAGTTCCCCGGGGCTCCACTTCAGTACCAAAAAAAATATTATTTTTTAAATTAGAATGATTCTAAGATGACTAAATAGAGGTATCCAGCATTTAGTCTTTCCTTCACAAAGAAGAATGAAAACAACAAATGAATACCCTTGTCTTGAGGTGAGGGATCAAGAAGAACACTCTAATTCATCAAGGGACACGTGGGAACTCCATAATTCACAAAGACCTGAGATAGTGTCATACAGAAGCAAAACACAACCATAATTGTGATTATTTTAAGTAACTTGAATTGGTTCCCTTGATATGCAAAGAATAGGTTCACCTAAGGAACCTGTGAGAAAGACAGAGGGCAGGGCAGCAGGGTGGTTAAGCATGTGGATTCTGGATTCAGGCCACCTGCGTCACATCCCAACTCTGCCACTTGCAAGCTCTGTGACCTTCCCTGCATTTTCTTTCCTTCAGTATTCAATTCACAGCAGCAGCAGCACCTACCCCTAGGTGGTTATGGTAAATGGATGCCTTCATAGGTACAAAACCGTTCAGAATAGTCCTGACCACTCATTCATTAAGTTTTGCTTTCCTTTATTATAATTAAAACAAATATCCAAGGAAACACTATTTAAAGAAGAAGTAAGTTGGGAGGGGTAGGAGAAGGGAGGGAAGCCTGCAAAAATAAACTGAGGGAAAATTAAGGAGAGCGTATGGCCATTCACATGCTCAGGAGTTCACAGTCCTGGGCCCAGGAAAGGGTATTCCACGAGGAAGGGAATCAACACTATGGGAAGTGACACGAAGTCAAGAAAGAGAAGACATTCAAATAGCTCCTTGGATTTAAGGAATGGACGTTTTGTTGAACTTGGAAGCAGTCGTGTAAGACAAATTGCAGTGGTCTAAAAATTTATTAGGAATGGAAAAAGTGAAGGTAGAGATAACAGATAACTCTTTCAAAAAGTTTGAGTCTGAGGAGGAGAAATACAGCCATGATGGCAGTCTGAGGGTTTTGTTAATAGAAGAGACTATTAAGCATCTTTACTAAGCAATTTGTTTAATATTATTTTTTAAGTACAATAAAATATTTCTTTCTCTTTCTCTTCCTTTTTCCCCATATATATGTAAATACATTCAGAAGAGTCCCCCTTAAACATGGGAGATAAGTTTTCAAGATTCCCAGTGGATGGCTGAAACTACAGATACACACACACTCACACATACACACACACACATGCATTTTTCCTACACGTACATATCTGTGATAAATTTTAATTTACAAATTAGACACAGCAAGACATTAAGAAAAATTAATCATTAAACAAAATTATTAAAATAATTATTAAAATATACTGATAAAGTTATGTGAATATGGTCTATCAAAAATATTTCATCTTTGTATTTTTGTTGTAAAGTTTTATAAGTTCTTTATAAATTTTGGAGATAAGTGCTCTATCTGAAGTACGTGTGGAAAATATTTTTCTCCTGCTCTGTGGGCTTTCTCTTCACATTCTTGATTGTATCCTTTGCTGAGAAAAGCTTTTTAGATTGAATCCATCCCATTTATTGATTCTTGCTTTGATTTCTTGTGCTTTGGGAGTCTTATTGAGGAAGTCTGAACCTAAGCCAACGTGATGAAGATTTGGGCCTACTTTGTCTTCTATTAGGTGCAGGGTCTCTGATCTAATTCCTATAACTTTACAACAAAAATACAAAGAACCCAATCAATAAATGGGCCAAGGAACTGGACAGACACTTTACAGAAGAAGACGCACAGGCAATTAATAAATATATGAAAAAGTGTTCAACATCTCTAGTAATTAGAGAAATGCAAACTAAAACAACTCTAAGATTTCATCTTACTCTAATTAGAATGGCTTTTATTAAGAACACAAATAATAATAGATGTTGGCGTGGATGTGGGGAAAAAAGGCACACTTTTACATTGCTGGTGGAGTTGCAAATTGGTGCAGCCACTCTGGAAAACAGTATGGAGAATCCTCAGAAAACTTGGAATGGACCCACCTTTTGACTCAGTTATCCCACTCCTTGGTTTATACCCAAAGGTCCTAAAATCAGCAAATTACAGTAACACAGCCACTTCAATATTTATAGCAGCTCAGTTCACAATAGCTAGATTGTGGAACCAACCTAGATGCCCTTCAACAGATGAATGGATAAAGAAACTCTGGTATATATACACAATGGAATACTATTCAGCCATAAAGAAGAATAATATTATGGCATTTGCAAATAAATGGATGGAATTGGAGAATATCATGCTAAGTGAAATAAGACAAGCCCAAAAACCCAAAGGCCGAATGTTTTCCCTGATAAGTGGAAGATGATATATAATGGGGGTGGGGGTGGGGAATGAGAGAATAATGGGGGAACTTTAGAATATGTAGAAGGAAATGAGAGGGAGGGGGTATGAAAAATGGTGGAATGACAGCATCATTACCCTATGTACATGTATGATCACACAAATGGTATGAATCTACATTGTATACAACCATAGAAATGAAATTATTTACCCAATTTGTGTATAATGAATCAAAATGCAGTCTGTAAAAAATTAAAAGCTAAATAAAAATAATTTTTAAAAAATTTCATTCAACTATACTGTAATTTTGGACCATGATTAACCATGGGTAGCTAAAACCAAGGAGAGTAAAATGGCAAATAAAGAGGACTATTGTATATTTGAATGACATGTCCTGATTTGAAATAGTCACACATATATGTATATATACACACACATATATTTATATTAGGACAAATCATTCAAATAACATATGTGTGTATCTGTGTGTATGCGTGTGTCAGTATGGACTACAATTATTTATCTACTATATTATGTAACTTCCATCCGAAAGAGGAGAATACAAAATAGTACACTCCTGTAGGTGTATAGAAAACTTATGCTAACAACTTTAATACCAAGTAGTAGTAATAGCAGCAAGTACACACTGCAGAATTTCTAATAGGAAAGAGTTGGCTTGATCAGATACTTTCCTTGGGGAAGTGATCTTTGCATTTGACAGATGAAGAACTAGGATTTGTAATTACTATTGATGCACCCACTTCATTGCAGGAAAAGGAGAAAAGATTCATAGAACACAAGAGGTAGAAGGGACTACAGAAGAAAATAGAAGAATTCTAAGAACATACACAGTCATTGTTCATAATATTTCTATATGAAGATATTTTGAGGGGAACCATTTGTGTGTACATGTACATGCACACACACACAAACACAAACACACACCACACACACACACACACACATAAACAGACCCATACTAAGCAAGAACAAGTGGGTCAATGACCAACTTGTAAGTAGTGACAATTGCTTTTCCCCTGTTTCAGTCTCCTTCTTCACAGCTTTGGAAAGTTGAAAAACCATGAGCAACAACCTCCTAAAAAATCCATGGGCTCCTAAGAGTGAGAAAAATTCTATCAGACACTTCAAAAATCATAGCAACAGAAATTCAAGGGGTAAACATTAAAATAATAATAACTATAATGTCAAAAATATTAATAATGCTATTTAACATAGCTTTGATAGCAGCATCAATACTACTACTAATGGCGGAAGCAAGCATCAGTAACATCGGTATCAGTGATGACCTCAAGTCTGAGCTGGCAGCAGCCATATCCTATCTTTTGCAGATGTGCAGCTAGACCCTGGGCAGGAGGCACATAATGCGGGAGGTGAGGGCAACTGACCAGTCAGGTACGTTGTGCAGTGCAACAATCTAGACCAGACAGCGTCTTAAAGACATGTCAAGCCCTTGTGTGTCTGAAGGCTTTCCCAATCCAAACTGCATAAAGCAATTGCCGTGAGGAAGTTAAAAAGAACAGAGAGTACAAGGGATGTATTCATAAGAATATTTAATAGTGAAAATTCTCCCCATCTGCCTGTCCTTCCTTCTACATATGCTCAATGAGAGAAAGCATTAATGCTCCTTACAACACTAAATGCAAAACCTAACTAACGCTTCAGACTTGAATGGAACTAATGATATATTCAAAAGACTAAGGGGAATTTAAAATGATTTTCAGAATCGATGCGTAAATGTTTGTTGGGACCTTATGAAAAATTAAGAACTGTAGGTTTGCCTGGTTTTGTAGAGCTCTAAGTTTTTGGAGTAGAGCCCACTACTGTGTTCAGGTTTCATGAGAAGTCAGATTCAGGGGAGTCCCGAATCCATCATAATGGAAATATTTTCAAGAAAAAAAGAAAAAAGAAGAAGAAACAAACTCTCAATTTCTTTGGAGTATAAAATTTACTTACGTCTTCATGTCTCTCTTTTGTCTACAAAGTATTCTTTATTTTTTTCATCAAGGCCATTCTATGAGAAATTTAAACACTACTGTGTTCAGGTTTCATGAGAAGTCAGATTCAGGGGAGTCCTGACGGTTGATCCATCGTAAAAGTTACTCCCACCTCCCTCTGTGCAGGGCTTACTGGAGAAAAGCTTAAATAAGAGAAAAGCTAGAGGTGGGGGTGGGCAGAGGGTAGAGGTGGCGGGGAAGCTGTTGCAGCTGTGGGTCATTAACAATAATCACAGCCCGCCAGCATGAACGGAAGCAGAGCGTGAGGATCCACTCTTCTCCCCTCTCCCTGTAAGAAGCCATCTGGACAAGGCAGTTTGGATTAAATGCTAGTAAGGGAATTTTATTCTGTCTGAATTTATTAAAGGTCCTAGTGTAGACCAGGCTTTTGCTTTGGCTTTGAAATTTGGGACCAGGAACCCCACAAATAAAAGCACACCTCAGTGTTAGCAGTACCGGGTGTTGTCCTAAAGCAAAGTTCACAGCAGAATGGGAGTTTATTACCCTCACTGGACGAAGGAGGGAGAGTGACTCACTGCAGTGGCCCAAGGCTTAGTGCCAAGCTGCATCCTGTCCTGGGCTGACGGGCCAGTACTATCTTTGCTGTCTGGTAGAAATGTTAATGTGCTTGTAATTACCACTTTGCTTAAAAATCCAGCCCTAATATTTATTGAGGAATAAAAGAAATTGAAGGAAATATTTTCAAGAAAAAAAGAAAAAAGAAGAAGAAACAAATTCTCAATTTCTTTGGAGTATAAAATTTACTTATGTCTTCATGTCTCTCTTTTGTCTACAAAGTATTCTTTATTTTTTTCATCAAGGCCATTCTATGAGAAATTTAAAACAAAATAAACCAAGCCATTGCAATTATTCACTTAGTGAATGGAACAGTACTCTACTACTTTTAATTCACTTGCCATGTTTGAAAGTTTTATTATACTTTGGGGATATTAGAGAAATATCTTCAATTAAAATAATGTTCAAAGACACTGATTTTAACCAACTAATTTCATTTCTGCTTGGAGAAAAGAGATGTATTCCTCTTTAAAAGTCACACAAAATAATACTCTAATGAAACCACATAAGAGTTGTTGTGGCTTCTTAGGAAGAATTGAGTTGTTCTCTTATTGTTATATTTTAATTTGATTTTTTTAATTTTGAGTTTGTGCCTACCTAGACAATAATGAATTTAGGGATGTGGTGAAGATTATTTACACAAGGTAACGATACATGTGAACACTCAGAGTTAGTCCCTCAACTTCTCATAAGTTACATATTTCGTCCCCAAGCTGCTGACCATGAAACTACTTCTTTGGACCAGTGAGTAAAGAACAGGATTCTGTAGTTTGGCATTTAAGATGCCCACAAGTTGTCAAACATGGGAAGCCCAAATATATAAGAATAGCCAAAAATGTCGGCATTCTCACCCAGAAGGAATAATTCCAGTCCCCAAAGTAACCCCATCTGTCTTTCTTAAGCAGCTAATGTATGGTTGGGATTAGTGCAGTTGCATTGTGAAGATGCATAATGACTGTGACAGTAAGAAAGAAAAATGATATTTTATATATTTACCAAGAAAAGAGCTTTATATAGCAATTTCTATTTTATACAGTTCATAGCATATATTTTATATGTATAAAATATATATATTTTAAAATAGTGCAAGTTAGCTAGAGAAATACAGTACACATTTGGTAAACAAAAAAATTAAGCAATTACAATTTTATGCTTCATTTTGTTTGTATGTTACTTAAGAGAGAAGAATAGAGGTTGTTGGGTTTTGGCTTTAGTAATAAAGAGCCCATGGAATTTCATTTTGCCTACTCCTATTCAATGGCATTTATAAGGTTACATATTTAGCGCTGCTTAAACTGATCAATCTGGACATGAGGTTAGAAAGCTGCTAACGCTGCCTTGATGTCCAAAACCTTTTTGTGTGAAGATTGACTCAGGGAATTATGTCAGTTAGATTTTTATTTTTTCCTTAAGATCTAACTGGAGTTTGGTTTACAAAACTCAAAATGAATCCAACAAAAATAAGCTGAAAAAAGACTCGCTGTCCTCATTTGTCCTGCAGTCCTCTTCTCAAAGCTATTTTTTCCCTCTGGCGGTAAAGTTTTTACTTTGGGGTTTCTAAAATGCCCTCGCTAGCTGTTATTTACATTTTGAATACCTAGTCATGTAGAAGCTTAAATTCTCTATTGACACAGCCTGAATGACGTGTTTCTTTGAGGACCATCCAAATAGAATGTTCTGGATTCACAAACAGCTGATGCCACCCCTTATGTATACAATGGAAAGAAAAAGCAGCCTGTACAGTAACAGAGTGTTCCAGTGCTGCTAGAATAATTTGCGTAACTAAAATAACGGAGTCATTTCTCAGACAATGTTATTAGAATAATTTGTTCAGTTCCTGTTGGAGGAGATGCCCTACCAGAAATAAAATATCATTCTTAAGAGAAGTTACAGCAACATGAAAGAACAGGAGGGAAAGGAAATCACCTTAGAATCACATAGGAAAGCTGTCCTTGGAAGGAAAGGCCATCCTGAGGCAATAGGAGCTTTAGATGTCAGGGTGTGTATAGTATGAGAAGGACTGTCCAGGGAAGCAAAGCAATACCTGTGGATCTCACCAAGGTGAGTCCCAAGGGTGGCCTGTCTGACTGGTGAAGAATGTGGAACCAAATGAGTCTGTATTGATGCTTCTTGGGCCAGTTTCCCTCCTGAGGAAGAGCTGTATCCAAACTGAGATGGCTAGTTGCTATTGCTGAAAAACTTTCTGCTCAGGCCTGTATTACACACCAAACTGCGGACTCAGCTTTCTGTGAAAAACTGCTATCAAAGGGTTCTGGCCTCCTCTGATTCCATGTCCAAGCTTCAGGGATATCCTCACCTGCTCTGCCTGATCGCTCTTGCTGACTGAAATTCATACTCCACCACTCCGCCCTCTGCTTCCTCGGTTCCTTCAGGAAAGGAACCCAGCCTCCATATTTTAAACATGAAATGTTGGGATGTTTTAAAAGCAACTCAAAAAATCCAATACAGAGATTTGATTTTCCCCTAACCTGCCTCCTAACCTAATCTTTCCCATTTCAAAAAATGGTACACCAGCCCTCAAATGTCATCTCAAGGAGTCGCCCTTGATTATTATCTTTGTCTCACGCTTCACCTTCAGCTCTTCACCAATTCCTGTTAGAACTCACAGAATATGTCCTGAGTTCATTTCCACTGTTACTTTTTTAGTTGAGCCTATAATAGGCGAATGAAATAACCTCCCCTCTGGTCTCTTAGTTTCTACTCCTGTCCCTCTGTACCTTGTTCATCAGATAGCATTCAGAACACTGTTTAAAAACATACAGCATGTAATCACACGTCTTAGTTTAGGGTGTCTTCCTTCTGTTCTTAAAATGAATCTCTCTCTTTCACTATAACCTACACACCTCTATAGGAAATTTCTCTTAACTCACCTCTTCTGCTCATTCTGTCATATTCTCCCTGTTGTTCAATTTTGTTATAGCCACACTGGTCTTGTTTCCAAAACATGTCAAACTTACTTCTTTTTTAAATTCAGGGACATTTACCCTCTGAGCCACATCCCTAGCCCTTTTTTAGTTTGTTTTTTTTTTTTTTTTTTTTTTGGGGGGGTCTCACTAAGTTTCTGAAGTCCTCACTAAGTTGCTGAGGCTGGCCTCAAATTTGCAATCTTCCTCTCTCAGCCTCCTGATTTGCTGGGATTACAGGAATGAACCACCATGCCCCCATGCCAAGAATTCTGCTATTACGGAAATTAGGTTTTATTTCTATTTCCATTATGTCTTCAAAATATGACCTTGATAAAGGTATTTAAACTCTCTAAGACTCAATTCTTTCACCTCTAAAATGAAGCAACTATTTGGTGGTGCAATGTACATAAGGTGCTTAGCATAAATAGTCCCTGGCATAAATACTCAATTAATATAACCTAAAATTATTGCATGTTCCAATAGGTCACTTTTTTCAAAGTACCATTCTGTGTAGTCATAACAAATCCTTAAATTATTATTATTCCAAAAGAATAGAAAGAAAAAAAAATATCCTTCCAAGGCAATCAAAACCATTTTTTCAGACATTTTGTTTAATTGTCTTCCTGCACTTGAACTCTGGGTTGAGCACAACTTGATCTCAAAATAATGACAAACTAGTGAAGGCCAAAAAGCCACATTTTCCCCAGGCTATAATTGTGATAAATTGAAAATGTGTTCTGAGTGATACTTTGACTCAAATCCACTGAAGTAGTCCTAATTATGCTGTTGTTTATTGCTATGACAAGTGTTTTGACCACAGGATTGATACTAGAAACAAACAGAGGTTTAGTTAACTTGCTGTAAATTTTTAAAGCATGTGGGTTGTGTTTGAACAAATCATGCAGCTCTAATAGTGGAATCACTTTTTTAAAAAAACCACAAGAAATGCATGTGTAGATAATCATTTTTCTTTAAAAGTTCTCTTATAATTTCTTAGAATTGAATAAAAGTGTTTGGGTTTGGGAACCGTTTTTTTTTTTTTTGTTTTGTTTTTGTTTTTTTGTCCACAATGTAAAGAGAGTTAACTCTTCAGAGTCAGAGATAACAGTACACCTGCAGGTTTCCATCATCCCTAAGAGTCTGACAGACAGCCTCCAAGAAGTAGATGGCAGAAGAGACGGGAGGGACTCGAGGAGAGAAAGCACAAGGTGCCGGTACAGCGGAAGCCCCTTCCACTGGCTTCCTTGGGGCAGTTGCTACTTAGAATGCAAAGGAGGCATCGCTCTGGGGTTTGACCTCATCATTTAAAAAAAGAAAAAAGGAAAAGGAAAGACATATTGTTTCAATAAATTTGCTTGAGACTCTTAAAGAGAGAAAGGGACAGGGTGAATAGACCACTTGGTGATGCTATGCACAATGGCACGAGAGCCACAGG
Organism: Sciurus vulgaris; assembly: GCF_902686455.1. Lineage (NCBI taxonomy): Eukaryota > Metazoa > Chordata > Mammalia > Rodentia > Sciuridae > Sciurus > Sciurus vulgaris. Next base: position 83,857,502 of record NC_136473.1, on the reverse strand, counting down.
CTGAGGCTCCGCATGACTACAAGGCACCAGTTTTTCCAGAGGAAACTTCCTCACTTGCCACTTGCTTTTGGAAGTGGCCATGAAGTAGTGGGTTGATGCATGTTAATGCTGTCCATTAGCTCGTGCAAAGTTTCATTTCTCATCTAAACCTGAACCTTTCATTCAAATTTCAGTAAATGCGCTTAAAAAAAATCCTAATATGAAAAAGCTAACATACCACTCTTCTATTTTTTCCTCTCTGATTTTTTCCCCTCTCACAAGCTCTTGCTTCCAGCTATAGTCTTTTCTTCCCCTCCTTTTTATTTTTATTTTTACAGACTGCATTTTGATTCGTTGTACACAAATGGGGTACAACTTTTCATTTCTATGGTTGTACACAGTGTAAATTCACACCATTCATGTAATCATACATGTACATAGGGTAATGATGTCTGTCTCAGTCCACTATCTTTCCTTCCCCCAACCCCACAGGCCCCATTTTCCTCCATGCAAGCCAAAATTTCTCCATTCTTCTCTTGCCCACCCCCCACCACTGCACTTATGTATCATCATCCACTTATCAGAGAGATCATTCGTATTTTGTTTTTTGGGCTTAGCTTATTTCACTTAGCATGATATTCTCCAATTCCATTCATTTACTAGCAAATGCCATAATTTTATTCTTCTTTATGACTGAATAGTATTCCATTGTGTATGTATACCACAGTTTCTTTATCCATTCATCTATTGAAGGGCATCTAGGTTGGTTCCACAACCTACCTATTGTGAATTGAGCAGCTATGAACATTGATGTAGTTGTGTTACTGTGGAATGCTGATTTTAAGTCCTTTGGATAAAAACCAAGGAGTGGGATAGCTGGGTCAAATGGTGGGTCCATTCCAAGTTTTCTGAGGAATCTCCATACTGCTTTCCAGAGAAGCTGCACCAATTTGCAACTCCACCAGCAATGTATGAATGTGCCTTTTTCCCCACATCCACACCAACACTTATTATTGCTTCTGTTCTTTTTAATAGCCATTCTAGTTGGAGTCAGATGAAATCTTAGGGTGGTTTTAATTTGCATTTCTCTAATTACTAGAGATGATGAGCACTTTTTCATATATTTGTTGACCACCTGTATATCTTCTGTGAAGTGCCTGCCCAGTTCCTTAGTCCATTTATTGATTGGATTCTTTGTATTTTTGATGTAAAGTTTTTTTAAGCTCTTTATAAATTTTGGAGCTTAGTGCTCTGTCTGAAATGTGTGGAAAAGATTTTCTCCCACTCTGTAGGCTCTCTTTTCACCTTACTGATTGTTTCCTTTCCAGCTCTAGTCTTTCGTGAGTGACAGAGAAGTGTTTCTCAAGGTGGGATCCATAACAACCAATGATATCAGAATCACAGTGGGAAGCTGCCTAAACATGCATATTCCTGGGCACCACTCTGGACCTACTGATCCAGTTAAGTCCCCTTCCCAATCTCTGAGCCACTGGATGTTTGAAAAGAATTCTCTAAAGATTTGAAATCTGAGGACAGTAGGATACGTGTCTTGTTCACATCTTTAATCCCTTAAAATGCTGACCAGAGTTTCTGGCAGATCAGAAGCAACTGGCAAATGTTTGTTAAATAAAATGAACAGTAGTTGAAATTCAGGCACCGGTATTGATCAGACAGTTCTCCCTGTGTCCTGAAAATACTCTCCAGCTAACCTTTCTAGCTGGAACATGTGGTTCTACAAGCCGGAACAGCTACAGAAACTCTCCAACTTTCCATTGAGGTAATGACTAGGAGGCTACAATTTCTTATGACTGGCAACAGGGATGGTTCAGCAACTCCCTTCAGCAGAATCCCAAGAAAGGGAAGAGAGCTATTTGTTAAGAGGAAGTCAATTCAATTCCAGATTTGAACAGTTTGATTTGAGTGATTCTATTTGATCTCAGAAGAATTAGCAAAGTCCCTTTGTTGCAAATTTCCATCAACTGCTGTTTTCTAAGGGAGAATTTCTTTATAGCCTCCTCTTTATAATTTTCATCTAAAGAATTTTTTCAGTTACTTTTAGCTCCCAAACATATGCAATATAAACATCCCGAATACTGTTACCCAATAGGAAAGTGTTTTAATCTGCAACTGGTTTACTAATAGAAATGCTAGAATAAACCCAATAGCTCGACTTAAATTTTTAGAGTGCCTTATAGATTTTTCAAGCATGCCCATAAATAGGATAGTTACCAGTTTAAGGTCGTGTCACTGAAGATCTGTCAATGTGATTGGTCACCATGAATCCCTTTGTCTTCCTCCTCTATTATCCATTTTAATTCCTCCTTGCTCTCAGCTAATCTCAGTGGTTTACCTGGTGGTATGAACCAAATCTTCCTTGTTCAGGTCACCCGAACAAGATCAATAATTCAATGTATCAAATGAGTTATTTCCTGTACCAAAGGAGACCTACCAGATGCCATGATTTCTTTCTAAAGTGGACAAGATACAGAAATTTGTTTTTTTCATTAGAGTGATGTGATGGCACACACTAGCCATTAAAGCCTTAAGGACTGCCTGGTGGCAAGTCCCACAGGGTCTTCATAGAGCTTCATTTCTACTCTAAAGGAGCATATGTAACTTACCAGGGTCTCCAGGATAGCAGCCACCTGCTACTCCTCCTACTATATCAGCATGATGCCATTGATAGATCAAGATGATGTTCTACGGGAATTCACAAGGCTCAAATGTTTTTATACTATATAGGCCAGAAAATAAGAGAAAAACTGTGAACGTACATTTCTGTCCATTCTGTGCAGTTGCAAATGCTTCTGGATTCTTTTTCCTGACTAAGATAGAAAAAGTACATTTGTCCAATGACTGGGTGCCCACAACTTACCCTAGGCCATATTAATCTGCTCTAGCAAATTTGGCATGGCAGACTCCTATCCAGTCAGAATACGTGATCATAGGTGCTTTTTCTGATCACTACCAAAAATAATGGTATTCTCTGGTCATTATTTCTTTCTTCCACTAGGTCCCCTATGTTCTCCTCAAGGACATAATTCTATCAGTTCTCTTTGCTTCCTGCATCAAAGTTTCCTTTATTTTTTTTTTTTTATTTTTTTACTATTGCCATTAACATATATATAGATGCTCTTATTTCTTGATTACAAGGAAACCTTCTGATCCTTTTTCTGCCAGCTACCGGCTACTGAGACATTTCTTTTTCCCTTTTGTAACAAAGTTCAGATTTGATAGACTCCATTTCTTTCCTACAGTTCTTTCTCAAACACATTCCAAACAGATTCACCACCACCAATCTGCATAAACTTCTCTTTGAAGGAGACCAATCTTCCCACTGGATCTAATGATCAGGTTTCAGTTTTCATCTTAGTTGACCTCTTGAGGCATGGAACACAAAAGATCACTCTGTTTCTCAATATATTTTATTCACCACTTTGTTTTTGGTTTTCTCCTACACATCAACTGCACCTGCTTGGTATCTTTTGTTATTTACTTCTTTTCTGCATGGTCTTCAAGCTTCTTTTTCCTACCTATATTTTCACTACCTTTTTCATTAATCCATTCTCATGGCTTAAATATTATTTATATGCCAATAATCTCACAGTTTATATCTCCATAACGGGCTTCTCTCTTACGTTCCAGATTTGTATCCCTGCCTTCCTAGCAACCATATCCATAAGGATGTCTAATATTCACCTAAAAATCAATGAAACAAACAAACTGTTATTCTCATCTGCAACTTTTCACAACTTCATAAGTAGCAACTCCTTTTGGGACAAAAGTCTGATTGTCTTCTCAGCTCTTTTCTTTTACTTATAATAAGCATTCCTTCTGTCAAGGAACGCTGATGACTCTGTCATCAAAATATTTCTAGAACCCAACCATCCCCTCCACCATCTCCCTGACTGGAACCATTATCACCTCTCAGATTCCTAAAACAGCCATCTGACTGGGGGGCCTCACTACTTCAGCCACAGAGATCATGACATGCCCTTTGCAAAACTCTTCAGTACCCCTAAGATGAAGGCGAAATTCCTTGGGAGCTAACCGAATCCCGCAAGATGCCGCCTCCATTAGTTCTCTAACCTTCTAAACACCTCATTGATTTTTCTCCGAACTTCCTTACTATGCTGGAATTCTTTGGTCATGATTCCATCACAGGACATTTGCCCCGACTGTTGAATCTACCTATAATAATTTATTAGTCTATTTTCTGTTACTAAAATTAAAAATCCAGAACCAGATATGACATAAAGACAGGAGATTCATGTAGCTCATGGTTCTGGAGGTTCTGGAGCATGGCAGTGATACTGACTCGGCTCTGGTGAAGTCCTCATGGCAGATGGCTTCACGGTGGGAGCACCTGTGACAGGAAGTCATGACATGGAACAACCAGAAATCAGAGAGCAGCTCACTTTTCTACAACTGGTTTTCACATGAACTGACTCGGGGTCACACAGAATTATTAACCCCTTCTCCCAGTGAATGAACTATCCTTACTAAGCCCACTTTTTTTTGTTTGTTTGTTTTTGTTTTGCGGTGCTGGGGATTGAACCCAGGGCCTTGTGCTTGCAAGGCAAGCATTCTACCGACTGAGCTATATCCCCAGCCCCTCCTAAGCCCACTTCTCAAAAGTCTCACCACCTCTCAACACTGCCACACTGGGAACCACGCTTCCCACCTACTAACATTTGAAGGATCCCATAATGAACCATATCAAATATTCTTCCTTTAATTCTTTTAAGTATTTCCTTATTTTTTTCCTCAATTAGGCCTATTCTTACCACCCTATGTAGATGAAAAACCATTACAATTTGCCCTAAAACTCCTGCCATCCTGATTTCCACTAATCTACTTTAGTGTTTCATTTTTCCCTTAGTACTTAACATTGTTTGACATACTTGGCATGTTATTTATATGACACTCTATCTGGTTATACATTCCACTTTCTCAGTGATACTCAAACTCTTTGAATAACATCTGGAGTAAGAAGGGATCAAAAATATTTGATGATAGAATGAATGAACTTTATTGAAGTTAACAAAGCAAGTATAATTAAGTGTGCCATGAAAATAGACTATCATAATGACATCGGACCCTCCAAATTTATAAAAACTTCACAGAAATAACTGATTTTAAATTATAAAGTCCAAATTAAATTAAGAATACCCCAAATAATTATAAACAAGAAGAATAAGTTGGGAGGTGGCAATGTCACAGGGCTACACAAATAGATGAATAAAAATCAAAGGATATATATTATGTAAAATCTATCTATACATAATGACTAAAATAGCAACTTAGAAAATCATAGTAATGACCTTGTAGGTCAGTAGTAAAGAAATGAGAAATGAGAAATACGGGTCATTTAGAAAATATAATCTTATTCCCACTTCATAAAATTAATTAAAGGCTTCTTAAAGTTCTAAATATGAAAATAACACTTAAGATATTCAAAATAAACTTAGAAGACAATTTAATTACATTGGTGCAGAAAAACCAAACTTCATAAAGAAAAACCGCAAAGGAAAAAATTGGTAACGATGACTTCACAATAACAAAATACATATTTTAAAAGATTTTCATGAACTTAAAGACAATATTGATAAAGTATTTAATGGATAAAAGTTGGGTATTTATAATAGATATTTTTTTACCACTTGCACATTTATAAGAAAAAGAAAAACTTCACAAAGAAAAACATGACCTTGGATTTCACAGAAGTATAAATGCCTCAAACCAATATGGAAAGATGAAAATGATGACAATTTTTATAGCCAGGCAAGGGATAAATATTAAAAAGTCTGACAATATTATAAGATGGCAGGAATGTTAATGGTTACTATTTTGGTGAAAAATCTAAAATATCTAACAAGAGTGAAAAGTACCTCATGATTCAGCAGCTCTACTAGGTCCTTCTAGAGAAAGCATTGCCCCTGTGCTCAAGGAAATATGGAAAGATCTCCCTGTGGAACTGCTGCATATAGCAGTTGATGACAGAACAGGAATTTATACTTGAAGAAGATAAATCCATGATTTGAGATATTTAAGCTAAGCCATTTTGAAATGTGATGGAAAATGTGCTAGATGGTTGGAATAGATTTTGTAAGAAGAAGGAAATCAAGGAATTACAAAATCAGGATGTCAGAAGCATCCCTAATGAGACTAAAAGCAGATTGTAAAGTAGAGATAAAGACGACAACCCAGCATTGGAATAACTGAGAAATACAGAGCTTTTCTCTGGAAAGGAATATATCGAAGAGGATCATAGAGGGGGAAGGCAGGTCCTTCAAAGAGAAGTCCAGTTTCATTTCCAAAACAATACCTGGAAATTGCCTTGTGAGTTAGTGAAAAGAGAAAAGAACATTAACAGAGAGATTGCTCGAAGAAAAACAGAATGACAAGAAGTAAATCCAATTTAAACTAATGGAAGAAGAAGGAATACCAATTTCCATGTCACTTATACTTTGTTTATTTTTAATTGTAAAGATTTAATGTCAAAAAATATCTAGAATCACGTTTTCAATCTTTCCCAATTCTCTGATTCGAAATATTGATGTCATCAAAGATAACTACCAGAGCAAGAACAAAGCCCAGCAGTCAGGGACTATGCAGTCCCTGCTTCACTTACACATGATATTCTAAATAGGAAGGTGTGCACAGATTGATCACTTCGGTTGAATTTACAGACACTATAATATAAGTAAAACCACATAGAGAAGAAATAACCAAAATTGATTTTTATTTTTCAACTTTAAATTTACTATCCTTATATTTTTCAAATAACAGATTTGGAAAAAATATAAATATCAACTTGATCTGAAATACTGGAAAGAAAGAAAGAGAAAAAGAAATAAAGATGAAGGAAGGAAGGAAGGGAGGAAGGAAGGAAGGAAGGAAGGAAGGGAGGGAGGAAGAATTTCAACAGGTCTATTTAGTTTGGTAACATACTGAGATTACCACTTGGAAGTGAGAGTGAAATAGTAGCATTAATTACCAAATAATCACATTAAAAACAGGGAAAAAAATGTGCTGAGTAGAATAGGAAATAAGAGCTGCTCTGGCATTTCACTCCCCATTCAGGCCCCCAGTTAAAAAGCTTGAGGGAAATATTTTTAGTTCAGATGACTAGTAAACAACAAATGGGCTGCAGAACTATCACCGTTTTATCTGGGATCTGCCTTACTCTCATGCACAGGTGTGAAACTCTGAGCAACCACATCCTGATGACATGATAGTAAATCCATATAGCAAACTTATATACCTAGAAAGTAGATTAGTACTTGTCTGGAGCTTTAGGTGGAAGAGGAATTAACTATAATGAACTATAAATTGTCACAAGTGGTGTTACTAAATAAATAAAAATGTTCTAAAGTTGATTTCTCCTGATAATTGCAACACTTGGTGTTATTCAAATCCTTGATTTGTTTATTTGAAATGAATATTGTGATATATAAAATATATGCCAAAATTTTTTGCTAAAATGTTAATTGTATATTTAAAGTGAAAGCATATTTTTATTGTAGGATTTAAAATGGCTATAGAATGAAAATTTTTGTAACAGTCCAAACACTTGTATAGGAAAAAAAGGCATACTGTTGTAAGTTTCTGATATTACATATGATATCAGATAATATTTCATGAAAGTACATGGTGGTAAGTTAAGCACTACAAACCCTAAAACAAACACTAAACACCTGAACAAAATGTTATAGCTAATGAACTAACAATGAAGTTAAACTTAATATTAAAATTAACTAATTCCAAAGAAAGCAGACAAAGTGAGCACAAAGAAACAAAGAAGAAATGGGACATATGGAAAACAAATAACAAGTGGTAGATTTAGACACAACCATAGTAAAAATCATGTTAAACATAAAGGGTCTAAATATCTCAGTTTAATGACAGAGATTTTCAGAAGTATAAAAAGAAAGCATCAACTATATGCTGCATGTAAGAATTTACTTAAAATATAAGCACAAATAGAATAAAAATGAAAAGATGGGAAAAGATGAATCAAGACAATAACAGATCAGAAGAAGCTTGAAGTATCTGTGTTAATGCCAGAAAAATATGATTTCATAGTAGAGACTATTACCAGGAAAAAGTGGGATCATTTCAATAAAGTCATCAATTGTTTATGTGCTTAATAATACATCTCTAAAATATATAAAAAATACATGATGCAATATAGGATAGAACCAAGGAGATGTAGACCAATAACAAATTATAGTAAAGTATTTCAACATCTCTTAATAATTAATAAGATGAAGAGACATAAAATTAAAGTATAAAAGTTTTGAACAACCCTCTATCAATCAATTTGACTTAGTTGACATATATAGAATACTCCACATGAAAAAAGACAAAGGCAGACTCTTTTCCAGTATACACAAAACATTTACCAAAGAAGATTATATTCTGGTTCATAAAATCTCAATGAATTGATGATATAAATCATAGACAGTGAAATTAAGTAAGAAATCAATAGCAAAAAGATATCTAGAAATCTCTAAACATTCACAAAATAGCATACCTCTAAATAATCCATGGGTCAAAGAATTAAGAAAAAGAAAAATTGAGTGAAATGGATTTGTGAGATTAAACTTGTGTTTAATTGGAAGTGAATAGTATTAAATATTTTTATTAAAGTAAAAAGGTGTAAAATCAATACTTATAGATATATCAAAAAAAAGCAAATCAAACCAAAAAAAGACAAATTATAAAGAAAATGTGTATATATACATGGTGGAGTTTTACTGGGTTGTTTAAAAAAATTAAATTATGTCATTTGTGGGTAAATGGATGGAACAGGAGAATATCATGCTAAATAAAATAAGCCAGACTCAGAAAGCTATGGGTCAAATGTTTTCTCTCATGTGTAAGACAGAGAGAGAGAAGAGAGAAAATAAAGGAATTAAAAGGGGCCGCGGGGAATCTCATGAAAGTAGAAGGAAGAACAAGAGTAGAGGAAGGAGATTGAGAGGGAAGGAGCAGGGGAGGCAATGGGGAAGAATCTACCAAATGATGCTACGTCAGTGCATGAATACACCACGATCAATATATGTATATATAATTATAACACACTAATTAAAATAATAACAAAGAAGAGAGATCAAGAGAGTAAAACAAGCAGATGGGGGAATGAGGAAGTGGGACAAAGGGAAGGTCCTAGGGAATAAGATTGTTATATGCATGTATGAATGTGGCATAATGAACCCCACTATTATGTGTACTGATAATGCACCAATAAAAATAATTTTAAAATGAGTAAATCAAACCAAAAATAAGCAGAAAAAATGAATTAATGACTATAATAATTATATATTGAATTAACTATATATAGTTATGTTAATTTTATATTTTGGTAATTACATAACAAACAGTTCAAAACAAAACTTTCAGTGACCTAGTAAACATAATGCCCTTTGTCGTTTACAGAGAAAAATCAATGAAAATGTAAAAACTATTGTATCTTTGAAAAAATTAATAATATTGATGAACTATTAACAAATTTCCCAGAATATATGACAAAAAAAAAACATGAAATATCAGTATCAGGAATAACATAGGGATCATAACTGCAAAGCACAAGCTATAACTTTAAAGTAGTTAAATTTTTATTTTAAAACTTCTCGAAATGGAAGTCAAATCCCAGACTCACATGCTTTCAACAGCAAATTCCACCAAATACCTAAGAAATAGTGTCAATTCTGTACAACAAGTTAGAAACAGGAATATTTTTCAAGTTGTTCACTAAGGAGAAAATTAACTGGATATTAGTACTAGCCAACTTCCTAGTTTTGGGGGGTGAGGGTACACTACAGAACAAACCACTTATATCACCACCCCAGAAACCGAAAAGAGCAGCCTGAGTTCCCCCAATCTCCTTAAGAACATATTTTTGATGACCTAATTGAGTGCCCACCTCCAAAAGGTCTCACCACCTTCCAGTGGTGCAACATCAGTTCCACCCCCAGAGCTCCATTAGGTAACACCCTGTTGGGGATACTTGCAGGGACTCCACCCCACAGTACACTGCTAGGCCTCCAGACTTTCCTTAGATGTCTTGGTAGGAACTGCGCATTCTATAAAACTCGTGCGCTCTGTAAAACCAGCTTTGTACGGATGATACTAAGATCTGCCACCATCAGTTAACTGTACCCAGGTCTTTCTGTACCCACAGCTAGAGTCACTGAGTGCTCTGCTGGCTGAATGTAGGAAAAAGAATCCTCAATCCAACCAGGGCACAGAAAATCAATGCCAAAATGAGACATAGATAATATAGCAAATAAAACTACATATCATCATTCCTCATGAAGATAAAATATAAAAGTTGCATACTGAAATTTAGCAAATTAAATCCAGAAATATATCAAAAGGATAAGAAGTTGTGACCAACTGGCATCTATCTTAGAAATACAAAGTTTGTCTAATGTTTAAAACTCAATGTGATTGACCACATCAGTAGTCTAAAAACAAAGAAACAGTCAATCCAGTGCAAGAGGGAAAATCATTTGAAAAATTCAACATCCTGTCATTAAAAAAAAAAAAAAAAAAAAAACATTCAGCAAACTAAGAACATAGGATCTTCTTCAACTTGACAAAGAGCATCTATAGAATGTTTCCAGCTATGCCATACTAATGATGAAAGATTGAATTATTTCCTGATTAAATTAGGAAAACAATTATCCTTTCTACCACTGGTGTTCAAAATTATTCTGGAGGTCCTAAGCAATAAAATCTGGCAAAAAAAAAAAAAAAAAGAAAAAGAAAGTACAGAAAAGAAATCAAGGCGTGTAGATTAGAGAGAGATCAAACACACTCTATTTAAAGAGAAATAATTGTCTACTAAGAACTTTTTTAAAAATCATAAACTAACAATGGTAATAAATGAGAGTTTAACAAATTTGCAGATTATCAGATTTAAAAAAATAGTATTTCTATTCACCAGCAATGAACAATTAAAAGTTGAAATTAAAGTGTAATTTATAAAAGCAACAAAATATAAGTAGAAACAAGAAAATAATTAAGAATTATAATTACATGATAATTACCTTAAGGAATAAATCCAACAAAATTTGCACAAAATCTGTATACTGAAAACTACAAAACACTGATAAATCAAAGAAGTTCTAAATAAATGGAAATATATAGTACATTAATGAATTAGTTGATCCAATATCACTAACATGCCATTTTTCCCAGAGTAATCTTCAAGTTAAATATAAATCCAATCAAATTCTCAGCAGAATATTTTTAAACTGATAAATTACTTCAAATATTTATATGAAGAGAATAAGAACAAGAATAACCAAAACATTTTGAAAAAGTAAAAAGCTTCAGGACCTCAGGACCTATCTAATTAATTTCAATATTAATTATACAGCTGTGATAAAAAACTTTTTTTTTTTTTTTGCATTTTACCTCCCTTAGGATTACCCCTTTCACTCTCTACCTAGCTCCATTCCTACTTCAACTAAATAAAGTTTTGGACTGTCCTGTGTAGAACCTTTAAACTCTCAGGATCTACTCTTTCAAACTTGTAGACCAGACATGCATTTTAGTTACTTGAACAGAGTAAAGAATTTCATTCCCCTGCTATATCTGTGTTTGTGAAAGCTAAAGCTAATGAATAAATTAAATCTACTGACAATCTAGGAATTTTGAGAATTTTTCTTCTTTTTTTTAATTTATTTTTATTGAAACAAATGGGATACACCTTGTTTCTCTGTTTATATATGAAGGAGAGGCATACCATTTGTGTAATCATGCAATTACATAGGGTAATGGTGTTTGATTCATTCTGTTATTTTTTTCCTTCCCCCCACCCCTCCCACCCCTCTTTTCTCTCTATACAGTCCCTCCTTCCTCCATCTTGCCTCCCTCCCATGCCCCATTATGTGTCATCATCCACTTATCAGCAAGATCATTCGTTCTTTGGTTTTTTGAGATTATTGGCTTATTTCACTTAGCATGATATTCTCCAATTTCATCCATTTACCTGCAAATGCCATAATTTTATTATTCTTTATGGCAGAGTAATATTCCATTGTCACACACACACACACACACACACACACACACACACATATCACAGTTTCTTTATCCATTCATCAATTGAAAGGCATCTGGGTTGGTTCCACAATCTGGCTATATTTTGGTGAAGGGATTTACATATCAGTCAAATAGAATAAATCAGATTTACCTACAAATGATAAATTGATTTTCAAAAAAAGAGCAAACAACTCAGTGAAGAAAGGAATCTTTTCGATAAACCAACCATAAGCAAACATCAAATTAAAATGGATTGTAAATCTAAACATGAAATCAAAAACAAAAAACTGCTGAATTAAGACAAAGATAAAAATATTTGTGAACCTCAGCTAGGCAAAGATTTCTTACATATGATGATAAAAACACAAACCATACAAGAAAATGTGATGTTAGACTTCATCAAAATTTAAAACTTCTATTCTTCAAAAGACACTATTAAGAGAATGAAAAGATAATCCATAGAGTGGGAGAAAATATTTTCACTTGTTTATCAGACAAAGATCTTGAATGCAGAGTACAGAAATAACTTTAAACTCAATAATTAAAAATCAAGTTTAAAAATAGAATAGCTGGGGTGCAGCTCAGTGGTAGAGCACTTGCCAAGCGCAAGTCTCCAGGTTGGATTCCACCTGTGCAAAGATACAAACTAAAATTTTAAAAATATGAATATGATTTTTACAGAAAGTTCAAAAAAGAAGACACAAGGCAAATAATCATTGATATTAACATTTCATTAATAATTACTAAATTTAAATAAAATCCTCAATATCAATAGCTATTAGAGAAATGCAAATTGAACCTCAAATGAATACAACACATCCATTAGAATGGCAATGTTAAGAAAACAAAAGCACAGATACCAAGTGCTGGCTGACTGAGATATTTAGATCAACTGGAACTCTGTATTTCTAGTAGAAGCACAACAAGGTGGTATCTTTGGAAAACAGTTTGGGTGATAAAATTAACATATAGTTAGCATGTGATCCAACAATCCTCCTCCTAAGTATCTGTCCTGGTAAAAGGAAAACATACATTCCCCCAGTCTGCACATTAATGCTCATACACATTATCCATAATCACCTAAAACTGAAAACAACCCAAATTTCTTTCACATGCAGAATGGATAAACACAACAAAATACCACTGAGCAAGAAGGGGGAGCAAATCACTGATACAAATGGTTTATGTGCAAATGAAACAAAATGCAGTCTGTAAAAATTTTTTAAAAATAAAATAAAATAAATTTTAAAAAAAGAACACTGACTGATACATGTAACAGTTTCAAGGGCATTAACCTAAGTGAAAGAAGGCAGACTCAAAGATTTACTCTCTGTTTTTGTGGTTCCATTTAACAATGGAAAGGAATTACACTGAAAAGGTCCAAGTGTGGGAACAGAAATCAAATCAGTTGCCAAGACTGGGGCTGGGGAGACGGTAACTATGAAGAAGAATGGGAGCTTCTTGATTCCCCAGGTACTAAAGTGAGTTTTTAAGTTTGATTCTTACAACCTGCTTACGAAACAGTTTTATGATGCCGTTTTTAGATATGAAACATCAAAGCCGATGTGGTTGCACGCCTTCAGGGTTAAAGGAGCCAGTGCCTAGGAACAGTAATGAATCTTGTGAGTCCAGCTTCAGAGTCCTTGATCTCAGTCACTGCAAGACTGCCACATTGACACAGTTTATCTTTTCTTTTTCTTTTCTGGTAAATGACTATTTTAAAAAATAAGAGTCCAGGATTTCAAAGGTCAAACATCTTATTGCTTACAATTCACACTGCATTTCTAGCCAACAAATATAGGTTGGGAAGAGCATATATCAGAAAGTCTTTCTTATATGTCAGAAATTATAATATTCATTTTTGTTTATTACTCTATTCAGGAACATCCTTGTGTGTTGTTTTTGTAATAATAATTAAATATCCTTTCTTCTTAAATAAAATTTTACACATTGCACTTTTCCCCGGGGATGGAGATAATGAGATTTTCTGATGTGTAATCACTGAAATATTTAACTTGCGGTCCACTTCACACAAGGGATGAATAATAAATTTGTTGGTCCAAATTTCTCTCCAATGTATATATAAATTGTATTGGTTGTGATTAAAAAAAAATTGACCAAGCACTCCTGAAAATATCTGACTTGATTGACATTCCTGTTGCTACCATGAAAGTTCCTCTACGGAGTCCTTCCTTCTCAAGCACATGACAACCTCTGCCAAATTATCCAGAAACAAGGGGAAAAAAGAAAAAGTGCATGTGTTTGTTTTGTATTATTGAGGATTTACATGATTGTTTTGGGGGAAAAAAAATTTCAGAAATTTCAATATTGCAAATTAAAATGATTTGGGGCAGTCCAGTTGATGTTCAAGTGAAAATTGTTAATCTGAGTTCATTTTGATATGACCAATATAAGTCTAAATTCACAAATTAGAAGTCTGATAGGAGAAAGAGGATCCTGATCTGGATTCTTTCTATATATGTCTACTTGTGAATCCCCAAACTCTTTTATTTCACTTTAAGCCTACAGAGTAACAAGAATTAACTCAGCATTTAGAAACAGAAACATTAAAGCCCCAAAGGGAGCTCTTAGTCACTGTCCACCTTTATTTACCTGCTTCTATCAGGTACAATGTTTCCATCCTTTTAATCAATCTAACCTGTCTGTTGGTCACTGGAGAATATTGCCAAATAAAAGAAAATAAAGACACTGACTTTATAAAAGTAGACATCAATAACTAAGGTGATGGTGAACATTTTTTCCTATTTTTCATTTTGCAGTTGCAGAAGATATATAACAGCTGTGCTTCTAATGGCAGAAAAATTGAGTCCTCGGTGGCAGGGCTATGAGTCGCAGATGCACAATATCATTCAGACATTGGGTGTTTACAGTCCACTTCCAAGGGAACTTGCTATTTATTATTTCCCTCGATGTCATTAATCACTTTTCAAAATGTATTTCTATCTCTCATCTTGTCCTCCCAAATTGCTTTATCTGGAAGTACAATTAATGACTCTTCAACCCACTTCAAAAGCGAAATTGTGTTCAAATAACAGTTGTTTTATCTTGAAGAATACAAATTATGGTAATGCATAAAGACTTAAATCTCTAACAGAAGAGCAATGAACTTGTTTGGCTCCAATGTATTTGGCTAATACTAGATATTTTAAAGTAAGCATTGTATTAAAAAACTAAACCACAACAAAAATCAAGTGTAAGCAACTGATTTGGAAATTACTTCATTTACATATTTCATACAGTTTCTTTCTTTTTTTATATGGATGCTTACCATCAAAGGATTCATTAAAAGCCTGGCATTCCTCTGGAATAATATGTGAAATAATATTAAATCAAGGACTCTTTCGAGTTTGTCATGACTCTCCTCTGCCTTTGTACAGTGAGACTAAACACAGGGTGTTTTTCTGGCCATTGACAAGCGAGCTACTCTTGGAGTAAGACCAATGAGTAAATCTGATTTTAAAAGTGACCACACTTTCCATTGACATTTATAGACAGAGACAGATGTTAACTTGTAAAAAATTTGAAAGCATAATTCCATTTTCAGAGCCGTGAACCAAGTGTGAACTTTCCAATGTCTCTCCCTCTATTCAGCCATAACTTTTCAATATTTAGTTAATTCATTCTGGTCATTTACTAGAAAAGGTTCCAATTCATGTTAGTAGAAATACACAATATTGTCTTTTTAGAAGTTTTATTGAGATATGATTCAAATACTAGACAATTCACCCATTAAAAGTATACAATTCAATATTCTTAGTATATGCACTGAGTTATGCAACAATCCCACAATCCAATTTTAGAACACATTTTAATCACCGCCCCCAAAGAATCCCTATATATCTATGAAGAGTCACTCTCATCCTTAGGCAACTACTTTCTGTCTCCAAACCTTTGACCATTCTGGACATTTTATATAATGGAATTTAATCTTTAGTGACAACCTTCTCTCCATAACAGTGTTTTCAAGATCTAACCCTGTCCTAGCTTCAATCAGTATTTCATTCCTTTCTGTGGCAAAATAATGAATATGTCATACATTATTTAGCCACGCATAAATTGATGAGCATTTGGGTTACTTCCACCTTAGGGCAATTATGAATAATAGTACTATAAATATTCATTCACAAGATTTTGCACAATGGGGCTTTTTTTCAATTCTTAGTTATATGCTTAGAAGTGGAGATGCTGAGTTTCATCTTTATGTTTAATATTTTGAGACCTGTCAGTTTTCCAGAGCAAATGCAATTTTACAGACCCACCAACACGTACAAGTGTTTCCATTTCTCCTCATTCTCCCCAACAGTTTTTTGCTCTCTATTTGATGATAACATCCTAGAGGGTGTGAAGTGGCATTTCATTGTGGTTTGACTTGTATTCGCTAAAGATTTTTGATATTAAACATACTTTCAGGTGCAGATTGTCCATTTGTTTTTTCAGAGAAGTATTTATTTATATCCTTTGTGCATTTTAAAATTGCACTTCTTTGTCTTTTTATTACAGAGTTAAAATGATTCTGAATATATTATAGATAAGTATTCTAGTCCCTTATCAAGTAATGATTTATAAATGTTTTCTCATTCTATGGATGTTCTTTTAATTGTCTTTATCATATTTTTTTGCAGTACAAGTTTTTAGTTTGATTCAAAAAAAATTCCGTTTTTCCTCCTTTGGGGAGTGGTGTTTTTTATTGTAGTATCTAAGAAGCCATTACCTAACTATCATGAAGATTTACTATTGTGTTTGTTTTCCTAAGATCTTCGTAGTTTTAGCTAAAGGTATATCTATGATCAATTTGTGCTAATTTTGTGTATGATGTATAGAATGGATCCATCTTTACTGTTTTATATATAGACATTCAGCAGTTCCAGAACCATTTGTTGAAAAAAGTTATTCTTTCTCCATTAAATAATTTGATACTCTTGTTAATTCACCATAAAGATAACTGCTTATTTTTGGATTCAAAATTCTTTTCTGTTGATCTATATGTATTGTTTTATTCCAGTACCATACCAATTTGATTCTTTTAACTTTGTAGAAATGTGGTTGCTACAACTTTTTTCTTTTCTCCAGGTTACTTTAGATAGTCTAGGTCCCTTGACCTAGAATATCATATGCAATTCCATATGAATATGTTAGTCAGGGTTCACTAGAGGAACAGAACCAACAGGATATGTGTATGTATGATTAGGAAAAAAAGGAGATTTATTAGATTGGTTTATACAATCAGAAGCTGAACAGTCCCACAATGGCCCTCTGCAAGCTAAAGAGCCAGAAGAACTAGTAACTGCTAAGTTCAAGAAGCTAGAGCCTCAGAAAAAAAGGCAGACCAATAATGCAGCCCCAGTTCAAGCCCAGAAACCTGGAAACTCCCTAGAGAATCACTAGTTAGAATCCACTTTGGAAGAGTGAAGGAGCTGGAGTCCAAGTCTTCGAGTAATTGCAGCAGCAACTGAAGCAACCGTGTTGTAAGACCAGTGGAGATTGTGTCTGTACTAGCTTCCTCCTTCCTCCAAGTTTTGTTCTGTCCAGGTCCCCAGCTTATTGGACTCTGTTGCCTACCTTCAGGGCCACTGTCTCCCACCAGTTTTCTGCTCCTTATTCCAATCTTTTCTGGAAACACCCTCATCAGCCCAGCCCAGCCAGAACTCTCTCAATCTTAGGCATATTTTGGTCCATGAAATTTCGGATTAGTGAATTTTAGGATAAATTTATACTCAAAAAAGGAAGCTTTTATTTTTGTCAGGAATTATGTTGACTCTGTAAATCAATATAGGCAAGTATTACTGTCTTAACATATTAAACCCTCTAATCTAAAAATAAAGGATATTTTTCCATTCCTTTGTGTCTCCTATGATCTTTTGAACAATATTTCATAGTTCTCTGACTATAGGTTTTGCACCTCTTTTGTTAAATTTATTTCTGAGTATTTTATTCAAAAGGAATTATGTTCTTAATATCACATTCAGATTGTACATAGCTAGTATCTAGAAATAAAATAGATTTTTATATATTGATTTTGTATCCTGCAAGTCTTGCTAAAATTGTTTATTAGTTCTAATTGTTTTTTAATGGACTCCTTGGGATTTGTTAAAAACTAGATCATGCTGCTGCAAACAAAGACAGGTTACAGCTTCCTTCCCAACTGAGTCTTTTACTTATATTGTTGGCCTAATTGCCCTGGCTAGAACTTCCAGTAAAATACTGAATAGAAATGGTGTGAGCAGGGATCTTTGTTTTATTTGTGATCTTAAAGGAAAATGCATTCAATCTTTCACTATTAAGTATGTGTTTAAGTCATCTTTTTCGCTTTTGTGACTTAAAGACCCAAAGAGAACAACTGTAGAGGAGGAACAGTTTATTTGAGGGCTCACAATTTCAGAGGTTTTAGTTCATAGAAGGCCGACTCCATTCTTTGGGACTCAAGGTGAAGCAGAACATCATGGTGGAAGAGTGTGGCAGAAGGAAGCAGCTCACGTGATGATCAGAGAGAAGAGAGAGAGGTCTCCATTCGCCAGATACAAATATATACACCACAGTCACCCCCCCAATGAACCACTCTCCAGCCACACCCCACCTACCTCCAGTTTCCATTCAGTTAATCCCATAAGGGATTAATTCACTGATTATCCCAATCATTTCACCTCCAAACCTTCTTGTATTGTCTCACACGTGAGCTTTTAGGGGACACCTCACATCCAAACCATAACAGTATGTAATCTGTGGGTTTCTTATAGATGCCTTTATCACTTGAGAAAATTCCTTTGTATTCTGAGTTTGTTGAAGAACTTATGGAAGTATACTGAATTTTGTGGAAAAAAAAATTTCATTATTTATTGACATGAACATGTATTTTTTTGTTCTTTGTTCTGTAAAGAAGACATGTTACATTAATTACTTTTCATTTGGTAAACCAAGCTGGGATAAATCTCATTTGAATAGGGTATAAAATTTTCTTCTTTCCCTTAATTCCTTTTCAATTTGCTGTGTTGAGTTTGCAAGTATGTTGTTAAAAATTTTTGTGTCGATAATCACAAAATTTATTGGTATGTAGTTATCTTTCCTTGAGTTGTTTTGTCTATTTTAACATCAAGGAAATACTCTTCATACTGTGAGTTCATAAGTATTGCCTTCTCTTCTATTTTTCAGAGGAGTTTGTGAAGGACTGCAATTAAATCTTTACATATGGGAGAAATCACCAGGGAAGCTATCTAGGACTGAGATTTTTCTTTGTAGGTATTTTTAAGTCCCTAATTCAGTTTCTTTTCTTATTGTGGGTATGCTAAAATTTTGTATTTCTTATTGAGTTACTTTTTAATATTAATGTTTTAGTAATTTGGCAATTATTTAGTTTATTGGCATATAGTTGTTCACTGTAATTCCTTATATTCACATTTATTTTTGTAAAGGCTTACTAATGTCAACTCATTGATTTTAGCGATTTAAGTCATCTCTTTTTAGCATTCTCATATCAGCTTTTAATATTGTCAACATTTTTTAAAAAACATACTTTGGTTTTGTTCATTTTCTCTATTATTTTTAGCCTCTATTTATTCTACTCTAATTTTCATTATTTTCTTTGTTCTGTTTCCTTTGGGTTTCGTTTGACCTTTTTCCAGTTTTATAAGGCAGAATGTTAGGAAATTGATTGGAAGTTATTCTTATTTTCAGATATAGGCATTTACATAAATAAATGTCACTTTAAGCATTATTTTAGCTACGTTACATGAATCGCACCATGATGTGTTTTTATTTCCATTCATCTCAAAGTATTTTCTAGTTTCCTTTGTGATTATTTATAGGCCAGAAAGAGTAGTTGATTAACTCTTTTTATCAAGTCAGTGTCGTCAAAACTGTGAAGTTCAATTTATGATATAAATCAGGTTCAAAAAAGTAGAAATTTTAAAAATACTTTAGATTTATAGTATAATGGGTGTTTTCCCAGACTGCAACAATCTAAAGAATATATACATCTACAAATATTTATCTATACATATATATATGTATATACTATGTTATGCATTTATGTGTGTATTTTATATGTGTGTATATATATATGTTGTGTGAGTTTGAGTTAATATTAATGGAAACCAACTCTTTTTATTGGCTTCGCTGTCACCTTCAGAACTGCTATTATCATTGATACTTTGAACCTTTGTTCCTGTCTATCTGGAATAGCCAGAAAATCTTAGAAGATGTCTGATATACTGGTTATCATAGGCATTTGGGCTACTTGTAGTTCGTTGTGCTTCTATCCAACCCTTCAGGAAGGTGCCAAAGGTCCCAGGTCATTCCTTGCAGGGCACCAAGCCTGGATGCAGAGGAAATTTCCTTCCAAAAAAAGATAGTCCTTGGTTCTTTCTCATAAGCCCTAATAATGGTGGTCAAGTTTTAATGGCCACTCCCTGTCTTCAGAAGACTAAGTCATATCACAAATTATAAGTGATCATCAACCAAAGAAAGAAAAAAAGATCTAGACTAAAATCTGCATAATACATATTACAATCACTTCAATATCATCATTCTATCTCTCTTAGGACAGGTTGGAGTTCTCTCTCTTAAAATGAATTTCTACCGGTGGGAAGTTTAATCTTTCCTATAAACAGAACTAAAGTAATTGTTAAGGTGTAGATATAAGGTGCCTCCCAAAAGCTCATGTAAGACAATGCAAGAAAGTTTAGAGGTGAAATGATTGGATTATGAGAACTTTGACCTAATTGATGAATCAATCCACTTAAATGGATTAACTGGGTGGTAACTGCAGGCGTGTAGGGGTAGGTCTCTGAGAGTGTGCCTTTGTGCCACATATTTTGTCCCTGGTGAGCAGAGCCCTCTCTGCTTCCTGTTGATCATGTCCTGAGCTGCTTTACTCCTCCACACCCTTCTCCCATGATACTCTGCTTCATCTCAGGCCCCAAACAATGGAGTTAGCCATTTATGGACAGACCTCTGAAATCATCACTGCCAAATAAACTTTTCCTCCACTACATTGATGTTATCAGGTCTTTTGGTCACAGCAATGAAAAAGCTGACTAAAATAGCAACGTTCTAGATATTGTTAGATATAATAATGTTTTGGAGTTTCAGTTATGCTTCAATCAGTAACATCAATATACTAATAGGAGTAAAATGGTAGGATTAAAGGTTATTGAATTTTCCATCATGAAATGCATGCCATTGTTTTCTTATTAGAAATATTTATATACATTTTTACAGACACACCTTTTTCCTTATTAGGTTTAGAATATTTTTTAAGATTTTAGAAAATGACTAGGTTAAGAAAAATTCACCAACTATAGAAAAGTTTGAAATTGCACTTAATAGAAAGGATATAAAATAGCACAGTGCTATTTGTGATATTTACATGTATTTTAAGTACAGTATATTGAACAACATTGTACACAGGAAGGAAGCATATTTACTACAGAGGAGATGGTCAGTTATGGCTCCTCAAAAACAGAAATTTCAAAGTTTACTTTCACATTTTCACTTTTTTATGTCTTAAAAATTAATATTAATTTCTTTAATATCATCAAATATTCAGTGTTCAGATTTCTCCAATGAGCTCATAAATGTTTTTGAGTATATTATAGTTATACATAATATTTGGGATCATTTGACATAAAAATACAAACATGGAATGTAATTTGTTCCAATTCAGTCTCCAGTACTTCCCCTGTTCCTGTCTTCCTCCCTTCCCCTGTTTCCTTTCTTCTACTCTACTGCTCTTCCTTCTATTTATTTCTAAGGTGAAATTCACTTTGGTATATTCATATATGTACACAGGATAGTTTGCTCAATTTCATTTCATCATTCCTTCCTTTTCCCATTCCTCCAACCTCCTCCTCAGTCTGTCCTCTACTCCACTGATCCCTCTTCTGTTTTCGCAGGATCCCTCCTGCCCTTTTTTCTTCTTATTTCATTCTACTTTCTGCATCTGATAGAAAACAATTGACTCTCGACTTTCTGAGTCCAGTTTATTTCACTTAGCATGATGTTCTCCAAGTCCATTCATTCACCAGGAAATGTCATAATTTTATTCATCTTTATGGCTGAGTAAAATTCCATTGTGTATATATATAACAATTTATTTATCCATTCATCTGTTAACAGGAATCTGGGCTGGTCCCATAACTTGATTATTGTGAACTGTACTGCTATAAAAATTGAGCAGTGGAATAGCTGGGCCATATGTGGCTCCATTCCTGCCTTTTGGTGCAATATACACACTGCTGTCCAGAGTGGTTGTACCAATTTGCAGTCCCACCAACAATGTATGATTGTACTTTTTGTTCCCTACATTTATTATTATTTGTATTCTTGATAATTGCCATACTGACTGAAGTCAGATGAAATCTCAATGTAGCTTTTATTTGCATTTCCCTGATTCCCAGAGATGTTAAACATTGTTTCATATCTTTGTTGAACATTTGTATTTCTTCTTTTGAGAAGTGTCTGTTTAAGATTATTTTTTGCCCATTTATTAATTAGATTACTGGAGTTTTTGTGTTAATTTTTTTGAGTTCTTTATGACATTCTTCACAGAACTAAAAGACTAAACAACACCCAGTCCCAAAATTTGTTTAAAAGAACAAGAGACCCAGAATTGCCAGAGCAATCCTGCACAATTAGAGTAAGGCTAGAGGCATCACAATCTCAGACCTCAAACAATGCTATAGAAGTACAGTAACAAAAACATCATGGTATTGGCACCAAAACAGACATGAAGACCAACTGAATAGATTAGAAGGCACAGAGACAAATCCTCAACGATACAGTCATCTGTATTTTGACAAAAGTGCTACAAAATATGTAGGAGAAAAGATAGCCTTTTTGACAAATGGTTCTGGGAATACTGAATATCCATACATAGAAGAATGAAACTAGATCCCTATCTCTCATTATGCACAAAAGTCAATTTGAAGTGGATCAAAGATCTAGGAATCAGACCAGCAACTTTGCAAGTGCTGGGAAAAAATGTAGGCTAAATACTCCAACATATTGGCACAGGCACTGATTTCCTTAACAAGATGCCTAAAGTGCAACAAATAAAACCAAGAATCAATAAGTGGGGCAGCATCAAATTAAAAAAAAGAAAAACTTCTACACAGCAAAGGAAACAAGAGCATGAAGAGTAAGCCTACATAATGGGAGATCTTTGCCACCTGGGGAAAGGTGATCAATATCTAGCATATATAAAGAAATACTTGATTTCACATGTGCAAAAACCCATATAAACAGAAGGGAAATGAAGAAGTCTGTTTTTTCTGGAAGTTTCTAATTTACCAGTTCTGCTATTGAAATATATATATATATATTTTGAAATATATATATATATTTCCTAGAACAACATAGAAACAATTCATTGCAGTTTAGTTTCCCCATAGATTAAAAATACCCTACATAAAAATTCGTCCAATTTTCTTTTGCCTATTATTAACTGCTAAGCACTTATCTCTTCAAGTGAGATATGTTCCTTCATTCCTAGACCTACATAGGATGCTTAGGTTATATTTATACTTTGACCTTAACCTTAGTCTGCTACAAATTGCACATTGCTTCAATTTTTGTTTCATATCTTCCTGCTGGGCATTAATTCAAGATGACTAGTAGTGTGAAAAAGCACTTAGGTTCCTTCCATCTCTGAAATTCTGTGTTGTGTGACCTAAGGTAAGTCACCTGTGGTTAAGGAAAGCTTTTTATATTGTTCTTCTTGGGCCTATTTAATTTAATGCATTTGTTGAGCTTATTCTGTGGGACTGAATTCTTTGCAGGCAATGCAGTACCTTGAAGATATAAAATGAAACAAATAATCAGAATACACACACACACATGTGACTGAAGCATTGTATCGAAATAGAAAAATATGACCCACAGACAAATAATGCTGTTATGTACAAATGAGAATAAGTCATATTAAACTTTCCTGAACAATTATAATTACTCCAAAGTCTTCATCTCTCAAACGTTTTTGTAAAAAATAAAGTTGGAATCAATACGTTTTATTTTAAAATCTTGTGGTTATTATTTGTGTCTACTTTTCATTTTTATCATTTTTATTTAGTTATAATTTCCTATAATTAAGAGTTACAGCTAACTCTCATTGTATACAGAAATATAAAGACCTAACAGTATCTTAATTTCAATATTATAAATAATGATATGTTCTTCCTCCTTGTTTTTATTTAAGTTTTAAATATTCCTATAGCTATGCTACTATCCAAATATGGAAACAATTATTTGGACTGAAGATTTAATGTTTAAATTCTGATTATTTTAAAAGGTAAGTGTCAAAAGATGGAGTAGATATGTTTCTCCCTACTGCTCTTACTAAGTACAGCAAAAACTTTGATCATTAAGTGTAAAGGAAACATAAAAGTATGCTGAAAGTAGAGAGGACACTGGCTATGGACCACAGGACTCCAGAAAGGACATAATGATGTGTTTTTTGATTTGTCCTTTTGCCCGATGTATCCTAAATTGAAGCCAGCAACCCACAAGTGCCATCAGGTACAAAAAGAAAAAAAAAAAAAGACATCCCAAGAAAAACTGCTTTCTCTAATGGATCAGGGAAGGAGTCTTGCAAAGCAAAACTTTCATAATAACCTTCCAAGAAGAAAAATGGCAGATCAGAACACAGGATTTCATAACAGCAAGACCGAATTAAAACAACAAATCTGTGGTAGCATATTGAGGAGGAAGTTTGTAGGTAAATCTGGATACTAGCTCCAGATGAAAAGTAAAAATACTGGTTTCTAGAATAGAAAAAATATTAATAAAAGCTATAGATAGCGTTAGTGCCAGGTGCATGGTGCCTCAGTGGAAGAGAGGAAGCTCTCCTCCAAGACAGAAGAAATTCTCCCACCAAGTTTAAGATAAACAGGTGCCACTGTGCAACAGCTTCACAGTCTGTGACGAAAATAAGTTCCGATTTGACAGCTGCGTCAGTGAGGGAGAATCCTGGCACTTTCCAGTGGAAATAGTGAGACTGGGGAAGTGGTGACATCATAAAGACTCTCTGAACTTCCTGAGTGGAGACTAGAAATCCACACGGTTTACCTTTATTTTTTAAGTTTTGCCCTCTATTTTTTCTTATTTTTTGTCTTGTTCTTAGTATACTCGCTTTTTGAATACCTGAGATCAAACAGCCACTTAGACCTTCCTTTTCACTGGGCTGGTGAGTGCCCATGCCATGAGTCAGTTTGGGCGCAGGGTTGAGACTACATCACAGATTTGAGGGACGGTCTGGGCAGTGGTGGGAGTTTCAGTGCCAGCCTGTCAGTCTGCAGAGTGCAGAAAATGAAGGGCGCCTTCATCTGAAATTGTCAGTCTGACCTCTGGGATAAGAAGCATGACTGACAGGGGTAGAAATGGGATAAATCAGCATCAGGTGACCCTGCAACAGCCTACCACGTAATCTGTGCCACCTCCTCCATGCCCAGAAGTGTCTAAAAGATAGACTGATGCTTCTCCCACACTTCCCTGCAACGAATGGGCTGAGGCTCTCAGAACAAGGTGCGTCACACAATTCAGAGCAGTCCAAGGTGGAGCAGGTGAAAAAGCAGACAATAGCCTTGCCAGACTTACACTCCCACTACTGCTCACAATGACAAAGACATTCTGAGACTGAAGTCAGTTGCCAATCAGATAATATACCCCCAACAGATGCTACCAGGAAATAAAGGGGTGGAACTCAGCATACAGACTACCCTAGTAAGCACAGCTGGTTTTGGTCAGGGCTGAAAAAAACAGCATGACAATTGTGTCACTCAAACTTCCTCAAAGACAAATAAACCAACCTTCCTAAAATCAAAACCCAGAGAGAAATATCTTTATTTTAAAAACCTCAGCAAGAAGAAAATCGAATTTCCTTACGACTACTGTTGTATTAACTGCTTGATATAAGCTGGTTTCTAGTGTCTACTCACATTTTGTGTCTTCTCAAAGTTTTATCTACTTTTATATATTTAGTAAATGAGTAGAATCCTCCTTCAATATGTCTTTCTTTCTTTTTTCTTTTTCTTTTTTTTTCTTTTGCAGTACTGGGTGCAAGGCAAGCACTCTACCAGCTGAGCTATCTCCCCAGCCCTCTTTCTTTCTTTCTAATCCCCATTTTTTTCTCTTCTTTATTCTTTCCTAATTGTAGCTTCTTGTCTCTCCCTTCCCTTTCTACATTTTTAATTTTCCTTTTCTATTTCTGTTTTTTCTTCTTCCAATTCATTTTAGTATTCTACCATTAATGCCTACTCTTTTCAGCCTATTCTATATTATTTCTCACTCATTTTTTCCTTTGGTTAATAGAATTGTAAATCATTAGTTATAATTTCTATAGCATCTATTGATATATGATTTGCTAATAAAATAACCACTGTTACTGATGGTTACTCTCTCTTAGTGGTACTAGTGATTGAAATTAACATTTTTTTTTTTTTTTTTTTTTTTTTTTTGCTGTGCTGGGGATTGAACCCAGGGCCTTGTGCTTATAAGGCAAGCACTCTACCAACTGAGCTATCTCCCCAGCCCTGAAATTAACATTTTGATTATGCTGGTGAGATACATTGAAACTTAGATATAACCCCAGTCCTGGACTGATTACACAGAGATAACTACTTACTAAAGGACTCCCACATAAAAGAGAAGGAGAAATCCATCTCAACAGATACTAAATATAGAATCTCAGAAGAAACATGCTAAAAAGATGTCTACTAAAGTTCACTACCTCCTGATAACTGAATCCACAAATGTTGGAGTGGATGAAATTCTAGACAAAGAATTCAAAAAGTTAATTGTTATGTTGATTAATGAATTGAAGATCTAAGGAGTAAACTGAGGGAGTAATATAAGAGGGGGTTGGGAATAGAGACTCTGAAAAAGAACCATATAGAAGTTTTGGAAGTGAAAGACTGAATAAATCAAATTAAATATTTACCAATAGATTAAATCAAGTATAAGACAGAATCTCAGACCTTGAATACAAGGTCACTAGTCTTATATACTCATTAAAGAGAAAAAGTAAGAGAATATGACCAAAATATACAAGAACTCTGGGACGACATTAAGAGACAAAACATAAGAATCACTGCAATCAAGGAAGGAATGGAAATACAGGTTAATGAACTTGATAATCTTTTCAGAGAAATGATAGCAAAACAATTTCCAAATCATGGAAATGAGATGAACACCAAACACAAGAGGCACTTAGAACCCCAAGAGAAAAGATCAAAAAAGAACCTTTCCATGACACATCATAATCCAAATGCAAAATATGGAGAATAAGAATAGAATTTAAAAGCCACAAGAGAAAAATATCAGGTCACATTTAGAGGTAAACCAATCAGAATAATATCCAATTTCTCAACAGAAACCATAAAATTTGGGAGGTCTTGAAATGATTCTTTGCCAAGTTCTAAAAGAAAACTACTGCCAACCAAAACCAGCAAAGCTATCCTTCAGAATCAAATAAAAAATAAAATGCTTCCAAGATAAACAGAAAATACTGAAAGAAATCCTATGTATAGAAGTTAAAAATAAACTTCAGATCTTGGGAAAAGATGAATTTTATTAGAAGGATAGTTAAACAATGAGAATTAAGGTGAAATAAAACACTAAGAATAAATCAAAATGGCAGAAAACAATAAAAAATCTCTCTATAATAAGACTGAACATAAAAGGCCAATTAAAATACATACACCAGAAGATTGTTTTAAAAACAAGGCCTAACTATACACTGTCTGAAAGACACACATATCTTAGGCAAAGACATTCACAGATTAAAAGTGAAAAGATCTAACTAAAGAGAAAGAAAAAGTCTCGAAAAAAAGTTTCCATCTTCTCTCTAGGGGGAAAAGAATTGAAGAACAGATTTCTCATCAGAAACCATGGAGGCCAAAAGAAAGTGACAAATTTTTCAAATAATGAAAGTTAAAGTTCTGTCTATCCAGTATTCTTTATTCAGAGTTCTTGAAACAGAAAGAGAATGACTGAACAAAAAGAAGATTGAAACATCAGGAAAAATAAAACAGCAACAGAAAAAGTAAAAATATGAGTAAGTATAATAGGCCTTTCTCCTTCGTCTTCTAAATTATGTCAAAGATTTGAAACACAAATTATAATACTGTTTGAAGTAGTTCTCAGTGTATTTAAAGGAAATAGTTAACAAGTTTTATGATGATCAGAAGAAATTAAAAGGACTTAAAGGAAGATAAGGTCACTGTATTTTACTCAAACTCGCAAAATGTCAACCCTAATAAGTAAACAAATTAAATATGTAAACTAATATGGTGCTAATCACAATTCTAAAAGTTATAGTCCTATAATCCCAAATGTTTAAACCCCCAAAGTCGAAATCCCTAAGGTTTAAAAGCCTGAAACTTCACAATTTCAAAAGATTAAGATCCCCCTAAGTTGAAATCCTGAAAGTTAACATTCTCAAAAATGTTGAAATCCTAAAAGTCAAAATCCCAAAAATTCATATGGGAGAGAAAGACTAATAAAAGAGGTAGAAAGCAGGAATCTGGGAGAAGGGATTGGTCAAGTTTTCCTTAAAACTTCAGTTTAAAATGCATTATATGCCTGCATTGGCATTCCTCTCTGCTGATGAACTTCAGGAACTTTTTAAAAATTAAAGCTACACTTGATGAAGCCAGTGAAGTTAGTGATTGGTTGCAACATAATTGTGTATGTACACAGTAAGATAAGAAAACAGTTACAGAATGGTGTTGCTGTCCCATCACCAGTATTGATTCTATGAAATTTATGGTCTGTGTGAGAATGCATGTGGAATGGATTTCTAGTAACCTAGAAGTATCCCACAGAAGATGGAAAAGCATTGTAGGGAGTGCTCATGTTGATTTTATTGAGTCAGAGAAGAACTTCAAAAAGAACAGTGCCATGAAAAAAAATGCAAATGAATGAATTCTCCATGAGAACTGTGAACAAAAAGCAAGCACAGCCAATCATCATGATGCAGACTTCAAAATATGCTTAATGACTGTGAATGCTGGCCAGCAGTTATGGACTACCTCCATGCAAGTGCTCATGATCTAACGCTGTGATATATTTTTGCATGTATTGAATTCTCTTCTTAGTTTTTTCCTTATTTGTTGGTTTTCTTTTTCCTTTTGTTTCCTTTTGTCCTTTTCCTTTGTTTACACTATTTTAAATCATCAACATCATTGTTTACTATGCTATGCCTTATTTGCTGTGCTATATATTTCCTCTTTGCATCATGTTCAAATTTCCTCAATAAGCGAAGAGATGTCTTTCTGTACGTTTGCATTTGTAAAAGACAAAATTTCTCTAGATCTTGACTTTGGATAGCTGTATAGGCAGTGGTGACACACTGTAGTTTTTGACTCATCTTGTTAAAAGACTTATGTTGTCTGTTACAGTATTTCAGATGTCAAGAGTTATAAAACTAGGTGTACTCCATTATCAACTATAGAGATACACATTTAAACATTTAATTTTTGATCTATTTATTAATATCATCTGTCTGCTCATAACTGTTTTATCTATGACAGTCATTTGTATTTACATATAGGAAAAACATGTCCAATATTATTGCCTACTTTATTGTTAGAATAAAAAATTGATCCTTTATATTTTTATATACTCCTCAAATAAATTTTTGTTAAAAAGGTTAATAAATGTATTTTTTTAAAGTTTTAAAAATTCTTTTTCAGAATTTTGATCTTTCAAGATTTCAAAATTCAGGATATGTCTTTTGGGATTATGCTCCAAACCCATCATAATATATTCAGAACAATCACTAAATATTCTACACAAACAGATATACTCAAAAATACAATAGATAAATCAAAAGACAAACCTCAAAAAATACTGCTTGACTAACCCACAGAACAAGAAAATGGAGAATTCAAAAACAACAAATGGAAAATAAGAAAATAAAATGAAACATTTAAGCCCTAACATATCAATGATACATTAGAGCAAAAACTATGTAACTCCTTGAACAAAAAAACATTGGGTTAACACTCCTACATATAGTCATAGGTAAAAACTTTCTCAATAAGACCCCTAAAACTCAGAAAAAAATGCCAAGAGTTAGTAAGTGGAAAGAAATCAAATTAAAGAACTTCTGCACAACAAAGGAAACAAGAATGTGAAGTAAGAACCTATAGAATGGGTGAAAATCTTTGCTACCTACCTACTCTTCAGAGGATTAATACCTAGAATGTATAAAGAACTCAAAGAACATGCCAAACAAATAACCCAATTTATAAAGGGCAAATGAATTAAACAGACATTTCCCAAAAGAAGAAAAACAAATGACCAACAAATATATGAAAAAATGTTTAACATCATTAGAAATTAGGGAAATGCAAATAAAAACTACACTGAGATTTCATCTCATATCGGTCACAATGGCACCCATGAAGAATAGAAACAATAGTAAATGCTGAAGACGATGGAAAGAGGAACACTTTTACAATGTTGATGGGACTGTAATTGGCACAAACACTATGGAAATCAGTATGAAGTTTCCTTGAAAGACTAGGCATGGAACCACTATATGAGCTACACCACTTCTCAGTACTTATCCTAAAGAATTAAAGTTATCATATTATATCAATACATGTATACCCATGTTTATAGCAGCACAATTCACTACATCCAAATGATGAAACCAGTGTAGGTGTCCGTCAATGGATGAATGAATAAGAAAATGTGGTATACATACACAATGGAGTTCTATTCAGTTATAAATAAAAATGAAATTATGTCATTTGCACGAAAATGGATGGAATTTAAGAATATTATGTCAAGCAAAATAAACCAAACTCAGAAGGTCAAGGGTCATATGTTTTCTCTCCTATGTGAAAGCTAGAGAGAAAGAAAGAAAATAAAGGGGGAGAGGGATAATCTCATTAAAATTGAAGAAAAATCAGTAGAGGAAAGGGACTTGGGGTGGAGAGGGGATAGAAGGTAAAATGGAAATATTGGAAAATCATACTGACCAAATTTATTGTAATATTTTGTGCATGTATGAATATGTAACAAATACACTGCACCAATAAAAGACATGGAAAATTGAGAAGTAAAAAGCACAAAAATTAGAAAACAAGAAAATAAAATGTTAGGTTTAGCCAACATTTACATTAAATGTAAACTGAATACATTGATAAGACAGAGATTGTCAAGATGACTACTATTAAAATAAAAACACCTTGCATGGATTTCAAGAACATTATGTTCCTCAACAGAATATCTATAAATGCAACTGTCACCACCTGTTCCAGTGAGGAGCAGCCTTTACAACAAACCATCGCATTAGTAAGAGCAGAAAGGTGTAGAACTCAAAAAGCCTTCTAAGTGAAGAACATCAGCAAGGCAGCAGTAAAAAGGTAGGAAAAATGAGTGAGCATACCTGATACACTCTTGGATTTTCCATACAGAAAGGAGGATGGAGTCAACTCTTATCAAGTAATTGCAATCCTGAGAACACTGTGATGAGACAGTACTTGACACTTTATCAGTATTAATGTTTTACCTTCTTCCATCAAAAATTTTACCAAGAAAGAAGAAGGAAAGAAAAAATTCTCAGATAAGCATGCCCACACTAGACTCTGGAAACTTTTTTCAAAAAATGCAAAAAATAAGGCACAATTTCAAGCAGTACAACCTACACACTATTCCTATCTGTAGACCAACATCCATGTTGTGAATAATAAATTAAGAATATTAATGAAAAAGTAAATCAAAATACCTTGCATTTTAAGTTCAGCACAGTAATACAAGTAGTCCACTGTGACTTGATATAATTAGACCCCTGATTACCATGCAATGATAGGAGCGTAACCTAATTCAAATAAACCTAATTTGTGATAGGTGATGCATTATCGTAGCTATGACCAAAATGCCTGACAAGAAAAACTTAGAGGAAGAAAAGTTTATTTTGGCTCCCAGTTTCAAGGTTCAATCCATGGTTGGCCACTCCATTGCTTTGTGCCCAAGATGAGGTGGAACAAATCATGGCAGAAGGGCACTGTTCTGCTCATGGTGGAAAGGAAGTGGAGAAGAAAGAGGAAAAGGCCACAGGGAAGATGAATCCTTCCAGGGCACACCTCCAGGGATCCACCTTCTCCATCATGCTCCACCTGCCACCAGTTACCCCAGTTAGTCCATTGAAAGCAGGATGGACTGGTTAGGTTCCAACTCTCATCATCTAATTACTTTGACTCTGAATATTCCTGCCTTAACTTTTGGAAGAGCTTTTGGGAGATGTCTATTTCCAAGCCACAACATGTCCTGCTAAAGAATCAAGAGGGAAACGTTGAAATTCATGAACCTAAAGGCAAACACACTTTCCATGGCATATATGAGAAGAGAAAAAAGGGAAAAGGCAGAATGCATTTCCAGCATATGTTACAAAGCACAAAGCCAGTTGCAGAATGTGAGGAATGTTTCCCAATACAGTGCACAGACGTGACAAACTGGAGCAATATTGCAGGGATTCAAAAATAAATGGATGACTGTGGAGGGAAAAAATCAGAACACTTAAAAATTTCTTTCCCCATCTTATGAAAATGTTAACTCCTATCAATTTCATTTTAGCGGAAAATAAAGGCAATAAACAAGTAAACAAAGAAGATAAATATAATGATTAATTTCTCCAAAGAAAATAAAGGAATACTGAGGTAACAACAGCAAAAATGTATTCCTATAAAATACAGTTTGCTGTTTGTCACCGATAAGGAGTGATAAAAGAAAAACTTAGCTTCTTAATCTTTTGTTTTGAACTTCTCTGTCAACTACAATGACTTTCAGACCAAAAAGAATGAACGAGCTTTGGTAGAATGAATTTAAGTCCACATTTGATATCATGATAAATAAACATGCACTCTGATTCATTCATTTAAATCTCCAGAATGCATTAAATATATGGAATGAAATATGTTAGACATTAGATAAAAATGTTGTCATCAGAATAGACTGGTGGTGGGTCAAATGTAGAATGAAGAAATTTGATAGCAATAAATAAAAAAAAATTCACCCATGGCCAAAACAAATAAATGTAATTGTACAAGTTCAGGAGAGGGAAGACATGCTTCTCTTTTATACCCTATCTTATCACCTGGCAAAGTCATTATGAAATTTAAATGATGACAGGCTAAAAGGAAAGATGAAAATAGCAGTTTCTGTGTTGGATGGTGACAATAGGATGATGTAGACTTTGCTAAAAAGCCAAAACCTGGTCCATGACGAGGCAGAGATGGGTCTGGCCAGAGATGGGTTTGTGTATTTACTTTGAAAAGCTCTATCAAACTGCAGTATGGAAATATAAGAACCAGAATCTCTAATCAATAATCAAATTATAAGAAAATAAAACAGGTCCCTCATCAAGCATGTGAGCCATCCATACAAACACTTGTGGACAGCATTTCTGTTCACTACGTGTCTTTCCTAAAACACAGACGGCTTTATCTCTGTATCTAAAATTTCGTATGACATCAGGTAGCTTACCATGACAATATGAAAAGTAGATGACTTGATTTATAGAAAACCAGGTTTCAGTTAATTCTGGGATGCAGATACCAAAATAATAATGATATTGTGATTTATTAGCATTAATTAAGAGAAATACAGTAGAAAGAATTAGAGTATATCACTGGTATTTCACTTCTGGTTACTAGTACAACTATCTATGAAGGTTAGCACTTAGAACCGTGACTTGAGAAATATAAAGCAATACTTTTCATAGGGCACTAAACCTAACCCATAATTAAAGCTCACATTTATTATCAAGTAGAGAAACCCCAGTTAAAACATGATAGTTGTGTTCAACTACTTGGAATATTATCATAAGAAAGGGGGGTGTTGATTTGATTTATGTAATCTCAAGGAATGTATCTACTACTAATGATTGATTTAAAACTTATTTTCATTAAATAAATAAGATAAACACACTGAATTTTTTTCATGAGCTAAATAAACTAGATCAAAATATAGTGAATTAAAATCATAGGTTATAATAAAAATCTTATAGGGAGAAACTCAAATACTGAATAAGGTATTGAATGGACAAACAGGCAATTTGCATCCTAAGATTTCATAATTTTTGTCATTAAGTGTCAGAGTTACTCAGCTGAATTTTTTGCTTCATGACTTGGATTCAGCAGTTGAGGAAATACAAAATAGGAGACTATAGAGAAAAAGAAGCACCTGAGGGCAAAAGTAATTCCAAAAGAACTCAGTTGTGTTCTTGCTGTGTCTATTTTTTTCCCTGCCCATCATTATAATCACTGTAATCATATAAGAATAACTCTTAAAAGGTTCTTTTTCTTCTACAAAATCAAAACCATTTGTTTAGAGTTGAAATCGTGGATGAAGTTAAACTTTTCGGCCAGTTGATGCCTAGACAAAGCCAGTTTCAATCACAAAAACAAACACCTAAATGCCTGAGATAGGATAACACCTGCCCTAGGAAATGCACAATCAAAGAAGGAGGAAATAATAGAAAACCAGATTGCAAAATGCCACAACACGACCAGCTTATTAGTGTATTCACAGGAGCCTCAGGAATAATGCTTATCATATTCTTGTGAGAATCAGTTCATCAACTTCTAAAATAAAGTAAATCTAATTTGGTCTGAAGAGTGAGACTTAACCAAGTATGATAAAAAAGACCTAGAAGCAAGGCCAACAGTATATACAAAAGCCCAGAAGTGGGAGGAACAGACATATTCAGAGATCTGCAAATTTTTCAGCGTAAGGAGGGGGGTGGTGAAGAATAAAGCTGAAGAACTAAACAGGAGATCATGAAAGATCTTTGATGACATGCTAAACAGTTTTGTCTCTTGTCTGTAACAAATAGCACAGATGACAGTACTAATGGAAGAAGAATGCTTGGATCAATGGTGGAAGAGGCTATCTTGGTATCTTATTATTAGGGACCCATATCTTTATATCTTCACACTTGAGATCAGCTGTTCGTATCACTGGTGTCACAAGTACTAAGCCATTATTAATGGTGCTTCAGTCAATATCGAATGACCAAGATAACTGGAAGTAAGGTCATGTGGAAACTGAACTAAGAACTTGTTCCTAGGGGTAAAATAGGGTCCAGTTAGAGAGAAACAGGTTAATAAAAGTGAAGTGCTTAAGTCCATTCCAGGTAAAATGATAGCAATAAACATCCAGTTCCTCAGATAGAGTTTTGCTCTGGAGTTATGTGCAGGTGATGGAACCCTGAGACATTTCTACATGGAATTGTTTGGGCCAATAGTGGTTCTATCCATCATGTTTACCTATGTTTTCCTGGCTTAGGGCACTACTTTATTAATAAAGATGGGAGTGAGACAGATGAGGGTATGGAAGACAGAGAAAGTTGAAGACAGAACAAGTACTCAAGGAAGTGGCATTTGTGGGTTCACAGAATACACTTCCTGTGTGATTCTCCAGTGCCTTCCTCTTCCTCTTGCTCACCATCCATATTTTCCTGCCCAAGCCTGCAACAATAACCCAAGTAGTCATCCAGTCTTGTGCCTGTGGGTGCTTTCTAAATGCATTATTACTGGGCTGTCTTTCTGCCTTCAGAGAATAAAAGAGGGCCAATTCAATAGAATAAGTCACATAATGTCCACCCTGTCTTCTTCCAGGGGCTCAGAAGCTAAGGAGGAGGTGATGCAAGACATTAACCAAGAAATGGTGAGTGGGAGAACAAAACAAAGCTCTTCCTTTCTTTTCTTGCCTCCTCTTTCTCTTTGTCACAACTAGTCTTTTTTCCCAATTCCATGTCCTAAGCCCTCACCTTGGAGTAAAATTAGAAAAGGGAACTGAATGCCTGTGAAGGAGAAATTGAGAATTTGGGACTACATTTATATGAAGAATTAAAGAATAAACACACAACATGACAGTTCAAGAACTAAAAGCAGCCTTAAATATCAAAGAGTACTTACTTGAAAGAATTTTTATAATATATGTAAATTCTAAGTCATACTGGTTTTAACACCAAACACAATATAAATTAAAAAACAAGATAAAAAGCTAATTTATGATTTATAATAATGTTTAGATTATTTTCCTTGCAAAACTATTTTATATTTTCAGTCAGTTTTACAAATTGGAACATAAGCTGTTATTTTTGGCTACAATCTCTTCAATAAAAATACCTTTTTCATGGGGAAAAGTATCTTCTCATCTGACAAATGCACAATGCATAAAATATTAAAGATCTTAAAATAGCAAAGTGGTATGTTCTCAGAAAGAAGACCTCTTTATGCACATGGTACCTTTTAGCCCAAAACAGATATGTTCTGTCATCTCTGAAATTCAAGCTGGGATTCAGTCTCCTTGACCTTAACCAACCTGTGCAATAAAACAAAAATCATTTAAGTAATCTTTCCAGTAGCAACACCATTTAATATGCAAGAAATCAAATTCTAGCTCCAATTAATAAAATGAAACTTTAACATTGAGCTATTAAATAATTTTTCTGAAACCACATGAATTCAGCAAGAAAGAAATTCTCTTAATCAAAACATCATTAGTCTAAATTGAACTAATTCTAGCCAAGAGAGAATAAAGTCTTTATAATATAAATTTTAATATGAAACATATTAATAATCAATGTAAAACATTTTGAAAATAAAAATTGATTTAAAAGAAATATATTATTACTCCTAAATATCACCTGGTAAAGTGGCGTAAAGGGAAACAATAAATTCCCACCTCTTAGAATCTGGTACAGTAAAATTAAATGTTTAAGAAACACATTGAAATTCCTGAAAATTTGAGGGAGAGTGAAAAATATATTAGTATTATTGTCTTTAATTTCTTCCATATGATAATGAGGTTTTGATTTTCTTTTTTCTAGTAATGTGCCTGTTTAAAGGTTATTTTTCTGGAAAAACAAAATCATTAAGACCCAGAAGAACAGCAAGGATTAAACTATTCAGTCTCATGAGGCTCTTTGAAGATGAATAATAGGCAAAAGACATTATTCCTGGTCTCTTTATTTTGTTTTATTCTGTATTACTTTTTCTCTTGGTAAGTAGCTGCTGATTTCTAAAGGTTTTATCATTTGCTTTTGATTCTCACATCCTACTTCTTGACTTAAAGTCTTCGTCAGGTGTGATGGAAGCCCAGCTGCCCATCCCAGGGCTGTGGCCCAAGTTCCTACTTGGATGCCATAATTCACTGTCCCATTTCCATTTCTGAAGACAGAGTACCATGTCCTCCTGGGATTGGTGGTATTGAATAAGTATACTTGTCACCACTTGATTAAACAGTATGCCTGGTACTTTGTGTATTTTCTGTGGTGTAGTCCCATCCATAGATAAATTCCTCTGCTGAACCGAAGAGATCAACTCTTACAGTAATAATGAAAGATCCATTAAAAATAAAAGATACATTAAATACACCACCTAGAAAGTTTCTGTAAGTGTGAGGGGAACAGAATTGTGTCCACTGGTTAGGATTTTACTGTTCCAGCCATTCATTCTTTTTTCAATGCCTCACACTCGTGAATGAAAAAGATAGTCTGCTTCTTACCCAGTAGGGGCTTGCAATCTCATGCTGTAAATAATATTCATTCAACAGAGAGTAATTTGTGTATGCTGTAAATTCATCAGGTAGATAAGATTAGTTTGGGGAGATTGAAAGCAATAGAGCTGTTCTATAATGCTTGATTTGGGGGGAGCAACATTATTAACATGTATTCAATTTGAACTATTTGCCAAGCACTTTTCACACATAATATTTCATTAAAACATCTCATCTTCCTGGGAATAATTATTTTTAATCCCCTTTTAAGAAGCTAAATGCTGCAGAATGCAAGTAATTCACCAAGGATTATACAGGGGCAAAGCCAGGATATGAATAAACTCTATCTAATAAACTCTAAATTCTATCATCCTTCTGTTGTACCACGACCTCCTTTAGTCTGTGCTGACTTTGAATGTTGAGAGCAAAACACAGCACATCACAAACAAAATAAAGCTTGAATGCGCCAAGTAGTTACAATGTAATTTTGATGCATCGTCATAACAGGGTTTTCAATTTTTAAAGCATATGAATCTCCCAATTTGAAGCTAAAGGTATAGATAATCACTAGATAACCACTATTGTCTCTCTGGGAAAGTGAAGAAGGACCTGAATGTAGAGATTTCCCTCTTGTGCCTATATGACTTCATCTTAGGCAGAGGACTACCAAACATCTCAGGTGAGTCCAATCTGGGAAGTATAAAACTTCTTTCTCTGAAATATACTTCTTTAACAGAGTTAAGATCAGAAGTACCTGCCATTTTATCTTGAAATAGTCAGAAATGCCTTAAGGAGATGCAAAGTCTTCATTGACTGCATTGAAATTTTCCCCCAACAGTCCTATGTTGTAGTATACAGCACAACATATTCAAAATAGTTGTGGGAGAACAGCTGTACTGATCAGACACAGATTTTAAAAGTGGATGAAATAGCAGTATTGTGTCATCAAATCTTCCAGCCCTGGGAGCAAATGATAAGACATGCTCTTTTTCTTTCTTGTTATTTTTCATTTGCAGGTGCAATCATTTACAACTAAATGGCAGGAATGTCTCTCACACAAGCAGTTAATATGCACTAGAATTTTCCCAGTAACCAGATGGCATGCATTTCATACCAAGCTTGTTGAAATAAGAACTGAAATCATCTGCCAAAGTTGCATGGAAGTTTTCCACAGTCTCCTTAGGTGACCCCATTTAAGATTTTGAATTTTTTGAGGTCAGAAAGCTTATAAATATTCAGTTCTTGGTGACTCACTTTCAGGGCTGTGGTGGAGTAATTATAGAATAATTCTAGTTAGCCATCAATGAAAATATTCTGACTTTAGCTCATGTTAGGTTGTGCTATTTTTCTTTGTACCTTCCTCTTGATTTTCGGTGCAGTCCTAACTCAGAGTGCCACCTAAAGAAAAGGAGATGAACTGAAAAAGCCATGGACACTGTTATTTTCTTAGAGACATTTTCTTAGAGACATGGTCACTTTGAGTCCAAAACTTTATAGAATATATGAAAGTACAGAAATTATACTTTATTTTTTGAAGGTAGTCAACACTGTTTTGGCTCAAACAGCCTCTGTCCCGAATGTTCTAATTCTCCCTGAAATGATCTCCCTACCCTTCGCCCCTCCCTAGCCTGCCGGGACCAAGTGATGTGGACTTGCCAATCTGGCCAATTAGAGCCAGCAAAACACACCTGAGGACATTTCATTGAATTTTTTTAGGGTGAAATCTTTTTCTTTTCCTTTTAAGCTAAAGCTTAGAGGATGTACCCATGGGATGAGGCTGGACACCATCTTGTTACCATTTAAGGGAGCTTGAGAACAAAGCCAAAAGAGTAGAAAGAAGATCTCAGATGGGGACAGAATCAGAGAGGTGGGTGAGGTAGAAAGAGAGAATATAAAGGCTATGAAGACAGAAAGAAGAGAAGGGGGATAAAGAGCATGACTGCGTCCTGATAACTTTTGAACCTTTGGATGCAGATACTTGCAACTTTAAGAGTCTTGAGCAATCTATGTAGCAAATTACTTTTGTGCTTTCCCTGACTCTGGAAAAACAATGATGTTCCCAGGCATTGATTCAGCTCCTCTGTGGGAATTTTCTAATCAACTTTGCGAATAGAATTAATTTTCTTGGAAACCTGAGTTATAAGTCTTGCTCTATCTACATACACCAAGATACGGATGGCTTGCTTTTCCATCTCACAGGAAGCAGGACAGCCTAGTGGAAAGGAGTGGGGCTCCGGATGAGGAAAAGGCTCTTACCCATGAATCACTCGCTTTAAAAAACATTTACACCCACGGACAGCAATACCATAAGCTACAGGGCTGTCGTTTTTTCCCATACATGAAGGAAACCACATCATTTCTTTTTTCTAAGAAAGGGAATAAAGTACTATTTCAGATGCCATCTAGAATTATGATTTCCTTTGTCCTTTTGGGTTCCGCTTTCAGCTTCAGTTGTCCAAAATGGCTCTGGATGGATTTATGAGGCATAACGAGGTCTCTCTAGTCCATTTCTCACAGCGACTATTTGAGACTTCCTCTCTCCTCACACTCATATTCCCCCTTTGCACGCATCTCTCTCTCAAAATCACCTCAAGTTTGAATGACCTGCCCCTTATCCTGTCCCTGTGTTCCCCCTTGTGTTCCTGCCATACCTGAAAGACTTCATTGTCACTCCTGTGGTTTTTTTTTTTAATATTAAAATCTTACTCGCCTCAATCAACTGACTTTTTTCCTTCTCCCCCTTCAAGTACAAAAGTAAAATAAAATAAAATTTTAACTTGGAAAAAGAAAACGCTGGATATGGTCACCCTGGTCCAGACCCATGCTGTAGGAATGATGAGCTACCACCTGCCTATCTCTGGTTTGTGTCTCTGTGATTAGGTGGGGCCATGTGGCTAGATCTGAGCAGAGAGTTCTGAGTGGCAGGGTCATCTGTCACTTTCACTAGAACACTGCCAACACAAGCCTGTCCTCAGTTCCCTTTCTATCTGCTGTTGACATGCAAGAAGGTAGGTATTCCAGCAATGTGGGTTGCAGAGCGAGGAGACGTGGGGGAATGTTGGCCAAAGAGGGAAATTTTTGCTGTGTTAAGTCAGAAGGTCTGAAGATCGTTTGTTAGTGTTACTTAAATGAGTGCATTCTGACTAATATACTCACTGTTATGGGGATGATTTCCTTGTTAGTTTGTTTATGAGTATTTTTGTTAGTGTATTTCATTTCCAACCTCAAAAAGTAAAGCTTTTTTAAATGTCGTGGCTCTTTTCTGAACATTTCTTCACGTCTCGTAGGTAAATCCTGTTTACATCTTATTGCAGATTACAAACAAATGCTAGAAAGCCAGCCTATTTTCTTGCCCTCTCTGTGTGCTATCTAGACTTTCTGCTGCATCTCCTACCACTGGCCATTTCTTCATCCTGAAGTTCCCACAGCTTTGATTGTCCTCAGCTCTCTGACTTGCCTGTTCTTCTCAGACATTCCCTTGTTATCTACATTGATTCTTCTTCTTTTGTGCTGGAAGGATATTAGGATGAGAAAGTCAAGACTACGGAATGAGATAGGCTAGTTTTAAATCTCAGTTATGTGGTTATGTCCAGGGTCACTTCAATCTCAATTCCCTTTTCAGTAAAATAGGGATAGTCATAGCTATCTAGAGCACTGTATTGAGGATCATCAATACAGTGGAAATAAAATGCCTAGCTCATAACAAGGACTAAATAATGGGGACACTGACTTTTATGTAGTTTGAACATGTCTAATCTCTTTAATTTGGGGAGGTGTAATCTGTTCTTTAAATGGAATCCTTGATACACAAATAGTTAACATGTGCCACAAATCCAGGATGGCTCTTCCTTGAATGGTCTAAAGAATTGTTGCCACAGAGCTCTGCAGGTCACACCTCACCATCTGCTATGGGCTGAATGTTTGTGTCTCCTCAAGATTAATATGTTGAGTTTCATTCTCAATGAGACGGCATTAGAATTGGGGTCTTTGGTAGGCTATTAGGGCATGAAGACCCTGCCCCATTACTGAGAGTAAAGGGATTAGTGTTCTTAGAAAAATACCCAGGGAACTTGATCATCTCTTCCACCATGTGAGGACACATGAGGAAAGGGTCCTCAACAGATAATGAATCTGCTGAGACATTGATTTTGGACTTCCCACCCTTCAAAACTATAAGCAATAAGCATTCCTTATCTATAAATAACCTCATCTAAGACATTTTGTTATAGCAGCAGGAAAAGGTTGAGATATCCATCTCATTTATTGGCCATTACAGACTTATATTGCTTTGATTATACCCAGTATTGTTCCCCAAAGTAAAGCTAAAACCAACTTAGTGCCTTTCAGAGATTTGAGTACAACAAAAGCACA
Organism: Sciurus vulgaris; assembly: GCF_902686455.1. Classification (NCBI taxonomy): domain Eukaryota; kingdom Metazoa; phylum Chordata; class Mammalia; order Rodentia; family Sciuridae; genus Sciurus; species Sciurus vulgaris. The sequence continues at coordinate 83,815,568 of NC_136473.1, read as the reverse complement.
TCACAGAGAACTGTTGGGGCTTTCAAAGAAATTGATTCTGAAACAAGGATACTCTTAGGGCCCAGTGGTACAAACTTAGCACTTAGGAGGCTATCAAGTAGCTCAGCATCTATCAGTGGGAAAACTCCAGCCTAGGATCTAGAACCAACTCAGTTAAGACCCACAGGGGGTCTCCAAATCAATCCAAGAACTCTATCCTGCAGAAGGATTTTTCTTCCATTAAGTTGAGAGCCTCGAGTATAGCAGCTGCTAAGACAAGAGGTTATGAGGCTGAAAAGCTATATCCCTGACCACAAAGTCACTGACAGTCAATTTAGAAAGAACACCACAGCAGAAATCTCCAACAGAATCAAGTGAATAAAGAATTGATTGGGTTCTGGTATCAGCATAGGTTGAATCCCAAATCCATCATCTATTTTTTTTTTATTTGTTCTAATTAGTGACAGTAAAATACATTTTGACACATCATACATAAAGAGAATATAACTTTGCATTCTTCTGGTTGTACTTGATATAGAATCATATATATATATATATATATATATATGTAGGGTGATAAAGTCTGATTCATTCTACTGTCCTTCTGATTCCCATGCCCCCTCCCCTCCTCCCCTCATTCCTCTCTGCACAATCCAAAGTACCTCTATGCACTCCTCCATTGTGAATTTTGTAAAGCATACACAGAGAAAACATTAGGCCTTTGGTTTTGGGGGACTGGTTTATTTCACTTGGCATGATATTCTCCAGTTCCATTCATTTACCTGCAAATGCCATAATTTCATTTTTCTTTAAGGCTGAGTAATATTCCATTGTGTACATATACCATATTTTCTTTATCTGTTCATCTGTTGAAGGGCACCAAGGTTGGTTCCATATTTTAGCTATTGTGAGTTGAGTTGCTATAAACATTGATGTGGCTGCATCAATCACTGTAGTATGCCTATTTTAAGTCCTTTGGGTATAAACTAAGGAGTGGAATAGCTGGGTCAAATGGTGTTTCCATTCCAAGTTTTCTGAGGAACCTCCATACTGCTTTTCATAATGGTTGCACCAATTTGCATTACCACCAGCAGTGTATGAGTGTACCTTTTTCTCTACATCCTCACTAACATTTATTGTTGCTTGTATTCTTGATAACTGCCATTCTGACTAGAGTGAGATGAAATCTTAGAGTAGTTTTGATTTGCATTTCTCTAAGCTAGAGATGCTGAACATTTTTTCATATATTTGTTGATTGCCAAATCCATCATCTATTAACCTAGTGACTGAGGAAGTCCTTGAAACTCCCTGTTTCTTAGTCTTTTTATAGCTAAAATGAGTATATCATAGCATTTATATCATTGACTTGTAGGACTGAATGAGATGAAGCATATGAAGTACTTAGTATATTATTGGCTTACTACAAGGACTCCCTACATTTCAGGTATTTTTATTATCACTACTAATAGACAATATTTAACATCTGTAGAGTTCCTATTCTGTCCCTGGCACAGTGTTAAGTACATTAGATATATTTAACCCTATAAACTACAGTCCATTAGTTATATTATCATGGGTACAGAGAAATAACTTGCAAGATCAAAGCTAAGATTAGAACACAAAGGCATCTTTTTATGTTTGTCCCCATTGAAAATGAAATGGCAAAACTCAGGAGCCCAGTCCAAACTTTGATACAGTTTATTCAAAATGAAATTGTATTTGTAAAACAAGCAAATCAACAGATCTAGTACTGCTTCTTCAGCATCTTGCCTCTAGAATAAGAAGGTACACCTATCACCTTTCTAGTCTTTTTCTTGAACCATAAGTCTGATGTCCTGTGACCTCCTATTCAGAACACATAAACACCCTTCTCAACTTTCAGAGAAATGGAAATACAAGTCCAAATTTAAGAAAGCATCACTCTTAAGCGACTCAACATGTCTTACTAAGCGGAGAACTCAGTAAAACAACTTTGAAGCAAGATTTCCAAAATTTCTTTGTACTTAATTTATAGACAAACCTTCTACCTTAAAATATAGAAATTTCCTGAACTCAAAGAATGGCACATTTTTAATAGGTTTAGATCCGATCTCCACTATCTGTTTATCCTAAGTATGTGAAAATGCACTCCGTACTTACACCATCAAGTATCACCAACACATTGCTGACTCCTATGTCCTCGGTTAAGGCTCTAATTCCATATTCTCTACTTCTTCCAGACAGCTTCACTCAGCTATCAACTAGGAACCACAAGTATAAAGCAGAACAGTGTGAACAGTGTGGCACATGATGCAGCACGGCATTAGAATCATCAAGCCTAATCTGAATACAAGTTCTACCATTTACAGTTCTGTGACCTTGAACAACTTACATAACCCCCAAGACCCAGATTCCACATCCATAAAAGGGGACAAGTAGTATAGCCTGTTTCATAGGGCTGTGGGAAACAATATGTATAAGACGCACAAGAATTACTGGTTCATTATTTATGTGACTAATAAATATTTTCCATTGTTTTTTGCATTCTTATCATTATGTACAAATTAAATTTATCTCTCATTATTCATTTGTAAATTTCTATTCTGCACAATTGAACTCTTTCCTCAAATGAACAATATCATGGAGCTTCCTTTAGTAGTTTATCTTGCATATATAATATATATATATAACATAAATATATGTATATATATTACATAAATTCTTTAGAGAATGCTCTATCAATGAATAAATACATTAATGAGTAAATCAGTGTTATCACCAAGTACTGATTCCTTGCAAAATGTCTCTCATTATCTTTATTCCTACTATCAAGACTCTGACTTGAACTTCCACCTCCTACTGCCTAATCACCTTTTTGAAGCCTCCATGATGGAATGCTCCTCACCCTTTGATTTTTGTCCCTACAAGTCATGATTTAACCAAATTTTCTAAGACACTGTTTTCCATCTATCACTTTACAGTGGCTCTTGATTTCCATGTCTAATTTTATTCCAAAATGTTCATTAAGCATCGAGAGATCAGCAGCAGCAGGCTCTCCCCAACCTCATCTTATTTCTTCCTACTCCAGGGACTGACCTTCTGTCCCATATTCCAGTCTTCACGTGACAAATGCCTTGGATGTCATCCTGCCTCTGCATCCACCATCTAGGATTCCTCAAGCTTTTAAAACACAAATATGATCATGCCACTTGACACTTCACCCTGCAATTACTCCTTTTGCCTTTAGAATAAAACAGTCTTCTCACTGACCTGTTCATAGAGCCAAAGGTGCTTTAAGCATTGTGCTGTGCAAGAGCAAACAAGACACTGTGCTGGCTCCCAAGGAGCTCACAGTCCCATAAACAGGGCCCTCACCTACCTCTGGCTTGTCTTCCACTTCTTACTCGAATGCTATTCTTCAACCTTATTTAATCGAATATCAGCTATTTTACAACTATGTCCTAGAACAGCCTGGGAGGGCGTCCTTCACAACAATAGGGAACTGAGTATGCAGTCTCCCAGTCAGTCTGGCCAACCGTCAACTCCTGTGGCAGCGAGCACATGCCACAACACAATGACATGTGACTCGGTTCTGCTTATTGACACTTATGCCATGATGTTTTGATTCTTTCGGAAAGAAAAATAGATCCATGAACTTGAAAATTATTATATTTCATTCTTGTGGGCCCCCAGCCTTTTCCCTAAGAGTTTGTCTTCCAACCCTCTTGGTATTCTTTACTGCTCTCCTCTGGGCTCCTCTTAACAGCTTGTGTTTCTCTATTTAGGCTTTGCTATTCTGAATCACATTTTCTAGGTATATAATGAGTGACAATTAAATAAGCTTGGGGGTCAAACAGAGCTGATATCAGATTCTGGGTCTCCTGAGGTAAAATTTATAAGTTCACCCTTCTGAACCTCAGTGTTTTCACACCTCAAGTTGGATAATAAATGTCTATCTTATAGAATAGTAAAGATTATTAAAGAAACACTCATTCAAAACCCACAGGAGCCAGAACTTGATAGGGAATCTAAGTCTACTTGTCTTTCTGTCGGTGGGTCTGTTTATCTACCTACCATCTATTCAATATTGCTTTGGTGTTCAGTTCCTACTTTTTACCACAGATATTATAAAGCTGTGGGTTTCATTTTTATTGCCTTGTGCTTTCAGACAGATGAAACAACAGTGAAGGCCACACAAAAGCTCATGCTCAGAGACTTTCTAACCACTGCGCACACAAATAAATTATCAGAGCATTCAACTTTCTCCTGCACGATCCGCAGAGGTTTTCCCTCCTGCTTCCCAGAGAAAGTAATGTCATCAGACAGGCACTCCTTCGACATCTCAATTCCAAGTCTCCAGGCCCACAATGGGAGAATGTGCCTCCAATTAAGCACAGGACATAACTGTCCTCCTACCTTCCCCAAAGCTTCTGCCATTAGTTAACCATCATACTCTCTCCCCATTAACTTCACTCACCCCATGAGCTGTTCTCATCAGTAGGAACAGTCCTGAGCCCATGTCCTGGGCCCCCTTCTGTGACTTCTGTAAGCACTGGGGCTATACATTACATATATCAGGATCCCTGTTTGCTGGCAATCAACCTACTCTATGAAGACATTCTACTGCTGTTGATCTTCCCTGTCTGCAAGTTCCTTCTGTATAACCACATCATCCTTAACCAGATAGTAGCAATCTTCTCCAAAGGCATTCTGTCTCATTCAAAGTAAATACCAACATACTTGCAATGGACTCACAAAATGCTGCTGGCCCAGGGCACATGCACTCGCTCTGTCTTCCTCCAGGGGTGATGTTCCCAGAGATGTCTTTCCAGCTACTCCCTCCCCTCCAGTCAGTTCTTGCTCTGCTCTGAATTCATCTCCATGAGATCAACACCAATAGCATCACTCTCCCCTAACCCTCTTCCTTATTTTGTTTTCCAGCATGATGCTGATCCCTGTCTAACATGCTGATTTATTTTACTGGCTTATTTAATTATTTGTTGCCTGTCTCTCACACTCGTATACACATAAACTTTAGCCTTAGGGACATTTTTGCTCATTTCATTTCTTTCCTCATCTCTAGCACTTAGAATAGTACCTGCTACAGAGTTGTGCTTACTCTGTATTTATTAAATGAGGGAATAGCTTTCAATTGATTTTGTTTTAACTCATTAAAATAGTTCACAAATATTCATTGAGAAGTTACTGTATACAAAGCATAGTACCAGGAGCTGAGGGAGGGTAATGAACATGAGCAATAAGGACATTGACTTTATGGAAATTTACATTATCTTCAATTATTATGTATATAATATATAATTTTCTCTCATATAAATTGCAATATACTGAAAGAAAGGAGCCATGACTTAATATACTTATTTTGTGTCATTGCCACAAAGTACCTTACTCAAAAATTTTCATAGTCCTGTCCTGCTACAAATCTGATGACCCTTTATGCTTCATGAGTGAATGGGGTCCTGAGTTTCTTGAGTACAAGATCTCCATTACTGTGAATTTCAATCACATAAATATTCTTCAACAGGTTATTTTGGAAATGTATATTTGTTTACTCGGATCAAAAGAGTTTTTGCGTATGAAGCTATTTTATTGGTAGTGATGATGGTGGTAAGATAAGAAGAGATGCTTTGAAGGACATATGTATTCGTATATGAAGTCAATTCAAAATGGGGTTTAGTTGAGGGTCTGCTATAGTCACATCACTATTTTAGAGTCTGGGGAAATGTCAAAAATAAACAGAACCTGGCACAGGCCTCCTAACCTTACCTTGAATATGAAAATAGCATAAGAATTCATTGACAGGATTTTTTCCCTCAAGTTCAATTTTCTGTGTGTTTTCTGTTGTTCATGTCCACATATCTTAGTGCATTTGCAAATAAAGCAGGACACATCCCAGCAGTAATAATACATTGCTAACTACACACACACACACAAAAATCATGCTACTTAAAGTTAGTAATTGCATTCAACTAATTGGATCTGAAAACCCAAAACTTAAAATCTTGAATATAGTTGCCTTAATTTGTTGGTACTATTGGATTTTTGGTTTTTCAATAACTCAACTACTTCCACAATTAAAGTGGGCTTCTGTTAAGGAAAATGTGTTTGATTAATTATCTCACTGTCACTAAAGTCTTTTCCAATGAAGTAATTTTCATTTTGTTGAGATATAGATATACTTTGTCAAAATTCATAACTCAAGGTTGCAGTCAACAATTGATGTTCTTCCTTCAGATCTACTTTTTACCTTCAAACATGAAACTTTCTACCCTCAATTTTCTAATCTTTCATATGGAAATAAAGACTCCAGTCATAAAGAAAAAAAAATTTCATAGTAATTGATACGTGGGAAAATCATAAGCTTCAAGATTATACAAGACTTTTTTAGTCCTAAAATCCTCAAAATTAAAAATATGAAATATCAGTGAATAGATTTTTAGGAGCAAGAACAGAAACATAAAACTACTTAGGAATCTAACAGCTTCCAAGGCAGAAAAAAGAATTGCTTGAAAAGAGAAGGCAGTCAAGAGCAGATTCCATGGCAGAATTAAACAGACAAGGATTTTATTAGGTATCACAGCATTCCTAAAATACTGGGTGACAGAAAATAGGAAGGGAGGCAGGAGAAGCTGGGAGACCTGTCAGGCTGTGATGTGGATCTGATCCTGAGGAAAGGAGAGAGAGAAGAGACTTGGTGGAAGTGCCCTGGACGTTCGTGCAGTTTAGAGAATGTTTGGCAAGGCCATCAAAAAGACCTCAAGCTCAAATCAGTTGTCAGAGGAGTTTTGTGTCTCCCAGGGATGGACCTGATCTAGTGTATATACAGCACTTACCATTTGCCGGGAGCAACCTACAAGAAATTTGAACAGAGTATAAATCCAACGTAGACATTTAAAATTTTGGAGCAGACAGACTTTCCAACCACTGCACACGTGAATAAAAGTTGAATCCTCTGAAAGTCTCCAAGATTTAAAATTTTGGAACAAAGTCTCTGCCTTTTACAATTTTCATCTTGCTACTGAGACCTACTAAAGACTGAAAAGTTGATCACAGGTGACCAAATTGCTATACAATATGAGCTGCCTGTCATAATATAGATGTTGTCTCCCCACCATGCCAGAAGGCTGGGCAAGCATCACTGTACTTCATCAAGGAGTGGAATGGATGGAACCAGACAGGAGCAGATCAGAAGGCACAAATGTTTTACGTGAGAAAGTAGCCCAGATTTTCATGGCTCCTCCCATGCTACATTATGACTTCACCGGGAATTTCTTGTAGCCAGTTGACTAAGGAATAAAAATGTCAGTTTTAGTTTGCAGATAGTTCTGCACGCTCTGCTGGCACACTTAAAAGTGAATAGCTGCAGCACTGTGGCCCCATTTAGAAGGAACCCTTAAGGACAATTGTGAAGGGAAATCCAACCAGGTATCGGAATTTCAAACAGTGCAGCTATTTGTTCATTTGCCTGGAAGAAGAGCTGGCCACAGGTACACATCTATACTGATTCATGTCCAGTGGCTAGCAAGTGTGGCTGAACTGTCAAGAATTTGGAAAGAGAATAATTGGAAAACTGGGGGTACTAAGGTCTCTGCATCCACGCAATGGCGTACTTCTCAGAAACAAATAATGACAAGCTACCTAGCATGCCACATCATGGGTGACTCCAAATCATCATTCTAAAAATCAGGCACTATTAAAAGGTGTCATGTTACATGATTTCATTTGTAGAACAATTTGGAAAAGAAAAATTCTAGGGACAGACAACTGAATAGTTGTCACTAGGGACTGGTGTTGTGAGGTGCCAAAAGGGCATGGGGAAATTGAGAGTGGGGTGACAGAATTTTTCCATATATTGATTAAGGTGAAGTTTATTTGTGCTTCTCAAAAATTGCAAAACTGTACAGCCTAAAGGGGGAATTTTATTATGAATTGAATATAGCTGAATAGAAGAAAAGACAACTGAATGACTACATTAATAGCTGACAAAGTATACTTTGCATATAGATCATTCAAAACAGAGGCTATTTCACAAGAGTTAAATGTAAATTCATCAACAAAACATAGCAATCCCATATGGATGTGAGGCTAATAATACAGCAAACACACCTGAAGAAAGACCTATAAAACTAAAAAGGGGAAGTTAAAAAAAAACCCTAAAATTATAGTTGAAAATTTCAGCATTCCCTTCTCAATAACTGATTTATGGGTAAAAATTTATGGGAAAAAAATTAGGTAAGTATAGATAAAAAGAATTTAATAACCACTATCAAAGAAATTTATACAACATTACACTTGAAAATAATAGAATATATATAAGTGAATATGGAATATACAAAAATAGAGAAAATTCCAGGTCATCTAAATAAACAAAATTCTAAATGCATTTGAAATTGAAGACATACAACATTTATTCTTATCCCACAAATAAATAAAATAAAGGTTAACAATATAATGGCTCCAGGAAGGTCACTATGTAATTGAAAATTAAACAATATGCCTCTACATCAAATCAGGATGAAAATTAGAAAATATTTGGGACTGAATGAAATGAAGAAAGTACACAAACTTGTGAACTGCAAGCTAAGCAGTTCTTAGACTCTGGGAACCTTAAATACTTCAAAGCAATGATCTAAGTTTATTTCTTGAAAAAAAACAGAAAAAATTAAATTACATGTAATAAGAAGGAAGGAAAATTAAAAAAAAAACAAATTAATGAAATAGAAAACAGACAAAAACTGAAACTTAATGAAAACAAAATCTTGTTCTTTGATGAGGTTAACAAAGTTAATAAACCTCTGGTGATTGATCAGGAAAAAAGAGTGAAGACACAATCAATAGAATAGCCCCCTCTTATCTACAGGGGATACAGTCCAAGATGCCAGGAGACACCTGAGACCAAAAAGAGTACCTACCTCATATATACTATGCCTTTCCTATATAGAACAGTAATAAATTTGAATTTACAAATTAGGCACAGTAATAAATTGAGAACAATAGCTAATGATAAGACCAAATAATCATGACAATAAACTCTAGTAAAAGTTATGGTCTCTCTTGAAAGTCAAGAAAAACTGTAATATTTTTGAACCACAGTTAACCCCAGGTAACCGAAATTATAAAAAGCAAAGAAAGGAGGACTACTGTATCAACAATGAGGACATCAGATCATCTAGACTTTAACACAACAATAAGGAAATAGTGAAAAAAATTATGCCCATAAATTTAACAACATATATTTTTAAGAAAGTGCTAAGTCATGAAAAAATAGGCAATTTATTAGAAAAGTCAAAGTCATAATTAAAATCCCCCAACAACAAAAAGCTTCAGACTTTACCAGTGAATTTTACAAAACTTTTAAAGAAATAATGCCATTTTTACACAAATGCTTCCAGAAAATTGAAGAAGACCAACATTACCCTAACACAAAACCTGGATAATAGACATTATAGGCAAGAATATTATAGACCAATATTTCTCATGATTATAGATGCAGAAACCTTTAACAACATTTTAACAATAAAATCCAGCATTATCTAAAGCTGTAATGTTGAAGGTTATGATGGTTAATCTTGTTTCTCTTCTTCACTGGGCCAGATGATGCCCAGATATATGGTTTAAGATTTCTGGGCATCAATGAGAATGTCACCAGAAGAAATTCACATTCGCATTGGTGGACCAAATAAAGCAACTTGTCATCCCCAGTGTGCAAGGGCATCTTCTATTCCTTTGAGGGCTTGAATTGAAGAAAAAAGCAGCGTAAGATTAAATTTTCTTTTCTGCCTACCTGCTTAAAGTGAGACATCAAAATGGCCTTATACCATTGGCCCTCCAGTTTTCAGAATTATTCCACCAGTTTTTCTGGGTCTCTAGCTTGCAGACAGCAGATTCTCAGACTTCTCAGTCTGCATAATCATGTGAGTCAATTTCTTATGATATACTTATATATACTTATATATATACTTGTCTGTGTAGGTATGTCCTATTAATTCTTTGAAGAACCCTAATATAATGACCTAGTGGCACTCAATCCAGAAATGTTGTTTTGACATTTAAAAACTATGTAATTCAGAAGATTAACAGAATAAAAAATAAAATACTTATTTGAAAAAAAAAAAACATTTACCAAAATTTAACATCCATTCAAGAAAAAAATATATACATACACACAGTAAACATTCAGGCATAGAATTAGACTTTAACTTTAAAAAGGCCATCTACAAAAAATCCACAGCTAGCACCTAATTTTATGTGGAAAGGTGAATGTTCTCTCCCTGATATCCAAACAAGGCAATCTACTCTCATCCCTTCTATTGAACATTGTAGTGGAGAAACTAACTTTTTTAATAAAGCAGAACCAAAATTCCAGATTAGAAGAAAGAAGTAAAACTGTTTTTAATTCACAGATGGTATTTTGATCTATTTAAAAAATCTTAAAAACTCTTTTTAAAAATCTACCAAGATCTAATAATTCTATTTAGCAAAGTCTCAGAATAAAAGAATATAAAAAAAATCAACTGTATCTTATATAGTAACAATAAACAAGTAGAAATGAAATTTAAAAACTAATACCGTTTACAATCACAACAAAATCATCAAATACTTACAAGTATAACTAAGATTTTCAAGAATTCTTCCCATGAGACAATGAAACATTAGAAACTTACTCAAGATCTTAACGAATGGTAGCACATTATTACCCTCGTGGATTAGAGGACTTAAAATTGTTAAGCTGTTAATTCTCCTCAATTTTCCTATTTATTCAGTGCAATTCATGGGTATTTTTGTTTGTCTTTTTTGTGGAAATCTGTAAGCTAGCTCTGAAATCTGTTATGGAAAGGCAGAGAACCTAGAACAGAAAACGACAAGGTAAAAGAACAAACTACTGATGCAGGCAACAATAGCACGGATGGCTTCTAGCACCATCGTAAGTAATGAAGCAAGACTGATTCTAATGTTGGCTGTCAAGATAGTGGAGACCCTTATACATAGAGAAAAGGAAAATGCCAAAAATAATACTGAGAATGAGCAGTCAATAAAATCACAAATAAAAATCAGGAGGACTTGTTTATATGTTCTGAAAGGTTTTTAATAGAGGAGTGACCAAGTGTATCTGGGATTCGAAGAGGTAGGTACAATCCTCCAGGAGCCTAAAAGAGTATATGGTCATTTTCCTATGCCTTCTCCACTTCTCTTGCTCTAACAATAAAACCAAGTCTCCAGCTTCTTTCTGTAAGGTGTTTGCCCACACATCAAGCATCCCCAATTTTATAGCTCCTACCTTAGATACTGACTTCTAAATCATCTATCTCTCCTGTTGACCCAAAAAAACAAAACAAAGCAAACAAACAAACAAAAAAGACAGTGATTTTGAAAAGCACAAAAGTACTATCAAAAATTAAAAATGATTAAAAATGATCCAGCAATCCCTCTTCTGGAGATATACTCAAAGGAAGTGAAATCAGTGCTTCAAGGACATCGGTGCGAACAGGTTCATTGCAGCATCATTCACAAGAAACAAGTTACATGATGACATAAGTGCCTGTCAACAGAGAAATGGATAAAGAAAATGTAGTGTATTGTGTATACATGCATGCGTAATAGAATATTATTTGGCCTTTTAAAATGGAGATCCTTCCTTTTGCAACCAAACAGAATTAACCTGGAGGGCATTGTGCTAATTGGAATAAGAATACTTCATGATCTCACTTATATCGTGAATCTTAAGAGCTGACTATATATACAGTCAAACAGTTGTGACTAGGTAGACAGATGGGGAAAATGGCAAGATGATGGTTGAAAGAAACAAAGTTAACAGTTCTGTGGGATAAATAAGTCTAGAGATCTAACATACAGCATAAGGACTATAGTTAATAACACCGTATTGTGTACTGGAAATTTACTGAGAGATTTCAGGGGTTCTCACCACAAACCAAAAATTAAGGTAACTATGTGAGCAGATGGATATATTAATTTGCTTTATTGTCATGATCATTTTGCTATGTGTATATTTATGTCAAAACATGTTGTACAGACTTGGTATATTTTTTTTATTTTTTTTAAAGAAGAAACAACATTTTTAACAGCATGGATATCACTAGTGATCCTGAGCTCTACAAGTAGTTTCAGCAGTGTAAAGGGAATTAATGTGTCTGGGGGGGGCGGGTGAAAGATGCAATGGATTAAGACAGTCAGATACCAGACTATGTATGGGTAATATTTTGGATGATTTTTGCCATAAAGGGGAAGAAAGAAATTGAGCAGAAGATGGATGAAAAATGGGAGGTCAAGGCACTCTCTTGTTTTTTTTATCCATAGCTTGATTGAGGTAAATTGAAGTACAATAAAATGCACATATTTGAAGTACAATTTGATCAGTTTTGACATGTAAATAGCCAATACAATCAATATAAAAACCATAACTTTCTTTAAATTTGAAATCATGCAGACTATGTTTCCTGCATAAGTTATTATATTATAAATCAATCACTTTCAGATATATAGAATCCCACCCCCACATGACAACTACCTCAAAATTAAATGGTACTCTTATAAATATCTCAGAGGTCAAGGAAAGTAAATAAAAAGTGCTTTGAACTATCAGGATTTCTGGGATGAAACAGTACTCAGATGAACATCTATAGCATAAAGTACTTGTATCAGAAAGAAGCTAGAATAATAATCAAATTATTTCCCAATTATGTAGTAGGAAGGAAAAAATAAGAGTGGGAGCAGAAATATATGAAATAGAGAAAAATCATATAGCTAAAAGTTGATTAAATCAAACAAGTTTAACCAAGAAAAAAGCAAAAACACAAAAACTAATATCAATGGAAAGATAGCTATCAAAATAACCCTACAGGTGCTTAAAATATATTAAGGAAATATTACAATTGTATGCCAATATATATGATACCTTACATAACATAGTCTGTATTATAGAAGGATCCATGTGCTGCTGAGAAGAAAGTGTATTCACTTGTTGATAGATGAAATATTCTATACATGTCTGTTAAGTCTAAATTATCAATTGTCTTTTTTACTTCTATAGGTTCTATAGGTTTATAGGTTATTTAGTTTGTGTTTAGAGGATCTATCCAATGGTGAGAGAGGCAGAGTAAAGTTATCCAGTATTATTGTGTTTTGGTCTATTTGATTCTTGAAATTGAGAAGGGTTTGTCTGATGTATGTAGATGTTCCATTGTTTGGGGCATAAATATTTATGATTGTTATGTCTTCTTGATGTAAGATTCCCTTAAGCAGTATGAAATGGGCTTCTTTGTCCCTTCCGATTTCCTCTGGCTTAAAGTACACTTTAACTGATATGAGAGTGGAAACCCCTGCTTGCTTACATGATCTATGTGAATAATGTGTTATTTTCCTATCCTTTCTCCTTCAGTCTGTGGATGTCTTTCCCTATGAGGTGAGTCTCTTGGAGACAGAAATTTGTTGGGTCTTGTTTTTTAATCCAAACTGCCAGTCTGTGTCTTTTGATGGGTGAGTTTAGGCCATTAATGTTCAAGGTTATTATTGAGATAAGATGTGTATTCCCAGTCATTTGGGTTTATTTCTGTGTTGAATTTGTTTTTCCTTTGACTGATTATTCCTTTAGTGTAGTTTCTCCCTTTCTTGGTTTTCACTTTTTTTTTTTAATTTCATCTTCATGGACTAGTTTGTTGAGAATGTTCTGTAGTGCAGCATTTCTAGTTGCAAATTCTTTTAACTTTTATCATGGAAGGTTTCTATTTCATCTTCAATTCTGAAGCTTAACTTTGCTGAATATAAGATTCTTGGTTGACATTCATTTTCTTTCAGAGTTTGGTATGCGTTATTCCAGGACCTCCTAGCTTTAAGGGAATCAGCTGAGATTGGAATTGGTTTCCCCCTATACATAATCTGATATTTTTTCTTTGCAGCCTTTAAAATTCTATCCTTATTCTGTAGTTAGGCCTTTTCATTATAATGTGCCTTGGTGTGAGTCTGTTGTAATTTTGTATACTTGGGGTCCTGTAAGCCTCTTGTATTTTATTTTCCATTTCATTCTTTATATTTTGGGGAATTTTCTGATATTTTTTCATTAAAAGATTGTGCTTTCCTTTGGTTTCTAACTCCATGCCTTCATCTATCTCAACAGATCTTAAATTTGATCTTTTCATGTTATCCCATATGAAGTTCTGCTCATGGCTTCTTAACATCTTCTCTCTGTGGTCAACTCTGCTATCAAGATTATTTATTTTGTTTTCATTCTTCAAAGTGGTCTAGTGTGTTGGTGATGGTTTCCATTGAATTTTTAATTTGATTTATTGTTTTCTTCATTTCAAGGATTTCTGTTTGCTTTTTTCTTTTTCAGAATCTCTGCCTCTTTATTGAAGGGATCTTTCTATTCCTGTATTTTCTCTCTAATTGTATTTCTTATACTGTCCTTTACTTTGCATATCAGTTTAATTATATACATTCTAAATGCCTCCTCTGACATTTCTTCCACTGTGATGTCCACGGATTCTGTTATTGAAATATCTTGGTTTGTTTGGGGCAATTTGTTCCCTTGCTTTTTCATATTGTTTGTCTACCCATCTAACAGTATGGATCTGAGGCACTAGAGTTTCTACCCTGTGGACTTATAGTGTCTCTGAAGTGTCACTGTTTAGGGGGAGACAAATAATAACAACAACCAATGCAAACAACATACAGCATTAAACCAAGCAGTTCCTACAATGACATCTACAATGTTACTTACCACAATAAACAGAAATTATATGATCAGTTATTGCCTACAATAAAAACAGCAAGCTTACAAAAGGGTTTATAATTTTAAATGGTGATCAGGGAGAGAAGAGAAGTGATATAGGATGTGAAGCTTATGAGGGAGGAAGAGAAAAGAAGTAAAAAAATTGAAGGAAGAGTGAAAGAGAGAATAACAGATTGTTAGTAGAAGAAAAGAGAGAATCAAGGAAAAAAGGTAGGAGAAAATACATACATGTATGTAAAAAAATTTTTTTTTAAATTTAAAATAAAAATAAAAGAATACAAAACAAAACTAAAATATACTGACTAAACATCCCAGTTCATAAAAAAATTGATCCATTTAAAATAACTGACTTCAAAAATGTTAGAAATGAGAAAAAAATAAGAATATGTATAAATGGCCATGAGGTTCATTAAGGTCAAAATTTAAGCAGAGAAAAAGAATAAAAAAAAGATCTTGATGAAAAGTTAAAGTCTTTCCGCTAAGGTCAAAAGACTCTCAGTTTCTCTTCTCAGCAGTTTCAGGTGGGGTCATGTAGAGTTGATGCTCCACCCTCTGGGTTGCTAGAGTGAGAGAGGTAATCCCATAGGTGGGATTCCTGGAGGCAAGGTTTAGGCTTAGGTGGGCTCCAGGCTCTTCACTGAATGCCAGTCGGTCTGGAGATTTTAAATCATAGCACCTCCAGTTCCCAGTACTTGCTGGTCCACACAGGAAGACTATATTCCAGGGATCTCCCCTGGGGGACCCAATTCCTACATCCTTCATGTCACTTCAGACCCCACGTTTTCGGGTCTCAGGTTCAGACTCCAAACAATCTCTCTCACCCCCACCCTTCTGAGTTCCAAGTCAGATGCATCTCTCCCAGCGAGTCCTGCAAGCAGTCGGATTGGAGCGGGAAGGGTAGAGTGGAGTGGGTTTCCACAACCACCTGTCCCCTGTGTAAACCTCTCTCCATGTTTGATTTTCTCCTGGTCACCCAAGCACACTCTGCATAGTGCAGTGTGTGTTTTCTGAGCCTGTATTTTGGGCCAAACTCAGGTACGCCAGGAATCAGCACCCTTCAGCTTTAAATTCCAGTAAAGTTCCCTGCTTTCTTTTGTTCACCCACCTTGCTGAGAAGTTGTCTGTCTGCTTTCTTGGTTTCACTCCACAGAGCAGGTCCATAGAAAGCGACCTCTTCTATTTTACTATCTTGAAAACTTATGGGCACTTTCTTATAACAGAAAACATTGTAAGATTATATGATGATTCAGTTAAACAAAAATTTTAAAGGTGTATTGACGAGGGAGGGGAAAGATCAGGAGTAGCGGCATCCTCCTGGAGTTACAGAATGGCCCTGGTCACAGGATAGTTGTTTCCACTTGGAGTACTCTTCTGAATATACCTTGTTTTAGTTGCAAAGACGTAAGACTCCTACTGCTATTGACTTAATCTTGAAATCTCAACTACACAAACACTATAGCTTGTTTTTAATTTTGTAACTTTCTAAATATTTCAGCAATGGATTTTTCTTGACATACCGTTGATCCAAAAGTATGGGATTATCCTTCAAATAGGAATGGTATGTGCTGCTTTTGTTCCATCAGGTACCCTGGCACTGGGAAAACACACTAGACTACAAGGACCCCTAGAAAACTGCTAAATTACCAAGTGGGAAAGTATATTGTTCCTTTAGAAATGCAAATGTCTAATAGAAAAATCCAGTGAGAGTTTTCTCCCATTGTACTCAGAACAAACCAATATAATTAGAGAATAAGTTGACTTTTTTGAAGTAAAATATAGCAAAACAGATTTATTAATTTAAAAAAAACACCTAAGCATTTTTAAGTCTATTCAGCAATATGAACAGTGAATATTACTATTAAAATGTCAAATAGTTATGGTTTTTTATCAGTTTTCTCTGCAAAAGTGAAATAAACAATGCCTTGTTTCATTCCTCCCTCTCTCGCTCTTTCTCTCGCTATCTCTACTGACTTCTCTTTTTTTGTTAATGGAGTCTTAATTCTATCACATTCTACTTATATAGTATGTTTTTAACAGTTTTTACACTGTGCTATGTACTTCAGCGAAAAGCAGTGAGCAATGTGCTAAATTTAACACTGCTTAAAAATCACCTTAAACTTTATATTTCCTAAATGCATTATTTGAATATGTAGCCTCTGTCATTTTAATATCCTTTAACTGACATTTTTTATTTTTTTTAACTTACAAGTGTATGTAAGGACTGAAATCCAACACTTTCCCATGTTTAGTAACAACTGGATTATCAATAGAGTGTTTGCCTTAAGGCTCTTTCTCAAAAAAACAAATATAAAAGCTGATTTGGCCTTCGTGTGAGTTGTCATTTGAAGCAGAGTAACTGATAATTTTCACACACATTCACTTATTTATTTTTTTTTTTTAAGAGGAAAAGTTTGGGGACTCACGGTTTTGGTGGTCTCAGTCCATAGATAGCTGACTCCATTCCTCGGGGCCTGAGTTGAGGCAGAACATGAACACACATACAAAGAGTCACGTTCACTCCTTCGTTTTGGAAGGTCAATAAAGAAATACTAGTGCCAAAAAGCCTTCATGATGACTAGCAGACCAATTCATTAAGAAGATGAAGGTCAGCAGAACTCCAGTCCCTTACAGGCTTTTTCTGGATGCCAGGCTTCAGGAAGTGGGATATTTTTAAGTTGAGATGATAAAACCAGGAAAGGATCCCTTCAGTATGATTTCAGTTTTCTCCTGTGTTTCTTTTCTTTTTAAAAAATTTGATAGTTAGTAACATCAGTTTGTTTGCGGATGATGCAATGGGGGTGGTCCTAAGATTTAATTTCAGTCATATCCTTACATTGCCATAGTTATATAATAATTTGGGGGTCCAATTTATACTTGCCTTGCTTCTTATAGATCCCCTTTGTATATTTTTCTGGAAACTGTAACATATTGCTTATTGTAACTCAGTAATTCAGATTCAGTGGATATATTTTTTAAATTGATATGATCCAGTCAAGTCCAATTTAATTCAATACCCATCTTTTATTGTGTTAATCCTACAAAAGTGATGGACTATGTGCATTAGAGGAGACTCCCAACAACTTCCGCTTTACTCATGTTCATATTTTTTACATCAAAATAGGGAATTGTGTTCTAAAGATGGGCTATTATCTCCAAATTAAATTGTAAATGATTGTAATTAGAATTATGTTTCTCTTATACATTGAAGTTATATTCGTGGCAACAGGAACCCGGGAGGTGGCTGGTGGAAAGAAATAACAAATTCTTCCTTCCTTTGCTTTGTCCCAATTCCTTCCTTCCTCTGTCAGAAATCACAATGCACTCTTCAAAAAGAACACACCATGTGTCAGAGAGATCCCGACTCCCAGCTCTCCCTCTGTATATACTAGCGTTGGCAAATGCCACAGTTCAATGCCAGGGCCCTGCC
This sequence comes from Sciurus vulgaris, assembly GCF_902686455.1. Classification (NCBI taxonomy): domain Eukaryota; kingdom Metazoa; phylum Chordata; class Mammalia; order Rodentia; family Sciuridae; genus Sciurus; species Sciurus vulgaris. The sequence goes on along the minus strand of NC_136473.1, from coordinate 83,797,419 downwards.
TGCTTGTCTATTAACCTAATTGACAGTGCCTGTGACACGTGTCGGGATGACTCCTCTCAGCGCAGCTCACGGAGTTGAGCAAATCGGAGAGAGTGAGCGAGGGAAAACTAATCACCACTCCTCCTTCATCGCCAGAAGAATAAAGTGCCAGCTTGATTGTTGGGATCATGTCAAAAACTCAAGAAGAAATTATTTGCAAGAAACACACATGCAAGGAGGGGAGCTTTCCAGGGCAGACAATAAAAGCCTGCTACTGAGGGCCTCCACCGTGGCCTCACAACCAGGATACAGCTGTGTGACTATCAACAAAGGAATGTTCAAAGGGTTCCTGGACAGTGATGCCTAAAATTATTCATCTAGACAGGTGCCTTGAAAAGGAAAAACACTGTTAACCCCTTACACGGGGAATAAATAGAAGGGTCCAAGAAAAGGAAAGCCAGAGAATTACAGAAAGCAAATGCAGATACGCAGGGCAATGCTGATAAATTAGTAATCCCGCCTCAGGCTTTTTGCCAAGAACACTGCCAACGCCATGGCTCAAATTGTCAGGAGACGAGTTTAGTAATACGTCAAGAGTCAAATTTTACTCCCCTTTTCTAAGAGAGGACAAGAATATATATATTTTTCAATGTCCCATTGCAGTCCCACCCGTAGGTTATATGAAACTTGCTATTTTGTGTGCAATGTATTTTCCAGTAGACTACTAAGCCTTTTCTATCTCTTTCAAATGAAGAATTTAACACACCAACAAAAAGCCACTATCAATCCCTCTTTGAAAAGATTATGGAATATCTCCCAATTAAAAAGAGAGACACCAAGATTAGTCTGTTGTCACCTCTGCATTCTTCGATATGCATTTTCAAATAACAAGCCAGGCCTTGCCACACACGAGTCAGTCTAACTGGGAATTCTGATAGGCTAGCAAGAATGTGGAAGGTATTAATAGTTCCCATCAGGTTAAGCTCTGCAAATATGGTGCCTGTGCCTTAGAGATAATGATTTGATTCCTCTGCCTTTAATTTTCATTATAGATATTTACAAACTATTCATTCATTTATGTATTCAACTAATATCTATCAAGTGTTTATCATGTGTCATGCCCCTGAGAGATCCTTATTTATTGCCACTCAGTATAAACTTTGCAAGAATGCAAACCCATGCAAATTTAAACTTTGATATCTTTTGAATATGTAGAAGTTGCCAATTAATGTTGCCGTTAGGATAAAAATCCTAAGGATGACTATTGCTTTTATTCCGTTTTTAAACTGTGTCTTCTATCTTAAATTATAAGCTTCTGAAGGCAGGTATTGAATTCTGTTTGTTTCCTTTTTTACCCCTAGGTATCACTCCACAAAGAAACATTTGTACAATTTTTTGTGCAAATGTTGCTTCAGATACCAACAGAAAATCATGCAAAGTATCATTGTCATTTATTAGATCAAAGTGTAGAATGTTGAGCAATTAATAAAAATCCATTGTTGACCATTAGCTATTTCATTCAATACTTTGTATTGAGATTCTATCATGTGTCAGACAATAAGAATGTCAAATGCTGAGTATAAAAAACAGATTTGGGCTCTGCCATCTCAGAAAAATTGCATTGTTCTGAGTCAGAAAGTAAACAAACAAGCAAACTAAAAATTGTACATTTTGGTAAGTTCACACACACACACACACACACACACACACACACACACAAACTACAGAGCCACTACTATGGAAAATAATGAGAAGTAGTTACCTCAGATTATACATGAAAGTCTTCTCTGGGGAGGCAATTTTGTTTTTTTGTTGTTTTTTTTTTTTTTTTAGTTTTTCTTTAAAATTTTCTATTTATTAAATTCAGGTTTCAACCATATCAGTTCTACATTTCTGCATTTTAGTAGTGATTTATTATGTTTTATTTATTTATTTTTTTACTACTTCTTATTCTTTTTTTTTAATAATGTATTTTTTTATTGTAAACAAATGGGATACATATTGTTTCTCTGTACATGGCGTAAAGGCATACCATTTGTGTAATCATAAATTTACATAGGGTAATGTTGTTTGATTCATTCTGTTATTTTTTCCCTTCCCCCCACCCCTCCCACCCCTCTTTTCCCTCTGGACAGTTCTTCCTTCCTCCATACTTGCCCCCCTCCCTAACCCTAACTCTAACCCTAACACTAACCCTCCCCTCCCCCCATTATATGTCATCATCCACTTATTAGCGATATCATTCGTCCTTTGGCTTTTTGAGATTGGCTTATCTCACTTAGCATGATATTCTCCAATTTCATCCATTTGCCTGCAAATGCCATAATTTTATTCTTCTTTATGGCTGAGTAATATTCCATTGTATATATATACCACAGTTTCTTTATCCATTCATCAATTGAAGGGCATCTAGGTTGGTTCCACAGTCTGGCTATTGTGAATTGAGCAGCTATGAACATTGATGTGGCTGTATCTCTGTAGTATGCTGATTTTAAGTCCTTTGGGTATAGGCCGAGGAGTGGTATACCTGGGTCAAATGGTAGGTCCATTCCAAATTTTCTAAGGAATCTCCACACTGCTTTCCAGAGTGGCTGCACTAATTTGCAGCCCCACCATGGGGAGGCAATTTTGAATCTAAAAATTGAGAGGATTAGAGAATTTTAGACATTTTTGCAAGGGCCAAGGCTCCAGGTTGACAAAGAAGTTGGTGACACCTCATGTACTGAGTCAGTGTTCCCCTAAAATTTACATATTCCCAGAAGAGGACCACATTTGGAAATAGAATCTTTGCAGATATTATCAAATCATAATGAAGTCATACTGGATTAGAGTAGAAGTTAATCCAATCACCTGGCAATGTAGACATAGAGTAGAAGACCATGTGGTAACTGAGGTAAAGATTTGCTTCCACAAGCCGTGGAACAACAGGAGCAGCCAGTAGCTGGAAACAAGGAAAATTCTTCCATAGACCCTTCTAAGTGGGCACTGCCCTGCCACCATCTTGATTTTGGACGTCTAGCCTCTCCACCTGTGGGAAAATATATTTCTGTTGTTTTAAGGGATCCAGAAAGTTGTGGTAATTTGTTACAACAGCCCTCGGAAACTAATAGATTTCAGAAATGTCAAAAGTCTTCTAGGACCAATAGGAAAGAGAATTTTTTTTTTTTTAAAACTGGGGCTACTAATCTGGGTGAATACTAACCAGGCTAATGAACCATAATGGGAGAATTCCTTGCCAAAGAACAAAAGTCAACACAGATAAAAGGGAAGCAATAGATGGAGGAAGACATTACAAAGTCTGGATTGAACATTAAGTTTTTTTAGTGTAAATCAGTTTTGAGTAGGGTTTCTGTCATGGGTGGCTCAATAACCCTAAATACAGAAAACAGTACTTGGAATCAGAATGTTATACATGATAGATTCTAAAATATGGAGTTGTCTACATCAAGATGGAGTTTGGAACAGTGAGAATATCCCTATGTCAAGCTGAGAAATTGTAAGTTCTGTATATGGCAGGAAAGCAATTAATTCAGCTGATGCCAGTTGTCTCTGGAGACACAAACCCTGAAGTTTGAAGAACTTTATAAAATATATCAAGTTTGTGATTATAATTTTTTGCATCTTTTAGTAAAATCCAATGAGAAAAAGAGGACTTCTGTTGAAGAACATAAAAATAGAGGAAAATACATTTTTGCTAAAAGTAACTGTCTGCCTCTGGTTAGAAATTGTAGAACCTGTTGAAGTTTCATGGGAGCAAAGATAAGGAGACTGGAAGCAAAATGGTAGGAGGTATGTCCTGATTTCCCCAGCCTGTCTCAAGTCCCTTCTATGCATCACTCCCTACCTGTCCATAATGACAAAAGTTATCTCTGAAAGCAGAAACAGACCGTACCTTTGTCCCCAGTGGGCTGTCCACTGACCCAAGATACCAGTCAATAGAAGCCATTAACTTAAGGAATTGAGATTGATCCAGAAAGTACTGAGTCCAGTTTCTAAGAGATGGACAATGTCAAGCCATGGTGTAAATTTAAGGACAAATATATGCCAAGATTTGACTTATGTTATTAGCTCATGAGTTACAACAACAAAAGAAATCGGCTAAAACCCTCAGAGAAACCCCAAGCCTGGAAAACAAAGACACATAATTAATTATATAAAAGCCAACAGAGTCTTCATATTTCCAAACTTGAACCAAAAGAGGTTTATTTCTAGTACCTACCTCTAATGTGGTCAAGAGAACAATGAAAAATAAATAAGAATACAGACCAGTAGAATCCAGAGTGATAAATGTTTGCTCTTTCTCATTCACAGAATATGTTCTATTCTGTGGAGTTGTGAGTCTCAAAATGCCTTAATTGAATGTACCCATTTTCCCCCGTCAGTCATTTGGTAGTGTTTGCACTGTGTATTAATACCAAATCTCGAGATTGAGGAGCTACACTGAATCTGATCAAGATTATTAAATATCGCACTGAGTTCTTGAATGTGGAGTACAATGCAACTGGATGTCTGGTTTTCTCTTGATTGGGAAGAAATGACTACTATCTCTTGTAGATGGCATGATTGCATAAATTAAATGAAAACATCTTGAAATCCCACATATTGAAAGAATAATTTATGAGGATCATAAATAGTAAGGAGTTAGATCATCTTAGACATGCATGTACTGTTTTTACCTTCCTAACATCCACTTCAAAGGCTATTTTATAGTGATTTGTTCCCTATTTAAATCCATGTCATTTGAGGTGGGACTTGTCTCACCCTGGGAACCAAACATCAGCACAAAAGCCAGACTCAGGCAAAATGAACACTATGATTATTACAGAGGTGGGGAGAATCATCAAAATCAATAAGCATAAGCTCCAAGATTGTTTATCCCATTCTGTCAGCTTAACAACTTCCTGTCCTGTCTTGTCATCCTAAAAATACCCAATCTTTCAAAATCACATTTAGATGATACCTTCTCCATAAAACCTTCTCTGGGTCTTTCTCACATTATTACCCCCTGACCCCTTTTTTCTTAATTTCTTCTCTTCCTTACTTAATTTGTTATTTATGGGACATCTGCAAGATTCCAAGCACTATGCTCAGTGCCAGAGATTCTAAGAAAAGTAAGTTAATAGTTGCTGCTCTGAGAGAATTATAAACTTGGGGAGAAAGAAAGTAAACAAGCACTGTGACACAGCATTAAAATGTGCATTTTCAAAAAATTTTACTCAGCTGATTTCAAATTGGTAACTGACAACAGGGACTACATTTTTGAATTTTTATAGAAGTTTTTTATATGATAGAAATTTTTAAATGATGAATGCGTGTGTCACGAAATATACATTAGCCCAACCAGTGCCCCAGAAAGGGTTGACTGAAGAAGCCTCTGCTAAGATGAGCTACCAAAGCTCAGAGAAAAATGAAATGATCACCTTTATTTCTCTGTTTGAGAAAAACATACTGATCACATAAAGGAAGCCCACACTGAAATCAGCACAAAAGAGAAAAGACATTGCAAAAAAAAAAAAAAAAAAAGTAGGATCTGAAAGGGTTTTTACATTGAAAGGTTTTTTACATTGAACAGTAAGTTTAAATGGAGTAGAATAATTATGGAAATATACAAAGGAGGGTCAATGTATATAGAATAATTATTCCTAAGTAAGGGGGGAAAAGACTCAGGGACATAAAACATATTTAAAGAAAACTAAAAACAAACATTGAATAATTAACAATGCTTTGCCTGGGCATCTCAGTCCTCACTCATGTAACAGATTCCTCTTGATACTATCAAAAGAAGACAATTATGTTTTTCATTCCTTGACCAGCAAAAAAGGCTGTAATGATGTCTAATAGGAAATCTGAGTATTGTTTGCCAGTCTAATTACTTGCTAATAACTAGTCCTGAATATTGTAGATATTGAAGATACTGAAAAATTGATAACTGTGGACATTTTGAAATTATCACCCACATAGTGCTGCTCCCTTACAAAAACCACCCTGTTCATCTCTTAGATGAAATGCTGTCTCCGGGAGTTTTTCTAAATAAAACTATTTGGACCTCTGTTGTGTGCAAAGAAAAACAAACCCTGCATCTCTGTGAAAACTGATTGTCAGAGTACTCAAAACAGACTTAAAAGTAGTGGAATACACAAAAATGAGATGTTGTTGCCCAAGAGCCACAAAAGCATGAGAATATTAAAATATAAGCAATAAACATAAGCAAAATAAAATTTATTTCTCCTTTTGTCCTGTAATACTTTTGAAACTTAAAGAGGAAAAAAAAATGGATCTAGTGAAATTAAGATTTGTCCAAAATAATACTTCGAAGAAATATGAGTTCAAAGAAGCAACGGGTTATTAGGACTTTTTGTGTTATAAACCACTGGAGAAAATCAGTAATGATGAACAATGAAAAGAGATCTCTGACTTCAGGTTGTCCTGGAATTGTAAAACTTAACTCTCAGAGAACTCAGAAAATTCCTACTAGACTATTTACTGAATCAATGCAACTGGGTTAATATTTTCATTAGTGAAGAGAAATTCAATACAGAAAAATGTCTCAGGAGACTTTAACTGAAATGAGCGGATAAAGTTAGATCACAGTCCACAGGAACAAGGAAGAGAGTTATCCGAATCAGCCAGAGGTTTTCATGAAATGTTCCTAGATGAGAAAACTTCTCATGAACTGAGTTCTTTAGGACAGAGTCATGAGATGTGGGATGGGGAAAGGACTATTTCATAAAAATAGCAAGTAACAGGGACGTAAATAGCACAGTGTTTTTGAAAAACCACAAGTTATTTGGTAAGAAGATACTCAAAGGATAAGTAAGACTTAACTAGGAAAAACATGAAGGGAAGAGTATTTTAGGCAGAGAAAACAGTGTGTGGGAAGTCCCTAGGGAAAGAAGGAACCAGGCACATTTACAGACCTGAAAGGCAGCCATTGTGGTCAGAGCAGACTGAGCTAAGGGAAGAGCAACTTGAGGTCATGATGGACAGCTGGGAGGGGCCAGTAGTCATGCAGCATCTCGTGGGCATTTTTAAGACTATATTTTGTCATATGGTCACAAGAAACTATTAAGGGTCCTACAGATGAGTGATATTTTTAAGTAATTGTGATGGATACCGTGTGAAGGATGGATTATCAGGAGGCAAGAATGACCACAGAAAAACCAATGGCAAGGCTTTTCATTTTCCCAGGCAATGTATGACAGTGATCTGAGCCAGGTTTGTGGTTTGGGAGTTAAAAAAAGATAAATGAATATGAATGATACAATATAAAATAACTTGAGTTATTTGGATGGGAAGGATCAATTTATTCTACAACTATAGGGAAATATTTGGGAAATTTAAGATTTGGAGCAGGAGTATGAGTAATTTAGTATCTGATTGTTCTATGTATGTCATGAGTGTGAAGACTAGAAGAAAGGCAGTCTAGAATTTTAAAATCAGACAATGAGAAAATGAAAGATAGCAGAGCAGAGTGGCCCATGCCTATAATTTCAGCTACAGGAGAGGCTGAGGCAGGAGGATCACAAGTTCAAAGCCATCCTCGGCAATGGTGAGGCACTAAGCAACTCAGTGAGACCCTGCCTCTAAATAAAATACAAAAAAGGGACTAGGGCTGTGGCTCAGTGTTTAAGTCCCCTGAGTTCAATCCCTGGTACCAAAAAAAAATTTTTTTTTTTAATTTTAACAAGAAAGAAAAAGAAAGACATACTGATAGAAAATAATGTAGGAAAAACCAGCTCTTGATGAATTATTTTAAAAAGGGATGATTCAGGAAAGGAATCTGAGATGAACTGACCTTTCTTTTACTACAAGATGAGCAGCTGAAACTTTTAATGATGTAGAAACAATAAGAGGAGATGGGAGATTTGGAAAGTAGTAAACAAATTTGCTTTAGCCTGCACTGAGTTTGTAGTGCCTGTGGAACATCCAAAGACATGTGTGCATGGTTCTGGGTTTGGGAGAAAGGTCTGATGAACCAGAGAGATTCACAATCACCTGTTATAGCTGGTGTCTGAAGCCACAGGTTTGGATAATTGATCGCTTTGAACGACTCAGACTCTAAACCTCTCTTTCTGTTTAGCCAATACACTAAAAGCATAAGACACAAACCTCTCATCACTCAAGTTTCTCTCCTCCAATGATGTGGACCACGGCAGCACACACACACACATTGGAGAGGGGAACAACCAAAATGAAGGTAAATACATATAATTTTTCATACTTTGATTCATCCCAAATCACTAAGAGCTCTGTATAGAGACTAATAAATAGGCATCCCTAAAGAACACTAAAATTGCCAGAAATAGTGGCCTTCACACACAGGCTTTCAAAAACTGCAAAACACTGAATGTTGACCATAGAAACAGAAGACAGTCGATGATACTGAGGTAGAAAATGGTTGAAGAGAAAAAAGGAAGGATGATGCTAAAGGAGTCCAAGGAAAAGATCAAAACTCAAGGCAAAAAACTGGCAAAAACAGGTGGTTGGATCAATCTATCAAACTCTATTTTAATTATTCTTCTCTCATCCTAATTTAAATAACAAGTCTTATGCAATTGTCCATCAAAATGAATAAAAAGCTTTTGGACAACTATACCTGGCTACAAAGAAAATTTAAGATGAATTTCAGTTTTGTAAATTAGCCCTCCTAATTTAATACCAATCCTCCAGCTGCCACTCAAGATAGACATTAGGATACTGGTATACAGAATGAGTTCACTTTAGGAATAAATCATTGATAAGAGCAAACCATGCCCCACCTTAAAAAAAAAAAAAAAAGTATTTGTAACATGTGAGACAAACTCCAAAATCACAACATCAAAATATACAACTGAGAGGTGATGTTGAAATCAGGAAGTGTTGAACTAGACAGGTGGCTCCTTTGAACTTTTGCATTCTCAGCTCCTGGCATCTGGTAGTCACCAAATATATGGTTAGTGGAGTAAAGTGAATTGACTTCCAAACTGAAGAAACTTTGTTTGCTTTTCTGTCTTCATGGATGCTTTTGAAGGGCTATGTCTTGTCTGTGGCTGGCTATCACTCACTTATTCTCAAGGACTAGGTCCAAGCATTACTCCAAAAGCTACTCTTAGCTTCCCACCCTCCCCACCACCATCTCAGGCTGAGTTAACTGTCTCTTATTCATACTATGAAGCAGTGGGGATCCTCAACAGAGAGCAATGAATTGTACACCCTGCCTTTGCAGCCCTTGGAAGTATCTAGAAGCATTTTTGGTTGTAGAACTTGAGGAATGAGGGTGCTATTGTCACCTAATAGGCAGAGGTCAGGATGTTGCTAAATATCTTGCCATACCCAGGATAGTCCTCTACAACAAAGAATAATCCTGTTTAAAGTATCAATAATGCTAAGATGAAGAAGTCCTATGCTAAAGCATTCTTTCTATCTCTTATTGATTTTATTGCATTATATTACTTTTTATATACACACTATATACCTTTCAAAGGAATGAATACCTTTGAAATAGTTGAATACCTTTCAACTATTTTATTCAAATATTTGGTACCAGGGATCACAATATTTCACTTATAAACCAAGGACTATAAATTTATGCTGGGACCTTGTGTTTTTTCCTATTGTCTGGACTAGAAACTAAAAAAGGATAGGTGTTCAGTGAATTCCTGAATATCTGCTACTTAATTCTTCACCATTTGAATTTTGTCTTCCACCTTCTAGTCTATTCAAATAATACTGGATAAATTTGACAACTTGTGATCTTGGTGTTTCAAATTAGAATGTGTTGTTATGTTCAAATTTGGAGTTTGTATTCCTTAATACTATGTATAAAATTTTGAAAGTAAACTCTAAGCATGAATCCTATACCACTCACATTTTCCCATTATAAAGTTTCCCTTTCTTTCCTTCATTGGGTTTCTATCTTTGTTATCGTTCCCTAGGCATGGTAAAACAGGCCACAAAACTTAGGACAATTATATTAACCAATAATTTTCACTGGGAAAAGATTTTTGAAAGCCTAAATTCATTTTCAGTTATAGCCACCAATTCTTTTTTATGTGCCTGTTAATTTACCTACTCAATGAACTTGTGTAGGTGAATTAGGCATAATTTCCTTTACCAAAAGCCATGATGCCTATTCCTCCATTAGTTTTGTGTTTTAAATGTTCAATAGATTTGTTTTCCATTCTTTGTTCAGCTGGTAACTTGTGAGGCCCCCTCAAGGGATAATATTAGCTCTTCTGAACAATCTGGGCAAGAGATGTCAACTAGGCAGAGGATGCTGGCAATGGAGCTCCTGGGAACTGAGCATCTGTCTGACTTCCCACTGAGCTCATCTAATGCTGTGCCCCAAGGTGCATATTTTCCCCTAACCTCAGTGGCTCTGCTGTTAAAGCGAGCATAATATTTACTACTCCCCTGTCTTTAAGGAAAGGGAGATCATGGCAGAGTAGCATAAACAAGGACTTTGGAGTTCAAAAGGCTCGCCTTCGAGACTCAGTGTTGTTATTCTTAAGCTGTGTGACCAGGCCTGTCTTTAACCCCATTTTCCTTATCTGTTAGGAGATAAGAACTACTTCAGATGCTTAACAAATTCATGCATGCAAATACTTAGCAAAGGATCTGGCATATCCTAGGTATTTGATAAATGAAATCCCCTCATTTTTTCCAGTAGTTTTGTTTTATGTTATCCTGTAACAGTGAATTGGATAATTTAACTGTATGTTCTACTTTGAAATCTATTTTTTAAATGAAAAAGAGATGAGCGCATTGAATCACAGAAACATATTTTATCCTCTCCTTGACCAAAATACAAAATGTAGCAATGAGGGGCACAGTGTGGATTTTCTTGGTCAGGCTTGGTATATGGTAACAGAATTTAATGAGCCTGGTTGATAAAATATTCCCAGGTAACTGTCTCTTAAATTAGTAGCATGCTAGCTTTTATTCTTTTCAATTTTCATGTGACTTTCTCTTTTCTCTCAATCACAGGGAACAGAGATTCCAGCTGGTTAATATGTTGCATACTGTGAAGTAAATGCTATTTTAAATTAAAGCACTATATGGGAACACACAAGAAGCATATAAAAATCATTTGACTTTTTTGACATTTCCATATTTTTTGCACACTAAAAGGACACCTTCCAAATCTCCTCAGTGGTCTCCTCAAGGGAAATACTGAGTCTTAAGAAGAACACTAAATCCAAGTCTGAGACTCTCAAGTGGCTCCGTGGTGTCATTTTCTTTTCCACTGACTGGATTTTGTGCCTGGGTGATCACTTTTCCTTCAGTAAGACGTAAATTGTATTTCAGTTGCTGCTCTTGCATATTTGGGGTTCCAAAGCATCTTTGATTACTGAGACATTGCATACTGCAGTTTTAATGATGTGTTCATAGGAAATTAATCGGCTTCCTCAAGGACTGACATTCATTGCACCTGCTCTGGTAATAGGAATTGCTTATGTGTTTGCCAAGTGGATGGCTTCCTGAGATCAATGTTCAAATGTAGCATTATTAAAAACAATAATATATTGAAGACCTGCATAACAAACCATAGATTAAATAACATTCGACAACATGCCTTACTTAACATGCCATAATAAATCATACCATAATGTGCCATAATATACCACAACACAACATATCCTATCATACTACAACATGCCTCATCACTCCACAACTGGCCACATCACAAGAAACCATAACACATAAATATGATAACAAACTATAACATAACACAACATGGAATAATATATAATAATGTGCCATAGGGTAACATAATCTGAAACACTTAAAATATGATGACATGCCATACCGTGACATAACATACCATAACATGCTGTAACCCATGGTAAAATAACATTGTATACTGACTTAACATATAACATCGCAAACTATGGCATACCACAACATATGATAAGAGACCATAACTGACCATAACATGATAACATAACACAATGCAGCATGTAATAACATGCATGGTATGTGACAACATGTTATGGTGTGTGCTAACATGTTGAAATAGACCTGTATACAAAATCATGACATGGAATGTGCTAATTGTGGCATGTCATTGGTAACATGCCATAACATACTACAAACTATGACAATGTGCTATGGAGTACATAGCATTACATAGCATAAGATGGCATAACATAACACACTTTAACATACTATGACCCATGGTACATGACAGACTATAACATTCCATGACATGTGAGAATATACCATGATGTGCCATTCCACCAGATAAAATAACTTATGATGCCATGCCATACCATGTCATAGGATAGTATGCTATAGTATACCATGACATGGTAATTAGCCTTCACATAATAAACAATAACATCCTGTAATATGGCATAGCATGCCTTAATATATCATAAGACATGTTTTGGTTAGCTTTTCATCACTGTGACCAAAATACTAGCCAAGAACAACTCAGATAAGGGAGTTGGGCTCCTGGTTTCAGTGGTCTCAATCTTCGGTCAGCTGATTCCATTGCTCTGAGGTGAGGCAGAGCATCATGGTGGCAGGGCAGAGAAAAGCTGCTCAGCTTATGGCAGCCAGGAAGCAGAGAGAAAGACAGGAAAGACCATGGACAGATATGGTTCAAGCCATGCCCCTGGCAACCTCTCCTCCAGCAATGCCCATAATATACCACAACACAACATATCCTATCATACTACAACATGCCTCATCACTCCACCCAGTAAACACCCAGTATTCCATTCAAATTATTGATCAATCAATTGCATTAGCCCACCAATGAGGTTGGAGCTCTCATAATTTAGTCATTTCACTTATGGATATCCCTACATTATCTAGGATGTGAGTTTTTCAGGGGACAATAAAGATCCAAACCACAACAAGATAACACCATAGCTATGGTAATATGCACTAACATACCATAACATATGACAGTATGATATAACATGTAATGCTACAAGATGCCATAGTATATTGTCACATATGACAACATTTCATACCATATGATTGCATGCCAGGACATTTATCACCCTGCAGTATGCCACATCATGGGATAACATGCCATAAATGGGCCATCACATAAGATAACATAGCATATGGTTACATGCCATAAAATGACAGAGCATATTGTATAAGATGCAATAACATACCATGAAATTACATATGATATATGATATATGAAAATATCATGATATGTCATGCTATAACAACACACAATAACATGTGACAACATACAGTAATGTGCAATGTGTTATTACATCCTATAATGGAATATAGCATTCCATAATATACAACAACATGACATAGTATAGCATATGATAATATGCAGAATATGATAGACCATGTAATTGCAAATAGTAATATAATGTGCTGAGACCTGCCATGATGTAACATGTGATAACATAGCATGATATACCATAAAGTGATGTGAGACAACATGTACTGTGCTATAACACATGGTTACATGTGATAGCATGTGCTCAAATGTAGTGGTATGCTGCCACATATCATAGATACATAAGATGACATGATATGATATCATCACATTTAACATACCATAAGATGACATGATACAGTATGGCATGGCATATGATAACATACCATAAACAAACATGATATACTAAAGCATGCCAAAACATTCATAATGCAAAATAACTCATCATGACATGATACACCATAAAGCAGCACAGTTTCATTATGTACAAGTATTGACATACCATAGCTTGCCTGTGATAACATGCTATAGCATGTCTTGACATGCCATAAAATAACACAGCATAATATATGATGACATAATATAATGTACCATACATGTCACAGCATATGATCCAATGCCATAACATGTCATAAAATAACATAACATGTCATAGTTGAACATGGTATAGCATAACACAACATATGGTATAGTGATACAACATGCCATAACATGTGACACCATGAGAGGGCATACCATATTGTATCATAAAGTAACATTGCATAGCATATATCAGAACATGGCAGAACATGTCAACACATGATAACATGTTGTGATATGCTGTAACATATTATAGTATGCTATGGCATACCATGGCATGCCTCAGTATGATTTGTAGCATATCATAATGCATCAAAATATGTCAAAGATAACATAGTGTAACATATAACATTACATAACACGAGATACCATAACATGCCATTAGATGATATTCCATAACATTCTACAACATATGTTAACATATCATTGCATATGATAATATGCTAGAACCTGCCATAGCATAGTTAGATATGGCAGTTATGATATGACACATCACGCTACTTTCATGTATTATACTTTCATATATATATTATTTCATGGTCTCTGTTATGGTATTTTATCATATGTTATGGTATCTTATCACACAATTCGATATGTCATTTTATGGCATATCACTATGGCATATGATAACATACCATGTCACATACATATCACATCATAAGGTGCCATAGCACACTGCAGCATATAATAATATGTCATAACATTAAATAACGTACTGTAATATGACATACCATACAATATGCTACAATCTGTCATAACAAATAGTAATATGCCATAACAATATAGTATGCTGATATGCCAAAGCCTATCAAACCATATCATAACATTCCATATCATACTACACAGTAGCATACTATAATATGCTTAACTCTGTAATACGACATATTATACTGTACCATAACATGACATAACCGAACCTAACATACCATAACATATCATGCCATAACATAACATAGCATAACATAACCTCAAATATTCTTTTTTTAAATCCTGAGACAAATGCCTTTAGGCTATGAGTAGTAGTTTAACAATGATCTTGGCTTTTGTAAATTTGAAGCTTTATAATGATGTCAACATCAAAATTATCTTTTCAGTAGATCTAATACCATTTTTTCAAAGCAAATGACAGCAATTCATTAAAGAGTAAAACATTCAGAGACCCTTTGCATTCCCATTACCATGCTTGCCTATTCCTCCGTCAAGAATATTTAGTTTCTCGGGTATCACTAAGAACTTGAAAAAAATGGAAATTTAAAACTACCAGTCACTCTGTGTTTGATGGTAAAGTATAAGGCGCATTTGAATTTATAACAAATGTTCTTATAAACTTTTGGGTATTTACATATTTCAATGTGCATACGTGTGAAAATAAATGTAGCAAGTCCAAGTCTCAGTCCATTGACACAGAAGTGTAAGGAGTAAAACTTCCTTTCTTTTTCTGTCACTGTATTTACTTCCTACTTTAATGCCCCAGTTTTCATTTTGGTCCTGGGTCTCACACACTGGGTCAATCACTGGGGAGGGGAGATTCCAAGACTGTTTTACACTGGTATCAACTGTGACAGCCTCATTCCCTCTGGTCCTTCTTCAGCCATACATATAAGTCTGAGTTGCACTCTATTTCATTCCTAGCCTCAAGGCCTCTTAGGGTTTTGCCTTCATTATTTTGGTGCTCACCCCCTTCCCTGCCTTGGTGCATGGGCATCCATCTTGGCCCATTTTGTGTTGCTATAATAGAATATCTGAATATCTGTTATTATTATATTCCATAATTTATAATGGATAGATATTTATTGGCTTGTAGTTCTGAAGGCTGAAAGTTCAGTATCAAGGTTCTGATATCAGAAGGGGACCTTCTTGCTGTGTCACAAGATGACAGAAAGTATCACATGGCAGAAGGAAAAAGACAGAGCAAGAGAGATGAGAGACAACACCCATCTCTTTACAAGGAACTTGCTCCCACGGTCACAAAATCACTCCTCGAATAATGGCATTAGTACATTCACGATGGTGGAGCCATATTACTTAAACATCTCTCAAAGACCCCACCTCACCTCCCAATATCATGGTAATAAATTTCATCATGAGTTTTGAAAGGGACAAATATTTAAATCATAGAAGAATCATTATTGCTCCTAAATGACACTAGTCATGGAAATTATGTTGAATTAAAACCTTGTTGACCTCTAAGTCACCTATGAAGATATGGATGATGGACTTTGCAGGATGAAGAGACCAAGTGTCTGCTACTATTAGCTCTGCAAAACTATCTAGGATTTCTGCATTTCTCCCTATTCCTGGTAATCACATCCAAGGTAGAGGGCAAAAGTCAGGACTCCCTTCTCACAAACCCACAGTGATTAAGCTCTACTGATTTCTTTTTTAAGAAGCTTCCCACTTCAATCTGGGAAAAGTGACATTTGTCTCTAGGCAGGAAGCCCTGCTCTGAGTTCTTTGTTTTTTGAATCTGTTGTTTGGGACTTATGTTCCCTTATTGCTCTGTTATTGGAAATCAAAAAAGGCATAAACAGTTATTTTTCCTTCTTCTTGCATTATAAAATTCCTTCCCCAAGCATTTTAAGTTTAATGACCTCAGTGCTCAAATTAGAAAAGGTTAAGCAGCATGAGGAAACTTAGGAAAGAACCTTGGTTTGTATTTCAAAATACTGTCATTCTGCACTAAAGATTATTGAGTTACAACTATGCATTATGCAGTGTTAACAGAATTTCAGGGGAGCTCTCTAACCTATTTTAGGACACCTTATTTTCAGCAAATAATCAATATTTAGATATATGCAAGGAAAGAAAACCCTAAGTGTATGTGTCTCTTAGGTCTTTAATCCAAATGACCTTGAACTTTTCTGACTGCAAAAAAAATCAATTTTTCTAAATCAGGTCCCTTGAAAATCAGTCTTTACAAATAAAAGGCAAAAGTATAATAAAGATAAGGAGGAGAGAAGACATAAACTGGCCAGAAACCAAACTATATTTGGCTGCTTGGATTTCAGCACTAATTTTACTTTATTTTCCCAACCATAGTCACATGTTGCTTAACAACAGGAACACATCTTGAGAATGGTTCCATTAGGCAATTCTGTCATTGTGCAAACATTGTGGAGTAGACCTACACAAAACTAGCTGGGGTATGTCAATTATTCAACCTGTCTTGATAAACATGAAATGTATGAGGCCACTTGTTGCTGCCATAACACAACATACCGTTTAATAGTAAGCTTTTTTTTATAAGTAGAAACAGTACATGATATCAATATATAAACCAATAACAGTGGGTTATTATCCTTATCAAAAACTGCCTACTGCACAAAATTATATGCACTATACTTTTATACGTACAACTGTAGTACAGTGCAGCAGGTTTGTTTATAGCAGTATCATTACAAACACATGAATGATGTGTTATGCCATGACATTAGGTTGGCTGTCACTAGGTGATAGGAAATTTTCAGCTCCATTATAATGTTATGTGACCATAACTGTATGCAGTCCATCATTGACCAAAACATCATTAAGTGGTGTATGTCTGTGTTATAAATACAAGATGCAATCAGCCATTAGGAGCAAGCAGGATGCCTAATCATACTCTATTGCATATTCTATCTTCCCTGCCTGTAATATTCATCAACTCATCTCTGTCTTCCAAATGTTAGTTCTTTTTAAAATCTTTCAGTCTGACTCGTTTCTCCTTAAGCTTCCCAAATATTTTGTTATAGTGTTAAAATTAATCACACATTGTAATTGTTTGACTAAAGTCTATTTTTCATACTGTATTCTAAGTTCCTAAATGATTTTCTTTTTACCTTTTTATTACTGGTGCCCAGCATCACATAGGGATATTCACTAAATATGAACTATGAGAAGGGCTGGGAGTGGTAGCACACTTGCTCAACATACATAAAACCCTAGGTTCAATCCTGAGTACTACAAAAATAATTTATAAATAAATAAATAAAATAAAGTTAAACATGAGGATAGGAAGAGTCCAGTAAGGTTAAGCCTTATCCTGGTAGAACTGGGCCTTAGAAATCCTTCCATTCATTCATTCAGTCATCCAAAATCATTATTGAGCACCTAATACATGCTAGGGACTATTCTAGGAATTAGGTTCAATTGGTGAACAAAATAGACAAAATTCCTATTGTGCTAATTTCTAAAAGAGGATAAAGACAATAAAAAACTTAATATCTAGAATATCAGTGGCCTGAGGACAATAAGACAAAGTTGAAAGAATGAGCTCCAGATTGGAGCCCATCTAAAAAGCAGTTCCAGAAAGACTGAATATCTCAGCTAAGGTTATATTAGAGCTAAGACCAGAAGACAAGGGGCAAATTATGTTGATATCATAGCTGAAGGAAACAGGGAACATTCCAGGCAGAAGGACAGTGAATGCAAAGGCGCAGAGGGTGAGAGTGCTCAGAGCACGACGGAACTAGCAGAAAGAAGCAATGGAACTGGGGAATATCATGCTAAGTGAAATAAGTCAATCCCAAAAAACCAAAGGCCCAATGTTTTCCCTGATAAGTGGATGATGATACATAATGGGGGTGGGGGAGTGAGAGTGAGAGAAGAATGGAGGAACTTTAAATTACACAGAGGGAAATGAGAGGGAGGAGGGAGCGGGGGTATGAAAGATGGTGGACTGAGACAGACATTACCCTATGTCATGATTCCATGAAGGGTATGAATCTACATCGTGTGCAATCATAGAAACGAAAAGTTGTACCCCATTTGTAGTGAATCAAAATGCAGTCTGTAAAAATAAGTAAATAAAAAGAAGCAACATAGGTAAAACAAGGATAGTAAGGAATTAGGTCTGAGAGATATTTTTGTAGGTGTTTTTAGTCTATGACAAAGGCTTTGGATTTTATTCTGAGTGGGATGGAAATTCATTAGAGGGTTCTGGAACATAAGATTGACATGATCTGATTTCAGTTTTAAAAGTGTTGTTCTTCATACTATGATAGGAAAACTGCATGGGGGCAGGGTGAAGGCAGGAATCCTAGTGAGGAGGTTACTGTATTAGTGCTGATGGGAGATGATGGTGGCCGCCGAGACCTGGTCCCGGAGAAATGGGGGGATTCTGAATATATTTCGAAGGCAGAGCCAACAGAATTTCCCAATGGAATGATGTGAATTATTAGAACAAAACCTGGATTAAGGGTTGCTTCAGGATGTGAGACTTGACTGACAGGTGAAGGGTCATGCTATATCCTGAGAAGAGTGACCGTGAAGAAAGAGCTAGTTTGGTGGAGGTAACAGGACTCAGGAGCTCTGCGCCGAGTTTGTCTTTTTCGAGATGTCTATTTGACCTGCAGGTGGAAAGGGCAGTCGTAGGGGGAGATGTGGGACTGATAATACAAATTTGGAAGAAGTCAGTCTATAAATGGTTTTTAGAAACATGTATCTCCCTCACGTTCACGTCGTGCATGGGTGAGGAAACAGGTACCTGTCAGAGGGTTGGGCTGACTGCAAAATAAAAGCTAGGAAATTTATATATCAGAAAATAAGACAAAGAGTCAAGAATATTTTTAAAGCAGGGGCATGACCGTTGACCCATCTAGAAGGGTCTGGTTCTAAAGAGCCCGCACTTGCTTTATTTATAGCAGTACAGATCAAAAGGGGTCGGTAGAAGCTTCTTCAAGAGAAACAGGTTAGGGGTGGGGGTAAGCAGGCGGTTTGGCTCTAGTGGGTCACTCCCATCTCCCGTGCTTGTGCTTGAACCAAGCTTGAGTGGTGAGCTAGAAAACAGGTTACCACTTGAATCGGGCATCCTCCAACAGTGGATATCCGACTGCGAGTTCCTAGGACCAGGTTTCCATGTTTAATGACTCCAGCTTCACTCAGTTCTCACACCATTCATGGATGACTTCCTGCAAACATGAAAATGAGTAGAAAGACATAGTGAGTACACACAGGGACCAAAGGATAGAGCCCGAGGCATCCCAATGTTTAAGTGAAAATAAGAAAAAAGAGGGAAAAAGAGGAGCTACAGAGTTGATCCTGTCTTTCACGTCCAGGGCAGCAAGGTACCCCTCTACCTCTGCTGTCCTTGGACTATGACACACTCCTCCACTCTGACATTCAGGTAGACAAGGTTTCAGGTGGTGTGGTCAGTGGGGTCAAATGTTGTAGAGTGGCAGGTTTGGACAAAGACTGAGAACTATGGATTTAATTTGTCAAGAAAATGATCAGCACTGGTAGACACTGATATCACTGGTATCATCCATTTCAGAAGAGTAGTGGGTCTGAGCTCTGGAATGTGTCAGAAAAGTGAAAGAGTAGAAACAGTAAGAATGTGATCCCATGGACCCTTCCTCCAGTTTCCCCCAAATAAGAGTTGAAAATAATATATATTACATTTTTGTGTTCTTAGAGAACTATTAAATGTATTGGAGAAAATGGTTGATGTGGAATAACGATGAGTAACTGCAATCATGAAGCCCTTTTGTGGATAAAGGGATAAGATGTTGTCAGGTTTTTCCAATTTCCTCACACACTCAGCTTCTGATGAGGATGCAGGCCTGTTTGATTGATAAATATATATACTATAGATAGCGTGTCTTTTCACTAGTGACTCTGTCACGCTCAGATCTGAGTCCAGTTCTTCCACTTACACACTGGATCTTACCCCTTAGGTTAGAAATGATTGTGCCAGAGACCTTGTGCCCCTGCCTGATCATTTGTGGCAGCTGAGACTGCAGTAGATGATTGAGATTCAGGAGAAAAAACAAAACTGGGGAATGTTATAGAGAAGGAAGAAACAACCATATGTAAGCAGCAGCATGGAACAAGAACAGCAATGCCTCCCACACCCAGGCTCACCTGCATGGGGGTGTTCAAGAGGACAGGTCGCGTTCTGTAGAAGCAGTGTCCTCAGGGAACAGCCACAATTCAAGGTGGAGACACTTTAATAGAAGGTGGAGAGGACCTAGGTACTTTCCTCATGAGAAGTCATATTTTTAGGGGTTCAAAGGGTCAAGGTTTAAGACTTAGATAAGACAGAGCCTTCTGAGGGGAGAATCTAGGTCAAAGATATGGTATGGGAATCTTGTGCTTCTTGTGAAGACTGAGATAATTTGGGAAGAAGAGAATAATAGGATTAATCCTGATTGTATCTTGAGAAAATCAAATCTAATTATAGCCTCTTTCTGAAAACTCAAATCTTTGGCATCCTGAGTGATGAGGTAGAAATGCTGATAGAATGAAAATAGGGTCAGCCAAGATGGGTTGCCTTTACCCAGCTTGGCCAAGGTGAATGTGGAGGCACCATGAGGGACTTACAATGAGAATTAAGTGTATATCAAATACAAATCACTGTTACTTTAATAAGAAACTAATTTTCTCTGAATAAATTGATTTAGAATTTGTCTTAGTTTGGCCTGAGCTAAACTAACAGTGTTTGGTGGTATTTGGGGAGTAGGTTTTCTCTGCACATTATTGCACAAATAATATTGCAGATGTTTAATTTACTTAGAAATATTCTTTTGGTAACATTTGCGTGTGAATGTGTTAAATTGATCCTGTTATTTACAAATGAGTCATTTAATTTGTTATAAATATATGATGAGAGAGCATTTTCACACAGTGAAATGCTGTTATGATAAATTCAAAGACAAAGCATGCCTCTATAAATATCTAAATGCACATTTATTTTAGTAGCAAATGCTTCCCCAATTTTGTCTCAATATTAGAAAACTTAATTTTGTGCCCAGTTTTATAATCTTAGATAACTAGTGGCATCTATTCCTGCTTCTGTTGTTGTCTTTATTCTATAAAATACCTAAATGTTTAATTTTGTAATGGTTTATTAACCTGTAAGCCACCTCCAACCCTCTTCAAAGAACATGGCATGATATTTTATCAAAAAATTCAGTAACAGGAATTAGTCCTCATTCTGCCATTAATTAGCTATCAGACCTCTGTCAAGTCACTTTACCTCATTAAATATGTTACTTGCAGATTCAATTAGACAATCTTCTAAGGTACCCTTCAACTCTGAATTCTATGAGCATTAATAAATTAGCAATTATCCTAATTTTCATGTGTAGAATATAGACAAAAACCTCCTCAAACTCAATAATTGAAATTAACAAGCATTTATTTAATATCATCTTAATGAAAGTTATTAAAAGGTGAATGGTATACAAAGACTGAGAGATAATCAACATGCTACATTTTACATTTAACAGAATTCAAATATCAGTCTTCTAATTGAAATCTAAATGGATATTAATTATTGAATATTCATGCAATAAATATAAAGAATACAAAAATCTCATCACCAATTCCACTAGTATTAATTTAGATATATGCACTCTTGTCTCTTTTCTATAAATATTCATATTAATAAATTTCTGTCCAAGAGAATAGCTCTATGAGTTTTTTTTATTGCCAATTTAGGTAGTCAACATTCCAATGTAATTAAAAGTATATATTTTTGAAAACATTTAAATTTTCCCCTCTAGCTAAGTTGGAATAATTGTTACCAGATTTGTCTAATATGATATAATTAGAAATGTAAACATCAAACAATTGTTTAAAGGCATTGAACAATAAGGATCACATGTCTGTGATTCCTAAGAGGAGGAGAAACATGAGCCCCAACATATCCCAGACTTTCAAACAATAATGGAAGAAGGTATAGCCCAAACAGAGCATAAGACACAGATATCAGAGTTTGGGAAGGCCAATATGGCTGGAAAAAAAACAGAGTACCTGAAAGGAGGTGCACACACACACACACACACAACAGAAGTCTGCATAAAGGCCCCTTAAACCTTTGACGGAATATTAAGCTGAGCATGCATAGGAAGAGATTACATGAGTATTAAACAAAGAACTACCAGCGAAAAAACAATTACTGGGAATTGTAGTTTATGAATTCACAGAATGGAAACAGGAATGTAAATCCCTCTAATTCTGACTAGCCAAAGTGAAACGTACTTATTCAAATCCCTGTGCATTCAGTAGAGAGTCCAAAAAGGAAATCTTAGTCAAACTAAGCCAAACTAGCTCTAAAGTCAAGTCTACTATAAAACCTCCCTAACAAAGCTAAAGAATAAAAAAATTATGTTGATATGCAAGTAACTTAACTGGTTACCAAACCAAAAAAAAAAAATCTAGATCTTTGAAAGAGATCTTCAGCAATATAGCATTCATAATGCCTAGCATTTGGTCAAAAACTGCTATGAATACATGGGACTCATTTTCATCAGGAAAAAAAAAATTCGGTCACTAGTAACAGAACCAAGTATAATGGAAGAAAATAACTTTTAGAAATAGTTTCAAATACTTAATAGAAAAGATGAACATAATGAGGAAAATAAAAAAAAATTTTAAAAGAACTAAATGCAGTTGATTTTTTTGCAGGGTGAGAGATAGTGGTTTAATTTCATTTTACTGAATATGGATTTGCAGTTTTGCCAGCACCATTTGTTCAACAGGCTATCTCTCATCCTGCACAGAACTCAACTCAAAATGGATCAAAGGCATAGAAATTAGACCAGAGAAACTGCACCTAACAGAAGACAAAGTAGGGCCAAATCTTCATCATGTTGGCTTAGGATCAGACTTCCTCAACAAGACTCCCAAAGCATAGGAAATCAAAGCAAGAATCAATAAATGGGATGGACTCAAACTAAAAAGGTTTTTCTCAGCAAAGGATACAATCAAGAATGTGAAAAGAGAGCCTACAAAGTGGGAGAAAATATTTTCCACACACACTTCAGATAGAGCACTTACCTCCCGAAGTTATAAAGAACTTACAAAACTTTACACCCAAAATACAAAGAACCCAATCAATAAATGGGCCAAGGAACTGGACAGACACTTTACAGAAGATGGCACACAGGCAATTAATAAATATATGAAAAAGTGTTTAGCATCTCTAGTAATTAGAGAAATGCAAATTAAAACAACTCTAAGATTTCATCTTACTCCAATTATAATGGCTATTATCAAGAACACAAACAATAATAGATGTTGATGTGGATGTGGGGAAAAAGGCACACTTTTACATTGCTGGTGGAGTTGCAAATTGGTGCAGCCACTCTGGAAAGTAGTATGGAGAATCCTCAGAAAATTTGGAATGGACGCACCTTTTGACCCAGTTATTCCACTCCTTGGTTTATACGCAGAGGACCTTAAATCAGCAAACTACAGTTACACAACCACATCAATGTTTACAGCAGCTCAGTCCGCAAAAGCTAAATTGTGGAAGCAACCTAGATGCACTTCAACAGATGAATGGATAAAGAAACTCTGGTATATATACACAATGGAATACTATTCAGCCATAAAGAAGAATAATATTATGGCATTGCAAATAAATGGATGGAATTAGAGAATATCATGCTAAGTGAAATAAGCCAAGCCCAAAAAACCAAAGGCCAAATGTATTCCCTGATAAGTGGAGAATGATATATAATGGGGGTGGGGGTGGGGTAGGGAATGAAAGAATAATGGGAGAACTTTAGAATATGTAGAAGGAAATGAGAGGGAGGGGGTTATGAAAAATGGTGGAATGGGACAGACATCATAACCCTATGTACAGGTATGATTACACGAATGGTATGAATCTACATTGTGTAACCATAGAAATGAAATGATGTACCCCATTTGTGTACAATGAATCAAAATGCAGTTTATAAAAAATTAAAAGCTAAATTAAAAAAAAGAACTAAATGAAATAGTAAAACTGAATAAATAACTGAAATAAAAAATATACTGGGTGGGAACAATATAAGAAATTTCAAAAAATTGATAAATTAGAAATATAGAAGAATACCTCAACCTCAGAAAAAGTATCTATAAAAACTTATAGTTGATACATTTAAAGATGAAACTATTAAGCTTGGGAAAAGAGAAATGTTGACCAAATGAGAGCCTTTGGGCACAGAACCAGCTCCAAGTCCCGCCAGCAGCGAGCTCTGGCCCGCAGGCAGCTTCAGGGACCAGGACAGGGCAGCCAGGGACTTCCCCAAGCAGCCTGGCTCCCTCGGCGGGAGGTGCCTTTCAAGGCTAGCTTCTCGGAGCAGACTGCCCAGTGAGAGCCTTTCTACACAGAGCCAGCCACAAGTCCCGGAGCCAGCGGAGAGCTCCGACCCACAGACAGCCTGGGGGACCAGGGCAAGGCAGCCAGAGACTTCTTAAGGCGACCCTGCCCTCTCTTGCCCCAGGCTCTTTCCACAGGGCCATCCAAGATGGCAGACTAGAGGGTGACTGCATCTCCAGTCACTCCAGAACCCAGGATTCAAGAAGAGGAGGCATTGAGAGACTTGGACTAAAATAGAGCCATGGGGTGAGTGTCCCCCACTGAGTGAAGCTCAGTGTGGGTGGCAGGCCTGGATAGGGGTGGCTTATCAGAGCAGGGCAGGGCAGCTAGAGTCTTCCCCAGGTAGCCCTACTCACTCCGGTGGTGGGCTCCTCCCACACGGCCAGCTTCTTGGAGCAGACCGCCCAGTGAGGGCCTTTCCGCACAGAGCCAGCTCCAAGTCCTAGAACCAGTAGCAAGCTAGGGGCAGCTTTCTTCAGAAGCACTGCATTCTCAAGTTCCTCCAAGACTTCAGGCTACTGAAGGCTGGGAGGTGATACACTGGAAATCTACAGGGACACTATAAGCCAATAGAGGAAATCTGCAATATCTCAGAGTCCCACTGACATCTGACCAATATGAGAAAACAAGGGAAGAAAATGTCCCAAACAAACCTAGATACTATATCAATAAAACCCAATGACAGCACAGCAGAAGAAATGTCAGAAAGGGAGTTCAGAATGTACATAATTAAAACAATCAGGAAAGCAAACAAGGAGATGAAAGAGCAAATGCAGGCATTAAATGATCACACCAATCAACAGTTAAAAGACCAAAACAGTTAAAAGAAATGAAGAGATCATTTCAATAAAGAGACACTGAAAAAAAAAAAAAAACAAAACAGAAATCCTTGAAATGAAGGAAACAATAAACCAAGTTAAAACTCCATGGAAAGCATAACCAATAGGATAGAACACCTGGAAGACAGAACCTCAGACATTGAAGACAAAATATTTAATCTTGAAAACAAAGTTAACCAACAGAGAAGATGGTAAGAAATCATGAACAGAATCTACAAGAATTATGGGATATCATGAAAAGGCCAAATTTAAGAATTATTGGGATTGAGGAAGTCTTAGAGAAACAAACCAAAGGAATGAACAATCTATTCAATGAAATAATATCAGAAAATTTCCCAAATCTGAAGAATGAAATGGAAAACCAAGTACAAGAGGCTTATAGGACTCCAAATATACAAAATTACAACAGACCCACACCAAGGCACATTATTATGAAAATACCGAAAATAAAAAATAAAGACAGAATTTTAAAGGCCACGAAAGAAAAGAATCAAATTACATTCACAGGGAAGCCAATAAGAATATCAGTAGACTTTTCAATCCAGACCCTAAAAGCTAGAAGGGCCTGGAACAACATTTACCAAGCCCTGAAAGAAAACGGATGCCAACCAAGAATCGTATACCCAGCAAAACTTACTTTCACATTTGACAACGAAATAAGATCCTTCCATGATAAACAAAAGCTAAAGGACTTTACAAAAAGAAAGCCAGCATTACAGAACATTCTTACAAAAATATTCCATGAGGAAGAGATGAAAAACAACGATGCAAATCAGCAACGGGAGGAACTAGCCTAAAGGAATAGCCAAATAAAGGAAAAACCAAATCATGTCAAAAAACAAAAATGAGCCAAATGATTGGGAATACAAATCATATCACAATAATAACCCTGAATGTTAATGGGCTGAACTCATCAATCAAAAGTCATAGACTGGCAGATTGGATTAAAAAGAAAAATCCAACAATTTGCTGCCTGCAAGAGACTCATCTCATAGAAAGTGATACCCATAGACTAAAGGTGAAAGGATGGGAAAAAACAAACCATGCACACGGACACAGCAAAAAAGCTGGAGTATCCATCCTCATTTCAAATAATGTGGACTTCAAGCCAAAACTAGTCAGACGGGATAAAGAAGGACATTACATACTGCTTAAGGGAAGCATAAATCAGCAAGACATAACAATCATAAATATCTATACCCCAAACATTGGCTCATCCATGTACGTCAAACAAATCATTCTCAATTCCAGAAATCAAATAGACCACAACACAATAATACTAGGCGATTTTAAAATACCTCTCTCACCGCTGGATAGATCATCCAAACAAAAATTGAATAAAGAAACCATAGATCTCAATAACACAATCAACAATTTAGAATTAACCAACA
Source organism: Sciurus vulgaris (assembly GCF_902686455.1). Taxonomy (NCBI): domain Eukaryota; kingdom Metazoa; phylum Chordata; class Mammalia; order Rodentia; family Sciuridae; genus Sciurus; species Sciurus vulgaris. The sequence continues at coordinate 83,770,383 of NC_136473.1, read as the reverse complement.
TATATAGAATATACCATCCAACAAATAATGAATACACTTTCTTCTCAGCAGCACATGGATCCTCTCTAAAATAGACCATGTCTTATGCCACAGATCCACTGTTAAAAAATACAAGAAGACAGAGATACTACCTTGTAATCTATCAGATCATAATGGATTTAAATTAGAAATAAATGACATAATAAAAAACAGAAACTTCTCCAATACCTGGAGATTAAATAATATGCTATTATATGATGAATGGATAACAGAAGACATCAGGAGGGAAATAAAAAAAAATTCTTAGAAGTAAACGAGAACAAAGACATATCATATCAAAATCTCTGGGACACTATGAAAGCAGTACTTAGAGGAAGATTTATTTCATGGGGCGCATTCAACAAAAGAAGTAGAAATCAACAAATAAACGACTTAACACTACATACAGCTCAAAGCCCTAGAGAAAGAAGAGCAGACTAACACCAAAAGTAGTAGAAGACAGGAAATAGTTAAAATCAGAGCCGAAATCAATGAAATTGAAACAAAAGAAACAATCAGAAAAATTAACAAAGTAAATAGTTGGTTCTTTGAAAAAATAAACAAAATTGATAAACCCTTAGCCACACTAACAAAGAGAAAGAGGGAGAAAACTCAAATTACTAAAATTCGGAATGAACAAGGAAATATCACAACAGACACGAGTGAAGTACAAAACATAATTAGAAGCTATTTTGAAAATCTATACTCCAACAAAACAGAAAACCTCGAAGACATCAACAAATTTCTAGAGACATATGAATTACCTAAACTGAACGAGGAGGACATACACAACTTAAATAAATCAATTTCAAGCAATGAAATAGAAGAGGTCATCAAAAGCCTACCAACAAAGAAAAGTCCAGGACCAGATGGGTTCTCAGCTGAGTTCTACAAAACCTTTAAAGAAGAGCTCATTCCAATACTTCTCAAAGAATTCCATAAAATAGAAGAGGAGGGAACCCTCCCAAACTCATTCTATGAAGCCAATATCACCCTGATACCTAAACCAGACAGAGACACATTGAGGAAAGAAAGTTTCAGACCAATATCCTTAATGAACATCGATGAAAAATTCTCAACAAAATTTTAGCAAATCGCATACAAAAATATATTAAAAAGATAGTGCACCATGATCCAGTGGGTTTTATCCCATTGATGCAAGGTTGGTTCAACATCTGGAAATCAATAAATGTCATTCACCATATCAAAAGACTAAAAGTTAAGAATCACATGATTATTTCAATAGATGCAGAAAAAGCATTCGATAAAATACAGCATCCCTTCATGCTTAAAACACTAGAAAAAATTGGGGTAGTGGGAACATTCCTTAACATTGTAAAGGCCATCTACGCTAAGCCCATGGCCAATATCATTCTAAATGGTGAAAAACTGAAAGCATTCCCCCTAAAAACTGAAACAAGGCAGGGATGCCCTCTTTCACTACTTCTATTCAACATCGTCTTGAAACTCTAGCCAGAGCAATTAAACAAACCGAAGAAATTAAAGGGATACGAATAGGAAAAGAGGAACTCAAACTATCCCTGTTGGCTGATGACATGATTATATATTTAGAGGAAACTGGAAATTCCACCAGAAAACTTTTAGAACTCGTAAGTGAATTCAGTAAAGTAGCAGGTTACAAGATCAATGCTCATAAATCCAATGCATTTTTATACATGAGTGATGAATCTTCAGAAAGAGAAATTAAGAAAACTACCCCATTCACAATAGCATCAAAAAAAATAAAATACTTGGGAATCAATCTCACAAAAGAGGTGAAAGACCTCTACAATGAGAACTACAGAACACTAAAGAAAGAAATTAAAGAAAAACTTAGAAGATGGAAAGATCTCCCATATTCTTGGATAGGCAGAATTAATATTGTCAAAATGGCCATACTACCAAAAGTGCTATACTATACAGATTCAATGCAATTCCAATTAAAATCCCAATGATGTACCTTACAGAAATAGAGCAAGCAATTATGAAATCCATCTGGAAGAATAAAAAACCCAGAATAGCTAAAGCAATCCTCAGTAGAAAGAGTGAAGCAGGGGGTATCGCAATACCAGATCTTCCACTCTATTACAAAGCAATAGTAACAAAAACGGCATGGTATTAGTACCAAAATAGACAGGTAGATCAATGGTACAGAATAGAGGACATGGACACAATCCCAAATAAATGCAATGTTCTCATACTAGACAAAGGGGCCAAAATATGCAATGGAGAAAAGATAGCCTCTTCAACAAATGGTGCTGGGAAAACTGGAAAATCATATGCAACCGAATGAAATTAAACCCCTATCTCTCACCCTGCACAAAACTCAACTCAAAATGGATCAAGAACCTCAGAATCAGACCAGAGACCCTGCATCTTATAGAAGAAAAAGTAGGTCCAAATCTTCAACTTGTTGGCTTAGGATCAGACTTCCTTAACAGGACTCCCATAGCACAAGAAATAAAAGCAAGAATCAACAACTGGGATAGATTCAAACTAAAAAGCTTTCTCTCAACAAAGGAAACTACCAGCCATGTGAACAGAGAGCCTACAGAGTGGGAGAATATCTTTGCCACTCATACTGCAGATAGAGCACTAATTTCCAGAATATATAAAGAACTCAAAAAACTATACACCAAGAATACAAATAATCCAATCAACAAATGGGCTAAGGAAATGAACAGACACTTCACAGAAGATCTACAAGCAATCAACAGATATATGAAAAAATGTTCAACATCTCTAGTAATAAGAGAAATGCAAATCAAACTACCCTAAGATCCCATCTCACCCCAATTAGAATGGTGATTATCAAGAACACAAGCAACAATAGGTGTTGGTGAGGATGTGGGGAAAAAGGTACACTCATACATTGCTGGTGGCGTTGCAAATTAGTGCAGCCACTCTGGAAAGCAGTATGGAGATTCCTCAGAAAGCTTGGAATGGAACCACCATTTGACCCAGTTATCCCACTCCTTGGCCTATACCCAAAGGACTTAAAATCAGCATACTACAGAGATACAGCCACATCAATGTTCACTGCTGCTCAATTCACTATAGCCAGATTGTGGAACCAACCTAGATGCCCTTCAGTTGATGAGTGGATAAAGAAACTGTGGCATATATATACAATGGAATACTACTCTGCCATGAAGAATGATAAAATTTATGGCATTTGCAGGCAAATGGATGAAATTGGAGAATATCGTGCTAAGTGAGATACGTCAATCTCAAAAAACTAAAGGAAGAATGATCTCGCTGATAAGCGGATGAGGACATATAATGGGGGGTGGGAGGGATTAGTGTTAGGGTTAGGGTTAGGTTTAGGGTTAGGGATAAGGAGGGTGGTAAGAATGGAGGAAGAAAGGACTGTATAGAGGGAAAAGTGGAATGGGAGGGGTGGGGAGAGGCAAAAAAATAACAGAATGAATCAAACAAAATTGCCCTATGTAAATTTATGATTACACAAATGGTATGCCTTGACTCCATGTACAAATAGAGAAACAACCTGTATCCCATTTGTTTACAATAAAAAAAAGAAAAAAAATAGGAATAAAAATCAAGTCTGAAAGACTTGATTAAAACGATGTTGAAGTAAAGTATAACCTAAGTTTTTAACACATGGAATTTTCCAGCTTCTCTTATTAAGTTTCTCAGGGTTGTATTTAGCAACCTAGAATTTATACTTACAATTTGTGTGTTAAAAACAAAATAAAAACACAGTGAATTTGAGTCTACTACTCCACATTAGAAGTCCTGAGAGTGCACCTTATTGATCTGCTTGACTGCCTGCTTTCCCCTACTTAGGGCTGCCATCCTGAGGACTATAATTGAGATGTGGGTCCTGTGTGTGTTCCAGGAGTCAAATAGAATTTAAACTAGAGACCTTCCAGACAGCCAATTAGTAGTTAGTCTACACATGCTTATGAACTGGGAGATGTGAAAAGAGACTGCATGCTGTCAAGAAAAAAAAAAAAGAGAGAGAGAGAAATGTTCTCCTTCAAAATTGTTTTTCAAATTGCGCAAGATGCCCTAAAATAGTTAAATCAGAAAAAAGAAAAAAAAGAAAAAACTCTTCAGATTGGTAAGAAGTAAAACTCTGATCAGTTGCATACAACATGATCATATATGTAGAAAAAAACAAATCTGCATAACAGCAATTATAACTAGTAAGTGAATTTAGCAAGGTCACAGGATATAAAGTCAACAAATGAAAGTCAATTTTTTATGTTCTATCAAAAAATAAATAGAAAATGAAATTATTATCACAAAATTCCATGCATAATAGAATATGAAATATAAAATTCTTAAGGATATATTAACAAAGAAGTGTAAGAATCTTGTACTGAAAACCATAAAACTTGGCTGAGAGATATTAAAGAAATCCTAAAGAAATGGTAAGCTGTATCATGGTTGAGCATTGGAAAGTTATGTTATTAACATATAGCTTCTCTAAATTAATTCCTAGAGTCAATCATTTTCATTTTGTAGATTAATTAAAATTTTGATTCCACAATTTATATGAAATTGCTAGAGATCTTGAATATCTAAGTCAATTTTCAAGGAGAAAAGAAACTTTTTGGAGAAGTTGGTGCTACATTTTTAGATTTAGTATAAAGTTACAGCAATTAAGACAGTGTGATATTGGAAGAAGGATAATGCAAAGATCACATAGAATCAAGTTAACATATATACTAATCTTCAAAGAAGTTACCAAGATAATTCAAAGGTGGTAAGAATGGTCTTTCCAGAAACTAATGCTGAAAAACTGGGGGAAAAAATAAACTTTGTCCCTTACCTCATATTATACATAAAAATTAATTAAAAATGGATCACAGACCTAACTGAAAAACTCAAAAAATTCCTAAAAATGAAACAGAAGAGAAAATCTTAATAGCTCTGAGTCAAGGACAAATTTCTTCTGCATCAAATTATTACAATAAAAAATTAAAAACAGGACTTCATCAAAATGAAAACCTTCAGTGCAATTAAAATGTTTTAGAAAGACATAATGAAGACAGAGAAGCAAACCACAAAGAAATATATGCAATACATATAGCTCAATAAAGACTTATACTGAGAATATATAAAAAACTAAAACTCAAGAATAAGTAGACAACCAAACTAATAAAAAATTGTCCGATGAGATACTATCATACATCTATGAGAACAGCTAAAATCAAAAAGAATAAAAATACCAAGTTTTGGCAATTACACAGAGGAACTGGAATATAATTACATTGATTACTTTGATGGTAAGAGTATAAAATGTCACAGCTATTTTGGGGTAATGTTAGGCAGTTTATAAACTTAAACATCTGCCCTGTGTGACCCAGCCTTTCCATTTCCAAGATAAATGAAAATATATTTTTACAAAAGAACTTCTAAAAGAATACCCATAATAGATTTACTCATAATAGTCAAAACCTGGAAACAATCTAACTATCCATCAAAAGGAGAATGAATAGACTGTGAAGGTCAACCGTGCACTACTTGGTAATAAAAAATAGTGAATGCTGAGATTGTGCAAACTTATGAATCTCAAAAATGCGTTTTGAAGAAGCTAGAGTACATACTCTATGATTCTTCTTATGTGATATTCCAAAACAGGCAAAAGTACATACTGACAGAAGGCAGTGGGTGGTTGTCCCGGCCAGGGACTGGGGAAAGATGACCACAAAGGGACATTAGGCCACACCTGGGGAGACGTTTGATAGAAATGTTATATATTTTAACTAGTTTGGTGCTTACATGAGCATGTTTATTTGTCAACACTCATCAAGGTTACACATAAAATTGGTTGGAATATTACTCAGCCATTAAGAATGACAAAATTATGGCATTTGCAGGCAAATGGATGAAATTGGAGAATATCATGCTAAGTGAGATAAGCCAATCTCAAAAAGCCAAAGGACGAATGATATCGCTAATAAGTGGAGGATGACACATAATGGGGGGGAGGGAAGGGTTAATGTTAGGGTTAGAGTTAGGGTTAGGGAGGGGGGCAAGTATGGAGGAAGAAAGTACTGTATAGAGGGTAAAGACGGGTGGGAGGGGTGGGGGGAAGGGAAAAATAACAGAATGAATCAAACAACATTACTGTATGTAAATTTATGATTACACAAATGGTATGCCTTTACGCCATGTACAAACAGAGAAACAACATGTATCCCATTTGTTTACAATAAAAAAAAAAATTGGTTGATAAAATCAAATGTGAATTTACACTCCAACAGCCAGGCATAGATAACTAACAGCATAACTGGTGAGTAAAGGGAAAGCCAAGTCATAGGAATCACCTAGATTGTTGATAAACTATTAATGGGTTAAACATTAAAGTCAAGGCTTAATGGGAATCTCTATAGCTTGTGTGTTAGTCAAGGTTGTCCAGAGACCCAGAACCAGTAGAATGTTCGTAAAATTACGATGGGGTTTATTAGATTGGGTCGCACAGTGAGAGGCTGAAGCATACCATCATGGCGTCTGCAGCTGGAGAGCAAGGGAAACCAGCAGGGGCTCAGTCCTGCAGGAAGCTTCAGAACCAGAGGAACCAATGATGTGCTGAAGATCTGGCAGCTCCCTGGAGAGTCTCTGTGCGAACCCACGTTCAAAGGTTGAAGATTTTAGAGTCCAACTTCCACCAGCAATGGTAACAGCAAAGTACCTTGCTGCTCAAGAACCGAGCTTGCTCACTGAGCGAGCACCTCCCTTCTTCCGGTTGAGTTCCTCAGGACTCCATTCTAGGTAACTGGAACTGCCTACAGTCATTCAGCTCAGGTTGCAACATTCTCTGAAAAGTCCCCACAGATGCACCCAGAAGCATGCTTTACTAGTTTTCTACATAGTTCAACCAAGCTGACAACCAAAATAAGCATCATAATTTGCAGAGTAGTAAACTTTTCATACCACTAGAGAAAAAAAAGTTGTGCTTAAATCATATACAGAAAAAGGTAGGAGGGGTGGAAAAGAATAGAAAAGCATAGAAAACATGTTTTAGTACAATATATCAGCAATTAAAATATTTAAAACACTGTTTAAAAGATTCCTCCATCTGATGTTAACAAGACAGACAAATAGTAAGAGAAGGTAGAAATAAAGAAACTTGTTTATTTCCAGTAAATGGAAATAAAAATATTCACATAGCACTATGTTATATAAAATAAAATTAAGGCAGACAGCTAAAACTTATCATAAAAAGGATATGTAATAAATAGTATCATTTATCACAATATGAATCTTTGTTTTCCCCTTGTCCTATTTGCCTATTGTTGATAATAATAGTTCTACTGAAGTGAAAAGAAAGAAGCGTAAGTATAGGAAAAGTAAAGCATAAATTGCAAAGAATAAAGGAGGCTATTATAATTATAATATTTATATATGATATAATATAATACAATATTATATTTCACTGTATGTTTTCCTGAATCTTTGTCATCCAACCCTAAGATTCCATTTTGGGGATACCCACATTCCAGTTCAAATGTCTGTATTTCAGGACCAGCCTGCCTCCCTTTTTCAGGGGTACAGTTGAAATACAGGCATGCCCCTTTCACTCTCAACGGATCTCTTGTGGCACCTCACCCTGTGGCATGTTCATAAAACTATAAAATTGTTTCACAGTTTTCTCCAGGAACAGTAACTCATTAGCTAAGTTTTTACCATACCTGTATTAACATATGTTCTTGCTATTGTAATAGAAGCACTCCCCCAAATCTCATTTTCTAAAATAGCTCACGTTCAAAATAATAGTATTTAAGGGGGAAAAAAGCTGAGGAAAAGCACTCAAAACCTCTGAAACTTTTTATTCAGTGCTTTAGCATAATAGCAATCCTCAAAATATTCAAGCACAGTTAAAAAGGAAAACACGCTACATGCACTAGGCTATGGGTTCAATCCCTAACAGGAAAGGAAGGAAAGAAGGAATCATGCAAAATCCCTTTAAAATAACATTAAATGTGGTCCTAGAGGGAGGACAGAAGGGAAGGAACAGACAAGCAAAGCTGCAGTGATAAGGGCAAAATGCACATCTGGCCTAGCGGAGTCAGAGGACAGGCACTGAGCTGCAAGGTGCTCTTGGGTTTCAGTTACTGTTCCCCAGTAGGATGCAAGCTTTTACCTGATGGGGGAAAATAACAAATGGCCCATGGGCCTTCTATGTCATAATGACATTATTCTCTCTGAATCATACTAACCAATTTGCATTACAGAAACACTTGCAACTTTATTGTTATGGCGAAAAGTCTACAGCATTATTTAAAACACACACACACACACACAAACAGTGAACTTTCCAAAGCAATAGTAAGGCAAAAGGGACAGGACAACCAATCCCCATAGGACAAGATGCAGAAACAATTAAATAACAAAAACAGAAATGCTTCTTGCTTGTCAATAAGTTATGGACCACTCAAATGAGGATAGCTCCCAATATCTCATAAGTGCTTACAGGGGGAACATTAATCCACATAAAAATTAGTATATGATAAGAATGTATCCTGTTTTTACAAAGCTAAATTAACAATATTTGAATAATGATGTTGGTATGTAGAGTAGCCAAACACAATGTATCTAGGATGTTGTCACCTTTAAAAATATCCTCATTTTAATAAATGACATGGTAATCCTATTTATGAGATTATTTTTACTTTCATTAGAACATTATAGTCTATTATTTTTCTTTAAGATAGCTAAGTATAAGCAATATGCATCTGTAAATTATTTTTAATATAATTCCCTAGTAGAGAACCTGTAAATGTAGTTAGCATGCAAAGTACCTTACTCAAGAATCTACGATAAACATTGCTTAGTTTCCACTTGGCATAGGAATCCACACTCCAGGCACAGTCAGGACAATTGCTTTACTTTGTTTTTCACTTTTTAACTTTATTTACTTATTTTGCAGTGCTTGTTTGCTCACCCATGCTAGGCAAGCTCTTAGAGCAATTGTTTAAATGTGAGTGGCTGAACCACAGGTCGTGTTAACTACACAAAGGGTGTTAGAAATAATTGGTAAACTGAGTAATGTCCAAAATATGTGATTATCTAGGAATATTGTACAGGGACCAATGGCTTTTGATAAGAATTTGGGAAGCTCAATAACCTAGTATTTTTAGAGAACACTGGTCCTGGTTCTTTGCACAGAAGGAAAGGTACAGTTGCATGATTTAACTAGAAAACATTCTATGGTCCTGTCAACAGTATTGTATTGCTTCTACCTTGGAGTGACCTTTTATACCAAGCGCTTACTAGAATACCTGAAAAGGCAGAAAAGGGCTTTGCACATAGCATTTTTTTGTGCCTGCTTGCTAATAAATGTTTCCTTACATAGCAAATTCATTCATTGACTTCTGGCTTATTATAATACCATACCAAGTAGTGAGGATGAAGGCAAGGAGGCACACAATCTCTACATTTCTAATTATCACAGGCTACCAACATTTATCAAAAGAATCTCAAGACAATGAAAGGTAAATTTGCCTCTGAGTTTTCAACTCAAGATTATATTTTTTTAAAGAAAGGAATGTGAAGGCAGATGACAGGTTTTTGGTTTTGCTTTTTGGTTTTGTGTTTCGGTTTGCTCTTGTTTTGCTTTGGCAAATAAAAAGTAGTCAAAATTCTATGCTTCATTTTTAGTTTGTTCATATTATTTGTTATTTATTCATGGATTTCATCCTTTTAGACCAACAGAATAGAAACCACTGATTCAAAATGTCCATAAAACTTAAGAAGATGGGAACTGTTTTAGTCTGGTTGGGCTGCTAACAAAATACCACAAACTAGGTAGGATATAACAACAAAATTTTCTTTCTCACAGAAAGAAATTTATTTCTTCTTTGGAGTCTGGAAAGTTCAAGATTGAGGAGCAGTGTCTTATGGGGGCTCGCTTCCTGGTTCACACTCCTGTCTGCTCCCTCTGACCTCACACAGCAGAAAGGGTCAGGGATCGCTCTGGAGTCTCTTGTATAAAAGAACAATTCCCATTTGTGAAAGGTCCTAATCACCTCCCAATGTCCTACTTCCTAACATCATCACATTAGAAATTAGGTTTCATTGTATGAATTTTAGGAAGTTAGAAAAGAATATAATGGGAACACAGTAAAAAAAAAAACAATAAGATTTAGTGAATTAAAAAGTTTATATGTTAAGAATAAAATATTAATCTTAAATTTCAGACCATAAGATTGTGTCATTAGATAAAATGGTGAAGGGAGAAAGAGAAAATGACTAAGCAAATGTCTTAGTTCTTTTCTGATGCTATAACAAAATACCTGAGACTGGGTAATTTATAAAACAATAGAAATATTTTTCACCACAATTTTGAAGGCTTGGAAATCCAAAATCAAGTCACTAGCAGATATGCTGTCTATGAAGGCTGCTTTCTGCTTCCCAAATTGTCCCTGCTTGCTACATACATCCTCATGTGGCAGAAGATAAAAGGGCAAAGTGGGTGAATTCTCTCCCTCAATCCCATTCAGAAAGACATAAATTCCATTCACGAGAGCAGAGCCCTTACAACATAATCACCTTCTAAGGACTCACTCCTTAATACTATCATATTGGATCTTAGGCTTCAATATGAATTTTGGAGAAATTAAAACATTCAAATCATAGTAGAAAGGGACAAAAAATTATTGATTAAATTTCAGTATATTGAGCTTAAGGCAATGGCAAATTTTTCAATTGAAAAGTATAAAATTAGAGCAAAAGGGAGTGTCAAGGCTGCATTGTATTAAGCAACTATTTCTGAGCCATTCCCAAGTCTCAAGTAAAGGCAGCTAGAAAACTAGCTTTACAGTGATGAAAAGACAGATGTAGTACCTACCTTTACAAAGTTTGAAATTTTAAGATAATAGTCTTGGATATGCATTTGCTACTCATATTTCAAAACGTGCCCAATGTAACAGAAACATCACAGTAAAAATTGAAATAGAGAATTGTTTTCATGATACTGGGTATTGAACCCAGTGTATTCCTACCTCTACACTATATCCACAGTCCTTTGTAAGACTTTTATTTTGAGAAAGGGTCTCACTAAATTGCAAATCCTGGACTCCAACTGTGATCCTCCTGCCTCAGCCTCCAGAGTTACTGGGATTACAGGCATGCACCACCAGGCCCAGAATAAAGTGCCCTTCAAGAAAATATTCTCATGAGAATGATGGGGATAGAAGCAAAATTATGGAAGTTATGGAAGTTATGGGGTTATGGAAGGAATAAAGAAGGGTGCTACATAGATGACACCATTACATATTCAAAAATAAGAAGGGTTGCCCAGCGTATGAGGTACACGCCTATAATCCCAGCATTTTGGGAGGCTGAAGCAGGAGGATTGCAAGTTCAAGGCCAGCTTCAGCAACTTAGCAAGGTCCTAAGCAATGTAGTGAGTCCCTGTCTCAAAATAAAAAATTTAAAAAAGGGTTGAGAATGCAGCTCAGTGGTTAAGTGCCTGGGGTTCAATTCCCAGTACAAAAAAAAAAAAGAAATAAAAAGGATTAACATGAAGGAAATGTTGATCAATTGTTCTCTTAAGTTCCTGAATTCATGAATTCAGAACCAAATTTTTAACTACATCTTGTAATGCTGGAAATGGTCATGAGAAAGAAATAGCTTAATGATAGTATTCTCAAAAGACCATAATAAAAGTTGTGAAATGTAGAAATCCTTGCTTCTGAATTTGCTATTTAAAAAACAGAAAAATTGTCCTAAAACATACTAAAAATTTTCTTTTCAGACTCTGGATCTGACACCTCTCAAGGAGTCTTCCAAGCTAGTTGCCTGGATATAGAAAAGGATGATGCTGTTTTGAGTCCAGATGACAGAAGATAATGGCTCATTCAGAGAAGAGGGGAGCGGGAGACACAGAGGATCCGAGCTCATTGAAGTCAGAAAGCTGACCTGAGGGGCAAATGATCTTTTCCTATTGATTCCTGATGATCAAAATTTTTCTTTGATCATTTCCAAGTTCTCACAAATCTTTGCAAATTCTTTTTCAATAATTTTTCTGGAAACCAACAACCTATCCCTCATTTGTCATTTTTGTCAACTCACCTATTCTGTTTTTGAAAGATGTATTAAACTGATTCTTTTTCTTCTGGAAACTCCTATTTCCCACATTTTTTCAGATGCAGACAGTGGTTTTACAATTCCGTCTCCAGGTTCTTTTAGGATCCTGATGTATAATCTGTGTGGGCCTAGACTCTCGAATTCATCAGAAGCAACTAGGTCTCTTGTAATCTTCTCATCCATCCTGAGCTTTAATTCTCTCTTAATGATTACCTCTTTAAAAGGATTGCAAGTTCAGACTAATTCAGTTTGGCCTTTGCCCCTTGTCATTTAGTTCAAATTAGTGACATTACAGTATTTCATTTTGGACTCTATTTTTATTTGACCCCACAGATGATCAGATAGGATTTTGAATGGTCTTGTTATGGGAGAGTTTACTGTAAGAGACATTCTTTGTAAATTGCAACTCTGTATCACTTAATCATTATTTTAGCTAAAAGACCCACAGTGGATGTGTTCTCATAGTCATTGGTAATCCAATAAATGAGCCAACCTATGGCCCTTGCTGGGTGGGAAGAATCCACTCTGATAGTATCATCCTTGTTTCCCATAATTAAAAGAATAAAGGCACCTTATAAAAAAAAAACACAAGATGTCTTTGAAATGCCTAACTTCTAATGTTTCTAGAAATTCAACCCAGTGAGTTGCTTTTCTCCAAATTAAAGAAAAATTCAACTGCTCTCAGACTGCAGTTCTGGTGTTTTAAGTTTCAGCCTGAAGTAGATAATTTTATGGCAAACATGAATCTCTGACAGTAAGAGTATAAAAGAAACTGTCGGCACAGTTTCCTTGCGGTACCTCTCCTACTGGTGGTAGAATTTTTTGCAAGAGTTGGAGACGGTGGCTCCCAATTTCTTAGTATTAGAGAAAAGAGGCCTAAAATTCAAGCAAGAGAAACAAAGTTCCTTTGTCAGGTAACACAGTTTTTCAATTTATTTGCTAGCAAATTTGTTAGCATCCTTAAAATCACTTTTCAACATCTAAGGACCCATCACTAATCAGCTTTGGGGTTCAAAAAAAGACTATTGGGAGAATTATGACATTTGAGAGTATGAGATTTAAAAATCCTCACTAAAGAAATCCATCTTGGCTTCATTTAGAAATGGAATAAAGTAAGAAATAAACTGAATATCTCAATGTATCTTAATCCCAAAATTGCAAGTTTTCCCCCACTCCTTCTCTATTGATGAGAAAGTAGCTAAATTAGTCTAGAGAGCAGCAAATTAAAACTAAAATTACCAGAACAGTCACAGAATTGATTTGAACAATTTTTTTTCATTTGACCAATTGTTTTGGTATTAAAGAAAAGGACATACATAGGATTTGGAAATTTCACTCTTTCTGAACAAGAGTATTGAACTTCAGAATACACAAACTTTTTTTTTTTTTTTTTTGCGGTGCTGGGGATTGAATCCAGGGCCTCGTGCTTGCAAGGCAAGCACTTCACCAACTGAGCTATATCCCCAGCCTCAGAACATACACACTTTTAAATTTAAAAAAATAGAAATCAGAGGTTTGCATATGGTAGTTTTGTTACAACTTACAGAAAGTAGGATTATTCATGCAGAATACATCATAATTTATAAAATATGCATCTTTATTCATGAAGAAACATACCATTATATACTTCTTTTTACAATTACATTAAATGTCATTTTAAATGTCATGCATTACATTGGTTTTCCATGTTGACGGTAACAAGTTACTGAAAAATTAGTGGCTTAAAAAACATTCATTTATTATCTTATAGTTCTGAAGTTCTGAAGTCCCCAATGGGTCTTCTTATAGTAAAAGCAAGGTATGAACAGGGCTGTATTCCATTCTAGTGGCATAGGGGAAAATTCCATATAAGAAGCCACTAATATTCCTTTGCTTATAGTTCTTTCCTCCATCTTCAAAACCAGCAATCCAATCAAGTTCTTCTCAGGTACTATCACTCTGATCTCTTCTGCCTCCTTCTTTCACATTTAAGAAACTGTGATTACAATGAACCTGGGTAATCTACTGTTTTAAATTCATCTGATTAGCAGTCTTAATTCCATAGGCTGCCTTCATCTCTTTGCCACATAACATAACACATTCAGAGTTTCCAAGAAGTAGAACAGAGCCATCTTTGGAGGACCATTATTCTTCCTACTATATGTATAGTTTTTAATTGCATAAACTCAGGTCAGGGGGAAACATATTTGTTAGAATTTCAGTGACCAAAACTGCCTTTCGTCATACAATTTTTTGCTTTCATTAGAAATTTCTGATAAAGAAGAATTTTCAAAATCTTCACATGGAGGATCCTTTGGAAAATTTCCACAGGTAGAACTAAAACTGACTCAGTAAATGCTGTTGTAAAACTACTGTTTGTGTTATTGGCATCAGGAATTTAGTCATGAATCTAAAAGAGGACATGTCTACATTGAGGAATATTCTCTACTGCGTATGTTTCCTGCTTCCATTTATGCTAACCAGGACAGGATTCCACCCATTTCCTTCCCAGATATTAATTTCAACAGACTGGGATCATATCCTTGATAAAGACTTTTTCTTTAAGGCAAAATTAAAACTTAAAAATGGGTAGATGGAGAACATCACTGAAGCACTGCTAATAGGACTGCAGAGTCCTATGTTTTAAAAGATAGGTCCCACGGTGGTACTCACTGAAAAGCAGTGGAAACTACCAGGTGGGGGCTAAGAGCATGTTCTTAGGTCACTGGCAGCTTGTTTGTGAGGGAGACTTCAGAACCCTGATCTCTTCCTGGTTTTCTTTTTCTTCTTGTCTTAAGAGGTGAGTAGTTTTGCTCAACCCTTTGCTTCCTCCATATTGTTGCATACTCACCAAAGGCCCAAATCATGGGACCACTTGACCTTGGACTGGATCCTCCAAACCCATAAGTGAACATAAGCTTTTTTTCTTTTTTTGTTAATTGTCTCAGGTATTTTGTTGTAGTGATGGAAAGCTGACTAAGAGAGAAAACTGGTACCAAGAAGTAGGGCCATTGCTGTAACTATACCTAATGATGTCGAGGAGACTTTGGAATTGGCTCATGGGAGGGGTTTGGAAGAGTTTGGAGGAGTGTGTTCAAGAAGGCTAAAATGCTGTAAGTTGAACTTAATGTGCAATTCTGGTGAGGGTTCAGAAGAACCAAATGCTAAAAGAAATGTGAACAGTGAAGGCAATGCT
This sequence comes from Sciurus vulgaris, assembly GCF_902686455.1. Lineage (NCBI taxonomy): Eukaryota > Metazoa > Chordata > Mammalia > Rodentia > Sciuridae > Sciurus > Sciurus vulgaris. Next base: position 83,755,127 of record NC_136473.1, on the reverse strand, counting down.
GCTTAGATTTCAGATAGGAAGAACTCTTATTAGTAATCGGGCTTAGAGGCCATCCTTGTTACCCTATGACAAAGCATTTGTATGATTTTTTTCTATGCCCTGATACTCTGTGGGAGGTTGAGGTTAAAGGTGATGGACTAGTTTATCTGGTGGAGATTTCAAAACACTTAAGCATTCAGACTATTTTATGGCTATTACTGACTGCTTTTAGCCAAATTTACAATGAAAATTGGGATTAAAATGGAGGAGAGGGAAAAGATTTAAAAATTTGGCAGGGTGGCCAGAAAAGCAGCATGTGTAACTGTTCAGCAGGGAGGGTGAAGTGATACTGCTGTTAAAAAGAAGCCAAGTGTTTTACATGAAGATAATATAAGAGTTGCCTAGAGGACCTCAGAAAACAGCAAGGCACACCCATCAGAGACAAAGTAATGTAGAAATGAAAATTGTCTTGAAGATTTTCCAGAACAGATCACTTCAGAAAAGTGCTCTCCAGTGCCCTTTAGGCCTAGAACTATCTTGACATTCATGTCTTATGTTTAACTGGCAAAGCATCAACTGCAACTATGATTCAGAAGGCACAGGTACAGCCCTTGCAGGCAACAGAAATCCGTGTCCTCCAAAGGGTGCTCGTTTTGCAGATAGGCAGAGTGTGACAGTGATGAGGTCACAGTGGCTTCTGCTGAGATTTCAAATCAAAGCTTGGGAGGCCACTAAGCATGCTGCAGGCTTGTGGTCTCTGCAAGCAGCCCCAACAGGGCAATGTGTAACCGAGTGCAAGTGAAACCGAGACTGCAGTGAGATTCAAGAAGTCCCAGCAATCTGTAACAGGTCTCAGGAAAAGCTGCAGGCAGTGAGCAGATCCACCCAAAAGAGAGAGGTCATGTGGACTGCAACCAGCAAGGCCATAGGGCAGTGCTGCCCAGCCCTACATCTCACCACGGTGTCCCAGATGCCAGACATAGAGAATCACAGCTTAACGTTTGCCCTGCTGGATTTTGGTCTTGCTTTGTGCCAATCTCTCCTCACTATTTTCCAATTTCCCCCTCTTGGAATAATAATGTTGACTCTGTGCCTATCCTACCATTGCATCTTGAAAGTATATCATTTTACCTTTTTAAAATATATATATGGAGGATCACAGCTGAGCTTACTTTAGTCTCAGAGGAGACCCAGGACTTGGACTTTTGAGCAATGTTGGAAGACTTAAGATTTTAAGGACACTTGGAGATGGAATGAATGCATTTCACACTGTGGGATGGAAACAAGTCTTTGGGGGCCAGAGGTAGAATGCTGAATGGTGGATCCATGTGTTTAATACCTCATCCCCTGGGAGGCACGAGGTGAGATGGCGGGACCTTCAGGAGATCAACCCTTATGGTAGGTACTTAAGTCATTGGGGAGCATGACCCTGAAGGCAATTGTGGAACCCCAGTCTCTTCCTGGCCTTCCTTCTTCTTCCTAAGCTAATGAGGTGAACAGTTTTGTTCTGCCACATGCTCTCCCACACTGTGATGTTCTTCCTCCCCAGAGGCCCAAAGCATGAGGCCTTCAGTTTTAAACTGAAACCTCCAAAATCATGAACCAAAGCAAGGCCTTTTCTTTTTGTAAGTTGATTGCCTCGAGTGTTTTGTTATAATAATGGAAAGCTGATTAATACAGGCAGCCTAATATCCTACTGTCTCCTGTTTCTTATTTTATTCCTTTCCTTATTACTCAATTATTTTCTTCAGAGAACTATGTAGACACAGATAACCATCATCAATTTGTTTGAAGACAAGGAATGTGGATGAGGCTCTCCATTGATTTGTCGTATTTGAAATTAGTGCTGTAATTAGGTATTACTTGCCCTCAAAAGTTGATGCCATCCCATAGAGATTGATAAAGTCAGGTAAGGACTTTGCAGTGGTTCATTGCTTAATAGTTGTGCTAATGCTCAGACTAGTGCTACATTCAAGGAAGATGTGTGTGCCAGCAGGAAATGCAGAACTCAGAATTGCATTTCCTCAAGTGTGAGTCTCACAAATTAATCTTAATAGCTGTCCCATGTAAAAAGAGTCCTATGGTGGAAAAGGCCACATAGCATATCACTCTCATGGCAATTTATCTCTAGCCGGCTTGTCAAACTATCTTGTTCTGGTAAGCAACAAGCACATTCTTCCTATTTCTCAAGCAAAAATCCATACAATTTTCTAAAATTCTCATTTTCCTCATTCCAATGTCAAATACTGCCAATCTATTCTCAAAATATATTAAAAATTTGAGTAATTCTTTGACTTCTTTGATTTGAATCTTGCCATTACCATGGTGCAAGGTAATTCATCATTCAGTAGAATTATTTCATAACCTCCTAACTGGTCTCCTTGTTTTATCTTGTGATTTTTTAAAACTTAAGGCACATAATTCCAGTTTTTCATTCAGAACCTTCCAGTGGCTTCCAATTTAACTCAGCATAATATCTAAAATGCTCCTCTATTGTCCTGTGTCATTTGTCCCTCTGCTACATTGCTGATCCTTCACCTGTCCACTAGACTCCACTTTGTTTCTCAGTCATGTCAATAATATTGCTAATTCAATAACAAAAGTTTTTCTTTCCCCTTGGACTTCTGAGACTCACTTCTTGACTTCATTGGGGTCTCTGAGTGCAATATATTTTGTTGGAGACCCAACCAAACCCATAAAAAATAGTATCCCCCCAACATATCTCTTTGGTTCATTTTACTTACTGCTATCATTTGTATATAATTTAAGTGTGCTCTCCCAGAATTCATGTGTTAAAAGTTTGATCCTCAGGGTGGTGATGTTGGGCAGTATATAAAAGATGGGGCCTAGTGGGAAATCTTTAGGTCCTCTGGGAGTGTGACTTTGGGCAAAATTTTGGAAGCTCAGCCTCTCTGGCTTCCTGAGTCTGAGATGTTACTTCTTCCCACATACATTCCCACCATTGTCACATCATCTATCATAAGGTCCTCACTGGAGCTGAGCTATTGCTGGTACCATGGCTTTTAATGTCTAGACCCCATGAGCTTAATAAACCTCTTTTCTTTATAAAATAGCCCAACCTTAGGTATTTCATTATGGAAATAAGAAATAAACTAAAAATATTCCCATTTTATACTTAGTATTTCTATAAATATGTTTCCAAAAAAAAGATCTAATGTTAATTCTCAATATGTTTTTGTAGTTGTAGATGGATAGAATGCCTTCATTTTTATTCGTTTATTTTTATGTGGTGCTAGGGATCAAACCCAGTGCCTCACACATGCTAGTCAAGTGCTCTACCACTGAGTACAGCCCCAGCCCCTAATGCTAGTTCTTAAATTAAAGAATTAAAAAAGAAAAATAACTCATGGGTAGCCAAGCATAATCTTCCAAAATTACTTAATTTTTAATGTGAAGAAACAAAGAAGATTCACTCAAAAATCTAGAGAAACTAGGAGGAAGAACTTACTGAATATGACAAAATAGCTCAAAATTATCAGTCTTCTCCATCTTTTGGTTTTTACTTCTGGATCACCATCTGACAACTCTTTGGCTTTGGTCAAGTCACTGATTTAATATCCTTGAGACTTTTTCCCTCATAGAGTAGCTCATCATCTTCTAAAGAAGCAGAGCGAAGCCCCCTGAAGGAATAGATATGTCACATAAATTTGGTAAGCCACCGTGACAGACAGGAGATGCAGAAGGTTTCAAATATAAGGCAGCAAGTGGGGAATTAAACTTGGGACTACTTGCTTGTTTCTTAAAATCAGTGGTTATGAATTCTAACAGATGTGAAAGAATAAGTTATAAAATAGTGATGTGTACTTATATGTGTTTGGTGCCAAGGGAAATACACAAATATAATTTAATGTCATTCAACACTTAAATTTGGGAGGGCATCTTTGACCTGGAGGGAATATTTATTAACTTACAAGGTGTTTCCTGGGCCTAAACCAACAATCCCTGCTATCTGTCCCAGTTCAAGTGCATATTAAGCCCCTGGAGTTCAGTTCTGAATTTCTGTGTTTTCTGTTACTAATTTTAATGAACACTAAGAACTTGTATGCATCTAGTGTTTAAATATCACACTGTTTTTATAGTCTGAAAATTCTAAATTCTGAAGATATTAGTGCCAAAGTATGCTTCTATAACCTTTGCTTTTTAACAGAAATATTTGCTGGTTCCTTTGTTTTTACACACATAAAGTCATCAGAAGGGTTACACCATTCAGCTCAAAACTAAATTCAGACACGAAACTAAATTCAGAGCACTGTTGAGCCAAGGGCAGAAAGAAAGGTCAAAAACTAGGAATGATCCTAACCTCAACATTTCAAAAATGGATATTCTACGAGTACACAGTATGTTATTTGCTTTTTAGCAAAGAAAACATTCTAAAAAATAACTCAACTATTCCTGGATTTCTGTTCCAAATGGCTAGATCTTAAAATGCATTTTTGTAGCAGAAAATGGGAATGATGATTAGAAAAGTGACATTTTAAAAAACATGCAAACTCAAGTTCAAAAATCTCTAGGCTCCAGAGGTCTCAGATTTCTTTCTGGTGTCATCCCACCCCTCTATTCCCATCCCTGCCCCCCATATACAATAGGTAAGTAACTACTGTTCACTCTACCTCACACAGACTGGTAAAATTTAATGAAAATGAATGCCAGACATTTTGCAAATGGTAAAGCACTGTACAATTACACACTATCGCCATTCTTCTCTGCTGCAAACAGTTTTAACATCATTACCAAGAGAAAGTGCACATTTGAGTTGAGTTACTTAGGAAATGCATCATGAACAAAGGTCAGAGAATCTTAGTGCTCAAAGGTAATTCAAATATCATGCTATCTAACCCTTGAAGGGATTTCCTTCTATTACATCCTTAACAAATGAGGTCACCCAATCCCACCTTAAAGAATTCCAGTGATGGGCAATTTGGTGGGGTTTTTTTTAGGTAATTTATTCCACTAATGGAAGAAGAAATGTTCTCCTTATATTGATTTGAAATCTTTTTTCAGAATTTTGACTATAATCAGAAACATCACTCGAAAACCTTCCACCCTCTTCTATTTGGCAGTGCTTCAAATATATTATAAAAATTGTTATGGCTTACCTCTTGCATTTATTCAGCAATACCATGGTCAAGCACAAGGCTGAGTGCCAATAATTACAGCTGAATCATAGCAAATACCATCCTCAAGTAAGGTAAGAGTCAACTACCCAGCCTCCAAAACAAAAATAGGAGAGAGAAAGTATAGCAGTCATTTCAAGCAGGTGGAATTTAACATGGAGAATTTTTAACAGGAGTTGAAGGTTAAGAAGTGCTGTTATGTTGAGGTAACCAGTTGTTTCCTATATGTACATATATATGGGAACAACTGCTGTTCCTCGGACTGAGATATCTCAGTTATTAATAATCACAGAACGCAGCAATCACCATTAGGAAGAGGCAGAGTTGGCTAGAGGGAAGTGTGCCCTGTCAATAGTACTAGGACCTGAAATTTTCTTTCCTTGATGAGTCTCTGTCTGGTTTAGGTATCAGTGTGATATTGGCTTCATAGAATGAGTTTGGGAGGGTTCCCTCCTCTTCTATTTTATGGAATACTTTGAGAAGTATTGGAATGAGCTCTTCCTTAAAGGTTTTGTAGAACTCGGCTGAGAACCCATCTGGTCCCGGACTTTTCTTTGTTGGTAGGCTTTTGATGACTTCTTCTATTTCAGTACTTGAAATTGGTCTATTTAAATTGTTTATGTCCTCCTCATTCAGTTTAGGCAATTCATATGTCTCTAGAAACCTGTTGATGTCTTCGAAATTTTCTATTTTGTTGGAGTATAGATTTTCAAAATAGCTTCTAATTATGTTTTGTATTTCCATCCTGTCTGTTGTGATATTTCCTTGTTCATTCCGAATTTTAGTGATTTGGGTTTTCTCTCGTCTTCTCTTTGTTAGTGTGGCTAAAGGTTTATCAATTTTGTTTATTTTTTCGAAGAACCAACTATTTATTTTGTCAATTTTTTGTATTGTTTCTTTTGTTTCAATTTCATTGATTTCAGCTCTGAGTTTAACAATTTCCTGTCTTCTACTACTTTTGGTGCTGTTCTGTTCTTCTTTTTCTAAGGCTTTAACATCGACGCAAAAATTCTCAACAAAATTTTAGCAAATCGCATACAAAAACATATTAAAAAGATAGTGCACCATGATCAAGTGGGTTTCATCCCAGGGATGCAAGGTTGGTTCAACATCAGGAAATCAATAAACGTAATTCACCATATTAATAGACTTAAAGTCAAGAATCACATGATTATTTCAATAGATGCAGAAAAAGCATTTGATAAAATACAGCACCCCTTCATGCTCAAAACACTAGAAAAAATAGGGATAGTGGGAACATTCCTTAACATTGTAAAGGCCATTTATGCTAAGCCCACGGCTAATATCATTCTAAATGGTGAAAAACTGAAAGCATTCCCCCTAAAAACTGGAACAAGGCAGGGATGCCCTCTTTCACCACTTCTATTCAACATCGTTCTTGAGACTCTGGCCAGAGCAATTAGACAAACCAAAGAAATTAAAGGGATACGAATTGGAAAAGAAGAACTCAAACTATCCCTGTTCGCTGATGACATGATTATATATTTAGAGGAACCTGGAAATTCCACCAGAAAACTCTTAGAACTCATAAGTGATTTCAGTAAAGTAGCAGGTTACAAGATCAATGCCCATAAATCCAACGCATTTTTATACATAAGTGATGAATCTTCAGAAAGAGAAATTAGGAAAACTACCCCATTCACAATAGCCTCGAAAAAAATAAAATACTTGGGAATCAATCTCACAAAAGAGGTGAAAGACCTCTACAATGAGAACTATACAACACTAAAGAAAGAAATTAAAGAACACCTTAGAAGATGGAAAGATCTTCCATGTTCTTGGATAGGAAGAATTAATATTGTCAAAATGGCCATACTACCTAAAGTGCTATACAAATTCAATGCAATTCCAATTAAAATCCCAATGACGTACCTTACAGAAATAGAGCAAGCAATTATGAAATTCATCTGGAAGAATAAGAAACCCAGAATAGCTAAAGCAATCCTTAGCAGGAAGAGTGAAACAGGGGGTATTGCAATACCAGATCTTCAACTCTACTACAAAGCAATAGTAACAAAAACGGCATGGTATTGGTACCAAAATAGAAAGGTAGATCAATGGTACAGAATAGAGGACACGGACACAAACCCAAATAAATACAATTTTCTCATACTAGACAAAGGGGCCAAAAATATGCAATGGAGAAAAGATAGCCTCTTCAACAAATGGTGCTGGGAGAATTGGAAATCCATATGCAACAGAATGAAACTAAACCCATATCTCTCACCATGCACGAAACTAAACTCAAAATGGATTAAGGACCTCGGAATCAGACCAGAGACCCTGCAGATTATAGAAGAAAAAGTAGGTCCAAATCTTCACCTTGTTGGTCTAGGACCAGACTTCCTTAACAGGACTCCCATAGCACAAGAAATAAAAGCTAGAATCAACCACTGGGATAGATTCAAACTAAAAAGTTTTCTCTCAGCAAAGGAAACAATCAGCAATGCGAAGAAAGAGCCTACAGAGTGGGAGAATATCTTTGCCAATCATACTTCAGATAGAGCACTAATCTCCAGAATCTATAAAGAACTCAAAAAACTCTACTCCAAGAATTCAAATAGTCCAGTCAACAAATGGGCTAAGGAAATGAATAGACACTTCACAGAAGAAGATCTACAAGCAATCAACAAACATATGGAAAAATGTTCAACATCTCTAGTAATAAGAGAAATGCAAATCAAAACCACCCTAAGATTCCATCTCACCCCAATTAGAATGGCGATTATCAAGAATACGAGCAACAACAGGTGTTGGCGAGGATGTGGGGAGAAAGGTACACTCATACACTGCTGGTGGGGCTGCAAATTAGTGCAGCCACTATGGAAAGCAGTGTGGAGATTCCTTAGAAAACTTGGAATGGAACCACCATTTGACCCAGCTATCCCACTCCTTGGCCTATACCCAAAGGACTTAAAATCTGCATACTACAGAAATACAGCCACATCAATGTTCATAGCTGCTCAATTCACAATAGCCAGACTGTGGAACCAACCTAGATGCCCTTCAATTGATGAGTGGATAAAGAAACTGTGGTATATATATACTATGGAATATTACTCAGCCATAAAGAATGATAAAATTATGACATTTGCAGGCAAATGGATGAAATTGGAGAATATCATGCTAAGTGAGATAAGCCAATCTCAAAAAGCCAAAGGACGAATGATATCGCTAATAAGTGGAGGATGACACATAATGGGGGGGAGGGAAGGGTTAGAGTCAGGGTTAGGGAGGGGGGCAAGTATGGAGGAAGGAACTACTGTATAGAGGGTAAAGAGGGGTGGGAGGGGTGGGGGGAAGGGAAAAAATAACAGAATGAATCAAACAACATTGCTCTATGTAAATTTATGATTACACAAATGGTATGCCTTTACGCCATGTACAAACAGAGAAACAACATGTATCCCATTTGTTTACAATAAAAAAAATAAAAATAAAAATAAAAAAAAAAAATAGTACTAGGACCACCAAGAGAGGCGTGGCTCTGAGGGGAACAAGCACAACCGGAAATGAGGATGCGAGCAAACAAATAAAAAAAGTTGGAGATTTAAGTCAGCCATCCTTGACGGTCCTTGACTACCTGAGGAAGAGGGCAGACTTAAGAATAGGAGACAGCCTGGCTTGGTGGCGCAGGGCTGTAATCCCAGCAGCTTGGAAGGCTAAGGCAGGAAGATTATGAGTTCGAAGCCAACCTCAGCAAAAGGGAGGTGCTAAGCAACTCAGTGAGATCCCGTCTCTAAATAAAATACAAAATAGGGTTGGGATGTAGCTCAGTGGTCAAGTGCTCCTGAGTTTAATCCTGGTAACCCATAAAAACAAAAAGGACAAGAGGCAAATCCTTCTCTCTCCTGCCTGTCATCATTGACTCCTACTTGCAAAAGTTAGCTAAAATAGAGGTTTATGGGATAGCCTGGAAAATAAACGACAGAATCCTGGTCCCAGAATCATAGAATAAAGCAGGTAAAAGTAAGCTTTATGCTGGGATATAGTAGGTAGATAAGTAGCAGTATCTATACTTTTGACTACTTTGCATTCATTTGAATTTTTCCACCTTTATTCAGATTTCCATACACGAACTACATCACACATCTTCCTTATTAAAAAAAAAAAAAAAAAAAGTAAGATTCCTTAATAGAAACAGAAAGGGAGGCACAAAATTCCAAGAGTTGCATACCTATCTCTGGATAATATTATTACTCATCTAATTCATTCATACTCTCATCTGAATATTCTGTAACACAAAGACTAAATTTGTCACTAAAAGCAGCAACTGTATAAAAGTATTGAGAAAGATAAAAGGAAGGAAAATTTATTAAATATATATGAAATATCAAGAATAAAATGTGCTTAACTGCTACTATCCTCCATTCTGTATTTGGTCCTGAGAACATGGATAGTTCTCTCTTCCTCGTTTTTCCGTGTATTCCTTGTCCCTTTGCCCTCAGCTGGTCAAGGTCCTATACCTATTAGAATGACACACACTTCATCTGAAAACAATATGAATTATCAGCAACACTGATTTTATTGTGTTGTTCAAGGTTTCCACTGAATTTTACTGTGGAGAAAAAGGAGAGTGGAAGGGCAAAGAAGCCTCCTTGTGACCTCCTGGGATCTAGATATAATGCTCCTTCCTATTTTGCTGCAATAACCTAGTCTTTCCCTAATTAATAGGCTCAATAACTACAGCCAGCAGAGACATTCCATTCTTTGCCTATAATTTCAGTGGCACAAGAAACCCAAATATGGTCAGAGGTCAATCTCAACTCCAAATGCTATAGAACTGAATTTTTGATTCTCCTGGTAGAAGTTTTTCTCTACAGGAGACAATGTCTCTGAATCGTTAGAGATGAAAGTTGCAGTTGTAGGAAGACTAAGTTATTCAAATCATTCTCTGTAATACTGAGAGAATGCTTCTCTGATATTTTTCATCATTTGATTTTCAGACCCACTTATTTATTGCTTCCTGTCCAAAAAAAATATTCTATGGGATAATATTCCAACCTTGCAAGGGTTTCACCCAAATAACATGATACCTGAATTTTCTATTAGTCAAACTATTGCTGGGTGAGCAGGTATATATTAGCATCGATAAACTTCCTGAGAATTAATCTATTGCTATAATTTCTTTTTCTGTTAAATGAGTTTCTTGGTCAGAAGCAATGTTGTGCAGAATACCATAATGGTGGATCTGAACTTCATTAAAAACACAGACAGTTGTATTGCGAAAAGCACTATTAGCATGCAAACCAGAAAGAAACATCTGTATTTGGAATACATGCTCATCCTAGTAAGGATATGCTTCCTCTTGCATGGCAAAAGATGCCCAAACTGGCTGCCTCGTTTCCTCAGAAAATGATCCACATAAAGACTTGAGTGCTATCTATTCTGAGGGCTGGTTAGACATTTGGCAGTGACAGTATTTAAGTCAATCTTCATGAGAGGATATCTTTGTTGTTAAATACATACATAAATTCACCCTTCCTGCAAAGAATGGTTTGTATTTGAACCCACTGAGCAGCATCAGGGATGATGGACGGGCAGGGCATGACTGCGAGGTTCACTGATATCTAAGAAGAAATCACAAGTCTGTAGGAGAACCATGATCAACAGGCCAACATGGAAACCTCTACAAGGCAAACATTCTGAACTCCATTTCGTCCTTGCTTTTCACTATAGTCACCAAGCCACCTTGTTCTTGGTAAATAAGTGCTGCTATTTCGGTCTTGGGCTTCCAGAACATGTGATTCCTATGGAAGTTAGAAAGCTCATCCCCAAAGCAGCTTCTTCCTGTCATCCTCAGACTACATAGGAAAAGCACGACACAAACTTTCAGACAGGCTGGCTCCCTCAACGGGTTCTTTTCTCAATAACGTCCATGAAGTATCCTCTTAGCCCTGTGAGGGAATTTACTCTGGGGGTGGGGAGACAGTAGTAAGTAGATGAGAGATGGCACATAATGATAACCCAACATTCTCCCACCTTCGGATTCCTCTTGCTGTATTATGTGTCTGTGTTGAGTGCGAATGTGAACATACATGATCAGTTTCCCATCATTTTTACCCCATGTTGCACTAGCCTAAATTAGGGGTTGGCAAATCACAACCTGTGGCCTAATACAGTCTATTACCTCCTTAAAATCTTAATGGAACACAGATATACTCTTTTGTGTACATTTTACCCATGGCCTCTTTTATACTCCTACCATAGAGTTGATTAGTTGTGAAAATTTTCCAAGAGGGAGGGAAGAACAGCAACATATTCTAAAGGAGATCAGCATGCTCGGGACTACTGCTTGGAAGACCTGGGACTAACTCCTGTCATTTCAAGGGGTGATCAGACCCTGACAGCCTGATTTGTGAGTGCTGAAACATGCACAAGACAGGCTCACATCAGAATGCTAACTTACTGATTTACAGTGAGAAATTTCTGCCACACAGACCAGAAATATGTGATGGCCATATGCTCAGCACATGCTCTCCTGCAGTCAAGCCGCAGGGAGAGCCAAAACCTAATCAGAAACCACTTCATTGATTTTCTAGGAAAAATTATTGTCAAGCAGGACAAAAATACACATAACTGTATGATTAGAGCCTTTTGCCTGTGGGTAAACTTGTATGGGGATTAGAGGCTGCTAGTGAACGCGGAAACAACACAGGCAGAGAGAGGAACTGGAATATAAAGGCACTGGGCTGAGGTATCTGGATGCACACATCACAGCAGAAAGGGGATTTTGTAAGTGGGCACATTGAAAGCCAAGGCTGACAGCCTACATTTTCACTATCTTAAAGACAGTCTTAGCAGTTGAGACCAGAAAATTCAAGACTTACTTATTTCTGTTATTCCTTTTCCTAAACTCCTATAAATGATCAAACTTAATGAAATTGTATCTCTGTAGGTGTGTGGATTATGGATCCCACGTGAGCTCCTGCCTCTTTGAGATGACTTCCCCTCTCTCAGTTCCAGTGTACTATGTCTTCTGTCCTGATCATATTTGTATATGCACATAAAACCCATCCCGTAATTATTCGTGGAAGATTCTTTCCACATAAGTTAATGTGGCGGTTGAATGATACAATGCTTGGTGTAGAGTGCCTATTGCAAGGTTAAGCAGATAGTAGGTGCTCAATAATGTAAAAGAGTAAGAACACACTGGAAGTGGCAGAATGGAGTCGTCGACTGTACCACAGGAGAGCTCTGCTGTTGTAAAAGGGCTATGAACGACGCCCTGGGAGTCGACACAGATGAAATCGTCCCAGGACCTTCAAAACTGCTCAACATATGCAATAGCAAATTGTTTCTTCACTGTCTCTGTCACTTTTCTCTGGCGGTATTCCAAAGCATAAATACCGGACTTCATGTGGGGCCCAGAATTTAACACTGCGCCTTAGAATGTCGTCCAGTGCCCGCTGAGCACAGTGTAAACATCACTTCTCTATTAGCTCAGAAGAAGCCTCACTGTTCCTCAAATGGCTGGTGGTTACCCAACCCCTGTGGTTTTTGTTACGTAAATTGTTTCACACCAAGTGTCTCCCATCCTGGTTTTGTATAGCGGATTAAAAAACAAAAAATCTAAAACACGACATTTGGCTGAAATCATTTTCTTTCTTCTAAACCATGGACACTTGGTGTGTTTCTTCTCACGTCATGGCACCCTGATCTACACGTGAAGTTAAAACACTGAAAGTCATGGCCGTGTCCAAAAAGTCAAGGAACACTGTCAGTCTTCTGAAATTGTCCCATAACTGACTTCTTCCTTTTGTGCCTACCTTCTCATTAGCTTAGTTTTATTAATTGATTTTTTTTTTTATTTAACAAACGTATAGTTCTTACAAGTACGAGGCATTGTTCTGAACAGTTTAAAAATACTACCTCATTTTATCCTCTTAATAACCCTGTGAGGAGCAACCCTATTATTATCCTGCAAGCCTAGGGAAGCCAGGCAATTCTCTCACAAACCTGCATGTGGAAGTGAACTTCATCAGCCTGGCTCCCAAGCACAAGTCACCGTTCTGCTCCTGTGTTTTAGTTCAGTTTCCCATTACCCTTACTCTAAACTCAAACAAAAACCCAGTTACTAATCTCTCTGTCTCCAGTCTGGTCTCCCCCTGTTTGAACTCATCATGCTACATTCCTAAAGTCGCAGATGTATGTATTATGGTTCCTGGACTTAAAAACCTGAGTCATCCCCCTCGAGAGATGATGTAAAGTCTTTATTATAAGGAATGATCTGTAATAATTGGCAGAGCGTTCACAGCCTTTTACTACCTGCCTTCAATTTTCCTATTTAGGCTTATCTACTAGTTTCCTGTTAGTCTCTCAACAGACCCTCTCCAGCCATAATAGATGATACATGCTATTCCCTGAATGCATCCTAAATGCTTCCGCCTCTTTATTGCTCCCCCGAATAGTAACATCTTTGACAATGGCCTCAGCAACTGCTCACCACATGTGTGTACACACGCCCATAACATTCGTACCCTCACTCATGAAATTCTAATCATACATCAAAGCTTTGATCAAACATCTTTGATATTGTCTACAGAATCACCCTACATACATAATAAATTAATCATGCCTTTAAGTTCTCACAGGACTTTGTTTCTACTGCAAAAAGATGGCACTTCAAATATTGCCATCTCTTTTATGATATATGTTAGACAGTTTTCTGTCACTGTTACAAAATACCTAAGATAATTAACTTAAAAATAAGAAATGTTTATTTGGACTCACAGAGGATATGTTTATTTGGGCTCACGGTTTTGGAGTTTTCAGTTTAGGGACAGTTGGCCCTGTTGATTTTGGCCCTGAGGGAGGCAGCACACCATGGCAGGGAGCATGTGGAATGGCAAAGCTACTTACCTCATGGTGGCAGGGTTGCAAAGAGAGAAAAAGGAGGAGCTTAGGACCTCAGATCATCTTCAGGGAACTGCCTCCAAAGTATTAATCTCCTTTAACAAGGCCCCACTTGGTACAGGTTCCAGCATCTCCCAATAGCGCCACGGGCTAAGGACTAAGACGTTAGCACATAGGCTTTTAGGGGACAGATAAGATCCAAACCATAACAGACATATTTCTTTTTCCCACTAGATTGTAAAATTCTGGAGGCCAGGAACTGAACCTTGTACATTTTTTCCTTTCTTAGCATTTAGCATATTTGTTACATCAATATGTTAAAACAAATCAAATTGAACTAAATTTTAGTAAATAATACTAACAAAATTTAAGTATAATATCATCCCAATTTTTATAAATACTTATCTATAGGTATCTGGAGGTGCTTTTGTGTCATAGACACATATTAAAATATTAAAAATGATTTATTCAATAAGATAAGAGTATAGGTTAGGTCAAATTACAGAGTTGAGTCACTTTTCTGATATTTCATAATTTTTCTATTAAGATTTTTAATAATAAAAAAGTGTTGTTTTCACATATCAAATCTTATTTTGGTGATCTTGGCAATATTTGATGCTAAATATAATCTTGTTAAATCTTTCTACTGCTTATCAAACTTCTGCTTCTAATGAGGTTGAAGAGCATAAATACCTGCAGCCCACGAGGACCCTGAGAAAAGCCCAGAAAAAATAGAAGTGGCACTTTCCTTGGCGGATACCCAGCAAGGGAATAAAAGACCACTTGATAAACTGAATCCCAGAAGAAAACAAGGCCTCCATAGTGGGAGAGAGCCTCAGCGTCTCTTCGACCTGAGGGAAGGCTTCTTGTTTGTGTAGTGGTAGAAGATTGGCAGGATAAGACTCAGAACAAAGAGTCTGCAAACCTGGACAGCACAGAGGAGGGGAAACTTTGGGATCTGGAAGAGTGGCCAACGTAGAAATGAATCGAGTGGCTCATTAAGACTCTTTCCCTAACCAACCACTATTCTGAATTTTTCCGTGAAAGGAGTGATGGAAGGCATTCTTGATAGCAGAAGAAAAAGCAATAGGCCCACACAGTCTCACCACTCTTGTATTGTAAAGAGCTGCTGGGGTTGAAACTAAGAATTAAAAAAAGAAGAAGAAGGAAAAAAATCAGAAACTGATGTTAGTTACTTGTCTTATCAAATATTGTCTAGGAACAGAAAAATACTATCTTGTTTAATTAGCAATGGAAAGTGGTTCTGTAGGAGTGTATCCTGGGTCGATCACTCTGTCAGTCTACCTGGAGGTCATGCAGGGACCTTCAAAACTTACTCCATCAGATCCTCACTGCAAACCCTAGACAGAAAAGGTCTTGGATTATCTTATGAAATAAATACAAAACAAAACTTGATAGCAATAGCCAATATCCTTTTATCCACAGTATAATTAAAAATTGTGAGACATACAAACTGCAGGAAAATGCAACCCATAATCAAAAGAAAGCATATCTATAAGAAGAAACCCACAGATAGCCCAATTAATGAAATTATCAATTACTTCAAAACAAAACCTATAAATGTGGTAACTAATTCACAGAAAAATATATACATAACAAGTAAAAATATGTGGTATCATAAGAAATATAAGATTTATAACAGTCCAATGGAAAGTCTAATATTTGAAATGTAAAATTCATTGAATGATCTTTATAGCACATTGGACACTAGAGAAAAAAAGATAAGTACAGTCAAATACAGGTCAATAGAAATTAAAACTGGAGAGAAATAAAGGATTGAAAGAAATTAAGAGCACATTGGTGGCATGTAAGATAATAGCAAGTGAACTAACATATGCATATTTCGATCCCAGAATAAAAGCAGAGACAGAATGAAAATGATTTTTTAAAAAAAGACTTGAAGAAATATTAACCAAAAGTTTTCCAAATTTAATTTAAAATTTCAATCTACAGATTCAATAAATTTAATAAGCCTCAAATAAGAGTAACCACAGAAACTTTATCTAGGCAGATCATAACCAAGTTTCTAAAAACAATATATGAAGAGTGAGTCTTAAAAGAATTCAGAGAAAAACAACACATTATCTCCAATGATAAAAAGGATGATTCATTTCTTCTTAGAAAAATACAAACTGCAAGACAATCAGACATTATCATTAAAGTGTCAAAGAGAGAGAGAGAAAGAAAAAGAATGAAAGAGAGAGAGAGAGGAAAGGAAAAAGGAAAGAAAAGGAAGGGAAAGAAAAAGAAAAGACAAGTAAGTTTTTAGTGAGTTTGGACTGCTATAACAATTATAATAAACTGGGTAACTTTAACAACATATATGTATTTCTCATAGATAGGACAGAAAGTTTGAAATCAAGGTGTCAGTATGGTTGTGTCGAGGTCAGGGTCCTCTTCCAGGTTGCAGACAGCAGGCTGTTCCTTGCATTCTTATTTGGAGGAAAGAGGGTGAGCTAGTTCTCTTTCCTCTTCTTATATAGACTCCATTACTGTTCAGAAGGGCTCCACTCTCATGACATAATCATCTCCCAAAGGCCTTACCTCCAAATAACTTCATAGCCCCCATCACACTGGGGAGTAGATTTCAACATATGAATTTTGAAGGTACATTAAACATTTGGTTCTCAACAAATAGATCAACCTAGAATTCTATATTCGGCAGAAATACCCTTCAAAAATAAAGGTAAAATAAAGATATTCTATGATGAATGAAGCCTTAAAGAATTTAACACCAGCCAAAAAGCATGCATTATCCAAATATCTAATAAAGAGTATCCAAACAAATATTTCCTGAGTAAATGGTCAAAGGACTTAGACATTTATCCAAAAAAAAAAAAAAAATGCAACTAATATCAGCTACCAGGAAAATGCAAATTAAAACCACAGAGAGCATTTTCACTAGAATAACTAAATAGTAATAGAAATTCTCTAGAATGACCAAATTAAAGAAAACTTACAAAAATATTGAGGATATGGAACAACAGGAATTTTCATATATTGTCAGTGGGAATGAAATCGCTTTGAAAAACTACTGGGATATTTTTTATAAACTTAAACACGCATATGCCACAACAATTTCCCTTCTGGAGAAATGAAAATGGCCATTCACAAAGAGACTTATAGAAGTATATTTTTCTTAAAAGTAAAAAATGGAAACAACTTCAGGACTCAGTAATAGAAAAATAGACAAAAGCCTCAGCAATAAATATAAATGAACAAATGATACAGAAGATGTCATGAATAAATCTCAGAAGCAGTGTTATGTTAAGAGATGGAATACAAACATGGAAGAGTACCTGTGCATAATTCCATTCATGTTGCAGTACAAGAACAGGCAAAAACAATCTACAGTGATGGAAATCACAAGAGCAGTTGGCTCTCCCTATGAAAACTGAATGAAAAGGGGCACAGGGGAGCTGTTTGGGTAATGAAAGCATCATTTATCTTTATTGAAATGTGAATTACATTTGTCTAAACTAATCAACCTATATATTTAAGACATGTCTATACATACTCCTCAACAAATAACTATCAATCTGTACCAATAGATGTAAAAATAATGACTGCTGTCTGCAAGCATACTGGTTTTGCCCCTCAAGGTTTGTGCCATCTGCAAGTTATTCAAATACCTTTTGTATTACATTGCAGGTGGTACGAATATGGAATTCGATGCTATTGAGCATTATACATTTTCATTCGCCTCTTGAAGGTGACCTCCAGCAGGTTATCAATTCTAATCAACATTTTCGTGTATAATTGCTATTAATCTCAAATTTATCATTTTTATTTGTTGATTCAAAATTCTCAGTTATACCTACTAACATTAGGGATTATACAAAATCTATTCTGTCCTCCAGTTGTGTTTCTAAATAGAGCCCATAAAAACTCAAAGTTTGACCACTGGTCCAGGTCAACTTAATTAAAATACTAAATTTCTCTGCCTTGGTGTTTGTCTTGCATGGGCAGGTGACTCATTCTGGGTCTTTTCCCAGGAATATGTTGTTTATAGCTGGAGGAAAAGAGAATTTCTTTTTATAAGTATTTTTCGGGAGGAATGTTAATTGGGGACTTCTAGAAATCCTTTTGACTGCATCAGAAAAATTTATAGTAAAAGAGAAATATGAAAGAGGGAGAATTCTCTTTGCATTGAAACTAGAAGTAAAGAGATTACTTCTTAACTCACTATATGCGACCAACACTGCCAAAATAGCAGGACCAGACAAAGATATGACAAGAAAGGAAGCAACAATCATTCATTAAAACAGTTGCAAATATCCTTAACAAAATATTTTGTTTAATGAAATAATGTATAAAAGGAATTACACAGTATGACCCCCAAAAAGCATATTTCAGATGTGCAAAGCAGTTTAAATTCAACTAATGTCATTCCTGAACCATTAAAGAAAAAACTCATATGATCTTGTTAATAGATGCAGAAAAAGAATTTAACAAAATCCAACATCTACTTATAATTAAAATTATCATCTAGTTAGAAATACAGAATTTCTTCAACTTAATAAAGAGAATCTACTTAAAAATCTATAACTAATATTGTGCCTAATGTTGAGAAACTAAGTGCCTCCCCCCCTAAACTTGAGAATAAGGCAATGGTGATCCCTCTCATTACTCCTACTCAATACTGTACAAGAAATACTTACTACTGCAATAAAGAAAGAATATGTCATAGACCTAAATCTACCACCTCAAACTTCAAAAAGAAAAAAATAATAATTTTTAATTTATAAAAATTAAAATATACTGCTCTGCTAAATATAATCTTAGGAAAATGAAAAGATAACCCACAGAATGAATGCAAATATTTTCAAAACATGTATAAGGTAAAGAACTTGTATCCAAAATATAAAAAACAAAATAAAGGAAAACAACTCTTAAAACTCAGCAATGAATAAAGCAATGTAAAAAGGGACAAAACAACTATACATAAACCTTACCAAAGAAGATGTACAACTGGCAAATATAGGTAAGAAAAAATATTCATCATCAGATGCTATTAGGGAATTGCAGATTAAAATAATAAAGAGGCACTACTACAAACCTGTTAGAATGGCTAATATTTTAAAAAAAATTCTGACAGTGCTGTTGATGATGTGGAGCAGCAGAAACTTATTCCTTGATGATGGGAGCGCACAATGGTGCCACTACTTTGGAAGTCTGACCATCTCTTAGAAAGTTAAAATCAGTCCTACTATACAATGTAGTAATTTCATTCCTACAACATTCCAGTTGAGTCAAAGACATTTTCACACAAAAGCCTGCCCATAAATGTTTACAGTAATTTTATCCATAGTTTCCCAAAACTGGAAGCATCCAAGAGGTTCCTCTAAAGGTGAATGGATATATAAACTATGGTAGATCTATGCAATGGCATATTATACAGCACCAGAAGAAATGAGCAGCCACACAGTAGTGCACACCTGTAATCTGAGCTACTCAGAAGGCTGAGGCTGGAGGACAAGTTTGAAATCAGCCTGGGCAACTGAGCAAGATCCTATCTCAAAATAAAAAATACAAGGGGCTTCAGGTGTAGCTCACAGGTAAAGCTTCCCTGACCATCCCCAGTACCACAAAGAAAGAAGAAGGAGGAGGAGGTGGAGGAGAGAAAGAAAGAAAGAAAGAAAGAAAGAAAGAAAGAAAGAAAGAAAGAAAGAAAGAAAGAAAGAAAGAAAGAAAGAAAGAAGGAAGGAAGGAAGGAAGGAAGGAAGGAAGGAAGGAAGGAAGGAAGGAAGGAAGGAAGGAAGGAAGGAAGGAAGGAAGGGAGGAAGGAAGGGAGGAAGGAAGGAAGGAAGGAGCTATCAAGTCATGAAAGCACACAGAGAAACATTAAATGCACATTACCACATGAACAAAGTCAAAGTCATCTGAAAAGTCTACAGGCTCTGAATTTAACTAGATGACCCTTTAGAAGAAGCAAGGCTGTAGAGAGAGTCAAAAGATAAGTGGTTTACAGTTGGCTAGAGGATGGATGAAGGAGGAAAAGGTAAAGCACCTGGAGTTTTTAGCACAGCAAAATTATTCTATATGCTGCTATAATGAAGGTTATGTGGCATGATTTATTATTAAAACTCAAAGAACTGCACAATATAAAGAAAGAATAAACCAATTATGGGTATTAGTTAATCATAACATAGCAACATTAGTTCATTAACTGTGATAAATATATCACATAATGCATGATTTTCATAAAAACAAATTGTGTTGAAAGAGGGGAGCATATGGAAATTCTCTATGATATCTGTTTAGTTTTTCTACAAATTGAAAACTGTTGTAGAAAAATAAAGTCTATGAGAAATAAGTAAACAAATAAATAAAGTAGAACCCAGAAGAGAATTTAGTGTGGGGGTGGTGGGGGGAATTCCTTCAGAAATAAAGACTAAACCAAAAGATACACAAGAGCAAATGAGCGTAGTACCTAATAACTTAAGAAACAAACAGTAGAACAAAAAAACTAAAGGGAAATTATGAAGGAAATAAAAATAATATAGAAAAATTGACAAATTAGAAGCTAGAAAAGAAGCTCCAGCATTACTTTGACTTAAAAATTAAAACTGCAATGAAATAAAATAATAATAACAACAGAAACTGTATTCCAAGAAAATAGATCAAATGGAAAGATCTGAAGCTACATATTGAAATGAACTACCATGTTCCTGGAAAATTTATCCAGAACAAATAAGTGCAGTTGACAAAATAATCCCTCTCTCCAAAGATGTCTGCAACCTCATTCCCAGATCTGAGACTGTTACCTTGGATGCCAAAGGACTTTGCTGGGGTAACTAAGGCTAAGGACCCCGAGTTAAGGAGATTTTTAGGTACCATGGATAGGATCAATCTGATCGTATGAAGCCTTGAAGAGGGAGAACCTTTGCTGGTTATGTTCAGAGGGACATGTGGCTACTGAAGAAGAATCAGAGGAAGATCTGATGATGCTGGTTTTGAAGGCAGAGGAAGGGTGTCCATGAGTCAGGGATTGCAGACGGCCTCTAGAAGCTAGAAAAAGCAAGGAAATGGATTCTTCCTCATCCAGAAAGGAATATATTTTTGCTAATATCTTTATATTAGCCCAGTAAGAACCATTTTGGACCTCAGACTGAAAACTGTCAAACTGTCAGATAATAAATTTGTGTTATTGTAAGCCATTCTTTTTTTTTTTTTTTTTTTTTTTTTTTTTTCTGTGGTGCTGGGGATTGAACCCAGGGCCTTGTGCTTGAAAGGCAAGCACTCTACCAACTGAGGTATTTCCCCAGCCCAAGTTTGTGATATTTTTGTTTTGGCATTACTATAAAAACTAATACACCAGAAAATAATGAATAAAATCCTTGGACTTTAAAGAAAAAAAATTCTTTGGGCCTCCAACAAGAAAGAAATTCAGATTGCCATTAGACTTTTCAATGGCAATGCCAAAAGATGAGAGGCTAACGTTAAGACACTCAAAGAAAAAAGTATGAACTGAAGATTTTATATCCCATTACCAACAAATTGTTGACATGCCAGCTCATAGGGAATACCTTAAATCTTTTCTGAAAAAATCTTTCAGAAAACAGCCTTCAGGTGACAAAGATGACTGAATAGACACTGATAAAGGATTTTTATGTCCTTAAAGACTTGGATTATTAGCAATGTAGGAAGAAGATATAAATGTAAGAATATAAATTTAAATACAAAGTATCAGTAAAATGGGTGATATAATTTCTCTTTAAAAAGCAAGAACCTATACCTAGCTCTGTCTACTGGCAAGGAAACAACGACGGGCTAAAAAATGCTAGCTGACCCAACTGCAGTGCACACAACTAGTACCTAAAATCCAGTCGTCTCAGTACAATTTCCTACAGAAAAGAACCCAAGGACCTTTGAAAAAAAGGATGCCCAGGATTAGGATAGGAACATACATGATGGCTGAAATATTCAAGAGAGCCAGGAGTCTGTTGAAAACTCATTCAAGTAGTTTAAAAAATAAAAACCTTAGGAGTCAAATTGAAGATTGAAGAGGCTCTTGCTAGTTAAAATGATTTAATTTGTTCATCAATAAAAATAATAGCTATAATGTACTAAAGCATATTAGACATGTTTATTTCCATGAGTGTATTATAACCTAAAACAAAATAAAAGAACACCTAAGAGGACTCATCATCAGAATATGCTAGGAACATAGCAAATGTTGAAGATGGGTAAATAGAATCGGAGACATATGCTCCCTGCATCAATGGGAATAACCATACCCCAAAGGCCCATGTGTGTGAAAGGATTATTCCCCAACCCGGGGCATTACCGAGAAGCAGTAGTGGAACCTTTAAGAGGTGGGGCTTAGTGAGAGAAAGACACACCCTGTGGAGGCAGGCCTTTGGAAGTGATATTGGAACCCAGCCCCTTCCTCTCTCTCTGTGTCCTGGCGGCCCTGAGTTGAGCAACCACAGCCATGTGCTCCCACCATGATGTATTTATTGCCTTGCCAGAAATTCTAAAGCAATGAGCCAAACGACCATGAACAGGAAGCTCCAAAACAATGGGCCCAAACAATCTTTTTTCTTTATAAGTTTATTACCTCAGGTATTTGTCACAGTAATGGAAAGCTGACCTACTTCCTTTCCAGTCTAATAGTAAGGCAAAGAAGGTTTCATTTTATACTAGTCTTCCATCTCAAAAATAAAGGAGGGTAGAATTAAAATATCACCATTTTCCTTCCCTGATGAATCACTTGGCTCCAAGCATAAGGTGTCAATATCTGCTAATAGCATACACACACACGCACACACAAACACACATGAAGAAAGAAAAGAAACAAAAACAGAAAATCAAACATTTTGCTTTCTGATAGAACACTCTATCATCTATGTAATCATCTTGGGAAAAAAGTCTAACCCAAACTAGATTAAAACTCTAGACCCAAGTACCAGAATATACAGAATATAGAATATAGGAAACCTACTCAAGCACATGAAAACAACCTGCCTTTTTTCAACAGCAATGAAAAGCAAGAAATAAAGAAAGAACCAGAAAGGAGGTGGAGAGGGAAACTAAAGAGCAAAAGAAGGGCTGGAGTTGCAGCTCAGTGGTAGAGCACTTGCCTGGCACGGGTGAGGCACTGGGTTGATCCTCAGCACCACATAAATAAATAAAATAAAATAAAATATATTGTGTCTGTCTACAACTAAAAAATATTTTAAAAAAAAGTAAAAGAAACTTTAAAAACTCAATGGTCATGTATGGACTCATTTAGATCCCGATTCACACAAGTATAAAATAGATTCTTTTACAGCATTTGAAAGATAGTGAACACTTGGCATATTCCTGAATATTTGGCAATATTAAAAAGTCATTGTTTCATTCTTAGTATATTCATACTTTCTTCATATTAGTAAATGAGTTCTTTTAGAAATATATGCTGAAATCTGGAGAGATGAGACTCTGATTTCTGGGGTTCATTTCAAAATTCTACAAAAGGGAAGAAAGTAGATGCAAAGGGGTAGAGAGCATGGACACAGTTGGTGATAGAGGGAGATATGTAATAAGTTCTAGGAATTCAATGGTATTCTCTTTGTCTACAGTTTTGAAATTCTCAATAGTGAAAAGTTCCTTTAAAAATCGAGATAGTGTTGGCCTTTCTCTAGACTTCTGTTCTTTTCCTTGATTCCAATGCTACTGGAATAACATCATCAAAAGCTCTGGAATATTATGTGTGTGGAAATGGAAACCTGAACTCATGCCAAGCAGCTCAGTTCCCCCTTCCCTCTGCTTCCCCCATTCTCCAGGCTGACGATTAGTCCTGAGAAAGAAGAAAACAAAGGAATAGCTTAGCCTTGGCAGAGGGTCAAAGGAGGAGAGTTGTCATGACCAACAGCCCTCCAGGAATCTCTCTTTCGAGTGGAGAGACTTGAATGTAAATCTGAAGCACACATGATTGGTTTTCTATTCACGTTGAGTAAACCCAGCTCTCATTGAGACCAGGAGGGGGCCTACAGGTGGACATCAAAAATAATACAGATTTGGAGTTCTCAGTAGCTGAGTTCTTTGCTTTGTTAGTGAAACATCATCATTAGTTTCCTCAATATTGAATTCAGAGACCTGCTTATTTTAAAGAGTGCTTACTTTTAACATTTTACGACATATTGTCTTGTCATAATTTTTCAAAATGTTAATTTGACGGCTTTCTACCTATAACTCCCAATCTGGTGAATGTATTTATTATGTGACCTTTGTAAAGAAAGAAATTCTCAAAATGATTTAAAGTTGTATTCTATTACCCCTAACCTGAAATTAAGAGCTTACCACGAGCATTTGAATTTCTAATTTCTTGCCTCATAGTATAGCAGTGGGATATACCCAGCTGCAGGATAATATTGGCAAGCACAGCAACGAATTTTCACTGAAAACCCCAAACACTGAATGCTTCATTTTTCTTCCTTTTCTTTTCCTTCCTCCCCTTGTTTCTTAAGAACTCCCCTATCATATGAGATATGCAATGCCATTTGTGCCAGGGTGCTCTGCATAATAATGGTTTCTTCAGTTTCCAGCCTCACAAAGAAGCGTCACTAAGGGAACTAGGCACTAACATCAACAACAAAAAAAGAAAATTGCCCGTTTTTCACTGAAACTGCTCTTATTCTTCTTCTAATTTTTTTTTTTTTTTAGCAATTTTGTCTTTTTAAATGTAAATACTTGTAAGGGTTCAGAAAAGATATCCAGTTATTAACATTTCAGGTATAATTATTACTCTTCCTAATCTCCACCTTCTCCACAGAGCAGTCTCCTTTAGAAGCAGTATTATTACCTTCCTCCTTGTGTGGGCCCTCAGACATCTTCAAATAAATGTCTGTAGGTGGGTCTCTCTGATTATAAAGGCTGAGTGAAATTAATGTTATTAATGTACCAAGGTGTGAAGTGTGAACTTCAACTGGCTTTCCCTAAAGATCTCCGTTGATTACATGTTTGAAGCTACAGAAGATCTGTCCCAAGTGTCACTGTCGAAGCCTTTTACCAGCTCTCGTGCTAATAAGTGAAGAAAATGTGCAGCTTTAATGTGGAGTCAGCGTGCTGAAGAGCAGCTTATCAGTGCTAATGATAACTGCTGTGTTGCAGCAGCCAGGATCAGGAGATGCATTTCATATTTGCATTTTTTTTTTTTTTTCCAAAATTGAACACTTAGGAAATCAGTAGAATGTTGTCTGGAGTCTCGCCTACAAGCTGCTGTCTTTGACAACGTTTGCAAGCCCCTGAAAGAGTATACAGAATGCATTCCATTTCTCATGAACTTCTTAGTTTATGGGATGGATGGAATTGTAAGGTGCCTTCCCAGGGACTAGACCCATTTAATGTTGCAATCATTTTCTGTATATCTGAAGTCCCTTAAGACTGTTGCTCATATTTTCAAGTGTATCAGAAGATTCAGCTTTTCGTACTGATCTAAAGTTATATTTAATGTTAACAAAGAATAGTCTGAGCTAAAATTCTAGGAGCTCCTCCTAATCCTCCAGTTTACATCCTTGCTGAATTTAGAATTCTTGATTTGGAACTGTCTTCAACCCACATCGTCAGTTCTAATCATTCAGTTAATCATGCATTCATTCATTCATTCACTTAGTGGATCAGTCAATAAGCATTTATTGAGCATCTATTAGGTGCCATAATTACTGTATCTTATGTTGTTACGTAAAAGAGGATAAATTAATCCTAAAGGAACTCACAATCTAGGAAAGATATAAGCATAAACGCTTGAATAAAATACTTCTGGCAACCAGGGAAAGGATAAAGAATGTTCCTTGGCCTGTGAGGCAGGCTTCAAGTAGAAGGTAATGGTTACCCTAGGCCTCAAAGGATAAGGACTCTGAAAAAAATATTGGTACATTTTTATAGCGTGTTCTTTATGGTACCAATGAGTCTTCTCCCTTGCCCCCTGCAAAAAATAAAAGTAAAATAAAATCATGATTATAAGCTAGTAACAGTGCTTTGATCTTTGGTGTCAAGAAATTCTATCTCCAGAAAGTCCCTGTTAAACTGTGAAGGAAGTTTGCTCATTAACTTTTATAGGGCTCTCCTGTTACATCTCACGAGCCGTGTGAGGTTCAAATGAAAAGATCACATTCTTCATAAAGCATAAAGTACAATGCAAGTGTCAGTTTTATGTGGTATTATTACTATATGTTATAGTAATATAGTAATAACACTATTACTTTAATAAGGATTATTTGATCAAATTTTTGGACTCAGGCAATAAAACTTGGATAAAATTGAAAAACATAAATGGCTTAAAACTATTTTTATGTGATACTATGGTAGATACTTCCAAAAAGTCTTTTTAAAGGCGACAGGCTTACGTTTTAGCATTAAAAAAAATCCTTTACGATACCAGAGAGACAAAAATAAATAGTTCAGATTATCTGTTGTAGCTTAGGAATTACAATGGCTTCCAACTAGTTGCTGCACACTGTAATTAGAGACCCCATCTCACGCATCAGTCATGGTAACTTCTCTCGATGAGGCTGGCTTCATCCTTCATCTACCTTCTCAAACCACATGTCAGCTACCATGCATGCAGTACCTGATTCAGTGGCTAACCTAAACACCACCCACGGTGCCAACAATTTTGAGGCCCCCAAGCCTTTTCGAAAGAATACTTTCGATATTTCTATTGGAAGCATCAAAGTAGTTCACCATTAAAAAAAGAACTCTATTACACTGCTTCTTTTATAATTTCAAATTGTTTTTATTTTGAAGTACATGTGGGAGGGGGTACCACAAAGTTTTCAGTGTTTGAGGACCTCTACGGATCTTAACATGATCCCACTTGGGATTTTAAAACCATCTTTATAGGTTTCCTGCAATTCTAAATCACTAGAAGGAACAGCAGCTTGATCTCATAAACTGAGGGCAAGGCTGGACATCAAGGTCTCTGAGCTCCCCACCCCACCCTACAAACTGAAAAATGGGCTAATGATGCTGAGCGAACAGAAAAGGCTGTTCTCAAATCCGATTGCATTATGGCGAGAACCTGGCGGTAGCCAGGACTAAAAAGAAGGAGCTCTCCCCTCAAGCTGTAAATATCTCCTGATAAAATCTCCCCCGTTAAAAAGTGTCTCGCCCCAGCCTTCCTGTCTCTCCTGTGCTACACACAGGAATAGACAACTGACCCGGCGGTTTGATTAAGGTGTACCATAGGTACCCGGATTGTGTAAAAATCTGCCTTTAGTATCTTTTTCTCTGGTGTAAGAGATGTCCTGACAAAGTCACTGGTGCATGGGACAGTAAAGCCTCCCATCCCTCAGAACAGGCCTAATCACAGGTGAGGTTCCCATTGCATAAGCACATCTTCCACAAATACTAGTATTAACCAGAGTTCACCAGAGCCTGCTTAGTTGCAAACTCCAGAGAAGAAATAACTATGGTGTTTAATATTATGGTGGTGGTGGAGTCAGGCGAAGAACAGTAGGTTCAAGACAGTTAAAGTTCTTGTCTTACTAGCTCCAGCTTCTTAGTATCTCCCTCCTCTCCTTCTCTCCCCACCCTCTCCTTTGCATCCTCATGTACTCCGTACCTTCACATTGGAATTCTCCTACCATTGGAAGTCCACTTGGGCCTCCTCATTCATTTCAATATTGTATCACAAAAGCCTAACAAAAAACTGGTGTGCCAACCACAGGTATTTCCTTAGAGGGTGTAAAGGGGAAACCCCAAGAGCAAAAATCTAAACATTTAAACTTTGGGCAAAAGATAATCTCTGTCCCAGCCCAGCTGTCATCTCAGAAAGTTGAAAGTGGAGTCATAAGTAAATAGGATAGGACAGGCAAATGTTATATGGGTCTAGGTGATAGGAGAATTCATGGGCCACCCAGAAAAGGCACCCACAGGAGAGTCATAACCTTAAGAGCTACCAGAGATTTGGAGCCAGGGAGTTTCACAGTTATTACTTCATTGCTCTTCAGAGTAGTGTGGAAGGATAGAATTTATTATCTTTGTTTCATAGATGAAGAAATAGGAGAAAGTCAGGGAAGCTCATGAATTTGCCAGCTAATTATAAATGAGGTAGTCGGACAGTCAGTGCTGGTAGCTTGCAGGCAAAAGTGCTTACCACCCTAAAGTCACACTATCTGCACAGTGGGAGGACTGGCCCTCACAGCCAGGGGACAGCAATAGGGATTGGGGCAGCTCCTTGAATAGAAAGAAACCTTTCCAAAGATAGCGCTCACCTACTTCCCCCTTCATGCCAGGCCCAGCCTTTCCCAGAGCCTAAGACTGAGTTGACATCAAACACACCAAGGCGGGTCCTGGTAGTCAGAGTCCTTTCCTCTCCCAGTGGTCATATGTGTCTGATTTCCAGTGTGGGCTGTAAAAAGGAATGAACATCAGGGTGGCAGTCACTCATGCCAGCTTTGGGGTAGTTCATGGCAAGTTAAAGAAAGATACTATTCTCTTCCTGCTTCTCCTCCTTCCTTCTCATTCAGATCTAAAGGTTCAAAGTTTGCTTAAAAAGGTTGGGGGGTTAAATCTCCATGGGCCATTCTGACAGTTTTAAAACAAAACAATAAAAAAAAAAGCTCTGGAAACCCTAACACCTTTTATATATTTTGCAATTAACAGAGAAGAAAGAGAACAATGTGCCCCTAGCAAGGCACACATATACCTTCTCCTTCAACCTATTACATTGCCATTCTAACCCTATTTTCTCTATACAGCCTGCCAGCAATATCTTTAATTAGGGGGCACTATTTCTTTCTTTTTAAAATAAGAAATAGTATAAAACTTCCCGTACTCCACTTTTATAGAAGGGACATAGAAACACATTAGTTAAAGGCACTTTGCATTCTTTTTTTCCGTACCGAAGTGATCCTTATAAAACCTGGTTCACTGTATAATTAATGACCCTTTTCTCATGCTTTAGGGCATAAGCTGATTACCAGTCTGGGTCAGAGAAAACATTTCCCGGGTGTAGGATTGCACAATTAAATGTGTTGTGTGGAATTTGTGCTTTCCTTTGATGCTCTGGTCTCTGCCACTGTGGGGGGCAGGATGCTGGGCGGGATAGACAGTTGCTGGCTACAGAGTCCTGCATCTTCCTTTCTTCCACACACACTGAAAGCTGACCTAAGACCACCTGAAACATACATCACATGCGTTCTTCTGTTGGCCCCACAGGGAAGCAGATGTCTACTAGGGAATAGTCAGGAAGCAGCCAACTGAAACAATTTTTAACACTCTGTGAAAGTTGATCTTTCTGGGAAAAAAAATAATGGAGCAGCCCCTCCTGACTACATTTGCTTTTCACTCACAAGTTGCTGATGTAGCATTTCTTGAATAGATGAAAACCTGTGTTTCTGTTTCAAACTCAAGCAAAGAGAAATCATGAGTTCCCTGACACAGAAAGGAAAACTAATGACAAAATGAATACATGTTATATAGGGCATTAAAATATTAAAGTGGATATTGATCACAGTATCAATAAAGTTGCCAAATTTTATATCCTACAGCAGTGCTATCAATAGACTCTTCTGGGATGATGGAAATGTTCTATAGTTTTGCTATCCAATATGGTAGCCATGGCCACATGGGGCTAGTAGTCACTTGAAAGATGATGTGTCTGACCAAAGGAACTGAAATTTCAATGTAATTAAGTTTAATTGATTTGAATTAATTTGATTAAAATGAGATTTTGGTTTATTTAAATTTAAACAATCACATCTGGCAAATGGCTGTCATGCTGGACAGTACAGTTCTAAAGGGTATGGTGTGGCTATTTCCATTTTGTGCACTGAGAACTTGAAAAGAATATTAGTAAATAAAATGTGGTTTCTCTACTCTTTATTGCAATCTATTTTGTCCACAAAACCCTATGTTCAGGGAAGTCAGCTAATGCTTACTAGGCAAGAGCAGGCACTGGATTTGTGTCTACCTTTCATCTATGGCCCTGCCTGCAGGTGATAAAAATAAGTCCAACACATGTTAGGAAACACTGGTATAGTGACTCCTTTGCTCATCTTCACTTCTATGTTGCTTCATTAAACTACGGAAGTGAGAGCAAGTTGGTAAGGGGACTATCTAATTGAGAAAGCCCCTACCATTCCTTTCTATGGTTCCCATTTTTTTTTGAAAGATCAACTATATGAAAGAGTTGAAAGGGAATATAGTCAACTTGCAAAATTAAACAATTCTTTTTAGTTGTTCCTTTTGTTTACTTTGCTTTCCCTCATTTTTCCTTTGCCAGGTGACTTTGCTTCTTTCTGGCTTGGGCCAGAAAGTATGCTAGAGCCGCCATGACAAAATACCACAGACCAAGAGGCTTCAAATATGGAGATTCATTCTCCCACAGTTCTGGAGGCTGAAGGTCAGGATCAAGGTGCCAGCAGGGTGGTGTCCTCTCAGGACTCTCTTCTTGGCTTTCAGCTGACCACCCTTGAGCTTACTTTTCACATGGTCTTTTCTGTGTCCCCATGCACCCTTGATGTCTCTCCCTATGTCCTAATCTCTTGTTATAAAATACCAGTCAGATTTGATTAGGACCCACACTAATGCCTGGATATAATTTAATTACCTATTTAAAATTCCTATCTCCAAATAGAGTCACATTCTGAGAGAGTCTGCAGGTAAGCATCCACATACGAATTTTAGAGGACACACAAGCCAGTTCATAACAATGAACATAAGCAATATATTGTGTTTTCTAAGACTCATGTGTTTCTTGATTTATAGTTTTAATGCTTCAATTAACAACAAAGAGTCATCTGTTTTCAAGCGTTATCTTTCTGACTTACTAGTGGACATGTAAACTAGTGCATAAAAAAGGGAATGTCTCCTATTTGTTTAATTCGTTAATATAGGATCAAATGGTACTGTGTATCTACCATTCCTTTTATGACCAGTTCATCTTTGTCAAAAGGAAAGAGATCAGGGACAGTGGCTCATACCTGTAATCCAAGTGACTTGGGAGGCTGAGGCAGGAGGATCTCAAGTTTCAGGCCAACCTCATTAACCTAGCAGGGCCCTTAGTAAGAAAGACACTGTCTCAAAATAAAAAAAAAAAAAAACAGTTGGAGATATAGCTCAATTCAATCTCCAGGCCCCCTGCCACAATAAAAGTAAGGAGAAATAACAAAGAGAAAGGTACCTCTTAAAAATATGTCTAGTTTGTATAATCTTAAAGATCCTAAGGGAAGGAACAAAATCTTTTTGTACATATCTGATGTTTCAATAGTATAGGTTTATTAGGTGTGACTATCCTTAAAAATGTAAACTGTTTTTCAACCACCTAGTCAATTCACATTAAAAATATTTAAAGGTGCTTTGACAGTGTTAAATAATGATTATGAAACATAAGAAAGAGAGAAACATTTTCTAACAGGCGGTTACTGTTTATAATTTGTGAAATAGATACCATGATGCAAAGTTGATAAATTTCACTTAATTTCTCAAGAGCAGTTCAAAGAAATTATTGAACCTCAAACAAAAGTAATGAAAATGTTATGTTTTCCCATTAAAAAAAAATATGTAAATTCTTTCAAGTTCTTTTTGATTGAGAAATAATTTAAATCCTAACTGAAAATGAAAAAAAAAAAGAATCTAAATTATTTTTAATCACCACTGAAACAATTTTTGGTAGTCAACCTACTCAAAATGATTTGCACAAAATGATTTGATACAACATAAAACAATCAAAATTCTCAACTTTACTCAATCCCATCTTTTAAATGAACTTGAGAAATCAGAAACAGATCTTACTCTTGGCTTTGCGTAGTTTGCCATCTCTTTAATACTCAACTGTTAAAACTATAAATCAGTCAAATATGTTCTTACCATTACTGCAAGTCGACATCTTGGTTACACTTTTGAAGAACAGATTTGCAAGGTAAAACACAGTAGTTCCCCTTTCTCTGTGGGGGACACATTCCAAGTCCCCCAGTGGATTCCTGAAACTACAAAAAGGACCAAACTGCATATAGATTGTCCTATGTTTCTCATATGCATGCATAGCTATGATAGAGTTTGAATTTAGAAAATCGTCACTATAGCAGATTAAAAATAACTAATAATAGATCAATTATAACCTTATGCTGTAATAAAAGTTATGTGAATGTGATCTCTCTCTCTCTCTCAGAATATCTCATTGCACTGTACTCATCCTTCCTCTTGTGATGATGAGCTGATACAATGCCCATATGATCAGATGATGAAGAAGGCATTGTGACAGAGAGTTAGGCTACTACATAAGGGTTGCTTGAACACAAGCACAGCAGTACTCTGACAGCTCATCAGATAACCTAGACAGCTTTAATTGATAAATGGGTACAGTGCAAATATGCTGGACAAAGGGATGATTCACATCCCAAGTGGAACAGAATGGAATGGTGCAAGATTGCATTGTGCTATGCATTAGAATAAGAAAACAGACTCACATAGTGGCATAGACCAAAGAGCTATATACATCATTGCCTATCAGCATATGAAGCTAAGTAATTTTATTCAAATATATGTTTTAATTAACCTTTATATACTTCTTTTATTGGTGCATTATAATTTTATATAGTAGTGAGATTCATTATGCCATATTTCTAATTTGATGAATCTCATCCCCAGTACCAGTCCTTCCCTCTTCAATTCCCTGATCCATTTACTCTATTCTACTGATTCAAATATATTTTTAGGGCTTGAGATATAACTCAGTTGGTAGAGTGCTCGCTTTGCAAGCATAAGACCCTGGGTACAATCCCAAGCACCACAAAAAAAAAAAAAAAAAAAAAAAAAAAAGAATATGCAAATATATTTTTAAATGCTCAGTTTTCAACCAACAGGCAGGTCATAGACTATGGGAAAACAATGCATGCCTTAGAAAGCTTATTTCTAAACTATATAAAGATCTCTAAGATTTCAATAATTTTAAAATCCCATGAAAATGGGGAGAAAAAAATGTGCAAGACACTTCAAAAAATAAAACTATAATATACAAATGGTAAGAACATGTAAAAGTGCTTCAGACATCAGGAACACAAACTAAAGCCACAGTGTAATACCATTTCACATACACTAGAAGGTCTAAAGCCCAAAAGACCAAGACCAACAATGCCAAATGTTGGTGAGGATGTGTGACTAAACTCTCATACTCTGCTGGTGAGAATATATCCACTTTAAAAATTATTTTGCATTTTCTTATTAACCCAAACATTTTCTTTATGATCCATCAATTCTATTCCTAGGTATTTATTTACCCTTGGACATAGAAATATATAATAGGAAAGACTTGCATAAGACTGATAAAAAAGACCTTATTCTTAATAGCCAACAACTAGAAACAATCCAAATTTCATCAGTAGAAGGATACTCAAAATTATGATGTTTATATAAGGGAACACAACTCAGAAAATAAAGGAATGGACTTCTGATACACTGATACATATTCTGATATTCTGATATTCCATATTCTGATATATTATGGATGAATCTCAAAACTATTCTAATGAAATATTTTACGCCAAAAAAGAATATGCTATGTAACTATTTATATGAAGCCCAAGAACAGGTACAAACTAATCTGTGATGATGATGGAAAAAGAAAGTGGTTTGTGTTAGTCAGTTTTTTGTTCCTGTGACCAAAATACCAGATATGAACAACTTAAAGGAAGAAAGATTTATTTTGACTCATGGTTTCAGAGGTTTTAGTCCATGGTTGGCCAGTTCCATTGCTCTGGGCCTGAGTTGAGGAATAACGTGAGGTCAGAAGAGTATGGTAAAAGAAAGCTGATCAATTCATGGCAGTCAGGAAGCAGAGAGAGAAGGAGGAAGAGACCAGGACAGGATAGAGTCCCCAGGGGTGTACCCTCAGTGGTGTACTTCCTCCAACCATGCCCCACTTACCTCCAGTTCCCATCATCCCCAGTTGTCCATTCAGCTGTTAGTGTAGTAATCTACTTCTTTGTTTTTTTTTTAATTAATTTTTTATTTTTTTAATTGTAAACAAATGGGATACATGTTGGTTCTCTGTTTCTACATGGCATAAAGGCATACCATTTGTGTAATCATAAATTTACATAGAACAATGTTGTTCGATTCATTCTGTTATTTTTTCCCTTCCCCCCACCCCTCCCACCCCTCTTTTCCCTCTATACAGTACTTCCTTCCTCCATACTTGCCCCCCTCCCTAACCCTAACTCTAACCCTAACACTAACCCTTCCCTCCCCCCCATTATGTGTCATCCACCACTTATTAGCGATATCATTCGTCCTTTGGCTTTTTGAGATTGGCTTATCTCACTTAGCATGATATTCTCCAATTTCATCCATTTGCCTGCAAATGCCATAATTTTATCATTCTTTATGGCTGAGTAATATTCCATTGTATATATATACCACAGTTTCTTTATCCACTCATCAATGGAAGGGCATCTAGGTTGGTTCCACAGTCTGGCTATTGTGAATTGAGCAGCTATGAACATTGATGTGGCTGTATCTCTGTAGTATGCTGATTTTAAGCACTTTGGGTACAGGCCAAGGAGTGGGATAGCTGGGTCAAATGGAGGGTCCATTCCAAGTTTTCTAAGGAATCTCCACACTGCTTTCCAGAGTGGCTGCACTAATTTGCAGCCCCACCAGCAATGTATGAGTGTACCTTTCTCCCCACATCCTCGCCAACACCTGTTGTTGCTCGTATTCTTGATAATCGCCATTCTAATTGGGGTGAGATGGAACCTTAGGGTGGTTTTGATTTGCATTTCTCTTATTACTAGAGATGTTGAACATTTTTCCATATGTTTGTTGATAGCTTGTAGATCTTCTTCTGTGAAGTGTCTATTCATTTCCTTAGCCCATTTGTCGACTGGATTATTTGAATTCTTGGAGTAGAGTTTTTTGAGTTCTTTATAGATTCTGGAGATTAGTGCTCTATCTGAAATATGATTGGCAAAGATATTCTCCCACTCTGTAGGCACTTTCTTCACGTTGCTGATAGTTTCCTTTGCTGAGAGAAAACTTTTTAGTTTGAATCTATCCCAGTTATTGATTCTTGCTTTTATTTCTTGTGCTATGGGAGTCATGTTAAGGAAGTCTGGTCCTAAGCCAACATGTTGAAGATCTGGACTTACTTTTTCTTCTATAAGATGAAGGGTCTCTGGTCTGATTCCGAGGTCCTTAATCCATTTTGAGTTTAGTTTTGTGCATGGTGAGAGATATGGATTTAGTTTCATTCTGTTGCATACGGATTTCCAATTCTCCCAGCACCATTTGTTGAAGAGGCTATCTTTTCTCCATTGCATATTTTTGGCACCTTTGTCTAGTATGAGAAAATTGTATTTATTTGGGTTTGTGTCCGTGTCTTCTATTCTGTACCATTGATCTACCTTTCTATTTTGGTACCAATACCATGCCGTTTTTGTTACTATTGCTTTGTAGTAGAGTTGAAGATCTGGTGTTGCAATACCCCCTGTTTCAGTCTTCCTGCTAAGGATTGCTTTAGCTATTCTGGGTTTCTTATTCTTCCAGATGAATTTCATAATTGCTTGCTCTATTTCTGTAAGGTACGTCATTGGGATTTTAATTGGAATTGCATTGAATCTGTATAGCACTTTAGGTAGTATGGCCATTTTGACAATATTAATTCTTCCTATCCAAGAACATGGAAGATCTTTCCATCTTCTAAGATGTTCTTTAGTTTCTTTCTTTAGTGTTGCATAGTTCTCATTGTAGAGGTCTTTCACCTCTTTTGTGAGATTGATTCCCAAGTATTTTATTTTTTTCGAGGCTATTGTGAATGGGGTAGTTTTCCTAATTTCTCTTTCTGAAGATTCATCATTTATGTATAAAAATGCGTTGGATTTATGGGCATTGATCTTGTAACCTGCTACTTTACTGAATTCACTTATGAGTTCTAAGAGTTTTCTGGTGGAATTTCCAGGTTCCTCTAAATATATAATCATGTCATCAGCGAACAGGGATAGTTTGAGTTCTTCTTTCCCAATTCGTATCCCTTTAATTTCTTTGGTTTGTTTAATTGCTCTGGCTAGAGTCTCAAGAACGATGTTGAATAGAAGTGGTGAAAGAGGGCATCCCTGCCTTGTTCCAGTTTTTAGGGGGAATGCTTTCAGTTTTTCACCATTTAGAATGATATTAGCCGTGGGCTTAGCATAAATGGCCTTTACACTGTTAAGGAATGTTCCCACTATCCCTATTTTTTCTAGTGTTTTGAGCATGAAGGGGTGCTGTATTTTATCAAATGCTTTTTCTGCATCTATTGAAATAATCATGTGATGCTTGACTTTAAGTCTATTGATATGGTGAATTACGTTTATTGATTTCCTGATGTTGAACCAACCTTGCATCCCTGGGATGAAACCCACTTGATCATGGTGCACTATCTTTTTAATATGTTTTTGTATGCGATTAGCTAAAATTTTGTTGAGAATTTTTGCATCGATGTTCATTAAGGATATTGGTCTGAAATTTCCTTTCCTTGATGAGTCTCTGTCTGGTTTAGGTATCAGGGTGATATTGGCTTCATAGAATGAGTTTGGGAGGGTTCCCTCCTCTTCTATTTTATGGAATACTTTGAGAAGTATTGGAATGAGCTCTTCTTTAAAGGTTTTGTAGAACTCGGCTGAGAACCCATCTGGTCCCGGACTTTTCTTTGTTGGTAGGCTATTGATGACTTCTTCTATTTCAGTACTTGAAATTGGTCTATTTAAATTGTTTATGTCCTCCTCGTTCAGTTTAGGCAATTCATATGTCTCTAGAAACCTGTTGATGCCTTCAAAATTTTCTATTATGTTGGAGTATAGATTTTCAAAATAGCTTCTAATTATGTTTTGTATTTCAATCCTGTCTGTTGTGATATTTCCTTGTTCATTCCGAATTTTAGTGATTTGGGTTTTCTCTCGTCTTCTCTTTGTTAGTGTGGCTAAAGGTTTATCAATTTTGTTTTTTTTTTTTTCAAAGAACCAACTATTTATTTTGTCAATTTTTTGTATTGTTTCTTTTGTTTCAATTTCATTGATTTCAGCTCTGAGTTTAACTATTTCCTGTCTTCTACTACTTTTGGTGCTGGTCTGTTCTTCTTTTTCTAGGGCTTTGAGCTGTAGTGTTAGGTCGTTTATTTGTTGAGTTTTACTTCTTTTATTAAATGCGCTCCATGAAATAAATTTTCCTCTAAGTACTGCTTTCATAGTGTCCCAGAGGTTTTGATATGATGTTTCTTTGTTCTCATTTACCTCTAAGAATTTTTTAATTTCCTTCCTAATATCTTCTGTTATCCATTCATCATATAATAGCATATTGTTTAATCTCCAGATGTTGGAATAGTTTCTGTGTTTTACTCTTTCATTTATTTCTAACTTCAATCCATTATGATCTGATAGAATGCATGCTAGTGTCTCTATCTTCTTGTATTTGCTAACATTAGCTTTGTGGCATAATATATGGTCTATTTTAGAGAAGGATTCATGTGCTGTTGAGAAGAAAGTGTATTCGCTCTAGGTTGGATGGTATATTCTATAAATGTCCGTTAAGTCTAAATTATTGATTGTGTTATTGAGATCTATAGTTTCTTTGTTCAATTTTTGTCTGGAAGATCTGTCCAGTGGTGAGAGAGGCATGTTAAAATCACCTAGTATTATTGTGTTATGGTCTATTTGGTTTCTGAAATTGAGAAGGATTTGTTTGACATACATGGATGAGCCAATGTTTGGGGCATAGATGTTTATGATTGTTATATCTTGCTGATTTATGCTTCCCTTAAGCAGTATGAAATGACCTTCTTTATCCCTTCTGACTAACTTTGGCTTGAAGTCCACATTATCTGAAATGAGGATGGATACTCCAGCTTTTTTGCTGAGTCCATGTGCATGATATGTTTTTCCCCATCCTTTCACCTTTAGTCTATGGGTATCTTTTTCTATGAGGTGAGTCTCTTGCAGGCAACATATTGTTGGATCTTTCTTTTTAATCCAATCTGCCAGTTTATATCTTTTGATTGATGAATTCAGGCCTTTAACATTCAGGGTTATTATAGAGATATGATTTGGTTTCCCGGTCATTTGGTTCATTTTTAAAATTTTGTTTATTTATTTGTTTGACACAACTTGTTTCCTCCTTTATTTGACAATTCCTTTAGGATAATTCCTCCCTTTGCTGATTTGCTTCTTTGTTTTTCATCTCTTCCTCATGGAATATTTTGCTGAGAATGTTCTGTAATGCTGGCTTTCTGTTTGTAAATTCTTTTAGCTTTTGTTTATCATGGAAGGATTTTATTTCATCGTCAAATTTGAAGGTAAGTTTTGCTGGGTATAAGATTCTTGGTTGGCATCCGTTTTCTTTCAGGGCTTGAAAAATGTTGTTCCAGGCCCTTCTAGCTTTTAGGGTCTGGATTGAAAAATCTGCTGATATGCGTATTGGTTTCCCCCTGAATGTAATTTGGTTCTTTTCTCTCACAGCCTTTAAAATTCTGTCTTTATTTTGTATGTTCGGTATTTTCATTATAATGTGCCTTGGTGTGGGTCTGTTGTAATTTTGTGTATTTGGAGTCCTATAGGCCTCTTGAACTTGATATTCCATTTCATTCTTCAGATTTGGGAAGTTTTCTGATATTATTTCATTGAATAAATTGTTCATTCCTTTGGCTTGTTTCTCTAGGCCTTTCTCAATCCCGATAATTCTTAAATTTGGCCTTTTCATGATATCCCATAGATCTTGCAGATTCTGTTCATGGTTTCTTACCATCTTCTCTGTTTGTTCAACTTTGTTTTCAAGGTTAAATATTTTGTCTTCAATGTCTGAAGTTCTGTCTTCCAGGTGTTCTATCCTACTGGATATGCTTTCTATGGAGTTCTTAATTTGGTTTATTGTTTCCTTCATGTCAAGGATTTCTGTTTGGTTTTTTTTCAATATCTCTAACTCTTTATTGAAATGATCTTTTGCTTCCTGTATTTGCTCTTTTAATTGTCGATTGGTGCGATCATTCAATGCCTGCATTTGCTCTTTCATCTCATCATTCAGTGCGTGCATTTGCTCTTTCATCTCATCGTTTGCTTCTCTGATCATTTTAATTATGTACATTCTGAACTCCTTTTCTGTCATTTCTTCTGCCATGCTGACATTGGGTTTTATTGATGTAACATCTAGATTTGTTTGCAGCATTTTCTTTCCTTGTTTTCTCATATTGTTCAGGTATCAGTGGACCGCTGAGATATTGCAGATTTCCTCTATTGACTTACAATGTCCCTGAAGATTTCTATATATATCCCCCCTTAGCCTTCAGTAGGCTGAAGTCTTGGAGGAAGTTGATAATGCGGTGCTCCACAAGGAAGCTGCCTCTCTAGGAGTGGTGGCCTTCAGGTGGGGTATAATCCCTGCTAGTGGGCAGAGGTGCCTCCACTTGTTGACCAATGGTCATCCAAAGGGGAACTAGCCTGCGGGCTGAGGCAAGGCCTGTTTGGGCCTGAGTCTCTGGTTTTACTGTCCTTGTGGGGAAACCTCACCCGCCAGGGAAGACTCACCCAGTGGGGAGGTCTTGCTGGTCAGTTCCCTCCTAGAGGTTCGCCTCAATTTACAGCTACCACCTGTGCTGGGCTGCCTTCCTCTGCAAAGTTCCCAGGGGCCCAGCCCTACCTCCTGGGCCTGGGAGCCTCACCCTTCGCAGATGAATCTCCTTAGGCTGCCCCTCCTCAGAGAATCTGCCCGCAGTCCTGGAACCTTCGCTCTGCCCCTAAGCCTGTCTTTGTGCGCCTCTTCCACCCAGAAGCCTCCTAGATCCTGGGACCCTGCTCTGCACCTAATTGCCTGGCTATCCGGCCCCTCCTCTGAGCAGCCACCTGGGGCCCCGTACAATCGCTCTGAGTCCCAGAGACCCGCCACACGCCTCTTCCTCCAGACAGCCGCCCAGTATTCCGGTGCGGTCACTAGGAGTCCATGAAACTCACTGCGTGCCTCCTCCTCCCACCGACCACCCGTAGCCCTGGGCAATCAATCACTCCGAGTCGAAGTGACCCTCCCCGTTCCTCCTCCTTCTCCAGATAACCCCCCGGGTGTTCAGGAGCGGTCGCTCTGAGTGGCTCTGAATCCACGTGAACCGCTGTACGCGTCCTCTGGGCAACCGCCCGGAGCTCTGGTGCGGCCACTCGAGACCAAGCGACCCACCACGCTTCTCCTCCAGGCAGCCCCCTGTGTTCAGGAGCTGTCACTTTAAGTCCAAACAACTCACCAATCACCGCCTCCTCTGAGCGGCTGCCTGGAGCTCTAATGCAGTCACTGCGAGTCCAAAGGACCCGCCGCGCTCCTCCTCCTACTCCTCCTACTCCTCCGGGCAGGCCCCAGTGTTCAGAAGTGGTCTGAGTCCAAACAGCTCGCCACGCAGCCCCTCCTCTGGCAACCGCCTGTAGCTCTGGTGTAGTCACTCCGAATCCAAGCGGCCACGCTCCTCCTCCTCTTCGTCCTCAGGGCAGGCCCCGGTGTTCAGAAGCAGTCATTCTGAGTCCAAACAGCTCGCCACGCAGCCCCTCCTCTGGCAACCGCCTGTAGCTCTGGTGTAGTCACTCCGAATCCAAGCGGCCACACTCCTCCTCCTCCTCCTCAGGGCAGGCCCCGGTGTCCTGAGTCCACACAGCTCTCCTCGCCGCTCCTCCCCTGGGCAGCCGCTGGAGCCCCAGTGGTTGCTCCGAGTCCCAGCGCTGCGCCGAGCGGCCTCCTTTACGGCGCTCCCAGTTGTCCGAGTTCACTGCTCCAGCGGGGGGAGGGGCATCTTGCCGGTAGCTCTACTTCACAAAGTTCCCTGTGTTCCGGGACTACCGTCCCATCCGGGACACCTCCCCAACGGGAGAGAGTCACCTGGCTGCTTTGAGTTGGTCCCAAGTGTCTCAATATCTCCTCTTTTGAATCCTGAGTCCTGGAGCAACATGAAATGCAGCCACCCTCTAGGCCGCCATCTTGAAACCTCCCAGTAATCCACTTCTGAGGTCAGAGCCTCATGATCCAATTACTTCCCCAAAGCCCTACCTCTTGACATTACTGCATTGGGGTCATATAAATTTTGGGAGGATATTCCAGATCCAAAACATAATATGGTTGCTGGGAGGATTGTTGGTTTAAAAAAAAAAAAAAATCAGCTTGCAATATAAGGAGACTTTCTGGGGTGATGAAAATGGTTTATATCTTGTTTTGAGTGGTAAATTACACAGGTGTATACAATTGTCAAAACTCATCTAAATGAACTCTTAGGATCTGATATTTATGTTAAGGTCTACCTTATTTTTTTAAAACCTGTTTTCAGAGTTTTCTTGACTTTGGAATTTTGTATAAAGTACTGTACACCTATATTAAATGCTTATTATATTTTAATAACTCTTGCCTCCAGTGGAAGAAGGTAAATACATTCTGCAGAACAGATTAATTCTTTTGTTAAAAATTGCCGACCTGGGGAGCCAATACTTAGTGCTACAGTTTGTATCTTAATTGTCCTCCAAAGGCTTGGCATTATTGGGAGATGATGGAACTTTTAAGAGGTAGGGCCTAGTGAGAGATCTTTAGGCCATTGGGGGTTATGCCTTGAAGGGGTTAATGAGGCCCCAGCCCCTTCCTTTTCCTCTCTTTTGCTTTCCAAATATTATATGAGTGGTTTAGCTCTGCCACATGCTCCTGCCTTGATGTGCTTCATGCCACAAGTCCAATGATGTAGGCTCAACCAATCATGAATTGAAACTTCTAATACTGTGAGCCAAAGTAAAACTTTTCTCTTTATAAGTTGATCATTTCAGGTATTAGTGATTGTGACTAACTTTTCACAGACAAATTTTATACAGTTTCATTTGATGAACACATGAGAATTAGATATTTCAAAATATTTGAAATATTTGAAATATTTGAAATATTTGAAATATTTGAAATTAGAATTTCAAAGATATGAAAATGTGGTTTAAGAACAATTCTTCCAAGTGCAACACAGGCTAATCAAACTGTAGCTAACATTTGCATCTGAGCCTTTTCTAAAA
Source organism: Sciurus vulgaris (assembly GCF_902686455.1). NCBI lineage: Eukaryota > Metazoa > Chordata > Mammalia > Rodentia > Sciuridae > Sciurus > Sciurus vulgaris. The sequence goes on along the minus strand of NC_136473.1, from coordinate 83,713,150 downwards.
TTGTGTCACTCAAAATTGTGTCTTGTTAATTGTCCAACTAAAAGGGAGAGTGAAAATAAGAGATGAGGCTTCAGCTATTTGTACTCATTCTAGAAATTTCCACAGATAGGGCACCTGCTGTTCACTTACTCTGGAGGTCCTGTCAGGTTTCAACATGTCCACTCACATCACTATGCTAGGCCTTGGACTTCCTGTTCATATCATATTCCATATTGTAGAATAAATACACAACTCCATTGGGAAAATTCTTCCAGTTGGCAGGAGGAACAATTGTTACAATCGAGACTCTATTGGGAATGACCTAATGAAGTCTTTCCAGACTAGATTGTGTTATCTTCATTTAAACACCGGCCTTGAAAAAGACAAAGTATCTGAAAAACTAGGATTATTTTTTAGACAATTATCTGTGGCACACAAAAATTAAATTTTGCATTCCTGCACAATTCTATTCTAAAAAAAAATTCAAAAAAGTGAAATAATGTTAAATCTTCAAATTGTGTTATTTACTCCTTCTATTCAAGTTCATTGACAAAAATTGCCTTGTTTACAATTTCTTTGTCTTTATTTAGATTATGTTCTACCAAGTAAATGGTAGAAAATGAACAAAAATGCATACTTATGACAGATATGTTATGAATTATGTTAATTATGACAGATATGTTACAAATTATGTTAATTATATGTGCTGAAGACAATTCACCATCTATTCCTGTAAGAGATAGAGTGGAAAGGAGGAAACTGCACAGGTTTGGTAGCAGGCCCAAGAGGATTCAAATGCAGCTATCTTTCCTAGCCATGAAACCATGGACACATTTTCGACACTATTTAAGTCCTAGTTTCCTTATCTGTAAAATAAGGATAACAATAACTACTTCAATAGCCACTGAGAGAATTGACAAAGACTTCATTTGTAAACATGTATCTGAGAAGCACCATATTTAACTTCTTCACAAATCATTGAGCGAATCATTCTTTTTCTCTTTGCCTTCATTGTCATCTGTAAAATAGAGATAATAATAGTAACTGCCTGTAGGATAAAATTAACATATGTAAAACACTTATTTGCTGACAAAAAAATAAATAAACAAACATAAAAGGCACTAATACAAACCCTGTTTTTCTCCATTCCTCCCAATTATGATGACACAATCATTCTTGTTACTTACTTCTTTGGAGATCAGCTGTCATGGAGGATCATGCTCCAGAGCTGCTCAAGGCCTGAGTGAGTACTGGACTGACTGACACCTTAGTCTTTGTAACACAGGAATATGGTAATAATGGTTGACATTTCTTGCAAGTCTATTATGTGCAAGACACAGGACTATTTTACATATATTCTGTCATTTAATTCTTACAAAAATCCAGTAATATTGATTGTATAATTATCCCCATTTTAAAGATTTTAAATAACTTATCCATGACTATTCAGCAGAATAATTGCAAAGAATTAAGATCCAGAGCAAAGCAGGCTGATTCTAGACACAAAGCCATGACAAACAACGAAGCCTCTCCAGGGGAGAGAGAGTGTTTCACCCAGGGGAGAGTAGGAAAGAGATGTGTGTGGAGGAAGAAATTCTGAGAGAGAATAAGTCACCCCAAGAGTGCTTCTGAATGAATCTGATTAGAAAAGGACTGCCTTTTCCGACACCAGTGCCCTGGATCCATACAATGTGTTCAGCAAGTGCACGCTGAGCTAAGTATCCTGATCCAAATTCTCTGACCTGAACACAGCTTCCCTGAATCCCCTGGTACACTCTTAATTAAAAAATGAGGTGTGGACCAAATTTGTTATACAAGGATATTTAATGCTGAATTCTTTCTAATAATATACAATTGATGATATAAAATCCAACAAAAGGGAGTCACATAAATTGTGGGAAAATCTTAGTATGAAATTATTACAGAAATACTAGTAATCAGGTTTTCAGAGTTTTTGTTTTTTTTTTTTTTTGATAATTGAAAAATACTACAAAAAGGTTTTAAAAAGAAAATATTTATCAAAAACCGCAAGAGCTGGGCGCAGTGGCGCATGCCTATAATTGCAGCAGCTCGGAAGGCTGAGGCAGGAGGAACGTGAGGTCAAAGCCAGCCTCAGTAAAAGCGAGGCATTAAGCAACTCAGTGAGACCCTGTCTTGAAATAAAATACAAAATAAGGCTGGGGATGTGGCTCAGTGGTCAAGTGACCCTGAGTTCAATCCCCTGTATCCCCTCCCCCAAAAAAGATCAGCAAGAAAAAGCACTTGCATACACAATTACAATTTTACAGAAAACCTAGCTACAATTTAATAAAACACACACACACACACATAAATACATATATGATTATACACAGAGCCACATGCGTATATAAAGACAGGATTAAATTATTCTAAGATGTGAATCATAACCATCTCTGGAAGTATATAGAAAATTTGTATTTTTTTCTCTTTTTATTTTTATGTAATTTTTAATATTCTAAAGTGGGTTCATTTCACTTTATAAGTAAAAAGGAAACAGTCAAAATCACAAACTATATTAGAGCACTAAAATATTTTGTTTTTAAGATAAACATAAAATGACATCCAAAATGAGATTTTAGGCCTGGATTTGCCCTTTTTCCCACATAACTGCAGGCTAGTTGCCTACTGGCTCAGAAAATAATTGTTACTATTCAGTATTGCAGACAAGTGGGAAGGACCTAAAATACTAGAGTTGTTTAATGAAAGGTAACTATTCTCATTTACATTCTGCCTTACTTTATTACAATTTAATTTGTGATGTTTATATTACTAAATCACGATCCCCAGGAGAAGACAAGAATTATCCTCATTCCTCATGGCACCGAGCAGAAGGCTGTTTGAGAGCAGACTCTGGATTAAATGGTACACATAGTTATGAAATGGCTGAAAAACGCCCCCAGTTTGAATTTGACCAATATCTGTAGTTACATAACAAAGATGGAGCTCACACGTCCTTCACATGACTGCCAGGACAGCACCCTCTGCTGGTTTCCCTCGGGTTTAATGCTTCACTCTGGAATTTCTCCAGAACCTGTACTCTTAATGTTGGACCGCTCCAGAACTATATTCTTGGGTCTTCTCTGTCTATACCTATTGCCTTGGAAAAATCATCCATTTTCATGTCATGAAGTGCCTTGCATAAATACTGATGAAACTCAAATTTATGAAAATCACAGACCCATTTTTTGTTAAGCTCCCAACTCATAAACCCAATTCCTTACAAGCACATCTGCTTAGAATTCTAATAGATGTCCTAAACCCAATGCATCCAGATCTGAACTCTTGCTCCACCTACCCCATCCCAGTTATAAGGTGATGCCATTTGTCAGTTGCTCCAGGCAAAAAGCTTAATGTCAACATTGATCTTTCTCTTTCACATATACTACCCAATTCCTCAGGAGCTTCTGTTGGCCCTGCATTCAAATCCATAATCTAGCAATTTCTCTTATCCTTGTGTGAGTCACCAGTAACTATCTCTCCCTTGAATGGAAATAGTTGCCTTACTGGTTTTTCTCCTTCTATTGTTTCCCACATCCATAGTCTTATCCAATCAACTCCTTGAGTGAGTCAGGTCATTTCACTCTGCTGCTCAAAACAGGCAATGGCTCAACATTTCACAAAGAGAAAAAAAAATTCCCAATAGTTGCACATCCCCACATCATTTGGAGTCCCCACCCCTGCCACTGCCCCTCTGACCTTAAAACCTTCAGCTATTCCCTCAAATAGCTGCAGCACACTGGCCATCTTGTCACTGGTATATACTTGGCACACTCTCACTCTGGGTCACTGCAGTTGCTATTTCATCTCCCTGGATCACTCTTCTTCCAGATATCTATTTGGTTTTTTCCATTATCTTCTTCAAATATTTGTCCAAATGTCTATCATAACTCTCTTATTTAAATTAAAGCCTCCCACCTCTCTTCTCCCAGTCTTGGTGATCTATTTTCTTGCTCTATGATATTCCCCCGACCCCATGAAATTTATCCCCCTTTAACATACTAGGTAGTGTACTTAATTCTCATGTCTATTTGTCTGTCTCTCTCTACAAGAATAAAAGTTCCATGCAGCAAGCATTTTTAACTATTTTGAATCCACAAAACCTTGAACAGTAGCTGGCACTCCATCATTAAGTATTTAGTATCTGTCAAATGAATGGAAGATTGAGAATGGGAAGGGACTCGGGAGCAGCCTGCTCCACAAACAGCACCAAGTTGTCTGTCAAGATTTTCTGCATCCATCATCTCTATTTCGTTTGCTCTGTGTTTTAGCCTTATTCTCTCCTACTACAGGCAAATTTCTTCTACAGCATGGAGTGGGTAGTGTGGGGATGAAGCCACAGAAAGTCACATATTTACGCTGCCCCAGCTATTGATCCAAAAGTGAAGAGAGAGCTCTTCTCTTTAAGAGTCAATAAATCAAATTCCAGGGCAGGACTCTGATTCAGTTTGTCAATGGGCAAAATAATTTACCCAGTCTGGGTCACAAAGCCAACCCTCCCAGGGGGTGGAATCTGGTGACTGGCAGCCTCACAGCAACCAGATGCAGGGACTAAGCCATATGACCAAAATACAACAGGCAAAAACACCAAAAGAGGATCACTACGCAATCTTGTTCTTCTAAATTTTCTGTCATCTTTTCCTAATTCTTTTTGTTCCCTCTTCGACAAAGGAATATGCCGTTTGTTAAAACTATGTCTCTACTCGGAATATTAAAAATCTGGAAAATATCACCCCAAACTTCAAGAGGCATCCAAAAAGGAGTGTGAAGTTGAAAACTGGAAAAAGGAAATCCACACATTCCTTAATGGTGCTTGCCTAATAAAGTCTTCACCACAATCACAATAATAATTAATTTGCAAAAATTATGTACATTCTAATTATCACACTTCCCTTTAAGAGAAATTATTATTAATGAGAGTTTGTAACTGGCACACCTGAGTGATAAAGCATTGTCTCAGGGTCATGAAACAATGAAATGATGAATCCTAGATTCTGGTCCTTTGAATTCAAATGTTTTAAACAACACTGCTGCTCCTAAAAATTTTACTAGCAAGTCACACTTAATCCATTACTTTAAAGTTTTCCCAGGGACCAAATTCTTATCCAGCACCCAACCAGCATCATCAAGAGTAGATAATTGTAGGATTGTCATATACCAGGCCAAGTCCAGTTCTTGGCAACATGATCAAATGCATGTTTTCATGGCTTCCAAGGGATCTATATGGGAGATATTGCTGTGCTAGAAATTTATGGGTGTTCTATGCTTTTCACCCATGCTTCATGATCATTATCCCTAGAAAATATCTGCTGTGACTGAAGTAGTCCAAAATCATTAAGAAATGGAAATTCTTTCCAAGGTGAAATGAGGATGGGGATGTTCAGTCACACTGTCCTATTTTTGTCCTCTCAGCTGCAATGATTCATCATAGTTTCAAGAAAGTGTTTCATGAAAGGCTTTTATAAACAGATTCATCCTGGCTTAGTGTATGAATGAACACCTCCCACTGATTCTGGGCAAGAAAACAAATTTTATGCAAAATTATATACTAGTTTCTAGATAACACTGTCCTTCCTACACAATGGTGAAAACGTCGTCATGAGAGGCTGGAAGAATCGGGTGGTGGTGATTAAGAACCCCCATCCTAAGACCATCTCCAGTGTAAATTTTGGTTTGGTACTTACCAGCTGTGTGACTTTGGACAAGTTATCTCTCCTCCTTACCTTTCTCTCTAAATCTCCAAAAAAGGAAGCTAATATTAGATCTATGCTGATAGAATTCCTGTGTGTACCTATTGAATTACATGAAAAGCACTTAGCACAGGGCCAGGAAAAGAAAATGGAATCTAAGGATTTGCTGTTTTGATTTTACACAATTTGTCATTTTGTAGATGAGGAAACAGAGGCAAAACCAGAATAAATAACTTGGCTAAGGTCATAAATCTAGTGTACAAACATCTGCCATCACTTATTTCATTTGCTCTTTTATGCATCGTCTTGCCTTTTAGATCCTTAACACAGAAAAAAAAATTCAATTTATTAAGAATAAATGTTTGAAAAAAAACCAGTTGCAGAAGAACCAACTTCATCTGCCTTGAATCTGCACTCTATTTGAGGTAGTAAATACTTCCAGGAATGTAACTGAAGGACTCTGAGAATGATGTACAAGCCAAGTCATATTTTACAACCCCGTTAGCCATCGTGATGAGGGCAATGAGGGACATGTGTCTTTTATTTCTGGGATTATGATTTCATTGCTTTGCATGAGTGAAGACTTATTTCTTTCCTATTCACTTCAGTTCATTTACTCCGCAAACGGGCATCAGCAGAGATACACTTAATAAAGTGTGGAACATAAAAATGGAAAACTTACTATTTGTTTCAACCAAATATATGGGAGAGGAGCAGTGCACTCAGAGCCCTGGCCCCACATTCATCAAGGTGCAGTGTCAAAGTCAATGTGTGTTACAGTGAAGGATGCCGCGATCGAAGGCTGGCCCTGCCATATAAAGCAGGACATAAGAGAGCCCAATATACCATCCAGCTATGAATTACCTTTCCCTTTTCCACTCACCCCCTCCTTCCCTCTTATTTTAATGATAATGAAACTCTGAATCAGGTGTTGCACGTCAACCTAAGGCGTGTGTCATGAATGCCCTTGCATTTATCACCAAACACGGTGCACACAGCTCAGTAAGCGCTTCCAGGCTGGACTGCGTTCCTGCTTGGTGCAACGCGCAAGGACAGAGAAGATCCGAGGTTGACAATGAGGCACACTGATGTAATGGACACGCTGTGTCACATTGACAGTTCACCACAGGAAACACTGAAGGGCCCAGCCAACCCTGTTCTTATTGCAGCGATGCTTTTTAGAGGGAATTTATGTTCAGACAGAGATTGATTCTTAGATAGTCTGAAGGTTGGCATCACTAGAAGCCAAGACTTGGTCCTTTCATTCTCAAGTATTTAGTAATGCATCTCACATACAGTTTGTCTGAGAATACTGGCTTAGTTCTGTCTTATAATATTGAGGAAATTGTGTGACTGAATGTAAAGAATCGTAAGTTGAAAAGGTTGATCCAGATAGCCATAGCTTAAGAATGTATCTGGATTGATCCAAACATTCTTCAGCAACACAGTCTCTTCTTTCATTGTGTATCTATTGGTTTGTCTGTTCATCAAGTATTTACTTAGATCTCTGCCATGGTACAAAGGGAACTAGGGAAACGAAGTCCCTAGCACTCCCCAGGGTGCTCAGAGACTAGTGAAGGTGGTAAATACATTCAGAAAATTGCAGTGTCCAGTTCCTGGAATGCAGTGAGTTCAAAGCTGATCTTTGAATGACAGGTCTCCCATAAATTTTTAATACAGCTTCATATTTTATCTGATATAAACATAAATATAGTGCCCGGGAAGCAAAGACTGCTTCTGCCCCCAGGAACATCAGGTGCTGGAGAAGGGAAGACATATACAATGGGTCCTGAAGGATTATCAGAGAGTCAAAAGTAGAAGATGGTGAAACAGCATTTTAAACCCAGGCATCAGCCTGTGCAAGGGCACAAGACAGAGAGGGCATGACATGCTTGGGGCCCCAAGAGACCCTCACTCATTGTGCACCTCAGTGTATCATGGGTGAAAGAGAAAACACAGCTGAAGGGGCAGGCTAGAGTCCGAGTTCCTATTCACTTCAGCTAATTTGGTCTGCAAATAGGGATCAGTAGAGACACACCTTTTTTGGTGGTGCTGGGGATTGAACCCAGGGCTTTGTGCATGCGAGGCAAGCATGCTATATACCCAGGCCAGAGATATATTTTTATAGAGCCATGCAAAAACCTTTTTACTTTATCTTATGATCATTACAGAATCACCAGAAAGTTTAAGCAAGACTGTGACATGGTATTTTGGGAAGAGTTACCTGGAAATAGTACATTGTCTGAACTAGAGTCAGGATAGACTAGCAGTGGGAAATCCCTTACCAGACAAACACAAGATGCTGCAAGCCAGAGGATCCAAAACCAAACCGAAGCAAAGTGGAAAAAATCAACATTAAAAAAAATTTAATTTAGAGGGAAAAAATTCCTTTCCCAAGAATGTGAAGACATCCCTCGAGTAATGTTGGACCTGATTTACAAAGTCTTTGTTTTGAGATGGGGAAAAGATGGACTTAACTTAGAAAGACAACACGAGGAGGTTTCAAGTGAGAGAATTTACCAAGGATGCATGCAGCCATAGCATCTGATGGAACAACAGGACCAGATATGCAAATTAGATGTTTTACGACCATGTGGTAAAATGAGGGAGAGTGTCAGAATTAGCATCTGCCCACTTCCAAAATGTTTAGTAATGAATGAGGCCAGGGGACAGAGGATGACCAGCTTTAGAAGCTTTACAAGGCCAAGCAATACGATGTTGTCTGTGTTTATGGCAAGATTAAAACAGATCTCAAACAACAAGTAGAAAGAGAAACATCTGAAGGATACCCAATGACAAAATGTCGCCATTAAGTCAGTCAGACAGAGCAGACAGTGGACAGGACAGGGATTGAAGGAGCCAGCTGTCAGAATCACAGCTGCTTATCAGTCACTCATCATGACTGGGGTAAGTCCAGAAGCTATGAATGTAGCTTATTTGGGAAAAGATCTTCTCAGATTCAAGTCGGTTCAGATTCTCAGGATAAAACCATGCTGAACTAAAGCAGGCACTGAATCCAATGACAATATTCCTTATGAGGGTAGAGAAATGGGGAAGATTAACAAGAACACCACATGAAGTTGGAGGCAGAGATTAGAGTGATACATGTTCAAACCAAGGAAAGCCAAGGACTGTGGGCAACCACCAGAAACTAGGAAAGATGCATGGAACGGAATTTTCTGCAGAGTCTCCAAAAGGAAAGTCCGCTCAGCAAAAATGTTGATTCCAGACCCGTGGCCTCCAGTTTATGAGAGAATACATTTCTGTTGTCTTAAGCCATTTACATTGAGGTAATATTTTTACAGTGACCGCAGGAAACTCACATATCATGTGTTCTGATACTTGGGTTAACAATTCCCAATTGAGCAGTCATGGGTATGCTCCACATCTGGGGTGTGCAGACTTGAATCTACCTGATTTGCTGTAAAATGCAACTGCTGATTTTAATTTGCAGACATAATTAAAATATTCAAAGAGCAAATTAATATTTTAAATTCCACACTAAAACTTTTACTCTATATTACCATTAGAAAATGCTGCCAGGGGTCCATTTGGATTTCTTAGAAGCTCTGCTTGAACTAAGAGTCGGTATCCAGGGAAGGAGGAGAAAGGGGAGTAACTCCTGGTCCCATCAGGGCCTGAGCTAGCCGCAGCACACCCTTTTTGTGACAAGGTTGCCCTCAATTTTACTCTTACATCTATAATGACTCTCATTACCCTTTCCACTTGTGACATCCCTATTTGCCACTAATTGACCAAATTAATCAGTGGGACGGGAAATAATCGCTCACTAGCTGTCAAGCAAACCTTGTCACTTTGTGACTTCCAAGGGCTCAAAGCCATTCAATTCAATTAGCTTCAGTGTTTTACACACAGTGTTATACAGCCATTTGCAAAATTCCTTCATGTTTTGTTCCTTCTGTTTCCCCCCACCAGAAAATGCACATCTTAATAAATATGCTAAAAATGGATACAGAATTGACTATGGTAAAAGTTGCTACTTTTGAAGGATTCAGTATCCTCAGATTCCAATTAACCACTGCAAGAGTTCTATCCTTCCTGAGTACCCTTTTAATGTCTGGAGAAAAAAAAAAAAAAAAAAAAACAGATTTTCTGGTTGTCCAGAAAGATCAGTGGCTAATTGTATCTAATTGCAGTCAACTTTCACCTATCCGTGCTAATGGAAGGAAGCACGGATGCAGGCAATCCCCAAATGGCAACTCTTCATTATACTTCAGCAAGTAAGAACATAAAAGACATTTAGACATTGAGAATTTTCTTTGAGAAAACTCCTGATCAAGTCAAGTGTTGGCTTTTAGATTGGTCTAAAGGTAACAGATATGTTCCTATCAACACCTCCCCCCGGGTTTTACTATTACAACTATACTTACACTAGAAATAAAATGCAGCTCACATTCTTTAACAGGAATTGGATGAGAAATGATCAGAAGAAGATCAGAGGGCTGAGGTGACCAGGTCATAAAGCCTGTAGGCTGAACTTGGATTGCTGGAAGTAGCAAAGAGAATAATACAATTCCCAATACTGAGTACCTGTTATGTGTCGGGTATATCACTTGCACTTTTACCCTGGTTGTAATCCTGCAAGTTATTAATATCTTTATTTTCTAAGCAGGGAATTGAGGCTCTGAGAAGGTATTTGACTGACTGTGTTACCCACATAGCAAATGACCAAATATCTTACTCCATTTAGGATGCTATCTTTAAAAATGCTTTGGTGGCTTATAAACAACAGAAATTTATTTCTCACAGTTCTTGAGTGTGAGAAGTCCAAGATCAAGCTGGTAGCAAATTCTGAGTCCAATAATGGCCTAATCCTCATAGACATTCTTATTACATTTATTCTTAGTACATTCTTGCCACATTTTCGCATGGTGGAGTAGACAAATGAACTCTTATGTCAATTTTAAAAGGGCACTAATTTCTTTCATGAGGGTCTCACCTCATAACCTAATCACCTCCCAAAAGCCATATCTTCCAATATGATCCCATTGGTAATTAGATTTCAACATATTAATTGGGTGGGAGGTACAGAGAGTTAGACTCCAAACTGAATATGACTCCAAAGTTTAGCCTTTTCTTGTGAGGCTATTCAGATCAAGAGTGTGCAATGTTTACCGATCATCTTAAAATTCCCCTGTTACAATCATGGGTGTGTGTTGCATGTACAGATGCACCTCGACTAATGACTGGATTATATCCTAATGATCCCAATCTAAGTTGAGAACATTGTAAGTCAAATGTCTTCACTGCACCTAACCCACAAAACCTCATACCTTACTAACACAGGGCACTTACTGCAGAGCATTGGTTGTTCACTCTCATGATTGATTGGGGGCTGGGAACAGTGGCTTGCTGACATTGTCCAGCACTTAGAGAGACTGTCATACCACTTATCACTAGCTCAGGAAAAGATCAAATTTCAAAATTTGAAGCACGATTTCAATCGAATACATCTTTGGCACCATCATAACATCAAAAAAATCATAAATCAAGCCAAGATAAGTCAGGGAATGTCTGTAGTAGTTAAATCACATTGCAAAATCAGAAGCTTGACTAATAAAAATACACTAACATCTCTCTAAAGGACAGAATTTATTGTATCACAGATGGAGTTTCAGAGCTTAGTTACTTATATTTTAAAAGAACCTAGTTAAAGGTAACCGACAGGAAAAAATCCTGAATGGCTTATTACATTGACTCTGGTATAAAAACTCTCATAGTCTTGCTCCCACATTGACTTAACCCACTGACTGGTTGAGTTCTAAACCAAAATTCTGATCAGACAAGTTTAATTCATTATATATAGGTTTTTTTTTTTCCCAGAAATTGACTTTTATTTTAAGTGTTTAAAGTAAATATTCTAGGGAAAAAATAAACAAAGGAATACTCAATAAAGAGAAATTATACTTTTGCAAAATGAAAATAATGACAAATAATTTTTTTTTCTATTTCTTAGTAAGAACATTATCCTTGAATAATATTGATTGAGCTAATAATTTCATGCTTTGATGTTGGTGATTAGATTGTTATCAGTAAAGTCCACTCTAACTTACAAACTGATCGTGCCAGATACCATGCTAAGCAGTGGAAGTAATCAATAGTCTGACCACATGCTAATAGAGGAGACACATAGGTTCACAAATAACTGTTACTAAAAGTATAGTTGCTTTTGGAAGTACTACCATTGGCAATGCTCCCCCAAGCAGAAACATGGAGACATTTTTTTATCCCTCACTCTCTGGAACCTCAACTTCCATTCATTCTCAATTTCTTGATAATTGTACTTAATGAATTTTCTCAAAGTCATCACTCCTCTCATCCCCACTCTCACTGCCTTTGGTCAGAGGCAATGAGACTGCCCTAATCATTGATCACCTAGACATCTGTAACAGTGTCTGTCAATTTTCTTATCTATAAATAGACGCATGCTCATATCTTTCCCATAGAATTATCTGTCTAAAATGAAAATCGGGTACAAAGAAGACACCGAGGCAAACACACACATCTACAGTCATCTGACACTTGACAAAGTGCCAAAAATATATATTGGAGAAAAGACAGCCTTAAATGGTTCTGGGAAAACTGTTTATTCTTATGTAGATGAATGAAACTAGGCCCTCATCTCTCACCCTACACAAAAAGCAACTCAAAATGGATCAAAGACCTAAGGATTACACCTGAAACTGCAACTCCTGGAAGAAAACATAAGGTCAACCCTCCAGCATATAAGCACAGGCAATAATTTTCCCAATAGGAAACAATGTCAAGAGTTAATAAATGGGATGGCATCAAATTAAAAAGTTTTTGCACAGCAAAGGAAACAAAGAGGAATGTGAAGTGAGAACCTACAGAATGGGAGAAAATGTTTGCTTGCTACTCTTCTGACAGATGATTAATATCTAGAATATATGAAGAATTCAAAAAACTTAACACCGAAAAATCAAATAACCCAAGTACTAAATGGGCAAATGAATTAAACAGACACTTCTCAAAAGAAGAAATACAAATGGGCAACAAATACATGAAAAAATGTTCAACATTCTCAGCAATTAAATTAGAAATGCAAATCAAAACTACACTGAGATTTCATCTCACACCAGTCAGAATGGCAGACATCAAGAATACAAATAATAATAAATGCTGGAGAGGATGTGGAGAAAAAAGGAACTCTTCCACTGTTGGTGGGATTGCAAATTAGTACAACCACTGTGGAAATCAATGTGGAGGTTCCTCAAAAGCCTAGGCATGGAACCACCACATGACTGAACTACACCACTCCTTGGTATTTATCCTGAAGAATCAATGTCATTGTACTACAGTGACATGTGCATACCCACATTTATAGCAGCAAAATTCACAATACCCCAATTATGAAACCAATTTAGATGTCCATCAATGGATGAGTACATAAAGAAAATGTGGTACATATACACAATGGAGTTTTATTTAATCATTAAAAAATAAAATTATTTCATTTGCTGGAAAATGGATGGAACTAGAGACCATTATATTAAGCAAAGTAAGTCAAACTCAGAAGATTAAGAGACATGTTTTCTCCCATATGCGGAAGCTAGACAGTAAAGAGAGAAAGAAAGGTGGAGGAAAGAACTCATAAAAATCAAAGGGAGATCAGTTGAGGAAAGGGGTCAAGGGATGGGAAGTAGGGAGGGAGGGGGAAGTGCTGGGGAGTGATACTGGCCAGATTATATTGTCATATTATGTGCACTTATGAATATGTAGTGACAAATCCTATCATTATGTACAACTATAATGCAGCCATAAAAACATGGGAAAAAACAAAATGAAAATCTGATCATGTAATGTTCATGCTTCCAGCTAAATTAATGAATGTCTTTTTGATACCAAGTGGGATAGAAAGGTAAAAGTGCACTCAAACCTGAACTTTTCATGTAACATTTGTGTGATCTTTGGCATTATTCATAGTCTTTGAGCCTAGTTCCTGATATGTAAACTGTCAATAATAATATCTTGGCAATCTCAGAGATAAATGAGAATAATGCAAATAAAACACAAAGGCTGTAGAAGTCACTCAATAAAATGCAAATCATAATCACAATTTCAGCTCCTTAGCTTTGTATTCCCAAGTACTTTATACTTTGGTGACATAGACACATTCACAGCACCTGAAAATGCTATGCTTTCCCTTACTACCATGGTTTTATCTATTCCAACGTATGAGCTTGGAATACTTTGTCTTTTTTGGAAAATGTTCAACAGAGAACTTCCCTACCTGAGGTCACACTCATCCTGAAGGAAATCATATGTAGTACATAAACTATTTGGAAACATAAAGGCCCTGCCATCTTGGTTCAAAGAAAAATAACTCTGATGGACAATATTCCAGAATACCACACCAGGGTATTGAAAATTTGAGGGATTCGTGTCACAGTTCAAATTCTATCTTTATTAAATCCAATTTCCTTTTCCTTACCCTTGCACTCAAAGGTGTAGATTTTTTTTTAATTTTTTAATTTTTTTTAAATTTAGCTTTTAATATTTTACAGACTGCATTTTGATTCATTGTACACAAATGGGGTACATCATTTCGTTTCTATGGTTGTACACAATGTAGATTCATACCATTCGTGTAATCATACATATACATAGGGTAATGATGTCTGTCTCATTCCACCATTTTTCATACCCCCTCCCTCTCATTTCCTTCTACATATTCTAAAGTTCCCCAATTATTCTCTCATTCCCCACCTCCACCCCCATTATATATCATCCTCCACTTATCAGGGAAAACATTCAGCCTTTGGCTTTTGGGGCTTGACTTATTTCACTTAGCATGATATTCTCCAATTCCATCCATTTATTTGCAAATGCCATAATATTATTCTTCTTTATGGCTGAATAGTATTCCATTGTGTATACAAACCAGAGTTTCTTTATCCACTCATCTGTTGAAGGGCATCTAGGTTGGTTCCACAATCTAACTATTATGAACTGAGCTGCTATAAACATTGATGTGGCTCTGTTACTGTAGTTTGCTGATTTTAGGTCCTTTGGGTATAAACTGAGGAGTGGGATAACTGGGTCAAAAGGTGGGTCCATTCCAGGTTTTCTTAGAATTCTCCATACACTGCTCTCACCACTGGGTAGATCCTCCAAACAAAAACTGAACAAAGAAACTATAGAACTAAATAATACAATCAATGATATAGGCGTGGATCTTGATAAACATCTCCCTGCTCAAACTCTCTCAGCATCTTTTCCAGAGAACCCAACCTATGAATTGTTAGTACCATTTAAGTAGAACTCTGAATCAGAATCAGTCACTAATTGGCTAACAATTAATTCCCCAGCCTTGGTGATTAGTGGAGCATAGACAGCCCCTAACAGAAGATGATGGTCCAATTGCTACACTCGTGGAGAATTGGGCTGGCATATTAGTAGGAAAAATGTAGATGGTCCCCTAATATCTCCATTTCATTCACCATTCTGGGCTCTCTAGAAACCAAATGGAGCCGAAAGAACCACTGCAGATCAGGGCTCAATAAACTTTTTCTTAAAGAATTAATTCAAATATTTTTTACTTTGCGGACCACAGGCGATATCGAAGATACATGAGTACTTATGTAAACCTTTAAAGTATAACCATTTAAATTGGTGAAAAATATTCGTGGTGTGCAGGTTATAAAGAAAAAAAGTTAAGCAAGCAGATTTAACCTGTTGGTCTTACTTTTCCACTCCCTCTTACTAACTGCTGCAAGCAGAATAGAAGTGAGGAACCATACAAGGGTGTGGCTATCTGGAGGTAAGAATCATTGAGAATCCACTGACAAGCTGTCTACAACATTGAAAATGTTTAAATGTAGCACTTTATTTAATGTGGAATATAAGATATATATGTGCAAATCTCTTTAGAAGGGATTTATCATTAAATTCCATATATTAATAAGTTATATGTGTTGAAATCAAATTCTGCAAGTTTTTGGGGGGGTCTTCAACTAATTTATTAGACAGATGAATTTGTTATTAAAATGTAACAGATATTATAAGAAGGAAAATTACTGATTATTTTTAATAAGATTCATACAGATATTTCAAACAAAAAGTTAGTTACCGAAGTAGCAATATAAAAATATATTAAAGTGAAATTGTGCTATCCCAGAAATGAAAAGAGTGCATTACGCTTATACGTAATTTGGGGGTTCATATAAACAGGCAATGTAATTTGCTCTGCTTCAGTCCCCAGTACTTTTCCTTTCCCTTCTCTCCTCCTTCCCCACTTTGCCTTCCTCTACCTCAGTGGTCTTCTAATTATTTTATGTTTTTGTAATAATTGCTTTATAGATATCATATAAAGTAAAACTCAATGTGGTATATTCATATATGTATACAGCATAGTTTGGTCAATTGCATTCCACTGTTCCTTCCATTTCATATCTCTTCTCTCTCCCTGTCAATCCCCTTTCCTCTTGCTCCACTGAGCTCTCTTCTATTTTCATGGGATTCCTTCCACCACCTTTTGATCTAAATTCTGCATATGAAAGAAAACTAAAACCCTTGACTTCCTGGGTCTGGTTTATTTCACTTAGGATGATGTTCTCCAGTTCCACCCATTTATCAGCAAATGCCATAATTCTATTCTTATTTATGACTGAGTAAAACTCCATTGTGCATGTATACCAGTTTCTTTATCCATTCATCTGTTGACATGTACCTGAGCTGGTTCTGTGACTTGGTTATGGCGATTTACACTGCTATCAACATTAATGTGTATCACTATAGAACACTGATTTTCATTCTTTTGGATAAGTACCAAGTGGGAGAGCTGGATCATATGGTTGCTTTCATTCCTAGATTTTTGGGGAATCCCCATGCTGCTTTTCAGAGAGGTCATACAATTTGCAGTCCCACCCACAATGTATGAGTGCCTTTCCCTCCACAGTCTCACTAGCATTTATTAATATTTTTACTCTTGAATGATTGCCACTCTGACTGGCATGGGATGAAATCTCAATGCAGTTTTGATTTGCAGTTCCCTGATTGCTAGCAATGGTGTATTTGTTGGCTATTTGTATTTCTTCTTTTGAAAAGTTGGTTTAGTTCTTTTGCCCTTTTATTAATTGGGTTACTTTATTTTTTTTAGTTCTTTATATATTCTGGATATTAATCCTTTGTCAGAGGAGAAACAGGCAAAGATGTTTTCCTATTCATTAGGCTCCATCTTCACACTCTTATTTCCTTTGCTATACAGAAGATTTTTATTTGATGCTATTCCACTTATCGATTTTTGGGTTGATTTCTTGTGCTTTAGGAGTGTTGCTAAGGAAGTCAGTGCCTACACCCACACTATGTTGAAGTGTTGAGCCTGTTTTCTTCTGGTAGTTGTGAAGTTTCTGGTCTAATTCCTAGGTCTCCGATCCACTTTGATTTGACTTTTTTGCAGGGTGAAATATAGGGATCTAGTTTCATTTTCTAGTTAAAAAGACTGCCTTTTTCCCAGCCTGTTTTTGGAATCTTTGTAAGTATAAGATGACTATATCTATATGGATTTGTCTGTGTCTTCCATTCTATTCCATGGTCTACATGTCTGTTTTGGTGCCAATACCATGATGTTTTTGTCACTATAGCACTGTAGTATAATTTGAGATCTGGTATTGTGATACCTCCAGAATTGCTCGTCTTGCTCAGGATTGTTTTAAATCTTGCTCTTACAAATAAATTTTAGAACTGTGTTTTCTAGTTCTGTGAAGAATATCATTGGTATTTAGATGGACATTGCATCGGATCTGTATAATACTTTTGGTAGTATGACCATTTTGACAATATTAATTCTGTGTATCCAAGAACATGGATGGTCTTTCCATCTTCTAAAGTATTCTTCAATTTCTTTCTTCAGCGTTCTATAGTTATCATTATGAAGGTCTTTCAACTCGTTAGTTAGATTTATGGACAAGTATTTTTTTTTTTTTTTTGAGATTATTGTGAATGGAAGAGTTTTCCTGATTTCTTTCTCAGCAGATTCATTATTGGAGTATAGGAAAGCTACTGATCTGTGATTGTTGATTTTGTATTCTGCTATTTTACTAAACTTGTTTATTAGCTCTACAAGTCTTCTGGTGGAGTTTTTTGGGTCTTCAAAATTAACAATCATGTCATCAGCAAATAGAGATAATTTGACTTCTTTTCTAATTTGTCTTCTTTTAATTTTCTTCTCTTGTCTGATTGCTCTGTCTAAAGTTTCAAGAACAATTTTGATTACGTTTGGTGACAGTAGACCTCCTTGTCATGTTCTTGATTTTAGAGGAAAGGCTTTCGGTTTTTCTCTATTCCTTAGGCTATCAGCCTTGGGTTTGTCATGTGTGGTATTTTCAGTATTGAGGTAAGTTCCTTCTATACCTAATTTCTGCAGTGCTTTCTAACATGATTTTGTGCTGGATTTTGTCAAATACACTTTTTCTTCCTCTATTGAGATGACCACATGATTCTTGTCCTTATCTGTATTTGGTGAATTGCATTTATTGATTTGCATACAGTGAACCAAATTTGCATTCCTGGGGTGAAACCCATTTGCTCAAGGTTCACTATCTTTTTATGTGTTTTTAAGTGTGATTTCCCAATGTTTTAAAAATTTTTACATCTATATTTATCAGGGATATTGGTCTGAAGTTTTCTTTCTTTGATGTGTCTGTCTCTGGTTTTGGTGTCAGAGTGATACTAGCTTCATAGAATGATTCTGGCAGGGTCCCTTCCCTTTCTAGTTCATAGAATAATTTGAGGGAAGTTGGAATTAGTTCTTCTTTAAAAATCTTGTAGAACTCAGCTGATAATCCATCTGGTCCTGGACTTTTCTTGGTTGGAAGGCTTTTAATTGCTATTTCAATCTTATTACTTGATTTGGTCTGTTTAAGTTTTCTATAGTCTCATAGTTCAATTTGAGTAGGCCATATGTGTCTAAAAATTTGTCACTATAGTCTAGAGTTTTCAGTTTATTGGAGGATAAAGTTTCAAAGTAATTTCTAATGATCCTCCGGATGTCAGAAGTGTCTGTGGTTATAAATCCATTTTCATCTATAATTTTGTTAATCTGAATCTTCTCTCCCTTTCTTTCGGTTAGTTTGGGTAAGGGTTTATCAATATTATTTACATTTTAAAAGAACTCACTCTTTGTTTTATTGATTCTTTATATTTTTTATTCTCAACTTTATTAATTTTTGCTCCAATCGTAACTATCAATTCTTCTATCCTTTCTTCTATCAATTTTGAAGTTAGTTTTATTGGTTTTTTCCCCCTCCTGTGACCTTGTAGAGTAACATTAGATTATTTATCAGAGATCTTTCTATTTTTTTAATGTAGGAACTCAGTGCTATAAAATTCCTCTTAGAACTGCCTTCATACCTCCGGAGATTTTGATATGTTGTATCTTCATTTTCATTTGTTTCTAAGAATCTTTTTATTTCTTCTCTGATTGCTTCTTATGATCCATACCTCATTCAAAACTCCAGGTGTTAAAATGTTTTCTGTTTTCTATCTTGTTTATTTCTAATTTCATCCCATTACAATCTAAGAGGATGCAAGGAATTATCTCTAATTTTTTATTGGCTAAGACTTGCTTCATACCCTAAAATAAGATCTATTTTAAAGAAAGTTCCATGTGCTCATTAGAAGAAAGCAAATTCAATTGTAAATGAATGAAATATTCTCTGGTTATACTTTAGGTTCATTTGATTAATAGCATTTTTTAATTCTGAAGAGTCTTTACTTAGTTTATATCTGGATGACTTATCAAATGGAGAGAGAGTTATGTCAAAATCACTCAGTATTATTGTGTTGTGGACTATTTGATTCTTTATATTGAGAATGGTTTGTTTTATTGTACATAGGTCACCAATATTTGGATCACAAATATTTAAAATCACTATATCTTCTTGTTGGATGATTCACTTAACCAGTATGAAGTTAGCTTCTTTGTCTCTTCTGATTATTTTGGCTCTTATTATTTTATTTGAAGTTTACTTTGTCTGATATGAGAATAGCTGCCACTGCTTTTTGTTTGTTTGTGTTTTTTTTTTGTTGTTGTTTTTTTGTTTTCGTTTACTTTTTCTATCTGTTCACCTTCAGCCTATAGATATCTTTGCCTATAAGGAGAATCTCTTGTAAGTAACATGGTTGGGTCTTGTTTTAAATCAAATGCGTCAATGTATGTCTTTTTAATGCCATTTTGATTTATTTCTAATGCTTAATTCAGACTTGATTCTCTATTATTAATTGACTGTCTAAGGAGATTCATCCCTATTCTGGTCTCAGTTTTATTTTTCACTTTTTCTGCATGAAAGGTTTCATTGAATATGTTTGTAGTGCAGGCTTAGTGATTATGAATTTGTTTAGTTTCTGCTTATCATAGAAGGTTTTTATTTCATCTTCAATTTTGAAGAATAGTTTTGTTGGCTACAGTAATCCTGGATGGCACCTTTTTCTTTCATAGATTGGTTTATATTATTCCAACTTTGGTATGTATTATTCCAAGCCCTCCTGGTTTTTAGGGTCCGGGTTGAGAAATCAGTTAAAATCCTAATTGGCTTGCCTCTAAGTGTGATCTGTCATTGTTCTCTTGCAATTTTTAAAATTCTATCCTTATTCTCTATAGTAGGCATTTTAATTATAATGTATCTGAGAGAGGAACTTTTTTGGTGTTGCCCATTTAGAGTTCTAAATGCCACTTGTTATTTGAATTTCTCTCCCCTTCCTAAGGTTGGGAAATTTTCTGATGTTATTTCATTGAAAGTGTTGTGCATTCCTTAGTCTGTATTTTAGTGTCTTTCTCTATACCAATGATTCTTATATTTGGTCCCTTTATGTTATCCCAGATTTCTCAAATATTTTGGACATAGTCTGATAATATCTCTTCCTTATTGTTGAAAATATTTTCAAGACTATATTTTGTCTTCAAAGGCAGATAATCTGTCTTCAAAGTGGTATAATTTATAGGCTATGATTTCCACTGAATATTTAATTCAATTTGTTGAGTGGTGGTTTGTTCACTTGCTTTTTCATACTGCTTATATGTCTCCCATCTGCTGGGATGATTATCACCTCTACCTTTATGCAAGGGACTATTTAGTGAACTTTCTTCTTTTAAGTTCCCTAGACTGTGGTAATAACCAGGTGTTGATACTTTTACTCAATATGTGTCTTTTGCTGTTCCCATTATCAACACCACTTTGAGAGAAAACCTATTTACTAAAATCACTTAAGAACAAAACCATGCACTAATCAACCTTAGGAAAAACAAAATTTATTTAAAATATTCTTCTCAGCTCATTTAATCTAGGTATAACATTGTACCAATGTTCAATAATATTGAAAAATTAGTTATTTAAGATAGAAAAATTATATTATATAAGGGCTGAAAAGGGGAGGAGAGGAAAATTGGACAAAGAGAAAAAAGAAAAAGAAAATAATAATACAAATCAAGTTAAA
This sequence comes from Sciurus vulgaris, assembly GCF_902686455.1. Classification (NCBI taxonomy): domain Eukaryota; kingdom Metazoa; phylum Chordata; class Mammalia; order Rodentia; family Sciuridae; genus Sciurus; species Sciurus vulgaris. The sequence continues at coordinate 83,691,989 of NC_136473.1, read as the reverse complement.
AAAAAAAGAAAAAGATGGAAGGGATATTTGAGGCAATAGCAGGTAACACAAGAGGTAAAAGAGGGGCTAAGAGGAGAAAGTATAAACATGAGCTAGGGAAACAAAGAATGATTCCAGATAATGTTTTAAAACATTAAAAGACATACAATCAGATGGGCTGAAGACACCATGCTAAATACTAGAGAAACAATTATTGATTCAAAATGGAGAGTAATATATGTAAAATAAAAACTAACATTAGAGTTATTTATAATAATTCACACACCAAGATAGATAATTTTCTTATTTAGTCTTCCTGGTTAGGAATTGGGACCTTTAGAAGATGCCCATCACTGTTCAGTTTTGGATCCTCCTGTGGGTGCTGAGGCAGAGTAGCTACTTCCCTGGTTGCTATGACTTTTTCACCAGTCAGTTCTTTCTGGTTATCCAAAGGGCTTACGCTTGCATTCTTGAATGGTGCTGTGCTGCATTTGCTGGCTGTTTATATTGGGAGCAGGAGCACAGGATGCATTATTCAGGAAAAATACACTGACTACTGTGGGATGCTATGCCCATGCTGTCCTTCACAGGGCTGCTTTTAAAGAAGCACAGAGCCTGGTGACTGTCTGCCAATGTGGGACATGTGAGTGTGGGCTCTCTGAGGGTGGTGTGTGGTGCAAAAGCCACAAATAGAATCATATAGGATGTAACTTTTACTGGCTTCCTTTATATATTGTGTTGTCATATGTATTAACAGTTAATTCATTATTGATGAGTTGTAGTCCATTGTATAAATGGACACTAGTTACCTTAACCAATTAGTTAAAGATATCGAATTTATTTCCAGTTTGGGACCATTATAAAGATTAATGTCATGTACATTCACACATAGAATTTTGTTTGAATATAAAACCTCATATTTCATATCTAGCAAAAATACCTTGGAAGGAAATTGATAAGTTGCATAGTAAGTACATATTTAACTCTAGAATCTACCATAGTGTTTCTAGAGTGCCTATACCATTCTGCATTTCCAACTAGCAAGATATGGGACTTCCAAAGACACAGCTTCATTCCCAGCTCTTCTTAAAAGCCAGACAAACAGGTGCTTAGTATTGTCATATGGATGTGCTAATTGGTATTTTCCTTAGAATTCTAAGCATCTTCTCATGTGCATAATTGTCATCTCTATATCTTCTGTAGTTAAGTGTCTTTTCCAAAACTTTTGCCAATTTTTTTAATTGGGTTTTGAATTCTTATAGTTCTTTCTATATTCTAGATAAAAATCTTTCATCAGAGTGTAGCTAGTCTTTTTGTCTCTTTATCACTGTTTTTCAAAGAGCAAAAGTTTTTACATTTGATTCATTACAATTTATCTATTTATCATGATCCATGTTCTTTCATGGATCATGATTTTAGTCTTGTACCTAAGTACACTTTGCCTAATCCAAAGATACCAACATTTTATCTATGTCTTCTTATAAATTTTTATACATTTTGTGCATTCAAGACTGTGATCCATTTTGAGTTAACTCAAAAATAAAGGTAGGTATGCATTTCTTATTGTGTATGGATGTCTGTTCCAGTATCATTCATTAAAGGGCTTATTCTTTCTTCCTTGTTTTGCCTTTAACATTTTGACAAAAATTAATTGAACATATTTGTGTAGGTCTTTTTCTGGATTCTCTCTGCATAAAGATATATATGTCTATACTATCAAAGCCACCTTGTCTTGAGTACCATAGATTTATAGTAGGCCAAAGCCATGTAGTAGTTGGGGAGAACTGTACTAATTCTCCCCATAGTGATATAAATTAATACATATAAGGAAAACAGTAATGCAGCCACATCAATGTTTATAGCAGATGAATTCATAATAGCTAGATTGTGGAACCAACCTAGATGCCCTTCAACAGATGAATGGATAAAGAAGCTGTGATATGTATACACAATGGAATATTATTCAGCCATAAAGAATAATATTATGGCATTTGCAAATAAATGAATGGAATTTGAGAATATCATACTAAGTGAAATAAGCCAATCCCAAATAACCAAAGATTGAATGTTTTCCCTGATAAGTGGATGATGATATATAATGGGGGTGGGGGTGAGAGAAGAATGGAGGAACTTTAGATTATGTAGAAGGAAATGAGAGGAGGGGTATGAAAAATGGTGGAATGAGACAGACATCATTACCCCTGTACATGTATGATTACAAAAATGGTATGAATCTACATTGTGTACAACCATGGAAACGAAATGATGTACCCCATTTGTGTACAATGAATCAAAACGTAGTCTATAAAAAATAAAAAATTTAAAAATTTTTTTTTCAAATTCTTAAAGACAAAAACTTATTTTAACACTTCTTGTTGTGTGGGTCTGCTTATGTCAAATTTCTTTATATTTGAATTCTTTCACTTTTGATTTTAAAAGATATTTTTGCTAGGTATAGAATTCTAGGTTGACAATTTTCTTTCACTGTTTAAAAAATATTGACTGCTTCATGTGTCCACTTTCTGAAAAGAAATCTGCTCTCATTTATATTTTTTTATGTAATTATTCTTTTTCTGTATGCTTTTAAGATTTTTCTCTTTATTGCTGGGTAATTCAATATTAAAATTTACTTTAGTGGATCTTTGTGCAATTATCTTCAAATTTCTTAAGGTATTTGACCTTTTTATTTGGTGGGTTTATAGTTTTTATCAAGTTTGGGGAAACTATTTCCTCACAACACACAAACAAGTCATGGGTGAAGAGAAAGTTTCAAAGGAAATAAATTTTTTTAACAAATAGAAAAGAAAAAGAAGAAAGTATTGAAATTCATGGAATCCCACTGAGAAGTACTAAGTGAAAAATTATATCATTAGATTCCTTTATTAGAAAACAAAATATCTCAATGACTTTAATTTAAAAATTAAAAAGAATAGCAAATTAAAAAGAAAAACAGATGGTAAGATATGATAAAAAGAGCATGATAGAACAACAATGAAAATTTTTTAAGACTAAGGGAAAAAAAACAATGTTAGAAAAAAAAAAAACGGTTCCTTTAGAAGATCAATAATATTGATTAACATTCCCAGCCAGAAGATCAGGAAAAAAAGAGAAAATACATGAATTTTTAATATCTGAATAAGAAGAGATTGAAATACTAATAGAGAAATTATGAAAAAATTGATTGTCAATAAATTTGGCAACTTACATATAATAGACAAATATCTTCACAAATATCTTCAAAGACACAACTATGGAAGCTCATTCAAGGAGAAATAACTTAAAAAAACCCATGTCTATTTGAATTATATTTATTATATTTATATTTATATTTATAGAGAGCTTTAGGCCCAAATGACTTCATTGATGAAATCTATGAAGATTCAAGGATGAAATAATACCAATTTGATATAAACGCTTCCAGAAAATTGAAGAGTAAGGAATACTTCCCATTCATTCTAAGAGCCCAGCATTATCCTGGTACCAAAACCAGCAAGGAGATTATAAGAAATAAAATGTACAGACTGTTTTATTAGGCTTTTTATCCCTATGACCAAAATACCTGACAAGAACAATCTAGAGGTGGATAAGTTTATTTTGGCTTATGGTCTCAGAGGTTCAGTCCATGGTTGGCTGACTCCACAATTCTGGACCAGAGGTAACGTAGAACATCACAGCAAAAAAGTATGGCAGAGGAAACCTGCTCAGTTCAATACAGCCAGGAAGCAGAGAGAGATTGCACAAGGTGGCAGGGACAAAATACAAACACCAAAGGCATGCCTCCAATGACTTATTTCCTCCAGCCACACCCTACCTTCCTCAGTTAAAACCCAGTTAATCCAGTTAAGTATTAATACACTGATTAGGATATAGTTCTCATAAATCTAATCATTTCATTTCTGAACTTTCTTGCATTGTCTCACACATGAACTTTTGGGCGATGCCTCATATCCAAATCATAATATAGATAAATATCTATATTATATTATATTATATTATAGATAAATATCTATAATAAATCTAGGATGTAAACATTATTCACAAAATTTCTGGAAATTGAATTCAACAATTTGTAACAAGTATAATTAATTCTGATCAAGTGAGATTCATTCCAGGAATTCAAGGTTAGTTTAATATATGAAAATCAAATGTACATATGTATACATATGATCATTCCAACAGAAACAGAAAGGCATTTGACAAAATCCAACATCCAGTTTCGATTTAACAAAAAATCTCCTAGCAAAGGATGAAACTTCCCCAACATTATAAAAATATCTATAACACATATTTAATGTCTACTGAGATCAAAGAATTATGGGATCTCAAGAAAATAGCATATATTCATATATCATCTCGACAATACCATACAAGTAGTATATATAGTAGAGCAAAAATAGCATAGTAGATACTTCTTATTTAACATTAAAAAAGATATGAGGCATTGTATATACCATGTATTCTACACATGAATGACACAGACCTATATGAAGCATCTTCACTCTTCTAGATATACATAAGGTGAGCATTGCAATAATACTTAAACACACAACCTCAAGTCTGGTTCAGAACATTAGAATCTTGAAGATAGGTATATATTATTGGAGATTATTCTGCAGCAGGCATGGAATTTTTTTTTAACGGCTCTAACCTTATAGGCAAAAATTAAATGAAAGGATCTTTCTCGGGAATTAACTTATCCATTTAATATTAGCCAAAAATCATCACTGGCAACCACAGAATTATCACATGGGGCATATAAAAAAAATAGTCATGCTGGGAAAAATGAAGGCACTCTACAAATCCAAAAGCATGAACTTCTACTGCCTGAGACTGAGCTAACTACTGCCATCTCTGAATGGCCAATCTGCCAAGAAAACAAACTAACACTGCGTTTCCAATATGATATTAAGAAGATCAGCTGTCCTGTTGGTTGTCAATTTATATGGTTTTATTCCACACTAGAAGGAACAGAGGTTAGCAGGTTAGAGGTATTTAGGGAAAAATACCTCTAATAAGTATGATTTTGCCTTTTCTGCTCAAAAATCCTCAAGCAGAACCATAATCTGGGGATTTACAGAGTCCCAGTCATCCAATCTTAACACGACATATCTGATAGGGAATTCACTACACATTGAAGGAAGTATAGAATAGAATCATGGTCTTGTGATCCACTCATCATGTTGTTTATTGCACCATTTTGAAGTAGTCAGTCTCATATAGTGCTGGAACTGACTTGTGAATATGTGATTGAATTGCCATCTTAGAAGCAACAATTTACAGGCATTAAATACCAGGATGCAGCATACACACTGACTTAAAGAACCTCAAATTGGTTCCAATTCCAATAGAAAGACGTAAGTCAATAAACCTAGGACTGAAAGATGGAGTGGTTTCACTTAACATCACTCCTAAGGATCCATTAACAGACTTTGTATTTCTCATACCTATAATACTAGACTAGAGATCTTTATCTTCAAAGGAACACATCCTTTGGGACATACCATGAGTCCTGTGGAGTGATGAAGCAAATGCTTTTTGAGATCTTTGGACTTATTGTGTCCAGGGACCAGTAGGCAAGAAGATAAATTACCATCATGACAGAGCATTTTATTTTGATAGCATTTCTTTCACTCACTAGGTGAGTGAAGAATGCAGGTGGAACCCAGGTGGTCCACTTGGATGCACTCAGGATGATCACTTTCTTGCCCAATTAGAAATGTGAATGTGCAACAGCCCAGGCTTAAAAAAGGTTATCATTACCTGGAGTCAGAGTCCTGAAGGATTAGGACTTGAACTACACCATCAACTAGGCCATAAAGGCTGCAGGTCTCAGCCTCATTTCTGAGGTTGGAGAACAGGTAGGAAGGATAGTGGACAAAGGAGATGAGGAATGCAAGCCAATCTCAGCTATGAGGCCAATTACAGCAATGAGGGCATATTTCTTCATACTAAGCCCTTGCTCCTAGATCTTCCTCAAGTAGCCTGGAGGAGTTGCTTCCTAAACAAAGATGTAGACAGCAATTTGCAGAGGAAAGGGTGTGTGAAGGCAGCCCTGTGGCATCCCCTGAGATATCCCTTCAAGAGAGAATCTGCAGTGAGGATAGTAACTAACTAGCTCATAAACACCAGCTGCTGCACCTTAGGAATCCTTCACAGGATTCACTCTGGCATCCACTCTCCCTGGGTTCCTCCCAGACAGTGGATGAGCACAGTGGGCTGGGGGAGGGTGTCCTGGAGCCTGACCATTTACACCCATAAATGGAAGTCTTCTAACAAGTCGTTTTTCTCTGGAGCTCCCTGTAGGCCCGGCCAAGACATTTCCAAAGTTGTACTACCTTCCAAGGCTCCTCCTAACCTTCTCCCTTTCCTTTCCTTCCTCCATTCACAAGTGCTATGCTTGCATGAAGCTCTGAGACTCTCTCTCACCATTCTTCCCCTTTATCTTCCATAAGCACTTCTCCCAAAATACCTGACACTTCTAATTCCATCTTGGCACCTGTTTCAAAAATCATAATCAATCTTATCTTTTTCTCAATTGTGAGTCTGCCTGTTTTGTCTGCCTGACTCTGTCCTCTCTCCACCTGGCTGTCTTCAACTTTGACCATGTCGACCACAGAAAACAGGCATCAGCTTAGACATCACTTCCTCCAATAAACCTCCCCTGATCTCTTCAATATTCCCAAATCTATATTAGTAGTTCCTGCTAGAGTTACTATAGTACCATTTACACTCCCATGTAGCCACTGTCCCTCTGATTTGTTCTTTCTTTCAGTTGGTCTTCATCCCTCTCCAAATTATAAATACAATGCAAAGGTCTGTATTTCTTCATCATAACTAGCATCTATCATAAGTTCTCACAATGCATGGTATTTTTAAGAATTCAATAAGTATTTGTTGAATGAAAAGTAGACACAAGGAAAAATAATGAAAACTACATAAAGGAACCAAGAGAAAACTCAGAGAGGAAAGATGTAGTCCACTAACTCAAAAACCACTCTTCAGACATTTTAAAAGAAACCCTGTAGTCTCAGAAATGAGCAGAATGGGAGGCATTAAGGGAAGTGATCCAGCTCAGAAACAAATCTTCAGAAATACTGGAGTCTAGCCATGACCCTCCTTCCCCTGGCAACATGGTCAGTTCTTGCTGAGTTGGAATTGAGGCCATCACTGCATCCTGGAAATAATCCAAGCCAGATGATGCCAGATACAGTGACTCTCTATAGAGTCATAGCTTTAATTGGATCAGTGATAAGAACTACGCGCTTCGTATGAGCAAGTCATGGCATAAACTCAAATGCACAGAGATTTGCATTTGCCCCCTCAGAAAAACAGAAAAGGAATTGCCTCCAGGGCATTGCTCCTTGAGAACTTAATTCCCTTGTGCTCCAATTTGCTGGATTCTTTTACCCCCATATGTGAAGTTTTATACCCTAAAGTACCTACTTGCTTTTTACACTATTGGGGTTGTTGAAGTTGTTGACTCTGAATCTTCTCCTTGACTTTTCTGTCAGGCTTAGGCATTCTTCTATGGTTTTGGGCTTTTCTGTGTTCCAGCCTATGTCCATCTTTACTTTAAATGAAGATTCTATAGTACTGGCAAAAGAAAAACTAAAAACTACCACCTGGAAGTAGTGGCACACACCTGTAATCCCAGTGGCTTGGGAGGCTGAGGCAGGAGGATCACAAATTCAAAGTCAGCCTCAGCAACTTAGTGAAACCCTAAGCAACTTAGTGAGATCCTGTCTCAAAATTTAAAAATGTAAAAAGAGCTGGGATGTGACTCAGTGGTTAAGCATCCCTGGGTTCAATCCCTGGTACCAATAAAAAGCAAAACAAAGCAAAAACAACTACCAACAAAAGCAAAACCAACTCTCATTCTCATATTTATAGAGGTTGTTTCATTTGGTGGTGAAAACCATTACTTAAAATAATATTTATTTTTTAAAAATCTATCATTCAGAAGCCATGGGAATTGCATTCACTTTTGAGTTATGAAAAAATAAATGATTGAGGGTGTAGTAAAGTCTGCTAAATCAACAATGGTTTGAAGCTAGTTATTATGAAGCCATCAGAAACTGAAGTCACTTCAATTAGACACCGAAAGTTGACATGCCCAGGAATATAGTTTACATAGTAGAGTTTGGTGTTTATGTATCACTTTCTGGTAAATTCTCAGAAGGACATTTGTTCAAAAAGAGAAAGAATGCTCAAAATTTAGAACATTGGTTCTCATAACCATCCATCCTTCTTCCTCAACAAGAAAGGCATGTAGATCTATCAAAGGGCTTCACTACCTGTGGAGGTGAGCAGGCAGCAGAAGCTCTTCACAGATACAGCTGTAGGACCTCTGTGCAGAAGGTGAGATTTGGAGAAAGATGTCTAAATAGAACTTTCAGCTCAGCCAATCTTAGGAGGCAGGCAGTACAAGAGGGTCTGAGGCTACAGTAGAGAACCAGGGACTCAAAGAAAAGAAATAGCAGGTTTAAAAGGACAAGTAAGAGGAGGATCAGGAAAATATTAGAGACAATAAATTACAGCCCATAGCCTGATCCAGATGTCAATTTATGGTTCTGCAGTAGCCACTGCACAGAGAGGTTAGTGAACTACATTTAAAGTGTGCATTTCATTTTATTTAATGTTTAAGCTCTTTAATTCTTTGTGTCTACAAAAAGTCTCAGTCAGAAAATCCAGATGGACTATATTAATCAGAGCACATAATTTTAGTGGTAGACATGCTTACTCCCAAAGCTGGATATAGTCCTAGAGTCTTTGCAATGCCTCGTTGTCTCGAGGTAAGAAATATGGTTGGCTCGGCAGCATTCGTTAATTTATGTAAGAAGGAAAATGAATCACATATAAACATATGGAAATATCCAAATGCCAATTTTTTTTTTTTTTTTTTTAGGTTAGTTCTTTGCGTCCTCATGTTCCTCTTAGCCTGGAATTGCTGCTATCAACTTTTAACATTAAACAGACTCCTTACTTGTACTTCATCTTCAGATCGTGTGTTGTGTGTGTGTGTGTGTGTGTGTGTGTGTGTGTGTGTATTTCAGACTAAGTAAAATTAGTGTTTTCTTTGGACAGAAAACTGACAAAGGACGGGAAATCCTTACTTGAGGATATTACAGCTAAGGGTCATGAACATTTGTGCATGAGTTACTGCCATCCAGAGGCAGAAAGCCATGAGCTGCCGTATCCTATTACAGTGTTACTATAAAGGAAGGAAGCCAAGAAAAATGTGTAGGTTGTTGCAGTTTTGTTCATTAAATCATCAAAGGATGGAAAATACCTAGATGTGAATGTCACCGGGTCTGTGGCCCCACCGTCGTCCTGAGTGACGGGACGTATTTACCATCTGAAGCTAGTCACAGTGAAAGAGAATGTAGCTTTCTGTGCTCTCAGGCTGACCGTTTTTACAAACTCCTCCAAGTGCAAAAGGGTAAAGCACCTTGGAAGTGAACTCTTCTATATTTCTTTAAATATATTATTTGTCCTTTTGAAGCCATATGTCACTTCAGTAGGACATGGAAATGAATGTTTCTGGTGCCTAATAGAGGCAGCCCATTGCCCACCAGCATAAGTAAAATACAGTCTTTCCTGGCTATAGAAATACAGTATTTGTCTAGTGGGATACAAGGATATTCATCATATCAAATAATGCCTGGCATTTAAATGTGGGTTTCCAAAAACATTCAAAGTAATTAATTTTTATGACATTAGTAAATAAAATCCTGTAAGAGTTGGCACAAATGAAGATTGTTCTGGGATTGTTCTAAGGGAACCCCTTATCATACAGGCTTGGACTTGAAAGTGATGCTATCTTTGTAGGACTCTATCATTGAGCATATTGTGTGACCATTTATGGGAAAGGTTCAACAGCGCCCCAAAGGCCAAATTTTCCTGGCAATAAAGAAAGAAATACATTAATTCTAGAGTTATTTACATTTTTGTGATAAGTAAAATTCAAAAGCTGATCCAACCTCTACTCTTAACAGCAGGAGCAAATAATGTCTCTAAACTTTTCTACTCACGTTTTACATACTCATAAGAGGCATAACTTTTTAAAATAATTTTTACAACTTTAAATACCTATACACAAAGAAGAATTTTAAAACACACAAATTTGAAAGATAAATCAAGTAAAATTACAATCTCTGTTGACTGAGTCTGCATCAAATGTCCAACCAGCTTCTGCCTGCCCAAATGCTTGGTGTTCAAACTCTTTGAGTAAAATAAAATAATTTATAATTAGATAATAAAATGTTATTAAATAATTATTTTCACTCTGCAAAAATGTATCTTAGAATGCTCTTTGGAAGCCCACATCCAGATGTGCTATAGTTCAGTTGGGAAAAACTCCACCCAATAGTAATATAAATAGTTTTAAGTTTCAAAAAAGAGACCAAAACAAAAAACCCTACATTTCTACAGTTGCACTGTGCTGTGTGATTCCTGCCTGTTTCACTTTTGTCAGTATCTTTCCACTGAACTTCTTGCATGTGCAGGGGTATCAGTGCCCTCTACTGGTTTTCTGTCTGAAGTTTAAAAAAAAAAAAAAAAAAAAAACAAAGAAGGAAAGGGATACAAGAGTGATTCAAATCCTGGGAAAATGCACTGTGTAACTAAACAGGAAGAAGAAAATGGGACTTATCTATGCTGACCTAATTTGTTCACTTGCTTGTTGTCCTAATAAATTATACTGACAATAGGTTGCGAGATGCCTTATTTAATTTTTTTTTAATTGTTGAGATGACTTATTTTTAAGGAGTTCTAAATCATGTACTAAGTCTTAACACCAGGGAAAAGGGTAGCAACAGAAAATATGAGTAAAAGTTAAAAATAAATTGCAAGAAAATATTAATTTATTTTCTAGAGACATAGACCATTTGTAAATGGTACAGGAAAAGAATTGGTGATCCGTATACACTCAACTGGCAACCACAGTTACTCTGACAAGAAGATTGGCACTGGAGGCTAAGGTATGGGGCCAGGGTAGTATTTTCATTTATTACTTATTTTACACCTATGCATTGCTTAACTCTTTAGCACAGAGGTTACATTCTGAATCCTACTGCTTCTTTTCTCCTCTCTGGTTGCTATTCCCTTCCAAGTCACTATCACCCCTCACTGGGCTCCTGCCTACTTTCCCTGCTTCCCTTTTGACCTTCCTGTAGTCTACCTGGAGCAGTCAGAATGCAGCTTCTTAAACTTGACTTACATCATGCCCTCCCCCCAGTCAAAGTCTGCCAATGGTTTTCCCATCATAATCAGAATAAAGCCCAGTCTATTTTGCTCCCTGAATTTCCTAGAAGCCACAATAAGGTCTGACACACAACAGGTGCCTAATAATGAGTTTTTAAATCAATAGATGAAAGGCAAATAAGAATGTACTGAGATATTGTTTTGCAATCATTAAAAGAAAGCATTGAACTTGGAGAGAGAGTGAAAACTGATTGCTGACTAGTGAATTCACTTTATCTCTTTGGATTTTGTTTAGCACGTGGACTAAATAATAGTTCCAGGTCTAAAGCTCTAATGGTTTAAGGTCTCGAATTCTTGTGCCTAAACACCCATATATACATGCCAGATGTGTGGTTTTCACTGATGGAGTCCTGCCTTAGGCTATTTTATGATGCTATAATACCATGTAAGTGACTTAGGTATGATAAGTATAAGTGACATTATTGAGCGTTTTCTGGGCGCCCATACTATGCTAAGCATTTATAAGTTTATTTATAACTTAAGGTATATTTATTAATTTACACTTCAACCTTTGATGTAAGTGCTATTATTATTCTTAATTTATAGATGAGGGAAATAAGACACTGAATAATTAAATATCATTCTCAAAGAATAAAATAGAAAATGACATATTGGGATCCAAATCTCTTCTGTTGATTATATCACTCTAAGCCACCCTGGGTCAGTAATAGTCCCCAGAGGAATGCCAGATGCTGATTGGCTTTGTAAATCCAGTTTCCACACTGAAAGTGGGATGGACACATCTTCCCTGAGTCACACAGGAAATGAATGACTATCTGTACAGAACAGCTTCTGCTAGAAAGGAAAAAGAAATGAATTGTGCATATATATAGTATTTCCAACTAAACAAAAATGTGTTAACATCATAAATGCCCATTACTAATTGGGAGAGTTAAATGATTCACAAAGGTAAAATATGACAAAGTCACTGAAAATAACAACAGCATCAAATAGCAAGAGATATGCAGACATACAGAAATGCACAAACTCAGAAAGCCCTGTAATTATAATTATGAAAAATTGTGCATGCATGTGTACAAGAATGTGAAAAATATGTTTACCTTTTATTTTTAAAGATTTACATTGTCCTGAATCATTATTATTTGTGTAGCAAAGAGAAAGAAATCCAGTAATCAATGTGAATTTTCCTAAAAACCTACTCCAGACAAATGACCTAAATATACTATAGCCTGATCCAGACCAAGGAAAACTAGGAAGAATGCTTATATCATACTGAAAGTATTAGTCCTCACAAACAGCACATGATTTTTTATATTCCTCCTTGATTTTTTTCCCCTTTAAGTCAACTCCAGAGACTTTATCTCTTAACATTTTTACCTCAAAAACTCCTGTAATCTCAGTGACTTGGGAAGCTGAGGCAGGAAGATTGAGAATTCAAAGTCAGCCTCAGGAACTTAGCAAGGCCCTACACAACTTAGTGAGAACTTGTCTCTAAATAAAATATTTTTTAAAAAGGACTGAGAATGCGGATCAGTGGTTAAGGAATCACCAGTACCAAAACCAAAACAACAAAAAATCAATCCATAATATTTTCCCTGGTTAAAACCATCCCACATAGTATACTTATTAATTATATGTCTTATTTTTGCAAAAGAAATTTGATATTCATAGTTTATCATTAATCAAATACTATTTAATCACAAATATTGTGCAGTCACTCGAACTGAATTAAAAGCACATAGTAACATATTTTGGCCAGGGGCACAGGAGATAAAAAAGCAGATGGGTTTGGGGTGTACAACAGAGGAGGAAGATTCCTTTCCTAGTCTCATAATCCAAAAGTTGTAAAAATTTAAATTAAAGAAATTTCAAATCACTTTATTTTCCTGTAATTGTTAAACTATATATGTATTATTTGATAAGTAATGAAATAATAAATTGAAAATCAGTCTAAAGACTAAACCAGAAAAGAACAGGGCAGAAAGATGTAATACATGAATAAGGAGTTCAAAAACATTATGTCTTGGGGAGGTTAAAAAACAGTATAGAACAAAATAAGCAGGGATAAGCTATATGTAAAATGTTATGGCTGAAAATTTGGATTGAGAAATCACAGTAAATTATAAGCAGAATAAAGAAAAACTCCACACTTGGACAAATCAAAATGAAAATGAAGTATTGTAAGGACACACACAAAAATTTCTAAAGCGAAGAGAAGACACAGATATGACAATTTTTAACAGCAGTAATAGAAGTCACAAGATCATAGAAATACATTCACACTATTCAAATTCAATAGCCTAGAATTGCATAATCAGCTAAATTGTGATTTAAAGGTCAAGAATAACATAAATGCTTTTCATTCAATCAAAATTGTTATGGAATTACCTTCAGCAGATTGCCCTAAATTAAGTTGTAAAGAGGTACTTCAGGAAAATACAAAATTATCCAGAAATTCATGAATGAGAAGCAAGAAAAAATAGAGCAAAGAAATAACTAAAAATAGATAATTTGGAAAAATGCTAACTATATAAAATGTCAATAGTAACAACTAATTGTAGAGTCTGAAAGAATTTGAAACATAGATGCATACAAAACAATGGGGTTTCACTGAACTTGAAGAGTTGAAACCTCTTATATAGTTCTTAAAAAGGAAGATTTATTAATTCCAATGGGTGAGGCTAGCAATACGAAAAAAGAAAGGTGACAAACAATTATTAACTTCAGAGATTATCAGTATATACATACATTATAGGTAATAAAATTTAATGATATTGGTAGACCAGTTGCATGGGAGGTTGATTGGGTAGTATCTAATTTTGTAGACCTCCTGTAATCTATTATTTTGTCAGTATCCTCTCATATCTATTTTGCAGCTCACACAGCTTTCTTTGACCAATAAGAAAATAGCAAATTTGATTAAGGCAGTCTTCAAAATGTGCTTGGATGTTTCTCCTCCTCCTCCTCCTCTTCCTCCTCATCTTCCCCCTCCTCCTTCTTCTTTTTCCCATGAGATCATGAAGAAGCTAACCTGAAAATATGCCCAGACTTGTCTGCTGGAGAGAAGTAAAAGATAAATGGAAAAGATCTAACTTATTTCAGATGAAATCACCCTAGACCTGCCAGTTCTTCTCCCCTCTCTCCCAACCAAACTGCCAGTGGCTATAGAACAATGAACAAGCCTAGCAGAGAACAGTGAAGACTGGCTCAAATCTTCAACTGACTAGGTTCACAAAAAAAGTCATATAGCTTATTTGCTTTAATCCACCAATATTCGGAATAGTTTGTGAGGCAGCAAAATCTAAGTGATGCCACCACAAAAGAAGAGAAAGAATAACTTCAAAACAAATAGATTGAAAATATGAGTTTTTAAAAAGCAATTTCTGTGGGACAATGTCAAAAGTTACAAAGTACATATACTTGAAAAGAACGAAAAAGAGAAGAAAAAAGTAAGAAGAAAGAAGCCAAAGAAATATTTAAAATAATAGTGACTAAGTACATTTCAAAATTAATGATAGATGCAAAAATTCCAGATAGCTTGGAGAACATTGAGCAAGACTGTATAAAAAATATCATGCTTAGCCATAACATTCAAACTTCAGAAAATGAAACAAAGAGAGAAAATCTTAAAAGAAGTAAGAGGGGTTGGAGAACACCTAAACTATAGAACATGGACAAGAAGTACAGAAGCCTGTCAGAAACTATGCAAGAAAAAAGATAAGTATTTTTAAAAGAATTGAAAAAAAATTAACTTAGAGTTGTTTATTCTAAATCTGGATATCATCCTTCAAATGTGAAGGATAAATAAAGACTCTGTCCTACAAATGAAACCTAAGGGAATTCATTTCAATCAATTCTTTCCTGAAAATCATGTTAAGGCATTCTTAAAGTAGAAGAAAAATAATTACATTAATCAGAAATTTAATAATTAATTATATAAAGAATGAAAAAGGAGGCCCACCCCCTCAGATCCAGCCTGGCACCCACCAGCACAGGAACTATACCCCATGAAGGACTCCCCATCTACCAATACATGGCAGCCTCCATTTTGGGTCCTCTCTGCCACCATCTTGGATTATGTCCACTGCCATTGCTGCCATCTTTGGTTGGGGAAGCTTCCATCTTGGGACACCTGTCAGAGACTAGAAGCCCATCATGAAGGTACCTACAGGTTAGCTGCTACTGCTGCCACCAACAAGGGATGTGGCCACTTCTATCTAAGGGTACCAACCAGACCTGAAAGATCATCACCAAGGGCCCTTCCGACAACTTGGTTACATCTGAGATATCCCTGTTAAGTGTGCTAATAGCCACCATCTTGCTGCAGAGGCAGGAGAAAACTTTGCAAGGGGTTGGTAGGTAGGAAAATGGTGTGAGAGCATCTTGATCCCCACTTCTCCATCCAATCAGCCCAGCACCCACCAGGATCCCAAAAACAACTCAGGCAGCATTTGCTGGTACCTGATATCTGCCTCGTCCACAACTCCCTTCCTGCTGATCATCTGGTCCCACGAGTTTGGCAATCAACAGGGCCTTCCAGCTCCTCAATCCCCAGTCTCCCAACCACCCCCGCAGCCACCAACCTGGCCCAATGCTTGCAGCTACAGGGTTGACAGCCCTTATCACCTGGTCCTGATTTGCCTGATACAGAACAGCTTTCTGTGACAGGCGCACAGGTCCCAGGGCTTAGACCCCAGGACCTCCAGGGAAAGAGATTCCTGATTGGAAGTCAAAGGGGCAGGGGCAGGAGAGATACAATTTAGAGACCAAATTAGAGACTAGGAATTGTAGGTCCACAAGCAAGGGAAGGGGCTAAGACCAGGCTCCTATGTCACACGAGTGGACCCCAAAGGAGAGTTCTAGGGGGCAACCTTCCAGAGGGACTGACAACTGCTATTCCCTGCCTCCAGGAGTCCTGCCTCTAAGTCTAATCATCCCACCTCAGTAACTTTCATCATCCTGATGGTGTAGTTACCAGAGAACTCCAGACAATCGCGCCTATCAAAAGAGAAGGGGAGCAGAAAAAATACAGTACTCCAACAGAAACAATTGTTCAACATCCCTTCAATATTCATTTTTTTCCCTAATTTTTCTTTTATCTTTTTTGTTTCCACTCTTACATTCCCAACATCTTTGAAATCAAGCATTTTTCACGTACCAGGCTACTGAAGACTGGGAAGTTTGAATAGTATATTATATTACAGTTTGTTATAGATTCTTTAATTTCTTTTTTACATTTTTTCGTTTTTTTATTCACTCTATTTTCCTTTTGTTTATCTGTTTCCCCAAAGTCTCTTTCTCCCTTTTCTCATGCTAACAACCAAATTTTTTTATTCCTCTTTCACTCTTCCTATGATCTAACACCTCTATATTCTCACCTCCTACCTCATCATCACATCTTACACCCCTTCCCATTCTCTCTTTGTCCACCATTAGAAATTTTAGACCGTAATGCAAATCTATTTTTTATGCTGTAGAAAATAATTGAACTCATCATCTCTGTTTATTACAAAACTGTTAATGTTTTAATAGGTGCTACTTGGTTTAAGGCTGTACATTGCTTGCATTGGGTGCTGTTAATATTGATCTCCCTCTTAAAGGCAAGGTATTGGAAACCTGCAGAGACAAGATAAATCTATAGGGTGGAAACTATAATACATCAGATCCACACTGGAAGACACAGGAAAAACATGAAACAAACAAGGGAAGAAAGCACCCACAAAAAAAAAAAAAAAAAAACCAAGATGCTATATTAATAGAATCCATTGAAAAAGCAATAGAAGAAATGTCAGAAAAGGAGTTTAGAATGCACATAATTAAAATGATCTGTGAAGTAAAGGATGATATATGAGAGCAAAGGCAAGCAACAAAATATTTCACCAAAGAGTAAAAAGAGCAAATGCAGGAAACAAAAGATTACTTCAATAAAGAGATAGGGATTCTGGGGAAAAAAACACACAGAAGCTTTTGAAATGAAGAAAACAATAAATGAAATAAAAAACTCAATAGAAAGCATTACCTACAGACTAGATCACTTGGAAAACTGAACCTTAGACAATGAAGACAAAAGATTTAATCTTGAAAATAAAGTTGACCACACAGAGACGATGGTAAGAAATCATGTACAGATCCTCCAAGAATTATGGGATAATATGAAAAGGCCAAATTTGGCAGATTGCTCACTGTCAGGTGTCTATCATCTGCCATTTGCCTGCCTCTCACCTGTCCATCACCTGCCTTACACCTATCCATCACCCAAAGCACGAGACTCACCTCCTGATCGTCCAACAACAGTCAGCAAAACTGATCGCCAACTGACAATGGAGCACCAGCTGCCTGCTCCTGCCTGGAAGTTCACTGTTATAGTACCTGCAGGTTTGATTACACATGGCTGCCGCCATTTTGAGACAACAGCCAGGCCCCATAGGACCCCTGGCCGGACTGAATGAGCCCCATCTCCAGGATCCCTCAGCACAACCAATCACTCCCTGCCTCTGGGGCCTTCACATCGACTGACTGCTCCCTGCCACCAGGACCCCCAGACCAACTGACTGCACCCTATCACCAGGACCCCATACCAACTGATTGTACCCGGCCTCCAGGATCTCACAACCACACCAAACACACTGGAACTCCAGGACCCCTGCCAGACCAACCGCATCCCATCTCCACGACCTCAGCTGACCACGTCCACCCCTGAGCTGCAGCTCCCCATTTGTCAACACATTTTGAAGCCAGAGCAGCCATCTTGGATAATCCTGAAAGCCATAGCTCCGATCTTTGGGTGGGGCAAATCCCATCCTGAGACACCTGCTGGAGGCTTGAAGCTCATTGTCAGGTACTTCTCATGCATCAGGCTACTGATCACTGGGAGGTTTCATTAGTATATGACTGTTATACAGTAGATTTTATATTTTCTCCTTTTTAAAAAAAATACGTTTTTATTTCTTTACTTTTCTTACTCTCTTTTCATTTTGTTTACCTGTTCCCTCAGAGTCTCTTTCTCCCTGTTTTGCATGCTAACATCTGATTTCCTTTGATTACACTCTCACCCTTTCTATTTTCTAGAACTTCTGTATATTCTTTTCTTATCCCATTAACAGCCACATACTACATCCCTCTTCATCCTCTTTATCCTCCATTAGAAACTGCAGACCTTATGGCAAACCTGTTTGTTTTACCAAAGGTAATATTTGAACTCATTTTTTTTATTATGACAATTTTGTTATTGTCCCCATAGGGACTATTTGGTCTAGGATTACATAGTGTCTGATTTGGGCACTGCTAATATTGATCTCCCCTTAAAGAAAGGGTTTTGGAAACCTATAGGGCCACTATAAGCCTATAGGGGGAAATCTGCAATACCCCAGATCTGCGCTGCTAGAGGGGAAGATACATGAACAACATGAAAAAACAAGGGAAGAAAATGATCCAAACAAATCTAGATTCTATATTAATAGAATCCAATGACAGTATGTTAGAAGAAATGTCAGAAAAGGACTTCAGATTATACATGATTAAGATGATTAACGAAACAAAGAATGAGATAAAAGAGCAAATGCAGGCAATGAATGACAATACCACTAAGCTGAAAGAGCACCTGCAGGAAGCAAAAGATCATTTCAACAATGAGATAGAGATTCTCAAAAACAATCCAAATGGAAATCCTTGAAATGAAGGAGACAATAAACCAAATAAAAAACTCAATGGAAAGCATCACCAAAAGACTAGACCACTTGGAAGACAGAACCTCAGACAATGAAGACAAAATATTTAACCTTGAAAATAAAGTTGCCCAAACAGAGAAGATGGTAAGAAATCATGAAAAGAATCTCCAAGAACTATGGGACATCATGAAAAGACCAAATTTAAGAATTATTGGGATTGAGGAAGGCACAGAGATACAAACCAAAGGAATGAACAACCTATTCAATGAAATAATATCAGAAAATTTCCCAAACCTGAAGAATGAAATGGAAAATCAAATACAAGAGGCTTACAGAACACCAAATGCACAGAATCACAACAGATGCACATCAAGGCACATTATAATGAAAATGCCTAACATTCAAAATAAAGATAGGATTTTGAAGGCCGCGAGAGAAAAGCATCAGATTACATATAGGGGGAGACCAATACGGATAGCAGCCGACTTCTCAATCCAGACTCTAAAAGCTAGAAGGACCTGGAACAACATGTTTCAAGCTCTGAAAGAACATGGTTGCCAACCAAGAACCTATACCCAGCAAAATGAACCTTCAGATTTGAAGATGAAATAAAATCTTTCCAAATTAGCAAAAGTTCAAAGAATTTACAAATAGAAAGCCTGCACAACAGAATGTTCTCAACAAAATATTCCATGAGGAGGAAATGAAAAACAACAATGTAGGTCAGCAAAGGAAGGAACTATCTTAGAGAAAAACCACTCAAAGGAGAAACCAAGCCAACTTAAAAACCAAAAATAAGCCAAATGACTGGGAATACAAATCATATCTCAATAATAACCCTGAACGTTAATGGCATAAACACATCAATAAAAGACATAGACTGGCAGATTGGATTAAAAAGAAAGACCCAACAATATGCTGCCTTCAAGAGACTCATCTCATAGAAAAAGACATCCACAGACTAAAGGTGAAAGGATGGGAAAAAACCTACCATGCACATGGACTCAGTAAAAAAGTAGGGGTTTCCATCCTTATGTCACATAAAGTGGACTTCAAGTCAAAGTTAGTCAGAAGGGATAAAGAAGGACATTTCATACTGCTTAAGGGAATCATAAATCAGGAAGACATAACGATAGTAAATATTTATGCCCCAAACAATGGTGCATCCATGTACATCAAACAAATCCTTCTCAATTTCAGGAATCACACAGATCACAACACAATAATTCTGGGTGACTTTTATGCACCGCTGTCACCACTAGATACATCTTCCAAACAAAATCCAACCAAAGAAACCATAGAACTCAATAACACAATCAATAACCTAGACGTAATAGACATATATAGAATATTCCATCCATCAACAAGCGGATTCACTTTCTTCTCAGCAGCACATGGAACCTTCTCGAAAATAGACCATATGTTATATCACAAAGCAGCCCTTAGGAAATGCAAAAAAATAGAGATACTGCCTTGTGTTCTATCAGATCATAACGGACTGAGAGTAGAAATGAATGACAAAATAAAAAAGAGAAATTACTCCAACACCTGGAGACTAAATAATATGCTATTGAATGAAACATGGATAACAAAAAACATCAGGGAGGAGATTAAAAAATTCTTAGAGGTCAATGAGAACAACGATACAACATATCAAAATCTCTGGGACACTATGAAAGCAGTATTAAGAGGAAAATTTATTGCATAGAGCGCATTCCAGAAAAGAATGAAAAGTCAATGACTAAATGACCTATCATTACAGCTCAAACCCTAGAAAAAGAAGAACAGAATAACAGCAAAAGTAGTAGAAGACAGGAAATAATTAAAATCAGAGCTGAAATCAATGAAATTGAAACAAAAGAAACAATTCCAAAAGTTGACAAAACAAAAAGTTGGTTCTTTGAGAAAGTAAACAAAATAGACAAACCCTTAGCCACACTAACAAAGAGAAGGAGAGAGAAGACTCAAATTACTAAAATACATGATGCAAAAGGAAATATCACGACAGACACCACTGAGATACAGAACATAATGAGAAGCTACTTTGAAAATCTGTATTCGAAGAAAATAGAAACTACCGAAGACATTGACAAATTCCTAGAGACATAGGCTCCTCCCAAACTGAACCAGGAGGACATACACAATTTAAACAGATCAATATCAAGCAATGAAATAGAAGAAGCCATTAAAAATCTACCATCCAAGGAAAGCCCAGGACCAGACGGATTCTCAGCTGAGTTCTACAAGACCTTCAAAGAAGAACTCATTCCAATACTTCTCAAAGTATTCCAGGAAATAGAAAACGAGGGTACCCTACCAAACTCATTCTATGAAGCAAATATCACCCTCATACCCAAACCAGGAGAAGACACATCAAGGAAAGAAAATTTTAGACCAATATCCTTGATGAATATAGATGCAAAGATCCGTAACAAAATATTGGCAAACCGTATCCAAAAACATATTAAGAAAATTGCACACCACGATCAAGTGGGGTTCATCTCTGGAGTGCAAGGATGGTTCAACATTCGTAAATCAATAAATGTAATCCATCATGTCAGTAGACTTAAGGATAAGAATCATTTGGTAATTTCAATTGACGCAGAAAAAGTGTTCAACAAAATACAACACCCCTTCATGCTCAAAACACTAGAAAAAACAGGGATAGTAGGAACATACCTAAACATTGTAAAGGCTATTTATGCTAAGCCCATGGCCAACATCATTTTTAACGGAGAAAAACTGAAACCATTCCCTTTAAAAATGGGAACAACACAGGGATGTCCTCTTTCACCACTTCTATTCAACATTATCCTCAAAACTCTAGCCAGAACAATTAGGCAGACTAAAGAAATTAAAGGGATACGAATAGGAAAAGAGGAACTTAAGCTGTCACTATTTGCAGATGACATGATTCTATATTTAGAGGATCCAAAAACCTCCTCCAGAAAACTTCTAGACCTCATCAATGAATTCAGCAAAATAGCAGGCTATAAAATCAACACGCATAAATCTAAAGCATTTTTATATGCAAGTGACGAAACAGCTCAAAGGGAAATGAGGAAAACAACTCCATTTACAATAGCCTCAAAAAAAAAATAAAATACTTGGGGATCCATCTAACCAAAGAGGTAAAAGATCTCTACAATGAAAACTACAAAACATTGAAGAAAGAAATTAAAGAACACCTTAGAAGTTGGAAAGATCTCCCATCTTCTTGGATAGGAAGAATTAATATTGTCAAAATGGCCATACTACCTAAAGTGCTATACAGATTCAATGCAATTCCAATTAAAATCCCAATGACATATCTTACAGAAATAGAGCAAGCAATCATGAAATTCATCTGGAAGAATAAGAAACCCAGAATAGCTAAAGCAATCCTTAGCAGGAAGAATGAAACAGGGGGTATCGCAATACTAGAACTTCAACTGTACTACAAAGCAATAGTAACAAAAACAGCATGGTATTGGCACCAAAATAGGTAGATCAATGGTACAGAATAGAGGACACAGACACGAACCCAAATAAATACAATTTTCTCATACTGGACAAAGGGGCCAAAAATATGCAATGGAGAAAAGATAGCCTCTTCAACAAATGGTGCTGGGAAAACTGGAAAACCATATGCAACAGAATGAAATTAAACTCCTATCTCTCACCCTGCACAAAACTCAACTCACAATGGATCAAGGAACTTGAAATCAGACCAGAGACCCTACATCTTATAGAATACATCTTATAGAAGAAAAAGTAGGTCCAAATCTTCACCTTGTTGGCTTAGGATCAGACTTCCTTATCAAGACTCCCATAGCACAAGAAATAAAAGTAAGAATCAATAACTGGGATAGATTCAAACTAAAAAGCTTTCTCTCAGCAAAGGAAACTATCAGCAATGCAAAGAGACAGCCTACAGAGTAGGAGAATATCTTTGCCACTCATACTTCAGATAGAGTACTAATTTCCAGAATATATGAAGAACCCAAAAAACTCTACACCAAGAATACAAATAATCCAATCAACAAATGGGCTAAGGAAATGAATAGACACTTCACAGAAGAAGATCTACAAGCAATCAACAGATATATGAAAAAATGTTCAACATCTCTAGTAATAAGAGAAATGCAAATCAAAACTACCCTAAGATTCCATCTTGCCCCTATTAGAATGGCGATTATCAAGAATACAAGCAACAATAGGTGTTGGCAAGGATGTGGGGAGAAAGGTACACTCATGCATTGCTGGTGGGGCTGCAAATTAGTGCAGCCACTCTGGAAAGCAGTGTGGAGATTCCTTAGAAAACTTGGAGTGGACCTACCATTTGACCCAGCTGTTCCACTCCTCGGCCTATACCCAAAGGACTTAAAATCAGCATACTACAGAGATACAGCCACATCAATGTTCATAGCTGCTCAATTCACTATAGCCAGATTGTGGAAGCAACCTAGATGCCCTTCAATTGATGAGTGGATAAAGAAACTGTGGTATATATATACAATGGAATATTACTCAGCTATAAAGAATAATAAAATTATGGCATTTGCAGGCAAATGGATGAAATTGGAGAATATCATGTTAAGTGAGATAAGCCAATCTCAAAAATCCAAAAGATGAATGATCTCACTGATAAGCGGATGATGACACGTAATGGGGGTGGGAGGGGGGCAAGAATGGAGGGAGGAGGGACTGTATAGAGGGAAAAGAGGGGTGGGAGGGGTGGGGGGAAAGGAAAAAAATAATGGGATGAATCAAACATCATTACTTTATGTAAATGTATGAATATGCAAACAGTATGCTGTTACTCCATGAACAAACAGAAACAGCATGTATCCCGTTTGTTTACAATAAAAATAAATTAAAAAAAAAAGAAAAGGCCAAATTTAAGAATTATTGGAATTAGAGGAAGGTACGGGGAAAGAAACCAAAGAAATGAACAATCTATTCAATGCAATAATAACAGGAAATTTCTCAAAACTGAATAATAAATTGGAAAATCAAATACAAGAAGTTTACAGGACACCAAATGAACAAAATTACAACAGATCCACACCAAGGCACATTATAATGAAAATGCCCAGCATACAACATAAGGATAAAATTTTAAAGGCCACAAGAGAAAACTATCGGATTACATAAAGGTGGAAAGCAATTCAGATATCAGCAGATTTCCCAAACCAGACTCTCAAACGAGGAGGTCCTGGAACAATATATACCAAGCTTTAAAAGAAAATAGATGCCAACCAAGAAGCTTATATCCAGCAAAACTAAGCTTCAGATTTGATGATGAAATAAAAACCTTCATCGTCTGATGATAAACAAAACTTAAAAGAATTTACATATAGAAAGACTACAACAAAGAACATTCTCAGCGAAATATTCCATGAGGAGGAAATGAAAAACAACAATGAAAGTCAGTAAAGGGAGGAACTACACTAAAGGAAAAGCCACTCAAAGGAGAAACCAAGTCAAGTTAAAAACCAAAACTAAGCCAAGATGACTGGGAATACAAATCATATCTCAATAATAAACCTGCATGTTAACGACCTAAACTCACTAACCAAAAGATGGGCTGATTGGATTTAAAAAGACCTAACTATATGCTGCCTTCAAGAGACTCATCTCATAGGAAAAGACATTCACAGACTGAAGGTGAAAGGATGGGAACAAACATGTCATGGACTCTAAAAAAGCACAGGTTTCCATCCTCATATCAGAAAAAGTGGACTTCAAGCCACAGTCAAAAAGGATAAAGGACATTTCATACTGCTTAAGGGAATCATATACCAACAAGACATAACAATCATAAATATTTATGCCCCAAACAATAGATCATCTGTATACATCAAACAAACTCTTCTCAAATTCAGGAATCAAACAGACCACAACACAATAATACTGGGTGACTTTAACGCACCTCTCTCACTACTGGATACATCTTCCAAACAAATACTGAACAAAAAACTATAGAATTCAATAATACATTCAATAATTTAGACTTAACAGACATACGTAGAATATTCCATCCATCAACTAGCAAATATACTTTTTTCTCAACAGCACATGGATCTTTCCCTAAAATAGACCATATGTTATTCCACAAAGCAACTCTTAGCAAATACAAAAAAAAGAGACACTACCCCGCATTCTATCAGATCACAATGTAATGAAATTAGAAATCAATGATAAAATAAAAAATAGAAACTACTCAACACCTGGAAACTAAATAATATACTATGGAATGATGCATGGTTAGAAGATATCAGGAAGGAGATAAAAAAAAATTCTTAAGAGGTAAATGAAAAGAAGAGCTCATTCCAATACTTCTCAAAGTATTCCATAAAATAGAAGAGGAGGGAACCCTCCCAAACCCATTCTATGAAGCCAATATCACACTGATACCTAAACCAGACAGAGACTCATCAAGGAAAGAAAATTTCAGACCAATATCCTTAGTGAACATTGACACAAAAATTCTCAACAAAATTTTAGCAAATCGCATACAAAAACATATT
Source organism: Sciurus vulgaris (assembly GCF_902686455.1). Classification (NCBI taxonomy): domain Eukaryota; kingdom Metazoa; phylum Chordata; class Mammalia; order Rodentia; family Sciuridae; genus Sciurus; species Sciurus vulgaris. The sequence continues at coordinate 83,666,608 of NC_136473.1, read as the reverse complement.
AAAAAGATAGTGCACCATGATCAAGTGGGTTTCATCCCAGGTATGCAAGGTTGGTTCAACATCAGGAAATCAATAAATGTCATTCACCATATCAATAGACTTAAAGTCAAGAATCACATGATTATTTCAATAGATGCAGAAAAAGCATTTGATAAAATACAGCACCCCTTCATGCTCAAAACACTAGAAAAAACAGGGATAGTGGGAACATTCCTTAACATTTTAAAGGCCATTTATGCTAGGCCCATAGCTAATATCATTCTAAATGGTGAAAAACTGAAAGCATTCCCCCTAAAAACTGGAACAAGGCAGGGATGCCCTCTTTCACCACTTCTATTCAACATCGTTCTTGAGACTCTGGCCAGAGCAATTAGACAAACCAAAAAGATTAAAGGGATACGAATTGGGAAAGAAGAACTCAAACTATCCCTGTTCGCTGATGACATGATTATATATTTAGAGGAACCTGGAAATTCCACCAGAAAACTCTTAGAACTCATAAGTGAATTCAGTAAAGTAGCAGGTTACAAGATCAATGCCCATAAATCCAACGCATTTTTATACATAAATGATGAATCTTCAGAAAGAGAAATTAGGAAAACTACCCCATTCACAATAGTCTCGAAAAAAATAAAATACTTGGGAATCAATCTCACAAAAGAGGTGAAAGACCTCTACAATGAGATGTACAGAACACTAAAGAAAGAAATTAAAGAACACCTTAGAAGATGGAAAGATCTTCCATGTTCTTGGATAGGAAGAATTAATATTGTCAAAATGGCCATACTACCTAAAGTGCTATACAAATTCAATGCAATTCCAATTAAAATCCCAATGACGTACCTTACAGAAATAGAGCAAGCAATCATGAAATTCATCTGGAAGAATAAGAAACCCAGAATAGCTAAAGCAATCCTTAGCAGGAAGAAGGAAACAGGGGTATTGCAATATCAGATCTTCAACTCTACTACAAAGCAATAGTAACAAAAACGGCATGGTATTGGTACCAAAATAGAAAGGTAGATCAATGGTATAGAATAGAGGACACGGACACAAACCCAAATAAATACAACTTTCTAATACTAGACAAAGGGGCCAAAAATATGCAATGGAGAAAAGATAGCCTCTTCAACAAATGGTGTTGGGAGAATTGGAAATCCATATGCAACAGAATGAAACTAAACCCATATCTCTCACCATGCACGAAACTAAATTCAAAATGGATTAAGGACCTCGGAATCAGACCAGAGACCCTGCAGATTATAGAAGAAAAAGTAGGTCCAGATCTTCAACATGTCGGCTTAGGACCAGACTTCCTTAACAGGACTCCCATAGCACAAGAAATAAAAGCAAGAATCAATAATTGGGATAGATTCAAACTAAAAAGCTTTCTCTCAGCAATGGAAACTATCAGCAATGCGAAGAAAGAGCCTACAGAGTGGGAGAATATCTTTGCCACTCATACTTCAGATAGAGCACTAATCTCCAGAATCTATAAAGAACTCAAAAAACTCTACTCCAAGAATACAAATAATCCAGTCGACAAATGGGCTAAGGAAATGAATAGACACCTCACAGAAGAAGATCTACAAGCAATCAACAAACATATGGAAAAATGTTCAACATCTCTAGTAATAAGAGAAATGCAAATCAAAACCACCCTAAGATTCCATCTCACCCCAATTAGAATGGCGATTATCAAGAACACAAGCAACAACAGGTGTTGGCGAGGATGTGGGGAAAAAGGTACACTCATACATTGCTGGTGGGGCTGCAAATTAGTGCAACCACTCTGGAAAGCAGTGTGGAGATTCCTTAGAAAACTTGGAATGGAACCACCATTTGACCCAGCTATCCCACTCCTCGGCCTATACCCAAAGGACTTAAAATCAGCATACTACATAGATACAGCCACATCAATGTTCATAGCTGCTCAATTCACCATAGCCAGATTGTGGAACCAACCTAGAAGCCCTTCAGTTGATGAATGGATAAAGAAACTGTGGCATATAGATACAATGGAATATTACTCTGCCATGAAGAATGATAAAATTATGGCATTTGCAGGCAAATGGATGAAATTGGAGAATATCATGCTAAGTGAGATAAGCCAATCTCAAAATACTAAAGGACGAATGATCTCGCTGATAAGCGGATGAGGACATTTAATGGGGGATGGGGGGGTTAGCGTTAGGGTTAGGGTTAGGTTTAGGGTTAGGGATAAGGAGGGTGGTAAGAATGGAGGAAGGAAGGACTGTATAGAGGGAAAAGAGGTGTGGGAGGGGTGGGGGAGATAACAGAATGAATCAAACAACATTGCCCTATGTAAATTTATGATTTTTAATTAAAAAAAATCAATACTCAAGGAAACTATCAGCAATGTGAAGAGAGAACCTACAGAGTGGGAGAAAATCTCTGCCAATCATACTTCAGATAAAGCACTAATTTCCAGAATCTATAAAGAACTCAAAAAACTCTACACCAAGAATACAAATAATCCAATCAACAAATGGGCTAAGGAAATGAACAGACACTTCACAGAAGAAGATCTACAAGCAATCAACAGATATATGAAAAAATGTTCAACATCTCTAGTAATAAGAGAAATGCAAATCAAAACTACCCTAAGATTCCATCTCACCCATTAGAATGGTGATTATCAAGAACACAAGCAACAATAGGTGTTGGCAAGGATGTGGGGAAAAAGGTACACTCATACATTGCTAGTGGGGTTGCAAATTAGTGCGGCCACTCTGGAAAGCAGTGTGGAGATTCCTCAGAAAGCTTGGAATGGAACCACCATTTGACCCAGCTATCCCACTCCTCGGCCTATACCCAAAGGACTTAAAATCAGCATAGTACAGAGATACAGCCACATCAATGTTCATAGCTGCTCAATTCACCATAGCCAGATTGTGGAACAACCTAGATGTCCTTCAATTGATGAATGGATAAAGAAATGTGGTATATATATACACAATGGAATATTACTCAGCTATAAAGAATAATAAAATTATGGCATTTGCAGGCAAATGGATGAAATTGGAGAATATCATGCTAAGTGAGATAAGCCAATCTCAAAAAACCAAAGGACAAATGATCTCACTAATAAGCGAATGATGACACATAATGGGGGGTGGTGGGAGGGCAAGAATGGAGAAAAGAGGGACTGTATAGAAGGATAAGAGGGATGGGAGGGGTGAGGGGAAGGAAAAAATAACAGAATGAATCAAGCACCGTTACCCTATGTAGGTGTATGAGTACACAAATGGTATGCCTTTACTTCATGTACAAACAGAAACAACATGTATCCCATTTGTTTATAATAAAAATCAATTTAAAAACAAAAAAAAAAACAATACTCCTTAAGTTATTCCATGAAACAGAAAAGGAGGGAACCCTTCCAAACTCATTCTATGAAGGTAGTATCACCCTGATACCAAAACCAGACAAAGACCCATCAAGGAAAGAAAACTTCAGACCAATATTCTTCATGAACATAGATGCAAAAATTCTTAACAAAATCATGGCAAATCACATACAAAAACATAGTAAAAAGATAGTGCACTATGATTACGTGGGGTTCATCCCAGGGATGAAAGGTTGATTTAACATCCAGAAATTAATAAATGTAATTCATCACATCAATAGACTTAAAGTTAAGAATCATATGATCATTTCACTAAATTCAGAAAAGGCATTTGATAAAATGTAGCACCCCCTTCATGTTCAAAACACTATAAAAACTAGGGATAATAGGAACATACCTCAGCATTGTAATGGCTATCTATGCTAAGCCCAAGGCCAACATCATTCTAAATGGAGAAAAATTGAAAACATTCCCTCTGAAAACTGGAACAAGCCAGGGATGCCCTCTTTCACCACTTCTCTTCAACATAGTCCTGGAAACACTAGCCAAAGCAATTAGACAGACAAAGAAATTAAAGGGATATGAATAGGAAAAGAAGTTAAACTATCACTATTTGCTGACAACATGATTCTATATTTAGAGAACCCAAAATACTCCACCACAAAACTTCAAGAACTAATAAATGAATTCAGTAAAGTAACAGGATATAAAATCAACATTCATAAATTGAATATATATCTATTCATAAATGATGAATTCTCATAAAGAGAAATTCACAATAGCCATTCGCAATAGCCTCAAAAAATAAATAAATAAAATACTTGGGAATCAACCTAACAAAAGAGGTGAAAGACCTCTACCATGATAACTACAGAACACTAAAGAAAGAAATTAAAAAAAAAATAACTTTATAAAATGGAAAGATCTCCCATGTTCTTGGACAGGCAGACTTAATATTGTCAAAATGGCCATACTACCAAAAGTGTTATACAGATTCAATGCAATTCCAATTAAAATCCCAATTCTTTGATGTTCCTCATAAAAATAGAACAAGTAATTATGAAATTCATTTGGAAAAACAAGAGACCCAGAATAGCTGAAGCAATACTTAGCAGGAAGAATGAAGTAGGAGGCATCATAATACCAGAACTTAAACTATACTACTGAGCAACAGTAACAAAAACAGCATGGTATTGGGACCAAAACAGACATATAGACTAATGGTACACAATTGAAGATACAGAGACAAACCCACATAAATACAGTTACCTCATACTCGACAAATGTGCCAAAAACATACAATGGAGAAAAGATAGCCTCTTCAACAAGTGGTGCTTGAAAAACTGCAAATCCATATGCAGTAAAATGAAATTAAAACCCTATCTCTCACTCTGTACAAAACTCAACTCAGATCAAAGACCTAGGAATTAGACCAGAGACTCTTCACCAAATAGAAGAAAAAGTAGGCCCAAATCTTCATCATGTAGGCTTAGGAACAGACTTCTTAATAAGACTTCTAAAGCACAGGAATAAATCAAAAATCAATAAGTGGAATGGATTCAAACTAAAAAGCTTCTTCTCAGCAAAGGAAACAAACAATAATGTGAAGAGAGAGCCTATAGACTGGGAGAAAATCTTTATCACATGCATCTCAGCTAGAACACTCCAGAATTTATAAAGAACTCAAAAAACTCAACACCAGAAATACAAAAACCCAATCAATAAATGGGCTAAGGAACTGAGCAGATACTTCACAGAAGATATACAATCAATCGACAAACATGAAAAATGTTCAACATCTCTAGTAATTAGAGAAATGCAAGTCAGAACTACTCTAAAATTCATCATATTCCAATTAGAATGGCAATTATCAAGAATACAAGCAACAATAAACGTTGGTGAGGATGTGGGGAAAAGGTACACTCATACATTGCTGGTGGAACTGCAAATTGGTGCAACCACTCTAGAAAGCAGTATGGAGATTCCTCAGAAAACTTGGAATGGAACCACCATTTGACTCAGCTATCCACTCCTTGCCCTATACCCAAAGGACTTGAAATCAGCATACTACAGTAACACAGCCACATCAATGTTTATAGAAGCTCAATTCACAATAGCTAAATTGTGGAACCAACCTAGATACCCTTCAATAGATGAATGGATGAAGAAACTGTGGTATATATGCACAATGGAACATTACTCAGTCTTAAAGAAGAATAAAATTATGGCATTTGCAGGTAAATGAATTGTGTTGAAGAATATCATGCTAAACAAGATAAACCAATTCCAAAAAAACAAAGGCCAAATGTTTTCTCTGATAAGTGGATATTGATACATAATGGGGGTGGGGGGAGGTAAGGGAAGAAAGGAAGAACTTTGGATTGTGCAGAGGGGAATGAAGGAAGTGGAGGGGGCAGGAGGTGGGAAAGATGGTGGAATGAGGTAGACATCATTACCTATACACTTATGTAATTGCATGAACAGTGTGACTCTATATCATGTATAACCAGAGAAATGAAAAGTTGTACTAAATGTGTGTACAATGAATTGAAATGCATTCTGCTGTCATGTAAAATTAAATAGAACAAATAATGAAAAATAAAAGAATGGAAGAGGAGAATAAAGGTAAAAATAATTTTAATGTTTTTATTCTAAATTAATCTAAAAGGTAAATGTTTATTTAAAATGATAATGGTAACAATGTATTGGGTCATCATAAGCATATAGTTAAGTGAAAAGAAAAATATTAGCACTACAAGAAATAACAAGGAGAAACCGAGAATGCTCAGTTCTTAGGTAACTATGCTCCATGTGAAGTGGCATGATATTATTTGAAGATGGAATTTGATTAGTTAAACATGTATATTGCAATCTTTTAAGCAAGCACTCATAAATTTGTTAAAAATATAATTGATACTATATGAAGAGGTAAATGAAATTATATAATATGCTCAATTAAAAACTTGAGAAGCAAAAGAGTAAGATTTATTAAATAAACAAAAATGAGTGACAATGTTTACAAACATGATTGATAGAAACCCAACTACAGCAATAAGTAGTTCAAATGTGATTAATCTAAAAGACACATAGGATTGGAGCAGATTTGTAAGGAAACAAATCAACTATATTCATCTAGAAAAAATTCCTTTTAAATATAACTCAAATTAGTTAAAATAAAAGGATTAAGAAAGATATAATGAGCTAATAGTAATCAAAGAAGCTGGAATAACTATACTAATTGAAAACAAAGCAAACTTTGGACCAGGACCAGGGATGATGATTGTAGTTAAAGAGGAGCAAACAACATAACAATAAAACAGTCAATTCTCCAAAGGGACTTAAGAATCTAAGACATGCATGCGCCTAGCAAGACAGCAGCAAAATACATGAGGAGAAACCAAAAGAACAGACAAACTCACTAACATAATTGGAGACTTCAACACTCCTTGGTCAATAGCAATAACTTGAGTGATCGGAAAATTGGTAAGGATATAGAATTCTTGAACATCATTCTCAATCAACATGCTTTCATTGTGATTTGTAGAATACTCCATTATAAAAGAGTGAAATACATATTATTTTCAAGCTCAAATGGCACATTTCCAAGATAGAACATATTCTCACTCCTAAAGCAGAACAATTTAAAAGAAGAAAAATCATATAAAATTTATTCTCATACCATAGTAAACTCAAACTAGAAATTAATGGCAGAGTAGAAAATAGTCAAATATATGGAGATTACCTGATGTTGCTTTTAGGTAATATGTATCAACAAAGAAATTTCAAAGGAAATTTAAGAACATTTTAAACTAAATGAAAATACAACTTAATTGTTGGATGCAGTGATAAATGCTTGTTGTGAACCTTATACTAGTAAGTACAAAACCAATCATGGTATGTCATGCACTGTAGCAATCTCATTATAAGGTATCAACTGATTTGAAAGATTAAGTTCACACAAAAACCTGCATGCAAACTATTATAGCTTTATTCACATGTAAATTATACCTCAATACATTTAACAATAAATATATAAAAAAAAAATCTTATTGCTATTCCAGGACCAAACAATCTTTTCAAAGGTCTCAATAAATGGTGAGAAATACCATGTTCATAGAACAGAATATTTCAAAACTATCCACAAGCTATTTATAATTCAAATAATGCAATATATTAATATAATTTTAAAATACAAAATGTAGGAAAAAATCAAACTCAAAATGAACCATATTTAAAGGAATAAATATAAAACTTTATTAAAGTAATTTATATTAAATAAGATAGAAGTAAACTAAATGGTATATCATATTCCTTTATACATATATACACACTAAATATATATACATTTATGTCAATATCTACCACCTTTTTCAAGAAATTATTCTTTATAATGGAAAAATCTCAAAAGAGGTTTTGTAAAATTCTGATGTTGATTTTTAAATATAGATATGAGAAAAAGATGAACATATTATATTTCTAAACCAGAAAATGTTACACATTAACCCTTCCAAATATAAAAAGTACATTGTAAAACTAGAGCCATTAGAACACAGCAGTAACAGCACATGGATGATCAAATAAAACAGAAGCAAAAGCCCAGACGTATTTACACATGTGTGTGTAAATAGTGTACAAAAGTTCCAGCACCACAGTAGTGAAGAAAGGTGACCTTGCATGAGTGGCACCTGTACAAATGCTTCTGCTTTGAAAATTATGTCTCAATGCCCCACCTGACACAAAGATAATTCTAAAGGCAGTAAAGGACTCGACGTGAAAAGCAAAAGATTAATTGGAAACATAACGGGAAAAAAAAAGTCTTTGTAATCCCAGAGTAAATGGGAAATTCTTTTAAAAACAACAACAAAAAAATTGATGACCCATAAAGAAAAAGATTATCTGCCGGTCTTCACATTTTAAAATACCTATTCCCCAAAAGACATCAAACTCAAATTGAAGAAACAAGCAGCAGTCTTGAAGTACATATTTTCAATATATGTGAAAGAAAAAATTATTAGTATCCAAGATAAAGAGTTTCCATAAAAAAAGTAAAAGCAATAAAATGATTCCTCAATAGGAAAATAAACAAACTACATCAGTAGGCAATTTACAGAAGAAGAAAGCAAATAGTACATGAGCTTTAAAAAGCACTTAACCAGTGATATGGGAAATGTGAATGAAAACCACACTGAGGAATCACACAGACAAAAATATGGTTTTAAAAAAGCTTGCCTAGCTAGTGATGTTCAAGCACAATAGAAACATGCTAGTGTGGTTGCACATCAATACTGAGTGCTTCTGAAATTTATCGGGACTAGCTCCTAAATTTGAAGATGCATATTCCTTACCACGGATCATAACACTCATATACAGAGAAAAGCAATGTGGAAATGCTCCCAGCAGCGTCCAATAAATGGAGTCACAAAAACATCTACCAAGTAGAGGAAAGACAAGCCATTTACACAAGATTCTGACAACAGACTGCAATATATAAGTAATATGTAAAAAAAAAAAAAAAAAACCCTTACATCCATGTGAAGATACACTTATATGAAGATACACTTTTATATATATATATGTAAGCATGTGTGTATATATATATAAAGCAACACTTTATATTGTTTAGTTATCTTCATAATGTTTTAATCTCATTAGTACATGAATATATGAATATTTATTAGCTTTGTCATCCTTGATATCTAAATTTTTCACAAAAATAAAGGGCTCAGAATATACAATCAACATGTAAATCTAAGCCCCATCATTAGTTACTTTGAACGAATTGATTAATCTGTGTGAACCTCAGTGACCTGATGTAAAAATTACAATAACTAACTTGCACAATTATGTGAGAATAAATGTTATTATTGTTAGCATGTGAAAGAACACTAGCATAATGCTAAATGCAGAAATCACTCAATAAGTGGGAGCTATTATTACCTGCATGTGGCTCATCCCCTGGAGAGTTGTCTCTTGAACCTAATTATCATGAAATCATGTCTACATTGTGGTGCAGACGGGTTTTCTCAAGAGGGTACACACTATTTACTGCAAAGCTTCTGGTGTCCCTCGTCACTTATATTTGTGGGGGGAATGTACCACATTTAAGTAGTGAAGTGACATTGAGTTAATTTTTGAATATGCAAACAAAATTATTGGAAAACCCCACTTCTTTGTTAATTGCAAAATAAACAGCTCTCTAGTCAAGAACTGATTCTAGGCTAGTATTTCAGCCAAGTAGGTAAATGAGCTATTCATGGAATCTTAGAGGATTTTAATAACTTTCCTCTTCTCCAATAATCTAATGTGTACTCTTGGAAATACTTAAGTTTTGCCTTAACAACTTGGAGGGTTTTTTATTGCACTGTATTTCCTACAGAAAAGATAAAATTGAATATCCCCTTTCAAGTCAATAGAGGATATTTTTTTCTTCTTTTTTGGCCCAATCTGATGAAAAAAGAAGAACACTTCTTTTACATGCTTTATCAGTTGTACTAAATCTGAATTTTTAAATTTGATTTCATTTCTACATTAAAAAGAAAAGACTTCTTTGAATATTAGCATGTCAACCACCATATTTTTTGTTCTTAGTCTATCTATTCTCAAACAAATAAAATTGATGAAGAAAAATAGTTAAAGAAAATAACCTCTAGATATATCACTGTTAAGTGGAACTCCAATGGCAAACTGGTAAGCAAACTACATGCTTACCTCATCCCTTCCAAGTGTGGAGAAGATGATAGATAAACATCCTCAAAAGACCATGAATGTTAACTAGAAAAGCATCACAGTTACTAATCTCAGTCCCAATATTTTTCTCTTTCACTTTTACAATTGGTCTGTTTTTCTGAGACAAAAAGGGGAATTTCTGTCCCAAGAATTGTGTGGTCTGGAACAAGAAACCAAACAATGATCGGTAGAGAAAGCAGTATGATCTGTCATCTCCTGACCAAACTGGAAATAATGTCACTTCAGGTGAGGCCCTCCAGCATGCACATTCAGTTGGGAATGAGACATGAATCTAACTCACCTGACTTCTGAAAGGAGACTTAGCAAAGGTCAAGATGTATACATCACTTAAAAGAAAATCTCAATTAATATAGGTTTCATTTATTTATTTATCTATTGCATTTAACAAAAAGTCAACATCTTTTCTAATAGGAAGATACTGGTGGTATCCCCTCTACAGTCAGGATAAAGATGGCCACTTTCTTCAGGTCAGAGGTATTGACTCACAATACCAAGTTGAATGGAATTAATGGTACTGCTTAGAAAGTAAAAGCTACTATTTCTGTTGTAGGTGATTATGACTTTCTATCTGAAGTACACAAAAGAATCACTGGGAAAATTTACTACAAAAAAAAAGAGTTTAGCAAAGTAGCAGAATAAAATTTGACATTTAAATATCATTAATCTTCATCTAGATGATAACCAGTTAGAATACATAATGAAAATGTCCAGTGCAATGGCACACACCTGTAATCCCAACAACCCTGGAAGCTGAGACAGGAGGATCACAAATTCAAGGCCAGTCTCAGTAACTTAGCAAGGCCCTAAGCAACTTAGCAAGACCCTATCTCAAAATAAATAATAAAAAAGGGCTAGGGATGTGGTGTAGGGGTTAAGCACTAGTACCAAAACAAAAACAAAAATCACACACACACACACACACACACACACACACACACACACACATACACACAAAATGGAAGAGATGCATCCACATACAATAAAAAAAAAAATTTAGGAACAAATACAAAAGCAAATGTGCAAAATCTCTCTGAAGGAAATGAATATTGCTAAGTATATGGTTTTCTGAAGGTGATTTTCCCATAATTAATGTATAAATGTAGCATGATCTAAATAAAAATACCATCCTTTTTTTCTGGACTTAAGTTGATGATAAAGCTCATATTGAAAAATTAATGAGCAAGAATAGCCTGAAATACATTCCATAAAAATCAGTGTGTATGGAGGGTAGTCTTAGTAAATACAAAAGCATACTTAAAGTCACCATAATTAAAATGTAGCAGTATTATGTGCCATAGGTGCAAAAATAGATGGAGAAAGGGGCAGAATAGCAAAATCGGTATAGACTGAATTGTTTTCATATATGGTAAAGAAGGCTTTCAGATATGCAAATCAAGCTTAATTTTTTAATAAAGTGTACTCTGTCAACTGGAAAGCCATATGGTAAAAGATCAAATTCTCTCTGTTTTTCACAGTATACAACAGGATGAATTCCAAGTGGACAAGAAGTGTGAGTGTAAAAGAATACATACCCCTTTAAAAATGATTGGAAAAAATTTTTCTGTGATTTGAAATTTGGAAACTATTAGAAATAGTAAATTTGACTATGTAAAACAAACATCATTAACTACAGGCAAACATTAAGTGATCAATGACAAACTGCAGAAGAAATTGTAGTTTCCATGATGCATGCTCTACTAATATGAGGAAGTAGATCTTTCACATTGTTGGTGAGAATTTAAAAATTTATTTTTTAATAACTTTATGGAGGCAATTTTGGCAGTATTTAGAAAAATTACATATATATGAATTGTGTGTGTGTGTGTGTGCATGCATGTGTATGTGTGTGTATACAATCAGTGGGAACATAAGTAGGTACCTCTGTATTTCACTCTGACAAAGACCTTGATAGAGATTAAACAAAAAATAACACAGTTCACCTGTACTATTATGCTAAAATTCCCTCTCAGTCACAAACCACCCATTCATTCAATAGCCGTATGTGCCAACCGCCATCCTAGGATCTAGAGGTAGAGTAGAAAGCAAAAGAGGTATCATTGATATCCCAATGACATCCACCCAATGACATCCTCTTGAAGTCTAATCAGCTTACACTCACGCTTCCAGAAATATACTGCAGGCACTTACTAGATTCAAAGACTGCCTGATAGTAGGATGGCATTTATTTCAGAGTGAAAATTATGAATCCATATTCATATCCCATGGATAGTAAGACATAGCTTTTCTATAGAGGAGTAGAAACATAGACTAGGAAGAATTCCAGGAAGCGTTGTGCATATTAGCATAGTTCCATGAAAACGTCACCTCATAAATCTGGTTTCCCAAGAAAAGGAAACTTAAGGTCTCCCTGTGATATTATTTTTTTCTGAATGCCATTGCTTACTATATGCTATGGCATCAAGCCAGTTAGCTTGTACTTCACACATATATCAGAAAAGCATGAATCAATTCAAGAGGTGTCAAGTCATGTAATATCCACATGCTATTTTAACTGGTAAACTTTCAAGCCTAAGTAACAGATGCCTCTTCTGGCTCTCAAAATTATTTTATTGAAATGACAAAATAATTTTCTGGTAAAGAATAATTTTTAAGCGTATCATTAATAGCCAAAGCACACAATATTTAATTATATGTGCAGTTAATGTAATAAAGAGGAAATGGAGCAATTTATGTGACAACATGTGTGGGAAAAGTGAAACCCTTTGTTATAGTGAACAAATTCAATGTGAAATTCATGGATTTACTTAATAGCATTACTTTTTAGATTGAAAAGAAATAAACAGCATAAGCTCTTCCTGGGGCACTTCATAATTAAAATAAGTCACAGAGAAATGTAAAATAGAAATATATTTCTCTTTCAGAAGGAAATTGCTGTGTCCATTCAGAATGGTTCTCAAGCTAAGTTTCACATTGATGGTCATCAGTTCCTGCCCTCTTTGCCCCTTTCCTCTTCCCTCCCTGTCTGTATATGTCAGGAGATATTATCATAAAAAGCATTTGAGGAAAAGATAGGCTACTTTGCTGTGTGGTAGTTGCTCTATAAATGTGGCGGGTGAGACCCAGGGCCCAGGGTTACGCCACATGCATCCAAAGATGGCGACTGGCAGAGAGCCAAAGGGCGTGCTGAATGCGCCTTGAGAAAAACAGGAAGCGTTTACCATTGGCTGTATGATAATTGGTTCAGCCAACTAGCATGTGGTCAGATATATCTTACATGTATGCTTGAGCTCCTGATCGCTTGACCTTTAATAGGATTGGATGGACATATCTGGTTACAATTGCATATGCATGAGACTGCTTATGTATTGAGGGTGTTATCCGAATAAAGTGGAAGCTGCTTCATGAACTTCTGAAGAGTATGTGTACTTTGTTCTGCTGGTTGGTGGCAAGCAGCATATAAACACAGTAGAAGACAGGATAATTGAATATACTGGAAAAATAAGATTGATGGATTTACAGTAGATTCAATGTGTCTCCTACCACTCCAAATATGTTCAACATTTACACTGATATTAACTCCAATAGCTATAATTTTTAAACATTTGATTATCCTGAGATGTATCTTGACTGAGAAAGTCCTTTATTTGTATTCTTTCTGTATGTTTTTTTCTGAATATCTATTTTGTACTAGTTGTGAATTATATGCAAATAGGATCTATTTTAACTATGTGAAATTGCCATTTTATGGATCAAAAATGGTTAAATATGTCTATGGAGGTTATCTTACAATTAGGTTTTTAAATGAAAAATATGGAATTAAACAGAAATAATTGTATAAACTCCTTAAAATACTGTCAGTCATACTATCTATATAAATTGAGAAAATTCTATAATTAAATAATATATGAAAGTCAATGCAAAGTTAGCAAATGAATCATAATTTGATTCCAAATTGTTTTTAGACACTAAATTGAAAGCTGCACAATATCAGCAACATATTTAGAATCACATTTCTGTGTCCAATTTACATTTCAATTATAGGATTCCAAAGTTAAAATGTCCTACAAATTCAGAATGCAATAAATTCACTACCACAAGTTCCAAAATCATAATTGTATGCTCTTCTTTGCCTATTTTCAATAACAGAAATAAGAATAAAAATTGTAGTAGAAATCTTTTTTTTAATTCAAGTTTTAAACTATGCCCCAAGGAAGAAAAGCATCATGGAATACAAAATAGTTTGCTATATGATAATAATGTGCTCTTATATCCATTGGTGAAGTGAGCTGCATTCTTAAGATAAAGTTCATTACCTTTTTCTAAGACTACTAAAGAATATTCAAAGACAAGAAAGTTAAGATCCTATGTAAGTTCTCTACTACTGCTCAGGTGTACACTTTTGCTTCTAAAAGATTATTTCTTCTCAAGTCATACAAGATGGATAAATTTCTGCAAATATACTAGAAAAAAATAAAGTTCTCAGCTTCTTTAGTTTTATAATCAAAAGCTAGAAAACCTTAGCTTATTCCTTAACTTATTTCCATTTTGAAGAATATATTACATTACATTTTTCCATCCCTCTTTACCTATTTGGTGAACATGAGGCAAGATTCCTCATGAAAAGAAGCTTAGAATTCCTCATTCATCTACTTTACTTTGCCTATAAGTTATTTTTCTTAAATCAAAAACTGTATGGAAGAGTGATTTGTGAATGTTTCTGGACACACTTTTTCCAAAGTAGTGAGATGTATTCCAAGGAAGGATAGAACTTGAAGCCACTCATTTCATGTTGTTACCACAATACTCCTTTGAGTGAGTGGAAAAGAGACCTTTGCACATAGTTGATCTCCCCTACTCAGTAGGAAATCTAGTTGAATATCCTATTGATTCACTCGATTCTCTACCACAAAGATATTAAATGAAGTTGGTTGTCTGAGAGGACAAGCCACAGGATGTGAGCCATGGACCAAATACCTCCAGTATAACATTGTGTCAGATCTGCCTCCATTGCGAGATGATCTATTTCAATAGTATGTGAGAGAAAATCCATCTTTCAGGAAATAGACAACTCCAAAGAAATAACATCAAAGGAAAGCAGAACAGAAATCACTTGAGTACAAGCTTCGAGTTCTTGCAATTGAATATGAGCTTTTATGGGAGCCTTAAACCCCGAAAGGATGCATTTTTGTTTTCCAGAATATTTATATAATCTATATTTTAAATCCATGCATGTTGATCAAAGACAGAAAAAACAATGGATTCTATTTTTATATATAAACTGTGTCAATACTAACTATATGCAAAAGATGGATGGAATGATTCTCAAAATCCTAGACATGATTTTCCACATATAATCAGCAAAACATACACATATAGAGAGAGAGTTTTGGCAACAGTTTTCACTTGCTGGTGCTTTCTGAAATATTGTCAGGAAAAGGGAGGAAATCTCAAAAGAATGAAATAATTAGAGCAAGTTCTATTTGTGTACCGTCAGACAATCAAAACAATTCTTTGAAGGTAGTTTGTGGTGATAATTTCATGCACGTTTCCTACGTTGCCTGTGCCTGGAGTCTGCCCTGACTTGACCGCCTGGCTGGCTGCCCTTCTGTAAACTTTGTAAAAATGAAATGCTGCCACAAGGAATTGTCCTGGAGACTGGCCACTCTACTACAGCACATGACACAGAGTTAAGAAAAGAAGTGGCAGTTAGAGTTAAGAAAAGAAACCACTTCATCAGATTCAAGACATCAAAACTAAATGCATTTGGACCCTTTTTTTTCCCTTTAGGAATAGTGATGTAGAGAGTGACTCTCTATGGAGCACCTAATGAACACCTCTCCATGTAAGCAGAGTCAGACTTGGAAAGAACCTGACTTCCCGGTAACCACATTACATGTCCAGGGTTAGTCTCCCAATCCCACAGGGCGAATACACCAGAAGTGAAGACTCGTCCAGTCTCATGGCCTGCGGCATCTCTCCAGTCCAGCACATAACTGGCAGAGCTAAAATTCTAACTCATCCAGCAATCAGCCAACTGACAGGCTCCTCAAGTCAGCAGCAGCAGTCAGCTGAGTCCTGAGCAAAATAAAGCATGATAGAATCGTGCTCTTCACAGAAGATGAGTGATTTATATTGTCATCTCTTTAAACCTGTTACTACATCTCCCAACAAAACTAGGGAAAGAAAATTTTTAAAAGTATGAAATGTTCTGTTGACATAAAAACCAAAAAGAGTATTTCAATGTATTTTGAAAAAATACACAAGTAAACTACATCTATTTTTAGTAAATGTGAGTGACATCTGCTCTCCGATAATGAGAATGGAACAGAATATATGAAAGACAATTTAAAATAACATAAAAGGTAACATTAACCTTTAGTGCATATATAAAAATCCTTGCTTTCAATATAGAATCATGCAACTTTAATCAATATGAATTAGTTTCTACCAAACACCACTAGATGAACGATAAGTGAGAGTTTTTAAATATCAATTAGGTAAGGAGGAGATCCAAATTATTAGGGAAATAAGTGATAATGTAAAGGCCTTGCTTTATTTGTCTACTTATTCATTCATTCTGCAAATAGTTATGGAAAACTGATTTTGCCGGCATCTAAGGAAAAATTAGTAGACAAATAAGCATAACATAAAATCTCTGCCTTTAAGGAGCTAAATTGTTCCAGAATCTCTAATTTTTATCCTTTAAAAATTTATATAAAAAATGTGCATTAATTTCCTTCCATGTCCTAGTGTTCCGTCTGATCCTTAGACCAAGAAGGAGATGCCCTTAACAGTGCTTAGTGCAGATCACGTACGCTAAAGGCATGAAGAACAAATCAAGTTGCAGTGAATCAGGAAGAGAGAGTCGAGTGGTGCGGGTTGCTGGCTGTGTAGAAGGTCAGAGCCACTGTGCAGGCAAGCTGGCATGGGAGAGGTCCACTCCTCATCCTGCCTACCATCGCAGTGGACGATGGGAGATGGTCCACTCCTCATCAAGCCTGCCATCACAGTGGACAACGAGCAGCCAAATCATATCATAGAAGGGGTGTAACAGTGGGGTAAGAAACCTAGGTGTTAGTCTCAGGTGCCTCTGCTCATGCCACGTAAGGCACGATTAGCTGAGGCCCTTCGCATCTCAGGCTGCCTGGATGTGAACTGGAAGAACATGGACGAGGTGATCTGTAAGTTTAACTTAAACAACACAAAGTATTATTATGTTTTATTTTATTATGAGGACATTATATATTACAAATGTATAAAAATACATTTTTACCTCAAATCTCAGCAATTTAATTTTTCTTAATGAAAAAATTTAGTAAACCAGAAAAATCATTATCATCTCCAAAGGACCTTTTAAACTTGTTTGTCAGTGGCAAGTGAGCTACATTGTGGGCAGAGTGTATCTTGGGAAGTTATTCCCAACAGGTAAAAATGAAAAATAACAAACGTGTAATTTTAATCAATATCACATTGAAAGGCGAATGTGAAAGGTAGAAGATTGGAGTGATTATTCAAGTATTTTGTCAATGCTGTGCCTTCCAGAAAGGGCTTGCCTCCCGTTGGGTGGCATTAATGGTCTCCTATCTGCTGAGATTTGAGAATACTCTGTTCCTAAATTGTATGTGTCACTGTATCTACCCGTACCAGATTGTTTTTTCCAGTTAAGACATTATCTCTGGAATTTCTCAATTGAGATAAAATTATCCCCTGGAGAGTTCACTATGCTAAGCCATGAGCAGAAGAAACGTAGGGCACATTAATGCTGCTGACTCGGAAGGAAAGAAACTCCACAGGAGTGGGCCGACTTGGAAAGAGTTTCCACAGAGAGAACCAGGAGGATCTAGGCTGAAAGAAAGCACAGAGCTTTCCAGAAGGGAGATTTGGCTGCATCAGGGAAAAAAAAAAAAAAAACACTGGGCAAGGTAGAAGAACACCAAAGGCTGAGTTTGTCCATTTTATCATTTTTCCAAGGGTTATTCCTGTTGCCAGATGTTTGTCATCTAATCAATAAAGCTTGGGTTGACTAAACTCTTCCTAGTTAAACCTGAAATGTTTTAATTGCTTAGATATGTTCATGGACATGTCAAGAATGGTTGAAATTAAATGAGCTATTGCATACGAAATGATGTGTATCAACTCCAAAGTAGGAAACAGATGGCATTGCTTTTATCTGAAAGAGAAAACAAAGGCAAGGGGCTTTGGAGGATAAAGGGTGAAGGAAGTAGCTATACAAATATGTAAAATTATGTCTGCCAGCATAGACTAATTTAGTACAAAAAGCAGTTTTGCCCTTTCTTAATCATAACACCAGTCCTTCACTTCTGAACAGAAACAGGTCGATCTCTGGGAGAAAGATTTTCCCTGCCTGAACATAGCAGGGAGGTCACAGAACAGTGGGTTCTTTTCAGGAGAAGAGGTTACAGAAGCAGTTAACCCCCAGCATTCTCAGAAGACAGTAGGGTTTCAGCTGGAAGAAAGTCTGTTCTATTTCATGTACAGAAAATATGATACAGAATAAGTTCCAAATATCAGCTCTATTAGCAGGTTACCCAGAGTTCATTTATGCAATGATCTGTGAAAGACAGTCAATCCAAACTCAACTTTGAGCTTCCCATTTTTGGGTGATGAATTATAGGTAAATTTCTGTGTTCTAATCCAACCATCTTATCAGCAATAATTAGAAAATGATTTTGAAAACATTATTTTTTCTCAAAGTTCAGCACAAGATGATTTTTAGAGTAGTCAAGAGCTAATTCTTCACTCTCAAATAAATGCAATGGTTAGTCTTTGAATCATTTTTAGGACTTAAGTCAAATAAGCATAAAGTATCTCCAACCTCAAGGAGAGAAAAGACAAATTCTAATTATTCTATGAAAATCTGAAGTTTTCTTCCACAGTTTTCAGGTAATTCAAACATATACTCATGACTGCCCCCAAACAGTTTGAAGCTTTAAAGCATATTATATCAGACTGTTTTCCTGTTCCCCCACTACTACTCTACCCTTGATTCTATTGCTCCTTTAAAAAAATAATAATCCCAACAAAGTGGAAGGAAACTAGGCGTTAGCCCTTATTTCAGGAAGAAAATAACCAGATTGTTATATCCATGCATCCCCATCCAGTGGACCCTCTCTACCCAGGATGCCTCTAGTCCCGTCAAATCCCCAGGGACAGAGACAACCCTGGAAGTGGTCAAGTCATGGCTACAGGAATGCAGAACACTGAGATTTATTGCAGAGAGATTGAAGCTCAAGGACCATGCTTTCTCAAAATTTCTGGCTCAGATTAATGCCCAAATCCCCTGAAAATAACTGACCAGTCAGGCAGGTTCTATGAAGCTTCAGTTTCTGGAGTGACATAGCCTGGCAAATGGCACCCTGTGATTGCTCAACCATATAAGGTCCAGACAGTCTAACCATGCTCCAAACCATAAAAATATGAAATAAACCTTGAAGGCAGAAGGGCCAAAGGGGGAGAATCTTTCCCTTCACTATTATCCTTCTCTAACAGCCACAAAAGAATGATAAATGAGAGATGTTCATCACAAGTTTCACAACCAAAGGCAGCTCAATTAGCTGCTTTCATTCTTTTGCCAAGGCCTTGCTGTCCCCACCTGGTAAAAACATTGAGATAGCACTTTACACCTGTCGGACCAACAAAAAATAGAGAGACCATCATGCTAAATAAAGGCAAAAACATGGAAGACTAAGGATCCTTATGCATTGCTGGGGAAAATGTAAAAAGATACAACTTTTCTAGAAAATAGTCTTGGAACACATAATCAAGTTACGTATTCACATTCCTCAAGACCCATTAGTCTCATACATGCTTACAAGGGAGGGATCACACATGCACCCACCTCCCCCTGACATGCACACCAAAGAAATTTTTACACAGGTCTCTGAAAGGACCCATATGAGGATGTTTATCTCCATGTAAACCTGGAGATAGGAAACTGATAGTAATTTGAGACTACAACAGTGGTAAAATAGATAGAAAAACATGGTAGATGCACACATTGATTTAAGCAGTAGATTAGAAGTACACATAGAAACTTAAAAGAATCTTACATATCTAGAATTTTAGGGGAAATTAAAAGGTAATAAATGAATAATACAATACTGCATGCATAACTTTAAGGTACAGGTGCAGGTACCCAAAACCACAAATTATGTTTAGGAACAAAGACTGCAAAAACCAAGATCCCTATTAAACACTATAGATGACTGTCGCTCCCAATGACGACTCTTACACGATCTTCCTCAAGCAGTTTTATTACCCCAGGTTCTTACAGAGTTCCCGTAGATCTTCTTCCTCCCCCTACCCCAGAAACCATTCCCTTATAGAGCCCATCAGCCAATCAGCAGCCTGTCCACGTGCACATCACAGGGACTCAGCCAGTCCATTGGCAGTTGCCCCGTGGCATGCGGTGTTCCCGTGCATCTCATGCTCCCGCTGTCAGACCTCCTGAAAGTTATTTACCACCTAAGTGCTCCGAGGAACTTCCGCTCAGCACCATCTTAGCTCTCAGACTTAATGGCCGATGGGCGGGGCCCGTCACAGTTCCCCCTTTTTGTTTTATTCAGACAGGAGAGGACAGAGGACTCAACCCCCATAAGCTTGAAAAGGGCCTTCATTGCCCACCACCTTTTGCCAGGGACGGGACAAGAGCCAGTGGCAACCCGTATGCAGTTGAGCATGCCCTCCTCGGGATGCACCCTCCCGGGGTCCCGAGTGCAGTCCTAGCTGGCATCCTGTCATTAGGATTTTCCCATCGCCGCAAGCCATATTTGAGGGGATTGTCCCAACTCTATGGCTGCAAATGCCTGAGCTATGAGCACTTGATCTGTAGCTCGCTGACGGAATATTTTTCTAAGACAGCAGAGACACAAGATACACAGCAAGACCAGACAAAGACCAAGGGCTCCCAGTCCAGCCCACTCTTTCAGATGACGAGCTGCTTGTTGGATCCAGGACATCAAGGTGCGGGCTACCACCGGGTCAACTCGGGTAGTATTGATTTTGAAGATCTCCAACCGCAACTTTTCTGTCAAATCGTCAAATTTTGATGACCAGTTTCCTATAAGACATAGAGAAAGCTCACGGGAAAGATTAGCAGCAGTAGACATATTGTTATAGGGGATTCCAGTCAAACACAGAGCTGTGGAATGCCACTCACAGCCAAGCTGTGCCAGCCGCCACAGCACATCAATTTGATCTTGTAACAAATCAACTCTTTGGTTTAATGTCATGATACCGCCACGCAGGTGTGCATTGGTACTACTCTGTGTAGTCAATGCTTCAGCCGTCTTAGTAGACAATGTATTTAATGTCT
The DNA here is from genome assembly GCF_902686455.1 of Sciurus vulgaris. Lineage (NCBI taxonomy): Eukaryota > Metazoa > Chordata > Mammalia > Rodentia > Sciuridae > Sciurus > Sciurus vulgaris. Next base: position 83,645,195 of record NC_136473.1, on the reverse strand, counting down.
CAGCAGTACTGATAGAGGTGGCCAAGGCGACTGCGGCAGTCGCCGCAGCAGTGGCAGCAGCAGCAATCGCGGCGACAATGGCTGCTGTAATCCCAAAATCTCGTTTAGGGCGGAAAAGAGTCAGGAGAGTCGGTCCATCCACAGGGAGAGGAAGATGTTCAGGAATTCTAAGTACAACAGCAATATGGAAACTGGTAGCATTCCAGCACAGAGAATAGAAACAAGTAGTATTGGAACAAGACAGGCTATCATTTTGTAACGTACTATTAGACACAAGAAACAAAAAAGGTGAAACAAGACACACTGGAGTGGGACCAAATGTAACATTTTGTCCTGAGCGATTGAAAAAAGCATGACTTTCAAACACTTCAGAAATATTCCACACTATACTAGTATGGCCCAGGGCGTGCTTGTAAGGGGTAATGGCCTGTCTGCATTCTTTAGTGCATTGTTCATAGACCAGTTGCTTAATAAGCGGCATGGCCGCGTCAGGATCCCCAAAAATTCTACCTGCAGCCTCCACTAGACGGGCCATGAAGTCTGAAAAGGGTTCAGTCAATCCCTGAGTAATTTTAGTAAGATTACCAGGTATCTCTCCTTTGTTAGGGAGGGCCTTCCAGGCCTGGGTAGCGAGTCTGTTAATTTGTTCATACACCTGTTGCGGATATCCAAGCTGTTGATTGGCAAATCTTCCCTGGCCCATTAACATGTCAATATCCCAGGCTGGATTCCCTGCTGCTCGATTACGTGCAGCTTGTTCAGTGGCATATTCTATATAGTAAGCTTTCCAATCCAAGTATTGACCAGGATTTAAAGTGGCCCTAACTAAATTTTGCCAATCTCCTGGGGTCATGGCAAAACGATGTAAACTTTCTATTATCGCTACAGTGAAAGCAGCTGATGACCCATATGTGCGGACTGATTCTGCAAGATGTTTAACCGTTTTAAAATCCAAAGGTTCATGGTATCGATTCCCCCCTCCTTGCGGTTGGAAAACTAGAAAAGCCTGACTTGCTAAGAAAGTCCCCGCTTCCCTCCACATTTGACAACTAAAGGAGGCACCTTCTCCTGCGCTGGGCGCAGAAGGGTTATACGGAGGAGGTGAAACTTCCTCTTTGTTTAACTCTAGGTCTTTCATTTGCTTGCAGATGGCCTCTAGTTCCTCTTCAGAATCATTTTCTCCCTCTGACTCTGAATCCTCTTCACTGGCCACTTTAGAGGAAGTTGAACGTTCCTCTTTTACACTGTCTAAAGCTGCCTGACCCTCCTGCACAATTTTTCTAAAGCGCCTTTCTTCCAAACAGGCACGAATCAGCCGACAGAGCGGTCAAATCCCTCCTGAGACAGTACCTTGTTCTTCGGCGCGATCTACGTCCTTTCCCAGTTTATCCCAACTTGCTAAGGAGAGATTCCCCGATACTGCAAACCATGGTGCCACCCTATCTATCTGTTCAAGAAAATCTTGTATTGTCTTATCCCTGAGCTTTAGACCTCTACTTTTTAATAAAGCTTTTAATGCTTTATGCAATGGGTGGGATGGACTATTCCCCATCTTGACAAATCAGGACCAGCCCGATTTCTCTAGCTTATATATACTGAAAAGATATCCTCCTTAATGGAGCCCCCCGTTCTTCTCCAAGGAGATTGGGGAAAGTTATCCTCCGTAAACGGAGCCTCCTCCTCCCTTTTTGGAGTCAAAGGAGTACTTACCAGCCGGCTGCCCTGGACTGCCGAGGTTCTGATCAGAGCTTCCCCGTGCGGGCCACCACTTGTCGCTCGCAATGATGACTCTTACACGATCTTCCTCAAGCAGTTTTATTACCCCAGGTTCTTACAGAGTTCCCGTAGATCTTCTTCCTCCCCCTACCCCAGAAACCATTCCCTTATAGAGCCCATCAGCCAATCAGCAGCCTGTCCACGTGCACATCACATGGACTCAGCCAGTCCATTGGCAGTTGCCCCATGGCATGCGGTGTTCCCGTGCATCTCATGCTCCCGCTGTCAGACCTCCTGAAAGTTATTTACCACCTAAGTGCTCCGAGGAACTTCCGCTCAGCGCCGTCTTAGCTCTCAGACTTAATGGCCGATGGGCGGGGCTCGTCACAGATGACTGCCTAAGGGAGATGGGAAAAGAATAAAAGCAGGAAATGGGAATAAGAGAGTAGAAGAAGCTGGGTTCAGTGGCACATGCCTGTAATCCCAGCAGCTCAGGAGAGTGAGGCAGGAGGATCTGGATTTCAAAGTCAACCTCGGCAACAACCAGGTGCTAAGCTACTCAGTGAGACCCTGCCTCTAAATAAAACACAAAATAGGACGGGGGATGTGTCTCAGTGGTTGAGTGTGCTTGAGTTCAACCCCCAGTACCTTCTCCCACTATGAAAGAGAGCAGAAGTATTGTTTACCATGGGGGCTCATGTCATTGTGGGTGAAGGGCACAGTGTCAATAACCACAGAGACACCGGGAGCCAGGTAAAAGTAGGCGAGCTGGTAGCTGCTGACTCATTTATTGCGGAAGCTTCTTCTTTTATTGAGTACCTATCCAATCAGTGCGTCACACCACTTGAAACCACCAATCATTTAGTCTCCGAGAACCACCAATCATTTGAGGGTTTTGTATTTTGGCCAATGGGGATGTATGACTCCACATTTCCCCCTTTTTCTTTTCTTTTTTTTCTGTGCATTGTTAAGTGTCCTCTGGCCGGGAGTAACACTATACCACCAGGCATAGTCCAACCAGGTGACCAACCTGCGTGGACACTGCAGGAGATAGGCGGCTGTGCCTGTCTTAGGTCGTCTCCCTCTGGAGATCTTACCCATCGACTACCAGCCATTACTAATCCCGAGTGTACAGCACATATTTTAAAGGTAACATGTTGATGGAGGGGTTTTTGGGCATCCTATGTTTTTTCTTATGATTTTTTTCCTTTTTTATGCTCAGCATCTTGGAGATCTTCATCGGAAGGTTGTTCTGGTTCCTGTAGATGAACATATTGTGACTCGGTGCTTACCAACATTGTCATCGATTTGCTGATGTTGTTGATTTGAACCTGTAATGAATTTCCTTAACAGCATAGCAAGGTATAGCATGAGAAGCATTTTAGTCAAGCACAGGTTTCTGAAGCTCATCAGAAGTAGTGCGATCAACAGCAATCTGAACACGTGTGAGGAAGTCCGGAAACCACTCATGAGGGCCTTGAATAAGGTTTCTAAAAAGTTCAGAAGATTTAGGAATACTAAGCAATTTAAGGAACTTCAGAGTGAGGTCTTTAACCTGATCATAATAAAGGTGGCAGCTCACAGTGGCTTGATTCCTGGGGTGTGTGTAATCACCTTGGCCCAATGACATGTCAAGGGAGATAGTCTCTCCATTGACAGCACTTGTTCTGGCTTGTGAATCATGTCATAAATGGCTTTCCATTGTACAAATTGACCAGGAGATAAGCAGGCCTTAAGAATGCTGAACCAATCAAAAAGGGTCTGTAATTTACTTCCCCATTGTTCTAAAACTTGCATTAAAAAGGGCGAATTAGGGCCAGACTGGAGGCAGCCTTCCGAAGGACAAGGACGAAGGGCAGTAAGATCCCCAGGTGTCCTAGGGAACCAGGGGTTGTCCTCAGCGTCAGGACCAACATTGACAGGGAAGGGATAAGGAGGAGGAATTGAGGCATTTTCTGGGTAGAAAGGAGGTTGCCCATGTGGAGGGGACGCAGAAGAGAACAGAGGAAAAAAGAGCGAAGAAAACAAAGAGTTACGAAAAAAGAGAAAAGTGAAAGGAAATCATAGAGAGAAAGTGAAAGTAAAAAGGGAGACAAAGAAGGGAGCCCTAAAAATGTGGTGGATCAATGTAAATGCTTAAGCAGGGGACTTGCAACGTGTTTTAGGCGTTGCCAGGATGCCTGCCACGTGTCTCGGATTGTTCCCAAGCCAATTCAGGCAAGGGTGGTTCAGCGTTTAGGTGTGATCAGTGCCGAAGTAAACGCCCTGGATGAAGCCAAAGTGTTGCAGCTCAGTGAAACTAGGGAGAATATGAGGAGACAAAGGAGACAAACAAAAGCGGGGAAGAAGAAGGAGCCTATCTTACCCTATAGGTTCCATATAACACAAAACAGAACAAAACCCGGAGAGACACATATAGTGTCCATAGGGGCCCTTACCCGAGAGCCAAAGAAAGGGGTCGGCCAGTGGCGGTGGCCCCACGTTGGGCGTCAGATATGTTGTTTACCACGGGGGTTCATGTAATGGGGGGGTGAAGGGCGCAGTGTCAATAGCCACACAGACACCAGAAGCCAGGTAAGAGCAGGTGAGCTAGTAGCTGCTGACTCATTTATTGCAGAAGCTGCTGCTTCTTTTATTGAGTACCTATCCAATCAGCACATCAATCAGCATGTCACGCCACTCGAAACCACCAATCATTTAGTCTCCTAGAACCACCAATCATTTGAGGGTTTTGCATTTTGCACCAATGGGGATGTATGACTCCACACAGAAGAAAGAAAGAAAATAAGAGAAAGAAGACCCTTACACAGAATCACAACAATTTGCTATGAACTAGGAAATATGTTTAATGCAATCACCTATATCTGAGTACAAATCACACTTCATCTACACAATGTGACTCATAAATGATTTTTCTCATTCCTCCTTTATATCAGCAATCTTTTCTGTATAGTATAAAATTATATTCCTATTAGAGACATTATAAAGAAGAGGCACAATATCCTGTATTCGATGGATCTTGCAGAGATACAGGTCTCCCTACACACACTGGCATTTCAAATCCATGTTCAAAATTTATGTACAGACTTTCTAAATTGTTGCACTTTAAATCTGGAAATGACCTCAAATATCAATCAAATCCTCACATTTTACAGATGAGTTGACTGAAACCCACCAAAATGACAAGTGACACAGAAATAATGCATAGAACTTAACTCCAGCAAGATTTTCCATTTCCTACTTGAACTACACAGTTTACTATGAGGCTGAATGGTCTTATACAAATTTCTACTACTTCTTCTGATAGTGTTGAGGACAGTGACAATGTCTTATTTACCTCTCTCATTGTGTCTAACGCAACAAAAAATGTACAACAATGAATAGAATCTAATACATTCTAAAATGCTGATTATCCTAACCTGCTATAGACAGGGTTATAGAGCAATAATTACAAAGACCAACTACTTCCTTCTGAAAATCTATTCTACTGGTTGTGATAAGACCTGTGTTCATAGCAGACCTCTATGAATATCGTTTGACACTTAATTAAATTTGTAAGTTGGTACCATAATGAGAAACCAAAATGTCTCTAAGATGATTCTTGTTTTGTCACAGTTTTTCCTGGAGACATAGCAAATTAATTAAACCATGACTCAAGATAGAGATCAGTACTTTCTATTAGCTGAATCTCTTGATCTGATGTTGAATTAACCTCATTACAGCCTTGCCAGATTGGTTGATTTCTCTGCAACTACTGTGTCCCACTATGGCATAGGATGTAGAAAACAAAATTTTTAGGTAGACTCTAGTGACAATAACATTTTTCATACTTCTGCACACCATATTGGTCCACACCTCTGTGTTTTTTTCTAAAGACACATTTATTCAGCATCATGATTAGACTACCAATTAGCAATTAACAGCATGGGTGCAAAAAAACAAAAATAAAGTCTACATTAAAACCTTTGCTGGGCTCACTGTCAGGCATCTATCATTCGCCATTTACCTGCCTCTCGCCTGTCCATCCCCTGGGTTACTCCTATCCATCACCCAACGCACGAGGTTCACCTCCCGATAGTCCGACAGCAGTCAGCAAACTGATCGCCAACTGCCAGTGGAGCACCAGCTGCCTGCTGCTGCCTGGAAGTTCCCTGTTACAGTCCCTGCTGGTTTGATTACATGTGGCTGCCGCCATTTTGAGACAACAGCCAGGCCTCGGAGGACCCCTGGCCGGACTGACTGAGCCCTATCTCCAGGATCCCTCAGCCCAACCAATCACTCCCTGCCTCTGGGGCCTTCACATCGACTGACTGCTCCCTGCTGCCAGGACCCCCAGACCAACTGACTGCGCCCTATCTCTGGGACCCCAGACGGACTGATTGCACCTGGCCTCCAGGATCCCACAACCACACCAAACACACTGGACCTCCAGGACCCCTGCCGGCCCAACCCCATCCTGTCTCCAGGACCTCCAGCTGACCACGACCACCCCTGAGCTGCAGGTGCCCATTTGCCAACACATTTCGAAGCCAGAGCAGCCATCTTGGATAATCCTGGAAGCCATAACTCCAATCTTTGGGTGGGGCAAATCCCATCCTGAGACACCTGCTGGAGGCTTAAAGCTCTTTGTCAGGTACCTCTCATGCATCAGGCTACTGAACACTGGGAGGTTTCATTAGTATATGACTGTTATACAGTAGATTTTCTTTTTTCTCCTTTTTAAAAAAAATTAAGTTTTTATTTCTTTACTTTTCTTGCTCTCTTTTCCTTTTGTTTACCTGTTCCCTCAGAGTCTCTTTCTCCCTTAAAACCTTTGTTGGAATGCTTTACACTTTTCACGGAACAGAAACTCAAATAACCTGTTATGCAATTAGTCACAAATACAGTCCTCAAGTTTTTTTGCCCATATACATGAGTACTGTCTAAACCATGTCTTCTTCGAAGCAGCTAGGCCCTGCCACCACTGTCCTTGGCTGAGTTCACAAATCTGTAGCTATAGTTTTCCTATCACTTCTCTGGCTCTCCTGTCCTGCTAAGCTTTGTTTCCAGGCAGTAGTAAAACCTTCTGCCACTGTCAGAGCTACTGCTGCTGCTGGAACCACCAGAGCCACCTTGGTTTTGTATTTTGGCCAAGTATTGGCCTCTAACACCATAAGGTCCACAGCTTCTGCCTTCAGATTCCACCCTTAATGGGTCCAAAATTTGATGACTATTATAATTGCCAAAATCATTATATCTTCCACCACCTCCAAAATCCATCATTACCTAATTCATTGTAGCTATCCCTGCTGCCACCACATCCACGACCACCACGGTTTTCACCAAAGCCACCAGGACTACTCAAGTTTTCTCCACAACCAAAATTGCCATTTCCACCAAAACCACCTCCACAACCACCACCAAAGTTTCCAGAACCTCTTCAACCTCTGTGGCTAGACGAAGCACTAGCCATCTCTTGCTTTGGCAGGGCTTTCCTCACTTCACAGTTGTGGCCATTCAGAGTATGGTGTTTCTGAATGACAGTCTTATCCACAGAGTCATGGTCGTCAAAATTTACAAAAGCAAAGCCCCTCTTCTTTCCACTGTCTAGGTCAGTCATGATTTCAAGAACTTCAGTTTCCCCAAGCTGTTCATAATAATCTCATAGGTGACATTCTTCAGTGTCTCCTATAATGCCACCAATAAAGATCTTTTTTCACAGTTAAGTGGGCCCCTGGTCTTTGAGAATCTTCTCCTGGGACAGAACTCTTCCACCCACCTTGTATGGTCTTCTGCATCCACTTCCTCCACAGTGACAAATCGAAAGCCCCTGGAGCACTTGGTGTTTGGGTTTCTCATTACCACACAGTCCGTGAGTGTTCCCCATCGCTCAAAATGGCTTCACAGACTCTCATCAGTCTCAGTTCAGCCCTCTGATGAATAGCTTCTGCAGATGTTCGGGCTCTTTAGGGGACTCTGATTTAGACATGATGGTAGTAGGAAGAGAGACTTTAACAACACTTTCTGGTGATGTCCACAGACAAACATGCAACCTCATCTTTTCCCATTGTCTCACTGTTGAAGTTTAAGTCACACAGGCTTCATTTTGAAGTGAGAGCAAGACAAGTTCACATTCTGCCCCAGAGATTTACACAGGCTGTTTCCCCTATTCCAGTAATGCTCCTCCTAATCTTTCAGTCTTCTACGCAAAGTAAATATTCCACCTCAACTAATTTTCTATACAGAACTTGTTTCAGAAGGGTGTGCATGCATGTGTCCCTGTGTATATGAAGAAGCCACTTGTTTTCACACGTTCTCAACCATTCCTTTATGTATCTATTCATTTCTGATTTACCTACTATTTTTTAATTCTTTTTGTCTTTACACTGACAGCAAGTAGACTAGTTTAATCTGTACCAAATAATGCTAGAGTTTACCAAGAGTTCACAACAGAGAATTGTGGTTTCCAAGGAACTTATTTAATTTGAATTTTAGAGAACTCTAGAAACCAGCATTTCTAACAAGCCTCTGATTAAAAGTGTGATCTGGGGAAGCAATTTGACTTTCATTTTGTGTCAGATCACATAATAAAATAAAATTAAATTAAATCACTTAATTAAACAAAAATTTTTATACAAATTATTGATATCTACACACAATGTGGTTTGGAAAATGAAATAAAAATGAAATCATGTGTATATAGTTGTATTTATAAGTGTGCTAAATGAAAAGCTATACAATAATGAGAAACATTAAAGGATCAAATCCAAGTATAAAGGAAGACAATCCTCTGAATTCCCATGTTTCATTGAGCATCAAAAGCCACCAATCTTTTCGTTCTCTTCTTGTACATTATTCTGTATCCACATTATTTGCATCTGATTGGATCCCTAGATTTTATTTCATTTTCTGTGTGACATTCTCCACAGATATATATCATCGGCTGCCTCTTTGGGGCTTGAATGTCCTTCTGGGTGTCCATTTCTCATACCTATACAGCACAGAGAATTTTACCCACGTTTCTAAACAGAACCCCAATCATAAAAGTGTCACAGCCAACTTCCCACGCAGGCATATCACCTCTGTGATTTTGCTGTTACACAGCAGCTGATGATTCTATGACCTGATTAATTTTTACTCATCTTTCAAAACAGAACTCACCTATCACTTACCCAGGAAAACTCCTTGAGCCCACACTACAAACTCAAGAAATAATCTGTGTATGTGTGTCTGATATCCACACTAACTACAAAAATGCAGGAATTCAGCCTTATTCTATATTTCCCACAGCTTCTGCCCAATTTTTCATTCAGAAAGAGGCCACAATAATGGAACAAAGCAGAGGTAAGAGAACTAAGAAAGACTAGATTGGGAATTCAACTAATTTTTTCAGAAATGTGTGTATATTATATATATTGTATTTAAGTTTTTTCAGCTATAATCTGCAGTTGACAGTCCAAAGGGACAGGGCAGTACCATAGGTTCAGAGTGGCAAAGGGCATAGCTTAGGCCAGTGTAGTGTCAAAGAGTAAACTGGTCTCTCAAGTTAGAATCTGGTAAATTGTTCATTACTATAGGTATTGGAAAAGAAAAAACAGTTGTTACTCAGGTAATGAACCTGGGCAACCAAGTGTCAAAGTCTGAGTCAGGATAATTGAAAATAAAGGGTCCAAATGCCAGGAAATCAGAACCAAATACAATGCCAATAACTCTGAGCTAGGGCTCTCTAAACTTCAGGACAAACACAGAGGCAGTCTTTGAATATGGACTGACCCAAGATCCAAACTGGCAGCTATCAAAATAAGTTGCAAGTATTGACAGAAAAGAGACTGAGAACAAACCAGTATTCAAATAACTTTCATGTAGCTTAACATGAATTCAGTAAGACAAGGCTGCATCCGCATATTTCTATCCAAAATTCCTAGATTCCAAGATTGAAGCTGTTATAGAAATACAATCTAATCAGAGTTTATTCTTCTAAAATCTCCCAGCTTTATTTCAATTCATATTCTCATAATGAAAGAAATGTTATTCCAAAACCACTGTATTGAAGGTCTACAGAGTATTTTAAGTGATTTCATCAAGAAAAATGAAAAGATAAAAAAAAAAAAAAACAAGTATATGGTAACACATATGTCAATTAGCTGAATTTAGCCATTCCTTCATGTTTACACATTTCAAAATAACATGTTGTAGACAATAAATATATACAACTTCTGTCAATTGGAAAATAAAAGATCTACGGAGGAAAGATGTTAAATAATGCATAAGTATTATAGTCACCCCTTTGTGTCCAAAGGAGTAATGGCTCCCTTATGAAAATGGTTTGGTATTTGCAGGTAACATATTCACATCCTCCCATATACTCTAAATCATCTCTAGATTACTGATCATATCTAACATAACATAAATGATATGTGAGTCATCATTACACTGCATTGTTTAGTAAATAATGGCCAGAACAAAAATGTCTGAATGTCTCTGGAACAGAAACAGTTCATGTATTTTGTTTTGGAATATTTTTCAATCCAAAGTTGGTTGAATTCACAGGTGCAGAACCTGCAGATGCAGAGAAACTACTACATAGATGTTATATAAGCTTTCTGATATGCTCCAAGTGAATGTAATTTTAATTCTCATAAGACAAAACTGCTTATTCAAATAAAATATTCATTTCAACTTTTAAAATGTAGCTTTATTTTTCTGTTAGAAAGCTGTGCTTCTAAGTCTTTAAATTTAAATCTGCATGTTTATTTTTTTCAGAAAATCAAAAACTCAAAAGTGAAATAACAGTTTCTGAGGGTGCCATCTAACAGACCACAAAGTAATTATTTTTGCCAACTTGTCTTCTTCCATTGTCACCTCTGTTTAAAACTTTGCTGAGGGTAAGTCCTTTTCTAAGTCCTCTACAAGGCAGCCTCTCAGCTGCTGTCAAATGGTGCTTTTCCAGGATTCCAGGGGTTATAGTCTTTCTCAAAAATATTTTTGGGGAAAAAAATCACTTCTAGATCAGTGCAAAATGTGGTGGCAATGACAGAAAGTGATTCAGAAAATTTCCAGAATGGGCTTTTCTAAAATACGCTTCCAGAAACAATCACCAAGCTTCCTTCTCCAATCACAGTATCCAATGCAAAAGAACTATCAATGTGTATCTTGTACTTTGTTCATAGAAGATGTTTGATGCCCTTTAGAGCAGCTTGCTAATACTTCATCAAGAAGCTTCTAGAAAACTACAGATTACTGAGGATGGGTGATTGAAAAAGAATTTAAAATGTTGGATCATTTACTGGGTTATCAGAGATAGGAGATGTGGGATAGGATTTAAGGTAGAGGGTTAGTCAAGTGTGCAGTTTCTTCTTCACTCTCACTTAACTGAATGAAATGAGAAAAACCAGAGGAAGGTTTAAAATTATCTAGCAGACAGTAGCCAAAATGGTTACTTCCAAGGCACTCAATCACAGAAGCAGCATTCTCTTCCCACTTGGACTTGGGTTTGAGATGACTGGTTTGGTGTTAAACACACATGATGCGTTCCTTGTGGAAGACAGACATTTGTTACTTATTCTAAAATTTTATTTCAATTAAAACTTTATCTAAATGCAATGTAGTGTACTAGATCAAACCATGGGATAGAAAAAAGGACATTAGTGGAAAAACTGGAGCTATTTGAATAAAGTCTGCTGTTTAGTTAGTAGGAAATACGCAAATGTTGGCTTTTTGGTTTTTGCAAATATACCAAAGTAAGATGAGATATTAATATAAAACACTGAGTAAACGACATGCAGAAACTCTCTGTACTATCTTTACAACTTTTTGTACACCTAAAACAATTCCAAAACAAAATGTTTATTTAAAAAGAAAAACCTCTATGATATCCTTGTCAATATGATAGCACAGTAAATTTATCATTCCACCCAAAACTTATTTCACCCATTGTGACCTTTGAAATGCATATTACAATATATTCAATCACCTAGATAATTAAATTGATAATTCTAACTCATGTAAGAAGAACAAATATTTGTAATGGCTTTTGGAGAACCTGTCATCTCCTATAAATCAAGTCATTGATAAAAGAGGATTCGTGAATCAGGGAATAAAAATGCCAAGATATAAATTTATGTGACTCTTTAATGCATTAAAAATTCCATTAATAAAGATTGTGAATTTCACATCTCAAATGGAAAGCGGCTAGTATAATAAAAATTGAAGCTTGTTTCACTATGACTTGCTAAAGACATGAATTAATTTCAATTTAATAAAATTTCATTGATGGTGGTTGACCCACTGTTCAGATTTAAGGACAGAGTTCTGAATAAAGGTAAAAACATGATACTGAATCTTTGTTGATTCACAAAATCTACAAGTTTTTTCCCCTAGTGTATGTCTATGACTTGAGCTACTGAAAGAACAAACTTTTAAGTAAAAATAAATAGCTACATAAAAATCAATAGGATTTTGCTTTCTAACATTTGCTTTCAAATAGTCCCCCAAATGAGCTCCTATTCTATCTAAAAGCAAGAAGAAAAGCACCCTAAGCTCTAATATGGTGATGACTGGAGGTGCGACAATAATATGGTGATGGGCCTCGGCAGATGTCACCAATGGCAATGTCCACAGCACTTCCCCAGCAAGACCACCCCATTCAGCCTCCTGTTTGTAATGAGCCAATCCAAAATCACCCTAGATAATTATCCATACTCCTATTTAAAAGATACCCAAGAAGCACACTCACAGGGACTTCCTCCATTGTACATTGCAATATTTAGCAAATCTCACTGCTGAAAGTTTCCCTTAATTTAGTTTCAAAGTTACTGTGTAATTTCATATAAGAAACAAAAAAGAGAGAGAGAATATAAGTACATTAGCATTTCTAGACATCGTTTTTTTTTTTTTTTTTTTTTTTTTTCCTGTTGGAATAGAGTGAATCAATCCCTTGAGACTGATGTCCTCCAGATAAATGAATGAATGAATATAGTTTCTGAGACTCTGACCCTGGATGGTGGAAAACCCACTTCCCCAGATGACTTCCATTCTGACTCACCAGGACATGTCCCAGAATGAAACAGCAGACCCGACAGGCTTATCCTGAAACAGCCAATTTATTCTTCATATTATAGTTTTGCCAAAGGACCCGATATATGTGTTTATCAAATATATAAGAACATTATCAATATGTTTCGATATGGCTGTCATTATTGAGATTTGGATTAGAACAATATACATTAGGAAAATAGAATTTCTCTGTGATTTTGGTATGGAATAAACTTTACATTAATAAAATTCCACAAGACTACCACAAAACAGATAACTCATTAGGCATACATTGTCCCATAAACTATTTTTCCATATACTTCATAAAAAATAATTTTTTATATTACATGTAAGACTTTCAGTTTCTTTAAATTTTTACCATATTAAGGAAGCTGAGAAATTTATTGACACTAAAATTAACAAATTACCTTGGACTTGCAATTTTATTAATTGTTCTTCTATTGTGTTTCTTGGCAACCTCAGAACGCTTTGTAAAATTTACTTCTAACTAAAGTTGGCAAAATATTTTAGGCCACTGGAAATCTCACTTATGTCATTTTCCAGGTCATTTTCAAATTGAAAACATGTTCATACTCTGAAAACAATTTTGTCACACACTGAACTCAGCAAATCAAATGGTGGTTTTTTTGTTAAAAAAAAAAAGAAAAAAAGAAAGAAAAGAGAGAAAAAAGTTATTTGTGGGCACTAGAATTGGCAATTTTTGACAGACAAAATGAAAAATAGAAAAATTCAAAATCTTCCCATTCTTTTTATATAAAAAATAAATATTGGGTTCAATTTCCCAGTACCACAAAAAAATAAAAAATAAAAAAATAAGTAAAGTGTTAAAACTAACATTATGTGGCAAACTATATAACATTTAGATATTACCAAATTATCTTCAATATCTAAACTTGCCAGTATTTCCTCTAGTTTGTCTGTGGAAAAGAAAGGCTAAAATACACTGTAAAGTGCAGACTTAAAAAAAAAAAGAGACTAGAAAAGTGATCTTGTGCTTTGAATTCTACCTTAATGTCATACCCATAAGATCTTTTTAATTAAAAATAATGTGAATTTTTAAAATTAGATTTCTAGATAGTCTGAACCATCTGTGGCTTGAGTCATTGGAAAAACAAACCTAATAAATAAAAATAAAGTAACTGTAAAAAAATAAAACAAAGGAAAATCATATCTTATTTTATGAATTCCCTTTTTATTTATTAATTTACCCAAGTAAATTCCTATTCCGTCTAAAGGCAAGAAAATATTATTAATATTTAATGGAGTAACAATTGAGGGTACAACAACAAAACAGAGGTAACAGCGACAGGAAAAATAATAACTTTTGAGACTACTTGGCAAAATACTCCTCAGCAAAACCTAAGAATTCTTATTGGATATAGAGTTTTCACTCCAGCTCTCCATAACAGTTTCTCCCCCTCATTCCTCAGTTTTAATTTTACCTGTGGGAATGAATGATAAGTTTTTCCTAAAGTCAAATATTAAATTTATATTGTTGTTATATCAGTTGGGTAGCAGTATGGACCAGACGGAGCGGGGCCAGGACCTAGAGACTCGGTAGGTATATCCACTGACTAGAATAGGATCCTGGGCATGTGCAGATGTAGATAGGAGAGGAAATCAGCTAACCCAAATGTGAAGGATGGTGACCAGCGTCAAGAAAACAAGAGCGATACAGGCAGGCTCGGGGGTCATTGGCCAACAATGGGGAAGAGGGATAGAGGAGTTTCTTAAAAAGATTGTATTAGTCAGCTCTTCACCACTATGACAAAAACAACTGACAAGAACAACTTAGAGAAGAAAAATTTATTTTGACTCATGGTTTCAGAAGTCTCAGTTCAAGGTTGGTTAACTTCATTGCTCTGGGCCTAAGATGATGCAGAACATCAAGGCAAAAGGGCATGGCAGAGGAAAGCTGCTCAGCACGTGGTGGGGGCAGGGAGGGGGGACTAGGGACAGATGTAATCCAGGTCACACCCCCAGTCACTTTCTTCCTCCAGTCATGCCCCCTCTACCTACCATTACTACCTAATAGTGCATTTAAATAATTAATCCATTAAATTGATGAATCCACTGATGAGAGTACCATTCTCATAATCTGATCATTTCACCTTGAACATTCCTGCATTGCCTAACACATGAGCCTTTCAGAGAACATTAAAGTTCAAATCATAAGAAAGTTGAAACAAAGAACGCATGATGTGCAATTCATATGGTAAGATAAGCATGGAATCAGCCTTAGAGAGGTTTGGCAGCCTAAGGAGGCTGATTTCAAGGGGAGATGACCACTTTGGAGGCAATTAGCATGAACAGAACTGGTTTGGGAGGTCTTGGGACTGTCCCAAGTCCCAAGACCTCCCAAGTAGAGAAACAAGTAGAGAAACAAGGGGAGGAGCAAAAGAATTCATCCCCTAAATTGCTATTAAATGAGTATCAAGATTTAATTCAGCAAAATAAATAAACTCTAGAGATCTGCTATACAACTTTGCAACTCAAATAGTTAACAATTCTGTAGTTCTCATTAAAAAAAATGTTAAGAGGACAGACCATGTGTTAAATGTGCTTGCCATAACTAAAATAATAGACCCAGAGGCAGAGGGGTCTTGATCATTGAGCGAGGAAAGGAAGGCTTGCCACTAGAACCTGGGTGTCACTTCAGAGCACAGGAGCATTAGTGATCAAGGTCACGCTGAAAGGACTCTTGGTCTACTAAAGGATCTGGAGTTTCTCCTTTTTACTTCTTTGTTTCTTTCCAGCATCATTCACTTTCCGTGTCAAAATGGAAAAATTACTCATGCTCAGACTTCAGATATAAATCTCTCTGATATCTTCCCTTTAAATTTTTTGGTTTTTTTAATTAATTTTTTATTTGTTCTAATTAGTTGTATATGAGTGTAGAATGCATTTATACATTTTGATAGATCATCCATAAATGGAGTATAATCTTTCATTTTTCTGATTATACATATTGCAGGATCACTTTACAGAAGGGAAGACTTGGAACACTTAGTGCACAGCTCACTTCTGGGGAAGTCAGTTGTCCAAGTCAGAAATGCCTTGAGGCTGTTCCTGTGATCCACTGACTTTGGCATATAAGGCATCCAAGGGACCTGGGACGATCCCTATTGCTTCTATCTGTCTTTCTTTTCACCAAAGTCATTCTATTATTTAGCATAAGCCATTCCCTGCTCCTTTGTTTTCTCTTTACTTCTAAATAGTCTTGATACATCAGTTAATTTCACTTCTACCAAGTCTTCTTGCCTCTGCATTAATTTGTTGCCTTTATGATACCTAAAAACCCATCATCATGCTATGCTATCATTCACTGTTTACTTGCCCATTCTTCCACTAGACTACAAATTTCAAGGGAAAAAAGTGATCAAGTTTATTCATTATTCATTTGCAACCTCAGTATCTGAACTAGTACTCATCATTTATAAATAAGCATTCAACAAATATTTGTTAAAGGAAAGAATAACTACATAAGCCAGAGATACAAGTTTGCTCCCTCCTTTTTCTTAAGACTCTAGGTCTATCCTTCAATTCCATCTTACTTCTACTCACCTCAAAGCATAGTGGGCCAACTGACAAGCCCATTACATCAGAGTTGAAGTGGTCTGCTGCCTCAAAGACCAGTGGACTGCTCAATACGTCTGCCACCATGGACATGGTTCTATAACAAACCACAATCGCCTCTTTCCTGGCTACTATAGTCATAAAACTAGGTCTGTCTGCATCACTTTTGCCCTTAAAAAGGTCCCCAAAGGATACCTTGTCCCTTCCACCATGTGAGGATGCAGCAAGAATATACCATCTAAGAAACAGATATCATATCCACTGGCACCTTGATCTGGACTTGCCAGTCTACAGGATTGCAAGAAATAAATTTCTTTTGTCTTTTAAGTTACCTAGTTTCTAGCATTTTGATGTAGCAACACAAGCATGCACAGGAGGAATTAATGACTCATGCAACATGGTAGGATTCTTAGCATTCAGTGTTTTGCTATCTGATTGATCCCCTATGCATATGCTTATGCCATGTCTAACTGGTCATAGATGAATTTTAGATGGGCAATTTATTTATGTACTTCACTTTTATATCAGCCATAAAGATTTACTAAATATCTCCCTTATTGTTTTTGTAGTAGTTTCATTAACCTTCATAGAAATAAATATTCTATTGTTACTACTTTTCAAATCCTTCAAAAGGAATTAGTTCATTATGAAAAATTTGGTAAAGCATTGAAAAAAATGAGACAAATTATGAAACTAGAAAGGACAAGGAAATTTTTAAAATATACGCTAAACCTATACACATAGACTTTAAGTTAGATAAAAGTAATATCATTAAATAATGAACTTGGTAGAGGTAATATTCTGAGTTTTAGTAGGACATTTGAAACACTATATTATAAAGCCCTCCAAGAAAATGTTTTAAAATTGATTTAGTTAAGTAACCTGTCACTAAGATTGAAATAGCAAGTAATGAAAAATGTCAACACCCTGAACTGAGATAAGAAATTTAATGGCATAGCAAAGAAGCCAGGGGTAAGTCTGGTTTTATGCAGCATCTTAATTAATTATTTGGAAAGAGGAGTAAGCATTTACAGATTATATTCTGAAATGGCACTAACTTTGATGATGCTACAAAAAAGATTAATAGGGAAAAATAAAATGCCCCAGGGCTTGGGACACTTAGGAATATTAGTAAGTGGAAGAAAAAAATAGATATAATTGAATAAATGAAAACAAGTTTTAAAAATTTTGAAGAATAATTTTGAAAGCAATAATCTAGGAATTTTTAACATCATGTGGATTAAAATACTATTCTAAATATAATAAATTTATCAAATATGGGGCTTAGCAGCTTTTGCTTGACTCATTCAAGGACAAAATGGTCAAATTCTTCTTTGGATAACATAGAATCTAAGGAAAAGCGAAACTTTGGAATGATTCAAAGTTGTTACACTGATGTGTACTCCTGACTGTGGAACTGGGCATGGATGGTAAGCATGATGTTGTTGGAACAAATACTAAAAGTACTGGAATTGAAGTATTCTTTAACTATTCTGCTTTCCCTTGGTGCTGTGCTCTTTAAAAAGAAAAACCTTAATGACAAGCTTCTCTAGCATGGGAGCTATCAAGAAGAAAAGCC
The DNA here is from genome assembly GCF_902686455.1 of Sciurus vulgaris. Taxonomy (NCBI): domain Eukaryota; kingdom Metazoa; phylum Chordata; class Mammalia; order Rodentia; family Sciuridae; genus Sciurus; species Sciurus vulgaris. The sequence continues at coordinate 83,627,290 of NC_136473.1, read as the reverse complement.
TTCTGGGTTCTAGCAAGATGGCAGAATAACAGATTTCAAAATTCTCCTACCACAAATATCCCTAAATTATGAAAATAATTAACAATTTTAATGCACTTTTGAGATATCCTAAAAAGAAAATACCTAGCTACTTGAATTGAAGAGGGAACTTGAAATAAAGAGTAAACTGCCTTTCTATCATCCTCTCTGCCTACCTGAGATGATCCAGGGAAAGAGGAACAGCAGATACTAATCCTGTAGGAGTAGATATGCTATCTCAGGACCAGTGGAAATGAGAGTTAGAATTTGAACCCCCCAAATAAATTAGTCTCTTCAAAGGTCTACATCTTCAGTGAATCAGGACTAGAACAAAGTTTACCATCAGCACCAGAAGACAAGGAAACTTGTTTCTGCCTGGGATTTTGAGGAGAGGGGAGGAATTCTTCTTAGAAATTATCACTGTACCAGGAAAGAAAAACAGAGTGGAAGAAATAGAAAATTCCATGAATGGAACATCCAATTAGATACAAAGAAAAAGAAAATTTGTGATTTAGTAGACAAAGTTGGACAAAGTATCCAGACTGCAGACAGAGATAATTTAGAGGAGGAAAAACTAAGAATGAGACAGAAGATATGGATGGTAGAAGAAGAAATTCTACCATGTGTCTCAGAGCAATTTCAGTTAGAATGAATTAAGAGAATATGAAAGAGATGATTGTTGAAAACTGATTAGTTCAATTTTTAGAATTAATAAACAATGGAAATGCTAATGGTGAGGAAGCTTAATAAGAACAGAGAAGGAGAAAATGGGGAGAAAAAACTACAACAGAAACATAAAAGTGAAATGAAAGGAACCAAAGACAAAGAAAAATAATCTTATAATAACAGAGGGAAAGATGGATTATCTGCACAGAAAGAAAAATTAACCTGATATTAGATTCCCACCAGCAACAAAGGAAGTCATTAAAAAGGTCTGCCTTCAAAGTGCTGAGACAAAAATAACTTTCAGTCTAGATTTCTACACCTTGCTAAATATGAATTCAAGAGCAAAGACATTTTCAGACTAAAATAGCTTCCCATGCATAATTCTCTATTAAGAAATTCTAAAGGCTGTACTTTAGGAAGAAAGTTATTTAGTATCACGTAGGAATAAAAGTTAGCAAATAAATGAGAAAATGTGTGTGTAAAACTAAGTAAGCAATACTTTGTGTAGAATAATAATGGTGATAACAAGTTTAAGCTGTCCAAAAATCAGGAAGATCATATACAAAAATGGAATAAACTCAGTGTAATTCAAAAGAATATCATATTGTATTGGAAAAATATCTAGAAAATCTAATTAGATGCAGTTCAAAGGACATACCTAAAAGTAGACACACAGAGGCTTATTTTTTCCATATTACATGATCAAGTTTGTAATGTTTCATAAATGCTGGTGCTCTTGGTTTGTTGAGTATAGAAACGGTCTTTATCTAATAGCTGGTGAAAATTTATGTTATCTTCTATGTATTGGCCTACTTTCTTCCTTAGAGTAGTTAAAATTTCCAGTTACTTACTGAGCAGCGTTGTCAGCTATGACTTTATATGTTTGGATGCTGTGTATACAGGTGTATATAGGTACAGATTCATCATGCTCTATCATCTTGCCCCAGGAACTATTTAACTGTCTCTCAAGTCTCTGCCCTCATGCTAGCTTTGTCTTGAATTTCATTTCTTCAGATATTAAGATTGCTACTCTATCTTTCTCTCAGGTTCTACATACCTACTGTATTTTTTTCACTCTTTTACTTTCAATTTTGTTTGCTTTTAGAAGTGTCCCAAGTAGACAAAATATTGACAGAGATAATTACCACTCAATCCGAAGGTCCCAGTCTCCTTTAACTCTTTTAACATCCTGCTCCCACACACCATATTGTGATTTCTGCCCTATTTGGGGCTCTTTTTGCATCTTCTTAAAAGTTTTTTTTTTTTTTTTCATTTACTTACTTCCTATGTCTTATTTATCTCAATTTTATTTTTCCATCCATCATCAAAATACAGTACACATTTGGGGGACTAAAATGGCTCCTCCAGCTCTCATGCCAAACTCTATAGTCTAAATACTATGAAGAAATCAAAGGGAAGGGAAAGGCAGGCTCTAGGCCCTTTAAAGGAATGACTTGAGAGTTGCACACTCTACTTCCACTAATACTCCACTGACCAGAACTTAGTGGCATAGCCACACCTACTTAAGAAATGAGTATCATTAACACTTGTGTTTTTGTTTAATTTATGAACTTATAGACAGGTGCAAAACATAAATCCTCTTTTGCAACCCAGAACTCATTGAGTATGAGTTTTGATACATATAAGAAGGTATATAACACCTAAGACAGCTTAAAGTGAGGCCATACCAATAACTTAAAATCTCAGCTATCTTGATTCAATATTCCAATTTTCATATCATAATAGAAGATGGCTTTTTTAAAAGAATAAAAAAAAAAAAAAGAAATGAACATCATTCATCCCAGTGGAATCTTCTTTTTCAATAGAGAAAGAAGAAAAGAGATGTTGACTCAGTTACTTGTACGTCCTATGACAGCACATTCATTTCACCATATGAAATCCCACTCCCGCCTTGGGGAAGAAAACCCTAGAAACCTATTCAAGTTATAAATCCAACGCGAGGTCCACGATTTCTAGATAATGCACAGTCCTCTACAACTGACCCAAATGTGATGCTTCACAATCCTGCAATCTAGAAAGCAAAGCGTAAGAAGTCTGCCCCTTCTTCCATTTCCAATGTATATTGCTAGAAAAAGAGCAAGATCATGAAAATAGAATTTATTTTTTTAAGGAAGGGAAAATGGTACCAAGAGAGCAGTTGCTGGTCCATAGCAGTTTTCAAATGCTAAAAGGCAGGAGTCCACACTCACTTGACCTGACCACAAATTCTTTGGTTAGCTATTTGGTGCTGGTCTCCTGGAAGGATTCCTTTGCCCAAAGTCTATCATGGTCCCTAGATTGGTCCTCTGAGGTTTTGGGGGGTTTACTTTTTTCCATGATCACATCTGATGTGGGTATTGACTAGTAGGCTCTTGTCAGGGACTGTGCAGATTTTGCAGCCCACTTAATGTTAGTGCGGGACTATCAACTTGGGGTTTCTTTACCAATTAGGCAGAAAACAACTATAGATTTTGCAGGCAAGATTGTGGTTTCTTTGAAAATACAATTTCCTGGAACGTTTAGTAGGTGTTTAGCCTACTTGTTTTCATGAGTTCCATATGCAAGGAGCTATAGACGAAAATTTTGCCTAGACTTAAAAATCAGTCTCTTATTTACTGACCGCTAGACGCTGCCCATATCCTCCTTCCAGTTTAATGGTGGCTTCCTTGAAGTCACGTAAAACAACTGTGAGAGCAGGAAGATGACACTAGCTGATCATTGCCGTTGGAGTGACTGAATTGTCTGACCTAGAAATCTTAATGGGAAGTGGCTTGTTAAATTTAAAATAAGTATTTATCCTCATATTTTTCTAGCTCCATATTGTAGAAAATGTATTTCCTTCTATTAGTTCTTCTTCCAAAGGAAAATAGTTTTAATAATGTTGTCACACTAAATGAAATTTTGTATAGATTTAAAATTATAGGAACAATATGGTATTTCTTTTTTTTTCCTCAATAGCTTTAAAAATATTACTCCTTTTTCTTCTTACCTCCAATGTTGTTGTTGAGAAACTTTAAGTTAATGTTATTCTTGTTCTTTTGTTCATGATCAGTTCTTTCACTTCAGAGTTTAATAGAAGTGTCTCAATACAATTAATATTTTAAAATTTCTTTGCAATGTGGCTAACTTGGGGTTTCTCCTTATTTAACCTCTTAAATGGTTTGCATGCTCTGAAGCCAAAAGCCATACATCTTTTATTTTTCTTTCTCTTTTTTGTATGTGAATTTATAAAAATTGAAGTATATTATAAATGTATAATATAAAGCTGTTTAGCTCTACATTTTATGAATGTATCACAATTTATTGTGATACACATTGTTTTGATAAATATTTTGGTGGTTTGGAACTATTATAAATACCACCCTAAGCATTTTTTATCATGTTTGCTAATGTACACATATGTACATTTTTATTTGGTTTAATTAGTTATACATGACAGTAGAATGTATTTTGACACAGTTGTACACATAACCTCTCATTCCTCTGGCTGAACATGGTGCTGAGTCACACCAGGAGTGTAATCATACATGCTTATAGTGTAATAATGTCTGTCTTATTCTATGTCCTATCCCCTTTACCTCACCCCTCCCCTTACTCCCCTCTGCACAATCCAAAGGTCCTTCATTCTTCCCTCTGTTCCCCCATATGTGCATTTTGTTGAGAAAAATCTAAGAGTGAAATTTCTGGGCTGCAGGTGGTACATTTGATCAGCTATAGTAGATATTTTCAATTTACCAAAGTCATTGATTACATTTAGACTCCCCCCAACCATATGTATAAGAATTCAGTTAGAGCAAGATATCCTTATCTGCTAATTCTGCATAGTGGATTAATAAATGTTTATTAAATTATTACCCAATACTTTTTTATATTTGAAATACTACACAATTTTATTTATTTCGTATTTTTATTGATTCTTTTCAGTTACACATGACAACAGAATTTATTTTGACATAATTATAGAAGCATGGAATATAATTTGTCCTAATCCAGGATAGTACTTCCCTTTCCCCTCCCTTTCTCCCACCCCCTATGTTCTTCCCCCTACTCCACTGATCTCTCTATTTACTTATAGATTTTTATTTTTAAAAAATTGGTGTCTTGTTTAGTGTACACAAGTGGTGAGATTCACTTTGGTATACATGTACATAGGAGAGTTAGGTCGGATTCATCCCATTGTCTTTCCCTACCCTATCCCGCTTCTCTTTCCTTTGTTTCCTTTGTCTACTCCACTGATCTTTTTTCTGTTCTTCTTTTTTAACCTCTCCACCTTATTTTTGAATTAGCTTCCTCATATCAGAGAAAACATTCAACCTTTTACTTTTGGGGACTGGCTTATTTCTCCAGTTCCATCTATCCACAGGCAAATGCCATAGTCATTCTTCTTTTTTTTTTAAATATTTTTTATTTTTTATTTTTTTAATTTTTTACGGACATGATTCTATATTTAAAGGACCCACAAAATTCCACTAGAAAACTTCTGAAACTAATAATGAATTCAGCAAAGTAGCAGAATATAAAGTCAATATGCGTATATCTAATGCCTTTCTATTCGTAAGTGATGAATCCTCTGAAAGAGAAATTAGGAAAACCACTCCATTCACAATAGCCACTCCATTCATTCACAAACCACTCCATTCACAAAAAAAATACTTGGAAATCAATCTAACAAAAGAGATGAAAGACCTCTACAATGAAAACTACAGAACACTAAAGAAAGAAATTGAAGAAGACCTTAAAAGATGGAAAGATCTCCATGTTCTTGGGTAGGCAGAATTAATACTGTCATTCTCCTTTATGATTGAGTAATACTACATTGTGTCCATATACCACATTTTCTTTCCACATTCATCTGTTGAAGGGCAACTGGGTTGGTTCCATAGCTTATGTGAATTGTGCTGCTATAAACATTAATGTGGCTGTGTCACTGTTATGTGCTAATTTTAAATCCTTTGGATATATACCAAAGAGTGGGACAGCTGGATGGTCTATTTTAGAAAATGTTCCATGTGCTTCTGAGAAGAAAGTGAGTCATTGATGGATAAAATATTCTGCAGATGCCTGTTATATCCTAATTATTAATTGCATTTTTAAAATTTATTTTTATTGTAAACAAATGGGATACATGGTGTTTCTGTTTGTACATGGAGTAACAGCATACCATTTGCATATTCATACATTTACATAGAGTAATGATGTTTGAGTCATTCTGTTACTTTTTTCCTTCCCCCCGACCTCTCCCACCCCTCTTTTCCCTCTATACAGTCCATACTTCCTCCATTCTTGCCCCCCTTATGTGTCATCATCCGCTTATCAGTGAGATCACTCGTCTTTTGGATTTTTGAGATTGGCTTATCTCACTTAACATGATATTCTCCAATTTCATCCATTTGCCTGCAAATGCCATAATTTTATTATTCTTTATAGCTGAGTAATATTCCATTGTATATATATATACCACAGTTTCTTTATCCATTCATCAATTGAAGGGCATCTAGGTTGGTTCCACAGTCTGGCTATTGTGAATTGAGCAGCTATGAACATTGATGTGGCTGTATCTCTGTAGTATGCTGATTTTAAGTTCTTTGGGTATAGGCCGAGGAGTGGTATACCTGGGTCAAATGGTAGGTCCATTCCAAGTTTTCTAAGGAATCTCCACACTGCTTCCCAGAGTGGCTGCACTAATTTGCAGCCCCACCAGCAAGGTATGAGTGTACCTTTTTCCCCACATCCTCTCCAACACCTATTGTTGCTTGTATTCTTGATAATTGCCATTCTAAATGGGGTGAGATGGAATCTTAGTGTAGTTTTGATTTGCATTTCTCTTATTACTAAAGATGGTGAACATTTTTTTCATGTGTTTGTTGATTGCTTGTAGATCTTCTTCTGTGAAGCATCTGTTCATAACCTTAGCCCATTTGTTGATTGGGTTATTTGTATTCTTGGTGTAGTTTTTTGAGTTCTTTATATAGTCTGGAAATTAGTGCTCTATCTGAATTATGAGTGGCAAAGATATTCTCCCACTCTGTAGGCTCTCTCTTCACATTGCTGATAGTTTCCTTTGCTGAGAGAAAGCTATTTAGTTTGAATCTATCCCAGTTATTGATTCTTGCTTTTATTTCTTGTGCTATGGGAGTCCTGTTAAGGAAGTCTGATCCTAAGCCAGCAAGGTGAAGAGTTGAACCTACTTTTTCTTCTATAAGATGCAGGGTCTCTGGACTGATTTCAAGGTCCTTGATCCATTGCGAGTTGATTTTTGTGCAAGGTGAGAGATAGGGGTTTAGTTTCATTCTGTTGCATATGGATTTCCAGTTTTCCCAGCACCATTTGTTGAAGAGGCTATCTTTTCTCCATTGCATATTTTTCGCACCTTAGTCTAGTATGAGAAAATTGTATTTATTTGGGTTTGTGTCTGTGTCCTCTATTCTGTACCATTGATCTACCTGTCTATTTTGGTGCCAATACCATGCTGTTTTTGTTACTATTGCTTTGTAGTTTAGTTGAAGTTCTGATTTGCGATACCCCCTGTTTCATTCTTCCTGCTAAGGTTTGCTTTAGCTATTCTGGGTTTCTTATTCTTCCAGATGAATTTGCTCTATTTCTGTAAGGTATGTCATTGGCATTTTAATTGGAATTGCATTGAATCTGTATAGCACTTTTGGTAGTATGGCCATTTTGACAATATTAATTCTGCCTATTGAAGAACATGGGAGAGCTTCCCATCTTCTAAGGTCTTCCTTAATTTCTTTCTTCAGTGTTTTATAGTTTTCATTGTAGAGATCTTTTACCTCTTTGGTTAGATTATTTCCGAAGTATTTTATTTTTTTTGAGGCTATTGCAAATGGGGTTGTTTTCCTCATTTCCCTTTCAGCTGTTTTGTCGCTTGCATATAAAAATGCTTTAGATTTATGCATGTTGATTTGATAGCCTGCTATTTTGCTGAATTCATTGATGAGGTCTAGAAGTTTTCTGGAGGAGGTTTTTGGATCCTCTAATTACAGAATCATGTCATCCACAAATAGTGACAGCTTAAGTTCCTCTTTTCCTATTCATATCCCTTTAATTTCTTTAGTCTGCCTAATGCTCTGGCTAGAGTTTCGAGGACAATGTTGAATAGAAGTGGTGAAAGAGGACACCCCTGTCTTGTTCCCATTTTTAAAGGGAATGGTTTCAGTTTTTCTCCATTAAGAATGATGTTGGCCATGGGCTTAGCATAAATAGCCTTTACAATGTTCAGGTATGTTCCTACTATCCCTATTTTTTCTAGTGTTTTCAGCATGAAGGGGTGTTGTATTTTGTCGAACGCTCTTTCTGCATCAATTGAAATAACCATATGATTCTTATCCTTAAGTCTATTGACATGATGGATTACGTTTATTGATTTATGAATATTGAACCATCCTTGCATTCCAGGGATGAACCCCACTTGATCATGATGCACAATTTTCTTAATATGTTTTTGGATACAGTTTGCCAATATTTTGTTAAGGATCTTTGCATCTATATTCATCAAGGATATTGGTCTAAAATTTTCTTTCCTTGATGTGTCTTTGCCTGGTTTGGGTATGAGGGTGATATTAGATTCATAGAATGAGTTCAGTAGGGTACCCTCGTTTTCTATTTCCTGGAATACTTTGAGAAGTATTGGAATGAGTTCTTCTTGGAAGGTCTTGTAGAACTCGGCTGAGAATCCATCTGGTCCTGGGCTTTTCTTGGATGGTAAATTTTTAATGGCTTCTTCTATTCCATTGCTTGATATTGATATGTTTAAATTATGTATATCCTCCTGGTTCAGTTTGGGAGGAGCATATGTCTCTAGAAATTTGTCAGTGTCTTCGGTAGTTTCTATTTTGTTGGAATACAGATTTTCAAAGTAGCTTCTCATTATGTTCTGTACCTCAGAACATAAGGAACCAGAATGCAAGGATGGTTCAATATTCTGTCGTGATATTTTCTTTTGCATCATGTATTTTAGTAATTTGAATCTTCTCTCTCCTTCTCTTTGATAGTGTGGCTAAGGGTATGTCTATTTTGTTTACTTTCTCAAAGAACCAACTTTTTGTTTTGTCAATTTTTTGAATAGTTTCTTTTGTTTCAATTTCATTGGTTTCAGCTCTGATTTTAATTATTTCCTGTCTTCTACTACTTTTGCTGTTATTCTGTTCTTCTTTTTCTAGGGCTTTGAGCTGTAATGTTAGGTCATTTAGTCATTGACTTTTCATTCTTTTCTGGAATGCGCTCCATGCAATGAATTTTCCTCTTAATACCACTTTCATAGTGTCCCAGAGATTTTGATATGTTGTATCGTTGTTCTTATTGACCTCTAAGAATTTTTTAATCTCCTCCCTGATGTTTTTTGTTATCCATGTTTCATTCAATAGCATATTATTTAGTCTCCAGGTGTTGGAGTAATTTCTCTTTTTTATTTTGTCATTCATTTCTACTCTCAGTCCGTTATGATCTGATAGAACACAAGGCAGTATCTCTATTTTTTTGCATTTCCTAAGGGCTGTTTTGTGACATAACATATGGTCTATTTTCGAGAAGGTTCCATGTTCTGCTGAGAAGAAAATGAATCCGCTCATTGATGGATGGAATATTCTATATGTGTCTATTAAGTCTAGGTTATTGATTGTGTTATTGAGTTCTATGGTTTCTTTGGTTGGATTTTGTTTGGAAGATCTATCTAGTGGTGACAGTGGTGCATTAAAGTCACCCATAATTATTGTGTTGTGGTCTATGTGATTCCTGAAATTGAGAAGGATTTGTTTGATATACAGGGATGCACCATTGTTTGGGGCATAAATTTTACTATCATTATGTCTTCCTGATTTGTGGTTCCCTTGAGCAGTATGAAATGTCCTTCTTTATCCCTTCTGACTAACTTTGGCTTGAAGTCCACTTTATCTGATATAAGGATGGAAACCCCCACTTTTTTATGTGCATGGTAGGTTTTTTCCCACCCTTTCACCTTTAGTCTGTGGATGTCTTTTTCTATGAGATGAGTCTCTTGCAGGCAGCATATTGTTGGATCTTTCTTTTTAATCCATTCTACCAGTCTATGTCTTTTATTGATGAATTTATGCCATTAATGTTCAGGGTTATTATTGAGATATGATTTATATTCCCAGTCATTTGGCTTATTTTTGGTTTTTAAGTTGGCTTGGTTTCTCCTTTGAGTGGTTTTTCTCTAAGGTAGTTCCTCCCTTTGCTGACCTACATTGTTGTTTTTCATTTCCTCCTCACAGAATATTTTGTTGAGAACATTCTGTTGTGCAGGCTTTCTATTTGTAAATTCTTTGAACTTTTGTTTATCATGGAAGGATTTTATTTCATCTTCAAATCTGAAGGTTCGTTTTGCTGGGTATAGGATTCTTGGTTGGCAACCATGTTCTTTCAGAGCTTGAAATATGTTGTTCCAGGCCCTTCTAGCTTTTAGAGTCTGGATTGAGAAGTTGGCTGCTATCCGTATTGGTCTCCCCCTATATGTAATCTGATGCTTTTCTCTCGAGGCCTTCAAAATCCTATCTTTATTTTGAATGTTAGACATTTTCATTATAATGTGCCTTGGTGTTGATCTGTTGTGATTCTGTGCATTTGGTGTTCTGTAAGCCCCTTGTATTTGATTTTCCATTTCACTCTTCAGGTTTGGGAAATTTTCTGATATTATTTCATTGAATAGGTTGTTCATTCCTTTGATTTGTATCTCTGTACCTTCCTCAATCCCAATAATTCTTAAATTTGGTCTTTTCATGATGTCCCATAGTTCTTGGAGATTCTTTTCATGATTTCTTACCGTCTTCTCTATTTGAGCAACTTTATTTTCAAGATTAAATATTTTGTCTTCATTGTCTTAGGCTCTGTCTTCCAAGTGGTCTAGTCTGTTGGTGATGCTCTCCATTGAGTTTTTTATTTGGTTTATTGTCTCCTTCATTTCAAGGATTTCTGTTTGGTTTTTTTTTTTTTTTTTTTTTGAGAATCTCTATCTCTTTGTTGAAATGATCTTTTGCTTCCTGCAGGTGCTCTTTCAGCTCTTTTCAGGTATTATCATTCATTGCCTGCATTTGCTCTCTTATCTCATCCTTTGCTTCGCGACATCTTAATCATGTATAATCTGAAGTCCTTTTCTGACATTTCTTCTAACATACTGTCATTGGATTCTATTAATATAGAATCTAGATTTGTTTGGATCATTTTCTTCCCTTGTTTTTTCATGTTGTTCATGTATCTTCCTCTCTAGCAGTGCAGATCTGGGGTATTGCAGATTTCCCCCTATAGGCTTATAGTGGCCCTATAGGTTTCCAAAACCCTTTCTTTAAGGGGAGATCAATATTAGCAGTGCCCAAATCAGACACTATGTAATCCTAGACCAAATAGTCCCTATGGGGACAATAACAAAATTGTCATAATAAAAAAAAATGAGTTCAAATATTACCTTTGGTAAAACAAACAGGTTTGCCATAAGGTCTGCAGTTTCTAATGGAGGATAAAGAGGATGAAGAGGGATGTAGTATGTGGCTGTTAATGGGATAAGAAAAGAATATACAGAAGTTCTAGAAAATAGAAAGGGTGAGAGTGTAATCAAAGGAAATCAGATGTTAGCATGCAAAACAGGGAGAAAGAGACTCTGAGGGAACAGGTAAACAAAATGAAAAGAGAGTAAGAAAAGTAAAGAAATAAAAACGTATTTTTTTTAAAAAGGAGAAAATAGAAAATCTACTGTATAACAGTCATATACTAATGAAACCTCCCAGTGTTCAGTAGCCTGATGCATGAGAAATACCTGACAATGAGCTTCAAGCCTCCAGCAGGTGTCTCAGGATGGGATTTGCCCCACCCAAAGATTGGAGTTACAGCTTCCAGGATTATTCAAATTGGCTGCTCTGGCTTCGAAATGTGTTGGCAAATGGGGACCTGCAGCTTAGGGGTCGACGTGGTCAGCTGGAGGTCTTGGAGACAGGATGTGTTTGGGCCGGCAGGGATCCTGGAAGTCTGGTGTGCTTGGTGTGGTTGTGGGATCCTGGAGGCCGGGTGCAATCAGTCCATCTGGGGTCCCGGTGATAGGGCGCAGTCTGTCGGTCTGGGGGTCCTGGCAGCAGGGAGCAGTCAGTCGATGTGAGGGCCCCAGAGGCAGGGAGTGATCGGTTGGGCTGAGGTTTCCTGGAGACGAGGCTCAGTCAGTCTGGCCAGGGGTTCGTGGCCTGGCTGTTGTCTCAAAATGGCGGTAGCCATGTGTAATCAAACCTGCAGGTACTGTAATAGTGAACTTCCAGGCAACAGCAGGCAACTGGTGCTCCACTGGCAGTTGGCAGTTTGCTGACTGTTGTCGGATGATCAGGAGGTGAGCCTCGTGCGTTGGGTGATGGATAAGTGTAAGGCAGGCGATGGACAGGTGAGAGGCAGGCAAATGGCGGATGATAGGTGCTGACAGTGGACAATCTGCACTCAAAAAAGGCGGCGATATGCTGGCAGACTGCAGGTCATCACAGCAGACAAATGGGGTAAACACCAGGGGATCAATAAGCAGCAAAACCTGCCTCACCAAGAAACAGATATCCTGCTTGAAACCGGAGTTATGGAGCAACAAGGAACGCAGCCTCCCTCCAGTCCACCATCTTGGATCTCTCCCTAACTGTAGCAATAGTACTTTAATGCCATAAAGTTCCCACAATTCTTCAACGACTGCCCCTCAATTTGTTGAAAGAAAGCAGATTCCGGTCGCACTGTGTTCCTCAGCCTGCCACCGCTGTGATCAACATACCAGACAAGAGCAGCTGAGGGAAAAGTCTGTTTGGACTCACGGTTCCCAGAGGCTTGGCCGGGCGGGCCAGGCTATTGCTCTGTGCCCAAGGGAGGCAGACCACCATGGCAAGAGCTAGGGAGGAGAGCTGCTCCATCCGGGGCAGCCAGGAAGAGGGAGGCGGAAGGCTCTATTAATTGCATTTTTTAGTTCTATAGAGGTAACGCTTAGTTATTGTTTGGATGATCTATCCAGTAATGAGAGAGGTGTGTTAAACTCACCCAGTATTATTGTATTGTGGTTTAATTCATTCTTAATATTGAGAAGAATTTTTTGGAGTATGTAGCTATTCCATTGTTTGAAGCATAAATATTTACAATTGTTATACATTGTTAATATATGATTCCTTTAAACAGTATGAAATAATCTTCTTTGTCTTTTCTGATTAATTTTGGCTTGAAGTTCACTTTATCTGATATGAGAATAGTAACCTCTGTTTGTTTTTAAGATCCATGTGAATGGTATTTTTTCCCATTCTTTCACCTTCAGTCTGCGATGTCTTTGCCTGTGAGGTGAGTCTCTTGCAAGCAGCATATTGCTGAGTCTCCTTTTTTTAAATCTAATCTGCCAACCAATGTCTTTTGATTGAAGAGTTTAGACCATTTACATTCAATGTTATTTTAGAGAGATGATTTTATTTACTGTCATTTGATTTATTTCTAATGTTTAAATTAGATTTGATTTTCCTTCTAGTGTAATTCATCCCCATGCTGGTTTTTATTTTTATTTTTCATTTCCTCTTCATGAAATATTTTATTAATATATTTTGTAGTGCAGGATTTCTTTTAGCTTTTGTTTATCATGGAAGGTTTTTATTTCATCTTCAATTCTGAAGTTTAATTTTGTTGGGTATAATGTTCTTGGTTGGCATCCATTTTCTTTCAGAGCTTGGAATATACTATTCCAAGTCCTCCTAGCTTTTGGGGTCTGAATTGAGAAATATGTTGAAATCAAATTGATTAACCTCTAAATATGACCAGTGGTTTTTCTCTTGCAGCTTATAAGATTCTATCCTTGTTCTGTGGGTTAATCATTTTCATAATAATGTGTCTTATTATGGATCTATTTTGATTTTGTATATTTGGTGTCCTATATGCCTCCTGCAGTTGAATTTCCATTTTATTTTTGAGGTTTGAAGTTTTTCTGATATTATTTCATTGAAAAGATTGTGCATTCCTTTAGCTTATATTTCAGAGCTTTTTGAAATGAATCTTAAATTTAGTCTTTTAATGTTATTCTAGATTTCTTGAATTTTCTATTCATGGTCTCTTATCTTTTATCTGCGGTCAACTTTATTTACAAGATTATATACTTTGTCTTCAAGGTCTGAAAATCTATCTTCAAAGTGGTCTAATCTATTGGTGATGTTTTCATTGAATTTTAAATTGGTTTATTGATTCTTTCATTTCAAGGAGTTCCATTTGCTTCTTTTTCAGAATGTCTCTTTATTGAAGTTATCTTTCACTTGCTGTATTTTCTCTCTGATTTCATTTACTACATCATCTTTTAGCTCATAGAACAATTTAGCTATAAACTTTCTAAATTATTTCTCTGACATTTCCTCCACTGTGATGTCAATGAAGTCTCTTGTTGAGCATTATGTGTTGTTTAGGATGGTTCATTCTCTTGCTTTTACACATTGTTTGTATGTCTACCCATGTATTGGTTTAGTTTTGAGTTCTTCTTTTAAGAGAAGGACTACTTTGTGAGCTTCCTTTCCTTAAGAGCCCTGGGTTGGTGAATATCCAGATAATATATTAATTCAATGTGTGACCTTTGCTGATCCCAATGTCAGCACCACTTTAAAATGCCACTGTGCTGTATTTACTAGAATCACTTCTGAGCCAAGCCTTGTTCAAGTCAATCTTATAAGAACAAAAAAATTGTTATAATTGTTCTCTGTGGTTCCTCAAATTTGGTTTAAACCTTGTAATGACGTTCTGGAACAGGATCAAAAAATAATTGTTAAGATTCTAAACTTACTATAAAATTAAGTGACAGTTAAAGGGGTGTGGATGAAAGATTGGGCAAATGGGGTGGGAAAAAAGAGAGACAAAAAGAAAGAGAGAGAGAGAGAGAGAGAGATAAGAATCTATAAAAGGTAATTTATACCAAGGTATAAAGAAGAAATAGATGAATGGGTATTCTTTGAGGTAGTAGAGGATAGTGCTAGAGAATGAATAGGGGGTAAGTGAAAGAGGTATAAACTAAAGCTAGAAAAACAAAGATAGGAAAGTTGATTACAATTAATTCTTTGACCCAATAGATGAAATACATTTAAATGGGTTGAAGGTACAATGTTCGCGATGGATTAACAATTATCATTCAAGTTTAGGCATTATTTATATGATCAAATTTGACTTTAGAGTTGTTTATATTATACTATGTCAAGCTGAAGAAAATTCCTGTTTAATCTTGGTTTGTATTTCATTGGGGTTTGGAAGTTTAGCAAATGTCCATCAGTCTTTGTCTAAAGATCTCTCCCAAGTTGCAGGGGCACAGGAGCCAATTATTTAGTTGCTATGCACCTCCTACCAGCAGCTTCAACTCAGGGGCCTGCAACTGATTGCTCAGAAGGTACATTGTTGTGGTTTGGCTGTTTATATTGCATGCAATAGTTCAGGATGCAGGCTTTGAAGTGTTTCTGTGTTTGCTGTGGGTCACCGTGTACCTGGCCTTTATTGAATCATTTTTACAGTAGTGAAAATTCTAGTTGCTGTCTGTGAGCACAGGGACTCTGGCTGTGGTTTTTCCAGGGGTGATATGTGGTACAGAAATATTCCCCTGGTTGACCTCACTGTCTGAGGTACTGTAGTGAAGGGTGTCTAGTGGTTTTTCACCTGGACTCTAATTTCTACTGCCCCAGGTTGTGAATGGTGGACATTGATTCCCTCTGTTTACTAAGTCTACTGCAAGGCCCTGCAAGTTTTCAAACAACGTCCCATCACTTGCCAGTTGTGATCACAACTCAGGTGTACACCTGTTAAGGCAGTTATTAGTCCCTTTCTTGTTCATAGTTTTTGGCAATTTCCCACTGGGTCTCTATATCATTGGATATTCAGGCAGCTTCCCTCTGGAACTGGACCTGTGATCCTGGGGACTGTCCTTAGGCTTCCCATAGTACCTCCCCCTAGTGTGAGTGGTCAGGACCTGGTGAATCTGCTTTCCTTTGTTTGGGGCCAAAGCTGCTTTGTTGTTGTCTGAGTCAAGCAAGCCAGCAGACCCAGTGTGTCCCTTCCTGCCCATGCCTGGGTCACAGAGGCTGAGCAAGGTTAGGTGCACTTCCCCCAACAGTCCCTACAAGCCTGTTCCCCTTGTTCCTGGGGAGTGGGATGGGGAGAGGGTTCTAGAGGGACCCTCTAGAAGTTCTTTCTAGCTGGATTCTTAGGAGGTCCCACTTTAGAAGACATCCCTCTGGTTTAATTTGTAGCTGTCTGGGAGTGGGGAGATGCTGAGCTGATTTAAGGGGGCGACAGGCCCGCTGAGGGTTCTGCAAGATGGCTGTGGACCCCGGCTCAGTTTTCGTTTCACAATTTGCTTTTAAGCTATTTGTGCTGTTCTAAGGAGCCTTCTGTTACCATCATACTTTAAATTTTGTCTCTCTTTCCAACAGTTTTTAAGTGGGTGAGCTTAAAAGAATGCCTGTTCCTCCCCCCATTGTCCCTCCCCCTCTAATCCACAGGTTCAGGTTCAGGTTCAGGTTCAGGGTTCAGGTTCAGGTTCAGGGTTAGGGCATTCTTAATTTGTTTTCTACTCTGGTAGCCTACTTTCCAATCTCTCCAGGTCTCAGATAATGTAATATTGAATCTCAGAGCTTTTATTTTGTCAGTCACCTCTCAATTCTGCTTTTCCTTTACTGCCTCCTTTCTGTGTTGTGAGGAGATAAGAACTCACTGCCATCTTCCCAAAAACACTTTCACAACTACTTTAATATGTAAAAGTATGGAAAATAAAAGCAATTTCAAGAAGAAAGTATGACAAAAGATCCCTCAACAACCCATTATTATCTCAAAGCCAAAACCTCTTACAGGAGGCCTAAGAGAAAAAGCAGAGGATTCTGGGAGCAAGGGGAAAACCTGGAGTTCAGGGCCCTTACACAGGGAGAGTAGGTGAAGAGAGTTCAAAGGAAAGGGTATGTTTTTTTAACCCACTGAACCCTTAGTGAGAGGAGCCAAGGAAAAGAGGCAAAGAGTAGAATGAGGATTTGAGTCTATGAAACTACTGTCTAAACCCATGTTCCTGTGACCTTGAGAAGAAATGCATTTACCTCACAACTAAAGCAAAGCACTTTTTGTGGATATTGGTCTCATAGTAAGCTTGTTTATAATGGGCTTTACATTCTTCTAAGAGCTGAGAAAAAATTCCAGTGTTTACACCTAAGTCAGCACTTCTGGGGTAAACCCTGGGAATGTGTTCCTAGATGACAATGGTATGTAGCCAAGTTTTGGAAATACTAATATGTAATTTTTTATATCACCAAGTTGGCCCATAGACTTGGAAAGTCACTAAACCATGGATATTCCTGGCTCTTTCTTACATGAGAAGAAAAGTTCGTTCAGGGGGTATGGGTTCATTTGGACCCTGAAAACAAGAGTGGTTTTCCCATATCTATAGTGATCAAACTCCGGTACTCATTTGCAACATAATAATAATGAACTGGCCCCCATCATCCTGCCCATCAGGAGACAGCACTAAGAATCTTCTACTACAGAGCATGAAGTTCAGAAAGCCACAGTGAGGTGCTGCATCTTTCCTGCAATTTTGTCTTTTGTTGACTACTTTATGGGGTTTTCCTGAAAAGCTGAGGAGATTGTTGAATTTAGGAAAAAAAAAAAAAAATGGAATGGCTGATTTGTTAAAATTAGGTACACATTGCTTAAAGTTTCAGAGCATGTAAATCTAGTACTGTAAACATTTCCTTTGCATTCCAAAGGTAAGCATTTTGTTCCATGCATTCTGTTAGGAAATTATTCTCTTTGTGATGAAATCACTTTTGTTTTTTCTCAAATTAAACCATAATTTCTCTTCCTCCCTTAACTACAGTTTTTTTCCCTTTTCCTCTACTTTTTAAGGATTTCAAAACTCCTTTTTATTTTGCAAGACATCAGTCTTTTAAAAGCATATGACATTTGATGTGTGCCTTCTCCATACCAGATATTGTATTAGAACCTGGGCACTTTGACATATAGTAAAAGATTATTCTTAGCAAAAATTAGGTATAGGGGCTGGGGAGATAGCTCAGTTGGTAAAGTGCTTGCCTTGTAAGCACAGGGCCTTGGGTTCAATCCCCAGCACCGCAAAAACAAAAAAAAACAAAAAAAAAAAATTTGGTGTGGTAAAGGTCATAATCCATATTTTACAATTGAGGTTACATCACCCGGCCAAATTTATATACTAGTGTATGAGAGAAGGATTCCCAGACAGGTCTTAGGACATTATATCTATAGCTCTTTTTATGATAGGAGTAGTCTTCCAGTTCTGTTCCATGGATCCTTGGTGTTCCAAAGGCATGTTTTGGGGAATCAAATGGGAGTGGGGGGCATGGGGAGTGAGAGAAGAATGGAGGAACTTTAGATTATGTAGAAGGAAATGAGAGGGAGGCGGGTATGAAAAATGGTGGAATGAGACAGACATTATCACCCTACATACATGTATGCTTACACGAATCTACATTGTGCACAACCATAGAAATGAAAACATGTACCCCATTTGTGTACAATGAATCAAAATGCAGCCTATAAAAAATAAATAATTTTTTTAAAAGTTAGATACAGATTTCATTTTTAACAGCTATCAATTAAACTTTAACATGATTAAGAACACCATCAACCTGTACATTATTTTCATTCATTTTTCTACTCAAGGTAAAATTTCTCTATCAGCTCTGTGCATTCATTTAAACTTTTATAAATGTGCTGATAAGTAGAAAGATTTTTTTGGTACTAGTATTTTGCTGAATTTAAACATGATGTTGCCTTTATAAATTCTACAGATAGGACACGTGTTATATTCAACTAAATGCCAAGCAAAACTGAGAAATATCTGTTAGATGCATTAATCTATCATATATTCTATTGTGGAATTAGAACTGAATATAGAGTAAATCTTGTACTAATTATATAATATCACAAAATAGAGGTGCCTGTGGTAAATTTTATATTCTAAATATCTGTTTTATTAAAAGTATTCAATTAGTTGTTAAATATTACTAGATTCTTTTTGAAAATTTTAATTCATCTTTAATACTAAAAGTGTCCTCTGTTCTTTTCAACCAGCCTGAGAGTATAAATTGATTATAAAAATCTGTTCTCTATTACAACTATATTTCTGTATGATTTGTGATTTTCTTTTTTCACAAACAAAATAAAACACAGAAGTCAATTGGTGGTGATGCTGATTTTAGAGTATAGTTATTATCCTTGGCACCTGTTTGTGCATGCACAAAAACCTTGTTAATTGTCGTTAATTAATAAATGTTATCAGTTCCAGTTTCTTAAAAGATATCCAAAAGAAGCAGCATTGTTATCTGCTCTATATATAGTGGGATTCCATTAGAGCTTTCTCTGAATAAAGAATTCTGCTGCTTTGAAAATTGAAAAATCAGTCCAAGTACCAAGTGGCCATTTGGCAAATGTAACAGTACCCTATCATAAAAGAAAAAATGAGCATTTATTGAATGTGCTGTAATTTTTAATTATTACAAGCTGAGGTAAAAATACATTTTACTCTTTTACATTATTCTCCAAAGAGAAGTCTTGACAGCAGTGTTATTTTATTCTCAAAGAGCATTTCATCTGCAACATCCCTAAGAGAAAGCAGCAAGAATTTCATTAACAGAAAAGTGAATTTATAACATTGGACCACGTTAGCCAATAGAGCATTGCATATTTCATTGTCTCATTGTGTTATTTTTTTCTCAAGGAAAGCTTCCATAATCGCCTATAGTGCTGTACTCGAGCACAAAGCAGTGAAGCCCACTGATGTCTAGAATACATTTCAGAAATATCTTCTTCTTTTCATAAAATATTGAAGTATATTTTCTATTTAAGGAATAACACAAAACTGATTCTTCTTTTTCCGAGCTCAATCTCTCCAAACAAAGTATATCTCCCAAGCATATAGAATAGTTCCTCTACAGTCAATCTCTCCATTTGTACCAAATCCTATCTCCCCAACACAGACCCGCACATGGCTGGTGTAATTCTCCGTATCTTCCTCTACACCATTAATTCTTGCTTTGTACTGTCTTTCCCATCATGATATAAACATTCTTTTTTATTTGTACTATATTTTTAAAAAAAACTTTCTCTGACCTTGCTGCCTATGTTAGTTGCACTTTGCATTTCTTTTCATTGATAGCAAAACTCCTTGAAAATGCTATTGGTATCTACATACTGTCCCCTTTTGTCTCTATTCTCTCTTAAACCCACTCTATTTGGCCTTGTAATGCTTTTACTCTTATTAGTTATCAATCACCACCATATTTCAACATCCAATAGCCAATTCTCATCCCCATTTACTGGATTTGGCAATAGTATTTGTCATCATAAACTGTCCCTCCTTTCTAAAACTTAACTTCTATAACATCATGGTTCCTTGGATTTCTCCTATTTCAATACTCAGTCCTTCTCTGTCTCTATTGCTAGTACTTCTTCTCTTCCCTTGCCATGTTGGAGTGTCACAGAAATCTCTACTTTGTATTTTCTCTATAGTCACTCCACTCTGTCACAACTTCAAATGCTATCTATCTGTATGCTGGTAACTCCCAACATCCCATCTCCAGCCCTGACTTCCACATAAACACCAGACATCATTATCTAACTGCTTATCTACAGTATCCATTTGTTTGTCCAATAAACATCCCAACTCATCAACTTTTAAACCTTCTACACCTATAATTTTCCCATTTGTATTGGTAGCAATTGCACCCTTTCCAGTGGCTTGCATTAAAAATCTTAGCATCATCATTGACTCCTGTTTCTTTCTCATTATACATTTAACTCTCAGGAAATTCTGTTGTGCTTACCTTCAAAATATATCCAAAATGCCACTGCTTCTTACCATGTCTTCTACCCTCCCTGACCAAAATCACTATCATTGTTCTCCTCAATCTCCACAATGGACTCCTGACTGTTCTCCTTGTTTCTACCGAATGCCACCTTCTCCCTAACTCCACAGATTTAGGTAAAGAGCTAGAAGGACTGTATTAAAAGGTAAGTCCCATCATTCCCTCTTGCACGACCATGCCTTATGTGTTTGGCCCCAGGACCCTTGTGAATTCCAGTAACTTCCTTATTCACTCTGTTTCAAACACACTGGCCTCCTGTTTATTCCTCTAAAGGCCAGGCTCCCTGCTGCCTTAGAGTCCTCTTCCTGAAATGGTCTTCTTCAGCACCAAATTCAAATCTTTGTCCAGACGTCACCTTATTGAGGTCTTCTCTTAACCACTCCATTGAAAACTGCACCCCGTGAGTCACCCTCCCCACTGTCCTTACCTTACCTACTTTTCCCTAGTACGTCATCACCTTCTAAGATGTGCTATATTATGCCCATAATTGCTGTCTCTGTCCCCTTGCTAGCTGTAAGCTCCATGAGGGCAGAAATCTTTACCTTGCATGTTCAGTAATATTTGTTAAGCACCCAGAACAGTTCCTGTGTCCTAATAGATGCTCACTAAATATTTGTTAACAAAATGCTTTTTGTTTTCTGATGCATGATGAAAGTTCTTGCCAGCTTTTTTTAGTAGTACAGATAACTTGATGTCAGTACTATGCAAAAGGTACTTCTGGTTTGAAATCCTCTCCCTTCCACGTGTTTTTCTTTTTTCCTGTATATTTTTAAGTAGCCTTTCTTCTAATTCTAGAAGTTCTTTCCATCTATTTAACAATTTTTAGTCTATTGGGTTTATTATTTTGAACACATTTGATCTAGATTATGTATGGTTTTTCAATTTTATTCAGTACTTTGAAATTCATCTGTACAAACTATAATTTTTAACTCAAAAGCAGTACACATATATTACAGGAAATAATATATGTATGAAAGCTTAGAAGCTCGGCAACCCAAGATTTCGCCAACTATTAGCTAGGTGGCAATAATAATAAGTTATATTTAAATCACTCATAATTTTTTCAAACATGATTAAGAATTTCAAGACAATGATTAAACCAAGCTTGGAGCCCACTAGAACACAGAAAAATTAAACTATATAACAATCAGTTTTATCATTTGTAAAAGTGGTGAAAACTTGTGGTGTAAAATTTTAGAATGCACCTGATATATATATTCCAAAATTGTCTGTCACTATAGGCATATAACCATGCTGGTACAACAGAATGCCACTTCTGAGATTCTATTATAGGGTCCCACTGACTGCAAGTAAAAACAAAATAACAGTGTATGACACCTAGACCCTTTAGCATATTTGGAAAAGCTCAAATGCTTTCACCTATGAAACTATGATTATTGATTCAAGAGTGACAGACTGTTGAACTACATGCATCAGATGTCTATCACTAAGAAAAATAAAAATGTATGCATATAAGTGGGAAAGCACAGTCAGAATTCCACTTGTTTATATAATTCAACAAGATGTTGTGCCCTTCTGCCTTATTTTCTTTATCTATACAGGCAAGAGGATTGAACTAAAAAGTTCAAAGCTGCCAGGTAATCCTATAATCCCAGTGGCTCAGGAGGCTGAGACAGAAGGATGGTGAGTTCAAAGCCAGCCTCAGCAACAGTAAGACCCTGTCTCTAAATAAAATATAAAATAGGGCTGGGGATGTGGCTCAGTGGTCAAGTGCCCCTGAGTTCAATCCCCAGTACCTCACTACCAAAAAAAAAAATAAAGCTCAAAGTCATTTCTTCCATTTAAGGAACTACATCAAAAAGGAAAAGGACTCAGGGTGTCACCAGTAGGTACAAGCTCAGCAGAGTTACTTGGGTCTAGGTCCTCAGCTTTTCAGAAACCATCTTTTATTAGTATTTCTAAACATTAAATGTAAGGAGATTTATTCAGGCACACTTAAATTGCAGGAGTCCATTTTATTAGCCTAAATGCCAATTATTAAATTACAATAAAAGAAATAATGTCATTAGAAACCTTTAGTCATTTGCTCTGAAGGTTCCTTTCTGGTGGACCAATTCACTTCAGAGACTAAATTATAGGTTAGAAGTTTGCTTAATGGGCCCACGATCAGAATACAGGAGTTCAATTGTTGTCAGTAAAGGATAATTATATGAATCTGATTTTTTTCTCTTTACTCAGGGAGATATTTTTACCATGATCATCCATGTTTTTTTTTTTTTTTTTTTTTTTTTTGTGGTGCTGGGGACTGAACCCAGGACCTTGTACATGCAAGGCAAGCACTCTACCAACTGAGCTATATCCCCAGCCCTTTACCCTGATTATCAATTGACCCTCTGGAATCCAAAGAATATTGATCCTGTACTAACTTGAACACTCTTTTCTACATCTCCTCTTTTTCTTTTAATCACATCATCAAATGCTATCCCTCTATTAATAATCCTTTTATCATGCAGTTACCTTTTGATATAATGTATTAAGTCTCTTCAGTTAATGATCTATACTCTAGTCACATTACCTTAACGTGGGCAACTTAAACCACAAATTTATTAATCATCTTTTTGAGAAAGAGAACCTTCATAGATATCTCTTTTACAGAAATGCAAAACACACTTTGGGATCAGACATATTTGACTTACTTCATAAGCAGCTTTAGGCAAGTTAGTTAACTTTTCAGCTTTGAAATCTTTATAAAACAGGAATAACAATACCTACTTTTAAGGGGTGTTGAAAGGATAAATGAGATAATATTTATGAAATTCGATGTTTTGGCCCAAAGTAAAGACACAGCAATAAACAGAGTCATCAGTACCCTCAAACATACACTGCTTTCCTGCCAATGTCAGTCTTCCAAGTTGGCCCTTATGTCACCTACACTACACAGCCCTGTATGTCTGAACTGCACATTTCAGCATTTACTTTCTGTAAGTGAACACTTGTTCAAAGGCAAAGGCAGGTGACCTTTCAAGGGCAATATCCTCTTCATAAACTTGAACCCAATGAACTATACATTCACAAGCTAATAACTAATTATAGTTTTTGTTTTGCCAGTTATGGCAATACAGTTTGCTATTTCCACACGCAGCAAATGTTCCTCTATTGAACCCATTAGTTCATGAAAACAAGTTCGGCATCCCCCTGTCATATTTAATATAAATCAACTGTACCATGAAATTCTGTTTTGTTTAAGCTCAAGATAGTTACCCGTGTGGACCATGCAAACTTCGGCCTTTTTTAACTCCAAGACCATTTTTCATTATATTTCTTTGTTAGAAGGATCTATTTGTATATAATTAAATGTGGCTTTCTTAAACCTTTACAGTTGGTAGCTTAATGTATTTTTGTTTTATTTCAAGTACAAAGGCTACATTATGCTTTTGTTGGCATCAGGGCTAGTTAGTATGCCAGCTACATAATTTTGTTCTCTGCAACATGTCAGCATTTGAGTGCCTTGGGCTCAACAGGTGGTGCTAGATAAGGTTCTGGCAAATCAAATAGGTAATGCGGTTATTTCTTTTGTCAAATTATAATTAAAAACAGAGCCCATGTAAAATGAAACTTATATTTTCCTGTTTTAAAAAAGGCTCAGCATCCAGTGCAAATCATTTTTTATAACAAAGGCCCATTACTAAGGGAGCTTATTGGCTGCATACGTGTGCAACACCTTCTGATCTGCAGTTTCACTGCTCTCTTTAAAGTTCCCTTTGTAGACCTGAGGTCTAAGCATTGCTACGGGAGATACTGACTTTTCCACCCTGCTATAATTCAGCAGTATGAACTTAAAGCCATGCCCCAAAATGGAACTGGACATTTAAACACTGTCATCCATTACCCTATAGAATGCTAAGGAATGCTTAGCAATGCTAAGAAACTCTGAATATTCTGGTTAAATCATCTACTTTAAAACTTTTCTTTTGCATACTATGGTATGCCCTAGGGTCTGGGTATAGAAAAAAGAGAAGTGTGTCTGTAATCAAGAAACTGGAAAGATCTTCACCCCTCATAAGTGAGAGTTTCTCTCTGGTGATTTTACCTCTGTTCTGCCAAAGAGTGGGCATTGCCCTTTTGTCAGTGATGAACAAGGAAAGGTTCATACACCTGATTGTCTCTGAAAGTTCTCCCCAGTGAAAGCTGCTCCCAAGGGCCAGGTATGTGTGCTGCTTCCTCTTGTGTGCTTACAGTTGTTCTTGGGTGATTGACACCATTCTAGAAATAACAATCAAGGCAGTGACCATAGACCTCTTATGTTCCCAAAGAGTCAGCATTATCTTCCTGCAAGTACTTTAATACTCTGATTTGAGTCTTATTGCTCTAAAGTCAAGAAATGTTTAAAAAAAAGGGGGGGGGGGGGGGGAAGATAGAAAGAAAGAAAGAAATTGTGTTTACATATTATTTAAAAAACCATGAGATCCTAAAGTTATAAATAATCTTCTGTGTCTGTGTAATATATTATCTGAAGAAAAATGGAACAGCCAAAAACATTCATCTAAATTTCTTATCTGTGCACCAATATTATGATATGAGGAAACAACTGGATGTGTGACATCATGTAGACATGACATGCAGAAGATTGAACATTCCTCAGGAGTTGGGTCAACTTCGACAAGGACAATCTTCAACAAGGACATTTTTCTTCTTTCAACTAAATGTTCCTTTGTTCCCCCAAGTAAGAGATATCTCAGTTAAATACCTGTGTATTTTCTGTAAGTATATAGGTTTCCTAATGTCTCCATGTAACTATGACTAAGGATCTCCTGTCCATAAATGTCTCTTAGTTCTAAAATGAAGATTTGCAGATTTGATAGACGATACAACATCTATGTTGTATGTTCACATTTGACTTTGTAAAGAATATGGTCATTGCCTGGATACAGATCAAAAGAAAGTCAGATTTCGAGACTGAAAGCCTAAGATAATTAAATTTTGTACAGATTTTAAAGCTTAAGAAAAGTAAAAGCATATCACACATCACATTAAGATTCTGGTTTCAACACTGCTATTGTCGAAATGAGTAAATGGGAAAATAGTATCTGTTTATCAATTTCTTCATCAAAAACAATGAATTTGAACTAGAATTGAACTATGGTAGAGGTGTTCAAAAGTTTAAATGCAACATCTCTAATTCTTCAAGCAAAAGCCATAAGAAATAAACCTAATCCATACAGCAGAATGGGTTGTGTCTCCTACACTTTGACTTATTTGACTCCAACTGTCAGCTCTGGGAACTGTCTAGAATATACCTAGGGTTCCAATAAATAGCAGCCTAACTGATCTTGGAGGTGCTGGCCCAGTTCTACAATTCCATAATTCAAACATGACATAATACTGTGCATTTGGTAAAACACTTTATGAAGTATATTGCTACAGTCTGCATTCCTCTCAATCATCTAAAATAAGTTGGGTGGCTGTCATTATATTCCCATTTTAGAGGTAAGAAAACTGAACCACAGAGAGATTAAAGCAACCACATCTATAGTGAATAAGAGCTGAAACTAAGAGCAGAAGCAAAAAACCCTCAGTATTTTCTTTTCCACTTGACACCCTGTTCTCTATAAGGCACTGTAAAAGAATTACAGCATTAAGCTTTTGATTTTGCAAGGTTCAAATAAATCTCTAAAATGTTAAGAATGATGATAACAGTTTACTGAAGCTAAAAAAGAAACAACAAATAAATAACCAAATTCAGTAGGTTGAATTTGATAATTGAATTCTTCACATTCAGCATCACATTAAAAAAATAGTTGCTAAGATTAGTGACCCATTATACTCATTGGGTTGTAATCCAGAGATTTGGGCTTTAACTATTTCATATTGAGTTTAGTGGACCAAAACTCTTGCTCCATTTTCTAAGATACTGGAATAATAACAAAAGAGGACAATATATAATTATAAATATACCAAGTCAATCTGAACATATTGTAAACATGTACCAATTACAACAGCAGCAAAATAGTTCTGAAGGTAGCTGGACAAATAGAAGTGAATAGAAAAATCTAATAAGTGAACTAAAACAGTGGTTTTCAAAATGTTCACCAAGGACCCTCAGGGTTTCCTGAGACCCTCCAGAAGTCAGTATGGCCCTCCCTTTCTCAGCTACACATCATCTATGTGAGGCCTGATTTTTTCCAACAAAAAGAAGGCAGACATAACAGATTGACTGAAAAGGCAGCTGTGAAAAGCCAGCTATTTCCTATATAGCCAGATATTAAGAGATTTGCAAAAACAGGGAAATGATGCCATTTTTCTCACTTTTTTTTTTTTAGGAAAATAAACTAATTTTTTTTCACAAAAATTTTATTTGTGTTAAAACATAAAAGGATTGTTATTGTTATTTTAATGAACTAAATATTTTAAATACTTCTTAGTTTAACTTCTAACATGATAATTATCAATAACTATAAGTCACATAAACTAAAGCTCTTTGAGATGCTCAAAAGATTTTTGAAGGCAAAAGCACCTGTAGTCAAGAAGTGGTAAAACCACTAGTCTAGGTAATGTCAAAGTTTAATATATGTTAAGGGCAACATTTCGAACTAACAGGAAAAGCATGGAGTATTTAATATTGTTGGAACAAAAAACCGATCATTTGGGGAATTGTGCCTCTTTGTCTAAGTAGAGCCCAAATAACTGTCTGAAAGGAATCTCCTCTGCCTGAAGTGCTCTCTTAGCTCACAGCAGAGTAGACACTGAGTGGTTAATCTTCAAACACTTGTCCTTTTAGGCATCTCAGTTTCTATCTGTAGCATAAATGACTGGCAACTTACTGCAGGCACCACTGCACTCCACAAAATGTAGTTTCTAAACTCTGAAACGTCACCCCCAATGGGCTAACAAGTAGCATCTTAGTGATAGCTGGGGACCCCCTTTTCCCCCCAGGGTATGACACTATTTTGCAGAGGTGGTGCCAAAATATCATCCTTTCACACTGGGTACCATGGAGACAACCACTGTCTCAGCCCCCAGGTCTCTCTGTTGGAGACCAGTGCCTGGAGATTGCACTGATTGCCTGAGAATCTTGGTTGAGTCTGGGAACAGCTGACCACTCCTCCCTGGTGTCCCACTGCCTTCTCAGGGCGCTGCCAGTACAGAGTCCCTACTACTCACCAGGACCCACAATTTTTTTTTTTCCATTGTGCACAAATGGAGTACAACTATTGTTTCTCTGGTTGTACACAAAGTAGTCATACCATGTCATAGGGTAATGATGTTTGTCTCATTCTATTATCTTTCCTTCCCCCACCCCCTCCCTGTCCCTCATTTCCGTCTCTACAATCCTTGAGTCCACTCTCCCTGATCCAGCCCAGGTAGCAACCGTCATTTACGTTTCCATGCTTTGCCGTTGTGTACTTTATTTGCCATCCAACAAGACTGCTCTTATTCACCTCCCTAGCTGTTGGCTTTCACTGTCATTCCTCATTTGGCGAGGGTTTACAGTTCATACTGTGTGATGATCAAGCACATTTAAGCACAGCTGTATCTATGCCCCCAACAGCAAGGGACAGCCCCCTGTCCCCATTTCATATAGTAAGTGCAATTTCATACCTTGACAATTACTTCCGTGTCTGGGTCTTACTGCATCTTTCTAAACCAAATCCCAAGCACCATCTAAGACGTGGGGAACTTGTTTTCAGTCTTTGTTTTATCCTCATGGTTCTTGCCAAGAACCTTGTACAGATGTGAAACTGGATTTCAGTAACTGACTCCTTGGTCATTCCTGAGCACAAGCCTTCTGATCCTATTCCTATCTCTTTCCTTTGTACTTAGATCTTTAACATCTCATCACTGTCTTATTTTTGCAGTCTCGATTCTATACTTCAAGGTCTTAAAACCCATAAGCAAATTTCCCCTGCTTCTGCTGCTCATGATGGCTATTCTTCCCTTCAGTCTCACTTTAATCCGTTCTTGAACAAATAATTATTGAGCACATATTAAGTTCCAGGCACTGAGTGTCTATCAGTGAAATGAAGAGATATGGTCTGTGCTCTGAGGTATGGCCACAGATTCCCAAATTTTTACTCTATGATGTAAGCATCCTTGATCACCAACCCTGTCTCTCACACTGTGGCAGGGGCTGGTTATTTGTCTGAGCATTATAAAATGGTAGACACATGTTTGGGACTGATATTCTGTTTTCCTGCCTGTGTAGATAATTATAGTTTCAGGTTATGATATCTCGCTACCTCCTCTAACTGGCTACAGATTACTGACATAGCCTGGCAGAACCCTAAAATATGGCATGAAGAGATTGTATACTGTATTTAAGAAGAGAGAGAAAAGCTTAAAATTACAACTTGAGAAACAGAGTAGGAAATTAACTGGGATGAATAACTCATCTTACATTCGAAGTAGGAACATGTCACTGGTGTACTTTACTTATTTATTTATTTTTGATTTTCTTTTTTTGAGACAGGGCCTCACTAAGTTGCTGAGGCTGGCCTCAAACTTTGGATCCTCCTGTTTCAGCCTCCTGTGTTGCACATGCCACTGTACCTTGTGACTGATGTACATTTTGGTAGAATTTAATTTATTCATTTCAACCTCCCTGTGTCTTAACAAAAATTGGGGATGGGTAAGGAAAGGGGATCAAGGAGAAAAGGGAATGAAAAACTGACATTTGTTGAACTTGTTATAATAAAAAATATTTTATTTAATACTCCATCCTAAGGAGATAATTTTAATGATCTGCATTTCATATGAGAACATAAAAATTAAATAACTTGCCAAAGATCACACAGAGCTTCACTGATAGTCCTTGGATTAACCTAAATCTACATAGTGCCTATATTATGTTATATCTTTAAGGACACATTCTATCATTTTAATATATGTGGGTATTTCTAGGTAAATCATCACATTCCTAACCCATTTGAATTCAATCTTCTCCAGTTCAGTGTGTCCCAAACTATAATCACCTGAGGACTTAATTACAGTGCAGATTCTGATGCAATAGACACAGGGAACAAGCAAAGAATCTGCATTTCTAACCAGCTTCCAGTTTATGCTAATACTGCTGATCTACAGAACACACTATGGGCAGTGAGACCTTAGCTCACTCCCCTGGATTTTGCAGATGAGAAAACCAAGACCCATAAGAGATGAAGAGAATTTCAGGTACAAATTAAGTAGTGGAGACAAACAAAACCCAAAAGTCTTGTGTTCCTGTTACTTCCTTATGTTTTAACATTACACAAAATAAAATATTACTTAAAATTATATACAACTTGGTGTGGTGATACATAGCTATAATCCAGCAACTTGGGAGCCTGAGGCAGGAGGATCCCAAATTCAAAGTCAACTTAGTGCCAATTCTCAGCAACTTAGTGAGGACCTAAGCAATTTAGTGAGACCCTGTCTCAAAATAAAAATTAAAATTAAAACAAAAAAGAGCTGAGGATGTAGCCCTGGGTTCAATCTTCAGTACCAAAAAAATAAAATAATAATAACAGAGAACAAGAAGTATATTCATTTGATCTCTTCTTACACTTGGTAATGAACTTAAAAACTTAGAATTTTTGTATTAATAAAATAAACTTCTTACTTTTTTTAGGAAAAGTTAAAAATGTTAAGTGTAAAAAGCAACAGATATACATTTTTCAGAAAACATGCTGATTATTGAATATGAAAACATATTATTGTTAAGCATACAACTTACTACAGAGTCTACAATAAATTACATTTTATGAAAATGCTTGAATTTTAGTTTTGTTTTAATTTAAGGAACTATTTCACTTAAAAACTGGTTTTGTGAATGTTTAAATCTTTCTCTCAACGAAAGAATTTTTATGCTTTAAAAAAAAAAATCCTGAGTCTCAAGTCCCAGAGTTTTGAGTAAAGTTAGAAAATGTGGTAAACCAATATAAATACGCATAAATAAACAAATATGTAAATGTAATCAGTTCCCAGTTTTCATGCATGTTGTATATTAGAGCATAATAGTTTCATATTTTTTCTTGGCCCTCTAAATAAATTATCTTCTAAATTTGTGCATGCCAGAACTAAATTCAAACACCAATTGATGTCTACAATAAAGAAAATTTCTACAAAATAATAAATTGCCTCAATTTTTCATCTATTTAATATTAAAATATTAAGTAAAGACACTGTCTTCATTAGAGCAGCCATCTCATTAAGGTATGATGTAAAGTGAGACACAGCTCAAGTAATCACGGGATATAACCAAGGCAAAACTCTTTTTAATGCAAAAAAACATAATTAGCTGTATAATCAAAGGCTAAACAGAAAGAGAATGTATTGATTTTAGTTGTTTTATCCTTTTTTGGAAACATTAATTATAGTTGCCTTTTAGCTGTACCATAACAAGCATCTTAAATACATGAAAATTGCCAGTTAGTGATATTTTAGCATATGAATTATCTAAAACTGGCTTTACTCCTCTTACCTCCTCTGAAATCCCTTTCTGGTTAACATGTTGAACAGAATCTGGGGCACACCATGTTTCTATGAGTAGATTTTGTTATCCTTTAGACATTCATCTTTATTATTTGTTTATTATCTGTTTTGAAGAGGACTTTTTTTTAAAAAAGTAACCCCTTGTTTGTGGAATTATCCTGCTTCTCAGTGGTCAAGAGCTCAGCCACCAGAGCACCATGGCTGGGACTGGAACCCTGGGCACTGCTAGCGATGTCTCTGCCCTTGGACAAGCTATCTGAACTCTTCATTTCCCTCATTTTCTACTCTATAAAATGGAGTTAACAGCAACACCCACGAGTATCACATTTACCTAATGCAGTTATGGTGAGGATTAAACTTGATCCATATGAGTAAAATAATTAGAACCTTTCCTTGTCCATTCAAAGTGATTAGTAAATGAGGAGGAAGAGGAGAAGACAAAGAAAATGGGCATGATGAGGATAAAGAACAAGGCAGGAGGAGGAAGGACAGGAGGATCAGAGGACAGCTGCAGCAACTGCAGCAATGAGCATAAAACCAGTCGGTTCTCAATTTAAAGAACAGATCTCCTGGTCTTTCTTTAAAGACCAAAGTTATTTCTAGCATTGCCACTTTATAACCTTAGTAAATTTAATCTGTTTCTGTTTTCTCATTGTAAACTGGAGATACCATTTGTTTCATATCAAAAGGTGTTTTGAGGCTCAAATAATAAATGTTTGTGAAAGTATATTTGAAAATGGCAAAATACTACAAAATGTATTGTACAAGTATACATTGTATGTGATTATAGGACAGTTTGAAAACTTGGATTTGACTTTGACTTCCCATATTAGAATTTCCAATTTAATATTTGGTAGATAATGTTTAAAGAGAAAAGATTGGGATAGAAATGATGCTTTGCTAAGTTTTTACCCAGAGCAGTCACAAGTGCATGGTAGGAACCAAAAGCTTAGAAAAGAAAGCCAAGTGGGAGAATGGGACCCGGTCAAGCCACCTGGGTTGCGTCTTCACAGATCAGTTACTCTCAGTTCATTAGCACTGATTTCAACTGGAGCAGGTGATATTTAAAAGAATGAGGAACAAAAGCATTCAAGAACAGCTTGTATTTCTTTTTATTGTGTTGATACACTATGGCTAATATAAAAGCGTTTAAAAGTTTCAAGTAAGTTATAAATTAACCAGTCTTGTAAGTAAATATACAAAATTGGCAATAGAAACTGCAAAGCCCAGCAACAACAGGTTGAATGTTCTCAGTAAATATCAGCTACATTAGTATGGGTAGCAGTGTTCTCTTATAACCCATGTAAGATCAATTCAGAAGACTTGTGAAAGAGAAAAAAAGCTTTGAGGTGAATGGCTGACTAACTAAGTGAATTCAATAAGAAGCTTATTTCAGTGGGAGTTGCACTTAAGAATCCCAAGAATGATCTCCTTGCTATTTCTAAGTGAAGTTAAAGCAGACCAAGCAACAATTTGATTTTTCAGCCATGCTAACTACTGAAAGATCACTCAAAAGCTCTCTGACCAAAATTGTATTTGTTTTTGTTTCTTTCTAATTCTTGTTTCACTGCTACTAAAACCCAGCTCACCATATAATATTCATATATCCTTCTTGTTTTCCAAATTAAATGCTTTATTATGACAACCTCTAATTCTCATTACAAAAACCTCATTAATTATTTTAATCATATACCTTTTAATCATATCCTGTCACTAAATCAAAGTGTTGAATTTTGTTCCCTATCTTCTTCTTGAGATTTCTTTTGCATATTTCATAGTTTTAAAAAATGGCTGAAATTGATTCAAGAGGAAATAGAAAATGAGAAAACTATGTGCTCAATAATATAAAGGCTAAATAAGACAAAAACTAGAAAAAATGCTTGACATGATTCACATATCGACAATAGAGGACAAAGCTTGTGATCATCCAAACAAGAATACAAATACATTTTTATAAAATTTGTATCCAATCATTATTTTTTAAAAAGCAAAAAGTGGAAATTTCATAGAAAACTAAAAATTGAAAGAAGAGAAAAAATTTAAACTGACAAAGGGCACATGTCCCACTCTCCCCAAAACTCCATACAACAAACATGATAGGCAGTGATTGGAAAGGCATAAAATATGTTTTGTTAAGAATATTATTTCTACATAGAAAATCTAAATAATCTACCAACTAAAATTAATGAGTGTAGGGCTGGGGATGCAGCTCAGTGGTAAAGCATTCACCTAGCGTGAGTCCCCATATTCAGTAACCAGCACCACAAAATAAAATAAGTTAGGCAAAATGTGTGATTTTAGAATTCATACAAAAACAATTTAATTTATACACATTGCCAAATATCAGTTTAAAATGTACATTTAAAAAGACGCTATTCAAAAATATTTATTTACAAGAAGTAAGTCTAATAGCAAATGAGCTCTTTAAATAGAAAATGACAATGCTATTGAAAGATTAGAGAGCTAAATAAATTAAAATGTATATTATATTTATAAAAGGAATATTCAAAATGATAAAGGTATCAATTCTAGTCAAATAATAATATATTAAGAATTACACAGAGGGTCCTTTTCCTTTTACATTATCATTGAATCATTCATTAACAAATATTTTTGTAATTAACATAAACAAAAACCATGATATAGATGTATCCTATGCCCTTAAACAGATTGTGAGAAAAAAATTAATTAAAATTAACTGAAGCAATAAAGAGAATGTCCTGGCATCTGTAAGTGAGAAGTCTAGGAGTGATTTTTGTGCTCAGTCCCACCAGATCTGAGGATTCAATGTCATATCAGGATCCTCTTGGCTTCTCATTCTCTTTCCCCCAGTGTTTCCTCCATTCTCAGGTCTTCCTACCTGGCAGCCTAAGAGTTGTCTCTTGCTACACACTGCAAAACCCATTCTCTGTAGTTCCTACAGAGAAGACGTTCCCCCAACAGCTACAACCTCAAGTCCAGGAATCTCATCCCATTGGCCTGGTTTGGTTCACAGGCTGAACCATTGTGGTCTTGGGAAGAGGTGGCAGAAAAGAATTGATTGGATTTGAGTAATATACCTCCCTCAGAGTCAGATTGGGGCCCACCCACCTCAACCACATGGGTTAAGAGTTAAGATGAGCCCATTCCTAACTACCCAGCTATTACCAGAAAAAAGGTAAATAGATCCTGCATAGACCAAAACCAATGCATGTCCATATCAAGATGCACCAAGAGAGAAAATTTCCAAATTTTGTATTTCTATTTATAATCAGTAATCAACCACAGTCATCAACTAAAGATTTGTAAATTTATATTTCTAGCTCTGATTCTTTTCTTCTTTTAACTTTTAGTGTCAAAAAACAATGGTAGAGTCATCTTCAAATATTTCACATAGATCTCAAATTTGAACAGTGTCCAAATTTGAACTGCTTAATTTAAGAGCTCTCCTGATTTCACATATAGAATTGTGCAAAAGCTGCCAACTTCATGCTTTCTCATCCCCCTCCACGCTATCATGGAGATGTTTCCATCTGTGCCTGCTTTGTAAGGTTGATGGTTGAAATTCCTCAATGACTCACCAACAACTTCCAAATAAGATATGGAATGTCCTAATATGGCACACGAACCTGCGGAATGTGGCTCTACATTCCACCCACCATCTTTTTTGATGCTTCCTCACTCACACCCAACCTATCCATAGAACTGAACAAGTTGCACGTCCTAGAATGAGCCATTTCTTCTGCCTCCCACCCATCGTTCGAGAGATGATTCAAATGTTATCTCTTTAGAAATCTGTCCTTAAAACCACCACTGTCTCTCCCTCCCATGGATGTACTTATTTCCTAGAACTCTGTTCACTGAATTCTGGATCCCTGCTCCAGAGATGAGCATAAATCTACTATGATAAACATTTTATTCTGCTGTTTTAATCCCCCAGCTGTGTTTAGCCTTATCAAACCCACCTATCTTAAGTTGTAAACTGTCATTGCAGAGAAAGCACCTTGAAGTTTGGGTACACATTTTCTTTTGTCTCTAGAATATAAAATCTCTGGGGGCCTTACCCTATCTCACTCATAGTGCAAAGCTATGTTCTTTAATAGAATATTTATTTTCTGAACACGATATTTATTTATTCCTGGCCTTCAATATTCTACTGCTTCTGTATTCCATACAGAATACTGAAATACGTACTACAAATGGCAACGACAAGTAGATTGACTTGGGCTAGGTTTACCAGTTTGACAAGTTCAGTTGATGGAGTTAGTTGTGGATAGATTGATATCTGACAATCAGTCAAATTCAGATAACACAGACAAACAGAAGCAAAAAAAAGGAATCATCTGATGCTTTCTGATTAGTATACTCTATACAAATTAATAGAGCAAATAAGGTGATTTCAGGGAAAAAATGTGTCAATTTACTGTCAAGATTTTCATGGAAATTTGTGGAAAATAAAATGAGTTTTTACTTTAGTTAGCTATATTTGAAATATCTTTTGAAGTTAAATTATCAGCTCACATTTTTAAAGAAATGATTGAAAAGCAACCTTTAAAAAAAAAGCTCATGAATACAAATGGATTTTAATGGGGTCTATTACGCCTCAATACTTGTATGTAACTCCATTAATATTGATGAGAGTTAGACACATGCATTTATAAGAGATAAATTGACTTGTATTTTTTACTACTGGATTTTTTGCTTGTCCAAAAACCTATAGTGTTGAACTTAACCAGAGTTGCCAACAACAACAAATACATATATTTAAAAAAGAGGAAACCTTCTCTACTGTCTGTAATTTCCCCTCCTTTTCTTAAGGATGTGCCATTTCCCTTGAAAAAAGGAAATATATATATATATATATATATATATATGTTTGTAAAATTTTGCTTCAAGTGATAAGCTCTCATCCTGTATAAATAATTAATAAGATAGAAATGAATATGTCATAGGCTGGTCTTATTCCTCTAAGGATCCAGTTCCATTTCTGTAAATTGGTTTGTGCCCTATTTTAGTTTCTGTCTTTGCATCTGTACATTTTCTTTGGCTCTTTCATAGTTTAGTGAGATCATCAGAGATTTGCTAGTAATTGACCTGTTTAGATTGCACATGAGTGACATCTGTTAAAAGATAATGTAGTCCTGTAGTTTACTATTAAGTGCTGACCACATTATTAACTCGTGAGCAAACATTTTGAAGACTCCTGAGACATTACTTTCCTTTAGACAACTTCAGTTTGCTGTTACCGTAATCTCCATTACAAATGAACCACTTTGGTTGAGAACAAAGATTTGTGTATCAGCTTGTCAGCCCGCTAGATGCAGTGATAAGTTATTGAGTCCTTATGGTCTCACCCTCTCTTTCCTCCCACAGGACCCCCACCCCAAGAATAACAACCACCAAAAATCAACAACACTGGTCTTCCCAGGAGAGAAAGGATCAATAAAATGTGAAAGTCAGATGAGTTAACCTCTACTGCCTGTTTAAATGATGAAGTCCACGACCACTGACAGCCTTTCCACATTTCAGAATATGAACAGATCTTGCAGTTTCTTGCCAAATGCTCAGAGGTGCCTTAGTATGGTTGGAAGCACATGCAAGAGAACTACTTGCTTTCTTTTCATCACATTAACAGGTGTTAATTTGCAAAGAGAATTCAAAAATTAGCAAGTAAACTTAGACCCTCCCCTGGAGATAGAACAAAATTATTGCTGATTCATGCACCTAAAAATGGCAACCCTAATATAATATTATGAAGCTAGCAATCTAGAGGCTAATTAACTGTACATGAAGACAGGGGAAGGTACTTTTTTCAGATGGCTAAACTAATTTTGGTTCAAGTCCCTTTAGATCAATAAGCAGGTTCAAGTCCCTTTAGATCAATAAGCATGTTTAGACCATCTGACCAAAAATCTCCCTAAAATAAAATCAACTATGTTTAGCCAAAAGGTAAATGTTACAAGTACCCCATTTATATATCTACTGGACATGAGAAGGATACAAAGCCGAACTCAAAATTCTATTTCACTTCCAATTAGAAGACTGAAAGTGACTGTTAAAAAAAAGGGGGGGTCAGGGGCTGGGGATATAGCTCAGTTGGTAGAGTGGGTTCAATCCCCAGCACCACAAAAAAAAAAAAAAAAAAAAAAAAGGGGGGGGGGTCAGGGCGTAGCTCAGTGGTAGAACACTTGCCTATCATGTGAGGTCAGGGTTTGATCCCCAGGACTACAAATAGGTAAAGGAAGGAAGGAAGTTAATTAAAAATATCAAGTCTCCAAGGAACATATATGCTTATCTAGTGATCACATAGTTTATTGATAGCACTATAATAGAAATGGTATAAATTATGTATTATTACTTTTTTAACTTGCTAGTTTAAAGAAATATACAAGACATTTCAAAATCATAAAGTCTGAAAACATCAATAACAATATCATTTTGAATGAAACTACTATTTTAGGACATTTTGATAAAATAGTATATAAATATCTGAAACTATAACAAGTAAGAATTATTAATAGTAACAATCTTTTATAGATTAAAAGGAAGGGAAAGTATCCTTGCCCGCTATCTACCAGGACAAGTGCTTTACTCTCAAAAGACATGGAAATCATCAGTCAACTTATTAGAAGGTCCAAAGGACCTTGGGAATGATCAAACCTCCAAAGCCAGTCAATAAAAAAGTGAAGCACCAGAAAACAACTATTCATCTCCTTTGGGCTTAGTACTTGCATCAGCTCTAAGGTTCAGATTACAAAGTCCAAGAGAGAGATAGAAACATGGCTGTATCCAGACCAGCATTGTGATCATATGGTTCTTCTCTGGATGGATGGCCATAGCAATAGGAATATCCAGTCAATGGACCACTGGAAGATACATTATGACTGTGGATGGAGGGGAGGGTCCATTTGCTTTGAAGCAGGCCCAAGGCAGCATCTGAGGGTTCTGGGAGCTGAGAAAGATTGCTTTGCTTCAAGAGTCTCAGACAAATCAACTAAAGTTCAGGAAAAGGGGCTAACAGGAAAACTGACTGCAACCAGGAAACTGAGGCAGAGATCCAGATTCATGAAATAAACACACTTGGTAGGGTCACTGGTAAGGAGAAATGCAGTTTGGTGAATACACAAGTTCAGTCAGATAAGGGTGTATCTCAGAGATAAGTTATAGGAGGACTAGGGCTCTTAGCATTGCTTAACCTGGTTTAGTGACCAGTACCTCAGGTTTCAAGTGGGACCAAGACTGCATATCTGAAAGTAGAATATTGTTCACCAACCTACTTTCCTTTCTTCTTGAACACACAACTGTACCATTTGTGATGTGAATCCCAGTAGTTAGAAGTTATATGACCAAGTTCTGATCAATTATATGGATAGCACATAGAGGGGATATATTCTGTGTTTTATCCATAAAATCCTGTTGTCCCTTTAATGCTCACTGACTGATGAAGTTACAAAACAGAAAGAGCCTGAGACCACAGATGACTGTATTGAGAGTGCCTTTACAAACTCTGCCCCTATCCTATTCTGGGTACCAACTGAATTGTGCATGAGTGAAAAGTAAATACCTATTGTGTGAAGCCATGATTACAGCATCCTACATTACTTTAAAAAATAATATCGTCATCTTCAATAACTACTTTTGGACAGGGCTAAAACTTCAGCTGAAGACAAGACTCTAAGTCCATTAGATTTTTTTATTCAAATTTCAGGTTATAAAAATTTAATATTTAAGTAGATTAAAATCAATAAGAATCGGAAATCAAATAAAGCAGAGAAAATAATCAAACAAAAACCATTCTTCAAGAAAATGAATAAAATTGACAAATACTAAGAGGACTGATAGGGAAAAGGAGAGAAGACATCAATTGTCAACATCAGGAGTGAAAGAACTGACATCACCACAGATCCTACAGATTCTCTAGGCATAATAAGATAATATTGTGAATGAACATAGGTCAATAAATTCAAAATAATCACTTCCTTGAAAAATGCAAACTACCAAAGCATGCTCAAGAAGATATAAATAGTCCTAAAATATTAAATGAAAGAATTTGTGGTTTTAAAATTCTACAAAAAAAAATTCATAATGAGAAAACTTAAATGGTGAATTCTACCAAACATTTAAGAAATACTACAAATTGAACTTAAACTTTTCCATAAAACTGAAGAGGAAAGAACACTTCCCAATTCATTTTATGAGACCAGCATTATCTGACTCCAAAGTCAGTTAAACACACTACAAGGAAAAAAAATTGCAATATCCCTAATAAACACAAAAAATTATTCATAAAATTTTAGCAAATCAAATAGAATGCATCAAAAAATAATGCATTATGTCCATGTGGGGTTTATCATAATGATGCAGATTTGATTCAAAATTCAGAAAAATTACATGAGCATCTTAATGGATGCAGAAAAATAATTCAACAAAATCCAACATCCATTCTTGCTCAAAACTTAACAAACTAGGGATAGGAAAATCTCTTCTTCAATCCGATAAGAAGCAACTACAAAAAGCCTAGAGCTGACCTGAATTTTAATGGTAAAAGATTGAATGTTCTCACCCCAAGTGTAAGAAAAAAGAAGGTATCTGTTCTCACCACTTCTCTTCAACATTGTACTGAAAATTCTTAGCTGGTTCAATATGGCAAGACAGATAAATTAAAAGCATACAGTTTGAGAAAGAATTAAAATTGTATTTATTCCAAGATGACATGATTATGTATGTAGAAAATCCAATGGAATCTACCCCCAACAAAGTTAGTAGAAAAATTAGAGAAATGCAAATTAAAACTACACAGAGATTTCATCTCACTCCCAGTCAGAATGGCAATTAACAAGAATACAAGCAATAATAAATGTTGGCGAGGATGTGGGGTAAAATTCATACTCATACATTGCTGGTGGAACTGAAAATTGATACAACCACTCTGGAAAGCAATATGGAGATTCCTCAGAAAACTTGGAATAGAACCGTCATTTGACCCAGCTATCCCTCTCCTTGGCATATGCCCAAAGGACTTAAAATCAGCATACTATAGTGATGTGGCCACATCAATGTTTATAGCAGCTCAATTCACAATAGCTACACTATGGAACCAACCTAGATGCCCTTCAACAGATGAATGAATAAAGAAAATGTGTTGTATAGACACACAATGGAATATTATCCAACTATAAAGAAAAATGAAATTATAGCATTTGCAAGTAAATGGATGGAACTAGCGGCTATCACACTAAGTGAAATTAGTCAATCCCAGAAAACAAAAGGCCAAATGTTCTCTCTGATACGCAGATGATAACACACAATAAGAGGGGTGGAGGGAAAAATAGAAGTTCATTAGATTAAACAGAGGAATAAAGGGAAGGGATGGGAGATGGGAATAGGAAAGACAGTAGAATGAATTGGACATTAACTTTCCTATATTCATATATGAATACATGACCAGTGAAATTCCACATAATGTACAACCATAAGAATGGGAAGTTATACTCTCTATATGTTTAATATGTCAAAATACATTCTACCATCATGTATAACTAAAAAGAACCAAAAAAAAAAAGAGCTAGTAGAATTAATAAGTTGTAACAGAATACAAAATCAATAGAAACCAATTTATTTCTAATGCATATCAATGGAAAGTCAGAAACTTGAATTTGAAAACATCATTTAAAATAGTATGAAAAAATATGAGCTACTTAGAATAAATCTAATATGTGAAATATGTGTACCTTACTAAAAGTAATTAAAGAAGACCAAAACAAATAGAAACAAATATTCATGAGTCAGAGGATTCAAAAGAGTTTGTCATACTTACCAAATGGATCTACAGATGCCACACAAGTCAAACCAAAATCCTAGTGGATTTTTATCAGAAATTGAAAAACTGACTTCATAATTCATATGAAAATGTAAAGGACCTGGGATGGGGAAGGTTGGAAGGCGAAGATTTCATGCCTTACACAACTATGAAATCAAGATATGTGGCACTGGTTCAAGGCACACAAATGCCTCAGTGCAACAGAATAAGAGTCCACAGATAGACCCAAACATGTGGACAGCTGATTTTTTATAAAGGTACAAAGCTAATTCAGTGAAAAAGTATGATATTTTCAACAATTATACTGCAACTATTTAATATCAAATGTGAAGATAGCAAAATGCATTTGGACACCAAAAAAATGAACTTCAATATATACATCACACTATATTCTAATCTTCTCTCAAAATGGATCATATCATATCCCTAAAAGCAAAAGCTAAAACTACACAATTTGTAGAAGAAAATGGGGAAAATAACTTCCAGACTTTCCATCTTGGTTTACAATTGCAATTGTGTCACAACTGCAACTTTAACTCACACTATAATGTGTATGTTCTCAGAAAGACTCATTCACTCATTTGGTCCAATATGACCCACATAAGAT
Organism: Sciurus vulgaris; assembly: GCF_902686455.1. Lineage (NCBI taxonomy): Eukaryota > Metazoa > Chordata > Mammalia > Rodentia > Sciuridae > Sciurus > Sciurus vulgaris. The sequence continues at coordinate 83,585,904 of NC_136473.1, read as the reverse complement.
CCATCAACATCACTGCTACTAAGTTTTGTTTGGCAGGGAAGAGTTAACCAGAGCTCTAATCAGGTTTAAACTTGGTCTCTCTTGGATAATAGTAACCTTTCTCCCACCACTTATGCCCACAATTTTCTCCCTCATGTTACATTTGGGTTTATGGGAGTGAAGATATACATGACATTGGAGATTCACGATGAGGACATAGTTCTCTTACTCATGTAGTGCTCAGATACTTTTCCTCAGTTTCTTCTGGTGCCTGGATATCCTGCTGACCATGATTCTGAGTTTTGCACTTGGCATTCTGTTCTCCCTTGGTCTGGACACATTTTTAGTAGTGTGCCCTGGCTGACTTGTCCTTCCCTTGACCTCTGAGGTATACTTCACCAAGGGCTGACCGTAAGTCCCATTTGCTCCTGGTTACATCCTAGGTTGTGTGTTCCCAAGTCTTCATTACAAAGTCACCTTGCCCATAATGGCCACCAATGGGCAAGCTCCAAGCTCTGACAAGTTCCCCATCCAGAAACACTGATCTATGCTACACATAGAATTCCAGAATGGAGTGTGAAAGATAAAACTCTGCATCCCACCCCCACCTGACCTTGTTTGTGTCCTGGTACAAAATTAGCTAATTATCATATAATTCTCCCTTTACAAAACTTTTATAACAAATTTTAACATTCTCTTAGGCAAAGGAATGCTTTCAAAAAAGCAAACATTAATTTTCAAAGCATTTATATATGTAGATTGTATAAAATATAAATGAAGTTTCAATGAGGTATAATTTAGTAATAGTATAAATGTCTTATTTGAGTATAAAGATATTTTATTTTATTAAAATAAAATGGGTGGTTATATAATTATTATTGAAGTTTGAGAATGAGAATTAATCTGATATTAATTTTCAATCATTTGAAATGTTAATGAAAATATTTTTAGTTTTATCTTTAGACTGTTCAAATTAGAAAACATTTTAAGTGATTTGAATGTAAATTGGGTTTTCTTATAATTGCTTCCACTTTGCCTTCAAGCATGTAAATATTCAAATTACTGTAAATCCTTCATTCTTACACAGTGCAATGATGCAATTTGATCTTCATTAAGCACCAAGATAATTGCAAACACAAATAGTTAACATGGGCACTATTATGGTTTAGGTATGAGGAGACCCCCAAAAACTCAGATGTGAGACAATGCAAGAAAGGTTAGAGGTAAAATCATTGTGTTGTGAGAGTCTTAACCTAACCAGTGTATTAATCCCCTGACAGGGATTAACTGGATGGTAACCATAGGCAGGTAGGGTGTTGCTGGAGGACATGGGTCACTGAGGCTGTGCCTTTGGTGTCTATATTTTGTCCATGGTGAGGGGAGCTCTGGTTTGCTTCTTGGTGGGCACATCCTGACCTGCTTTCCTCCCTCGCTCTCTTCCACCATAACGTTCTGCCTCATTTCAGGCCCAGAGAAAATGGAGTTGGCCATGTATGGACTAAGACCTCTGAAACCGTGAGTGCAAAATAAACTTTTCCTCTTGTAAAATTGATTTTGTCAGGTCTTTGGCCACAGTATTGAAAAAGCTGACTAAAACAGCCACTAAACTGTATGGTAGTACTAGATTATCTAGACTATTTCTTTTTAACTCCTCTATATTACCTTCGAAATTAAAAGAAAAACCAAATTTAAAATTCATCACCAAGAGTGCACAGGTCCCAAGAAACATTAAGTTATCTCACTTAAATTTTAATAACCAAAACACCCTATAGTGAAAACTTAATTATTTGCTGGATACTATACTGTCATTAATATGAATAACTTAATTTAAGCTATTTTATTATATTCATTTTATAGAGATTCAGAAAATTTAGATAGCTGCCCAGCCTAGTAAGTAAAAGAATCATGAATAAGCACAGTATTTCAAATGCCAAATGCCTGGCTTTTATTATGCCAAATTTCTATGTAAACACTAAGAGATTCTCTGACTTATCCACAATAAGTCATAGGCGTACATGATGTATTACTATATATAGAATGCAAATAAGAAACTGAAAGATAATAGCTATTTTTCACAATCTACATCTCGACTATATTTACAAAGCATTATTCCTACAAAGACCTGACAGAGATGTGGTACTAGAATTATTGTTATCAATGCAGATTTCTCCAAATTTTAAAGTATTGGTGAGCATCATGAATTTCATAAGGATTTCAACTACACAATTCTCTAAATTTGAACCAAAAACCATTCTTCATACAATCAGGTTATAAAATCATTAACCTTTCTTACAAAACACCAGAACACCTTGTCAAATCTAAGGGACATCTTTCCTATACATCTTTCGTCTTCCTTAACCATGACAATCACAGTTCAATGCCAATCCCAGCTTTTACTGAAATACTGAAATAGGATTGTGATAAATGCAATAAGTTTTTCTTTAAAGAGTCAGAGATAAATATTATCATTATTACATTATTTGCATGCAACAGATTACTTTTAAAATTATTTACTCAGGATTTCTAGATAAACCGATGAAGTTCAAGTTCAGGTCACAAGGAAATGAAAGAATAGTTAGCAAACTTATAAACATAATACTGGCCCATGATCACTTATTAGCATCATTTATTGAAGTAAGTTCTTATTTCTTGATTGCATTAGCAACACACAAAATTATATTTATATCCCAGCTGTGAAGTGCAAGAAAAAGCAAACTACTATACATCTATAATAAATACAATATTTTATACACGTGACTACTGCCTTTCATTAATGAAAACGCTTTAATTAAAATAAATAATTCATTATAACAAATAAACCCAATTGAAAATAATTATTATTGTTTTCTCCACTGTTACAGATAACAGTCATTTGCTGGACATTCATGTGAGTACTTATCCCTGGGTTCTGGTTTTTGAGTCAAATAGGAAATGAAGAAAGCGTGCTGTCGAAAAGAAACTTGTAAACATCTGGAGTAAATTTTCTAGGCATCTGAGTTGTAGCATTAATGAAAAGGAATTGCCATTAACCTATTAGATAAATAGATACCCTGATTAATAAATGGCATCCTTTCTTTTTTTCAAGACCATAACCTCTAAGAAACATTTTCTGACTCACATCATTTCTGCTAATCCCTTATTCTATTATCCATATGTACGTATCCTCTTTTGCACACAATTAATTTGCATTGTTTATATGCAGTTCTACTACTAATTTTAACTCACCAGTGGTTAAATATATGTTGTGCCTCCAACTACAAAAACTTTCATTTTTTAATTTTTTCATAATACTAAGCCTAGGGCTATGACAACAAAGGTATGCTTTGAATGTTAAAATTGTCCTGCTCTAAGGAGAAATTGCTTTCTATCATCAAAATGACTGAGAGCAGGTAATTTCATTTCTAGTGGGAGTCTATACTTCACTATTAATTTCTTTAGAATACAAATAAACCTTGGAATGATTCCAGCCCCTACTCCCTATAGTATTTAATTAGATGTTTTTATTATTGATAAGCTTTATTAGGGAAACACTTGATCATTTACCAAAATTTAAAATTTAAATGGGTATCTTCAAGGAAAACCTTATTAAGTTTTCTGGAAAAAAAAGTTTCTAACTCAATTATCTTGGAGGAAAAGACAAGATGAATTCGTGATGTTAGGAAGGTTACTGTCAAGAGAAGTATACTTATATTTAGAAACCTAGGAAGTCAGAGTCTTCAGATTCATACATAAAACACCCAGAAAAATATACAAAGCAAACCATCCTTAAGGTGACCCTCCTTAATAATTTGATCCAATATAAAATTATCAATGATTGTTCACAGAACAATGAGTCTTTAATACTTTCTCAAAGATTTTTTAACAGCAGCTTTATTGAGATATAATCCACACACTCTGTAGTTCACACATTTAAAATTTAAGTGGATATCTTCAAGACAAATCTTATTAAGGTTTCTGAAAAAGATTGTTCTATCTCAAATTATCTTAGAAGAAAAGACAAAAAGACAAGAAAACTAAGTCAATGGATATTTACAGAGATGTACGACCACTACTGAAGTCAATTTCACAATATTTTTTGTCACCAAAAAAATCTCTGCATCCTTTAGTTACCCCATAGTCCTTTCCCCCATTCATATTATCCTTACAAAACAATTAATCTACTTTCTATCTCTATAGATTTTTCTATTTTGTAGACTATGTGACTCATTTCTTTGATTTAGCATGTTTTCAGGGTTATGTGCAGAGTTGTTCATGGAATAAATAATATTCCCTCATATGGATATGCCACATTTAATTTGTCCACTCATCCACTGATGGACACTTGTTTCTACTTTGGGGCTTTTATGAATAATGAATGTTGCTCTAAACATTTATATACAAGTTGTTGTGTAGACACATTTTCATTTCTTTGGGCTATGTATCAAGAGTGGGTATATACTTGGGCATATACCATATGGTGGATCATGTCATGACTCTAATTAATTTAAGGAACTGTCAGACTATTTTCCAAAGAAACTGCACAATTTCACATTCTTACTAGCAGCATATGAAGCTTTGAATTTCTCCACATCCTCAATACTTGTTATTACCTGACTTTTTAAATCTAGTCAACCAAGTGTGTGTGAGGTAGTAGCTCATGATAGTTCTGGTTTGTTTCCCTGATGACTAATGATGTCAAGATCTTTTCATGTGCTTATTGGATATTTATAGATCTTCTTTGGAGAATGTCTGTTCAAGTCTTTCACCATTTTTTGATTGACTTATTTGTCTTTATTAGTCTAAGTACAAAATCTTTATCATATATATGAATTGAAAATTGTATCTCCAACTCTATGGATTACTTTTTCACTTTGTTGATGGTGTAATTTGAAGAATAAAAGTTTTTAATTTTTGTGAAGTCCAGAACATCTATCTTTTTCTTTTGTTTCTCAGTCTTTTGGTGTCATATCTGAAATATCCTTCATCAAATCTACAGTCATGAAGATTTGCCACAATGTTTTTTACTAGGATTTTTATAATCTTAGCTCTTATATTTAGGTTGTTTTGGTTAAAGTTTTTTTTTTTTTTTTTTTTGTAAAATGAGTAGAAAACATCTATTTTACCTCTTTAATCGCATTTTATGTTTATTCCCAAATGAACTTTGCATTTGATTCCTATCTCTCCGTACCTAGAATGAATCTCACTTTGAACTAAATCTAACTTTATCTAAATAAATTTTCTCCTTTAGGAAATCACCAATTTGTTTGTCAGCACGTGCTTCAACAGGAACCCAAATCTCACATAAAACATAACAGAATGCAAGTCTGAATTTCCACACACTCTATTCTTTTCACTGAATTGAGAAACAGAGATGTGTAAAAATTGCTAGATAATGCAGGCTAAGACCATTGGAAGACACCATTTTGGTTCATTTTGGTTTACAATAGGGCAACAGTAAATCATGGTTGGTGGGGCAGAGGGACAAAGGATGGAGGAACCTGTGTGGATACAGTTAAAGAAAACAGAGATGGAAGAAGTGAGGTCAGGACTAACCACAAAAAGATTCTCCTGGATTTTCTTGAACCAGTCCTTCAAATAGTCACTGGGAGTGAGGATTGTGTCCTCTTTCTTGTGGATTCCCTTCCCATGATCTTTTTACCTTATTGCATAAAATTTATTTGGGAAAAAGAAAAAGATAATTGCATAGAAAAATGTTGCTATATTTTTAATCTAAAAAGTCTCCAATAGGTCCATGTTTTAAAGGTTAGGTCCCCAGTTCATGGCCCTATAAAGAGGTAATAAAACCTTTAAAAGGTGGTACCTAATGGAAGATCTTTGGGTCATTGGTGGAATACCCTTGAAGGATACTGGGGGAGGCTGATCACTTTCGCTTTCTTACTTTCCAGTTATGAAATAAGTGATTTATTCCACCACACAGTCCAGTCATGAATGGGGCCAACTAATCATGGATGAAAACTTGAAAAACTTTGAGCCAAAATAAGCCCTTTCTCTATCTAAGTTGATGATCTCAGGTATCTGTTATAGTAATGAAAGCTAACTGACACAGAAGTATTTGAGTAGAAGGGAAAGAAACTTCCTCTGGATTACAAATGAAATGCTCTGTGAGATTTCTAAGATATGATGCTTAATATAATAATTCAAACTTCACATGCAAATGTTCAAAAAGGAATATTTTTACATTTTTAATCTATTTCCATTCATGTATTTTCTTTCTGTAATTCCTCTGTTTTGGGTATAATTATAAAAACATTGAACTTAGACATAATCACATTTAACGCATTGTTTGCAATATTTATTAATACCAAGTCTTCTCTTTTAAGGGTAAGTTTGATATTTAGAAATAGTCAAAAGTAATTTTGAGTCAAATATACTTAATAAAGTAGGCAACCAATCTTCATAATGTCATTTTAATAGAAAATTTAAAAATAAATGTATTCATGTGCTGATCCATTCACTTATTTCTCCAGTGCCTGACATATCCCAGGCCTTGCTTTAGTTCTGGGAACAAAAAGGAGGATAGAATAAAACCCCTGTTATCACAGTTTATATTCAAAATGATGAAATGAACAATGGAAAAATTCAGTTCTGTAAGGGAAAGTGAAGCAAGTGAGAAGACAGGGGAAGGATGGGGACAAAAGTGGTGGACAACGAAGTCTTCTCTGATAAGGACACGTGAAGATTCAATGAAGGAAAGAATAATTGTGTTTTCTGCCCATGCACTAACAAATTCCACTCATTCAATATACTGGACACCCCCCTTAATTCTACAAATACCAATTTCACTAGTGACTATTAGAAACACATCACTATTACATCTCTCTCTTAATAAGTAGGTCCTAGAAGGACCTGGGGATGGACACCTGTAATCCCAACTACCTGGGAGTTGAGGCAGGAGGATCACAAGTTCAAGACCAGCTTGGGGCATTTAGCAAGACCCTGTCTCTGAATAAAATAAAAAGGACTGGGAATGTAGCTCAGAGGTAGAGTGCTTGCTTAGCATGCATAAGACCCTGGGTTCAATCCTTAGCATCATAAAAATAAATAAGTAAATAATAAATAGATAAGTAAATAAACCCCTAAAAATACTTTCACATTTTCCCAAGAAAATGATTTTAAGACAATACACTTGCAGATCCTGAGCTAAGAGGTTCTAGATGTATTTCATGTCATCAAGCACAGATAATCTCAAGTAGGGTCTCTGATAAAGACACGTGAAGATTCAACGTAAAGATTATTAGCCATTTTCCTTCATCATTACAGTTTTCTAAAGGATTATGATAGAAATTCAAAAAGGAAAATATAGAAATTATATAAATATTCTAAAGATCATCTAATTTATTTCCTCACTGTCTCCATAATCTGAAAAGGCATCTGTCTGTTCCTTTGTCTGATCTTTGTTTAAATTGCCTGGAAGAGACTCCATCCCCTGCTTATCCTTTGTTTTTGTCATAAATAAGGTCATATATAACTAGTAACAGATACTTAGATCCATTTAAATCACTATTTTGAGTATTCCACACATATTAGATACAATCCTCAAACAACCAATTCTTTGAGAAAAGCTCTATTCTACAACCAGATTTGGCTCAGAGCCTAAGAAGTCACTAGTTCTAATGAGGACTCAATTATTGCCAAAACTATTTCATCCATTAAAAATTGCCTGAGGCAGAAATTTGGCTCTCAAAATTTTGCAACAGATGTAAGTTTCAAAGGCCTTTTTTCTGAAGATGCACTTTCTATTCTCTGATTTGAGAGTCCAAATGGATTTGCATATTGCCCAAACTCAGAATGGAATAGTCTCAAGAGGCAACTTTGAAATTCTCCTCATTAGATGTTTTTCAAAATATTTGTAACTGGAGTGATCAGAGGAAATACCCTTTTTTAAGTGTATATATTTTTTTAATTTTTTTATTTGTTCTAATTGGCTATACATGACAGTAGAATGCATTTTGATACGTTGTACACAAATGGAGCATAACTTCTCATTCCTTTGGCTGTACATGGTGCAGTCACACCAGTAGTGTAATCATACATGTAAAGATATTCTTTACTATGCTCTGAAACTAGAGAAAAATGTATCCCTGACTTGAAATTATCACTGGTGTCTATCTAGAATTTTGTCTTTAGTTACTGGTTATTTTAAGTTGTGGTCTTACGTGCACTGATACAATGTTACGCTATCTTCCTTTTGACATGTCCCTGTTCCTCACTACATTCCATCTTTCTCCTACCCTGAGGATGGATGACACAAGAAGTTGCAGAGAGAGACCAAAACAAATCCTGACATACAGAGTAACATTACAGACAAGTGGTATTAAAAGAAATTGCATAAATAGTTGCAGGTAGGTTTTTCTGTATTGTATTTCCAGTAAAAGGGAATCTTTCTAAAAAAAAAATCTGAACTGTCACCAAAGTAATTCTATCCCAGAGAAATTACCTTAAAACCTTTCTACAGACCCAATTTCATTACCTCCTTCTTTAAATAGAAAGATAAATTTAAAAGGTCGGGAAAGATTGGTTGCACATATTATGATTTCCAACATTTTTTGATTTGTCATACATGAGTCCCTCCCCCCCAAAAAAAATCTCATTCACAGCCAATTCTTCTCTCCATCAAAGACATGAACCTCTTTAAAATTATTTGTTTTACATGAAAAAGACTATATTATAAAATATAATTCAAGAGAGAAACTAAGCAAAGTAAGGTAAGAAGGAAGACTTAAAGGCTAGTTTTTTACCCATACATTTTAACTTATCCCCAATCTGCAAAGCAACAAATAGCTTTGCATCTCACTTAAAATTCCAGGGCAGGTGTATCTGAATTTATTTACCCCCAGGCAGACTAAGAAGCAACTTAGTTTGTAAGTCAATTCTTCCTACTAGCAAAGCAGGAGGGATGCCCTTGTATTAGGTTAATGTTCACCATAAACTATTATTTGACACATGTTTAGTATGTTGTTTTCAAAATTGAAGATTTTTTTTCATCCTGAAAATGTAGGAATCACCAAATTTTTAATGACCCTTTTATTCAATCACTTCTTCCTTTGTTTAGAACATTCGTGTATGCCTCAAATACAGATGGTAGATGTACGAAGGTCTTCTTCTATCCACATAACTACATGTAAAGTGGAATCTTGTCTGGGGTGGGATGGGGGAAAGGAAGCAGAGCAGCAGGGAGCTCACTCAAGGAATTCTGAACCTTTCAAGACTTCACTACTAAGCATTTTGTATGCTTTGCGTATTTCTTATCAAACATAAACAATTATTCAGATTTGTTTGGGAGCATGACATTTCCTCCCTTCTAAGGAACCATCATTAACCAAATTCTGTGAACCTCCTATAAGGCCCTGAAATCCAACTTAAAGTTCTGCCTCCTGTTCCTTAAGCAATGTTTGGGCATTACCAATACACTGAAAGATAAATGAGATGCACTCATGGCAATACAGCTTTTAACCTTTCCTCTCCTCTACCATGACGGGGGTGAATTACCGTAAATGATGGGCACCCTGTCTGCAGTGTGGACAATTGATTTGACCTGACTGCCTCCAAAGCTCTAATGGACTTTGTGGCCAAATCCCCCGAGATATAAAATATGTCGAAGTGAATTGGGGCAGGTTAAAGAACAGACCTGCTTTTCATTGCAGGCTCTAGCTATAATACATCTCCCAGTTGTTCAGGGCAAAAGATTAAAAATGATCAATACCCAAATCATTTTTTAAAGTGTTTCCCTCAGTAAATCTATTTTTTGTTATTTTTTTTTCCTCCTGCCACGCTTGGTTTTACAAACCTTGGAAAGCTCTTTTTCTTCAAACACAAAATTGCACTCCATGGCTCTACCTCCAGTTTATTTCCATTTAATTTATCCTTATCTATTCAGCATATTGATTAACTGGGCTGCACAAAATTTCTTTGAATGTAGATAGTGAATTTCTCATTCTTCAAGTTTACACTGAAGTTTCCATTTGCAGTGGGAATGAAGGCTATCAAAGAGGTCGGAAATAGTTCAGGCAAACAAAAGAGAAAATAAAAATGGACATCTAGATAAAGTACAAAGAAAGATTTTAAAGTTTTGATTTTAAACATCTTTTTGAAGTTGAAATGGTATTTTTTTCTAATAAAAATACATCAGAAATAAATGAAGAAGAAAAGAATGAGCAGGTAAAAAGGCTCAATTAATTAACAGTGTAAGAAGTGAGCAATGATAATGTAAAGTTAGATCCTAACACTTGTCTCTCAGACAGACATTGGAAGCAGTCACACTCTTCAACAAAAGACTCCTGTAGAGAAAAGGGAAGACATTAAAATGAAAAAAAAAGAAAGAAAGAAAGAAAGAAAGAAAGAAAGAAAGAAAGAAAGAAAGAAAGAAAGAAAGAAAGAAAGAAAGAAAGAAAGAGCAAGCATTCAGTAAATGAAGAGAAGAATTTTGCAGTGAGTTGCTCTTTAGATCAAGAAGAAAACTTGGTGACTGAATAGTAATGTTTTTAATTCTAGATCTCACTAGCTACAGAGCTTCTTTGTGAAAGATATACCCAATTCTGTATTCTGGGAAACAAGACTACATGTTAGTTTTTGTGCCATAATTTTCTAAGAGTCAATTTTTTTTTCAAATGCACAGTTAATCAGGCCATTGATGGTCATTCAACAAATGGAGAGCAATACTCCAGACAGAACATTGAGCTAGACAATAAGGGAGAAAAGTGAGGCAAAACATACCTATTCCTGCTCCTCAAGGAGATAATAATCTGAGAAAATTAGATAAGCACTAGTGATTACATGAATTTGAGGCAAAATACAGTGCATACCCAAGAGGTACAAAGTGCTCTGGGTTTTAGTGCAGGGAGACATGCCATTTCCTTGGTAGAATAAAGAAAGGTGCATGGAGGTAGTGGTATTGAAGCTGGGCTCAAAGGCAATGTGCAGCTAAAAGACTTTGAAAGCTGGAAACACTTTCAGAAAGTAAGTACATGATGGAAAATGATTTCCATAAGTATCCTAGCTTATGTTGTGACCATCCTGCCTTTCCATGACCCACACGGAGGTGTCAAACCTTTCCCATGAAAGGCCAGATAGCACATGTATTAGGCATTGTGGGCCATGGTCACGATCCATAAAAGCTAAATAAAACTTCTAATTTTGTGTAATTCGACTCACTGTAGGGACTGTTTTGCTTATCTTTCCTTTACTTCCATGAGGGAATCCAGTAACATCTGGATGCAGTATTTCCATGATGTTGTTTTGTTCTCCAGTGATGAGATCCATAAAAAGAAGTCATTTTCACCTATAAGCCTGAATTTCCACTATTAAATAAATTGTCATACATCTGCCAGAAGAGTAGAGATTAAATAAATAATCAGTGAAATCTCTTCAAATAACCAACTACCTGTGTATTCAATAGAAATCTACGGACCATTTGCCCTGGTATTTTACATGATTCATATGTGCCTATTTTTCACTTCTGCTCATCTTAACCTGGGCTACGTGTCTTTTCATATCATCCTCATCTACTTTGTATTCCAAGACTTCATGGTATAGCCTGTATTAATGAATCCTTTCCAGCAAGGTTGGGCAGGAATGGTGGGGGGTAAGAGGTAGGAGAAAGGGGAGGTAATCTTGTGGCCAGAAATTGTGCATGAATATGTTTATGTGGCTTTTTAATTTATTGTGTCCCTTAACTCAATTTAGTAAGACTCTTCAGTAAATCTGAGTTTCAAATACATATTTGTTTATAAACTTTTTATTTGAAGTATAACATTCATCCAAAAGAGGTATTTTGATCCCAAATATACAGCTTAATGAAAAACAGTGAACACAACCATGTAACCTGTCTGGATCAAGAAATAGAACATCTCCAGCATCTCAGAAAGAACTCCCTGTATGGGGGTAGGAAGGATAATACAATGACTCAGACATTATTACCCTGTGCACATATATAACTATATGACCAGTGGGATTCTACATCATGTATAATCAGAGGAATGAAAAATTATACTACTTTATATATGATGTATCAAAGTGCATTCTATTGTCATGTATAACTAATTAAAACAAATTTTTTAAAAAGAATTCCCTGTAGTCCCTCCTAATCTCCCCTTTCTTCTTTCTCTCCACTAAACAAGTATGTTTTGTCTCAATTCTGTTCCTTTTTGATATTACTTAAATCTGATCATCAAGACCATGTCTCTCTGCTCAATGCTATCTTCTCTGCCAAAATGTTTTTTAGAACTTTGTACATTTTGTGACACAGCATAGTGAAATAAGTACCTTGGCCTCCAGTTAAAAGATCTGGTTTCTTCACCATACTGCTTTTATAACCATTAACAGGTTATTTAACCTGTCTAAGCCTCAATAGCCTCCTCAACCATAAAATGTAGACAATAATGGTATCTACCTATGTGGAATCATCATGGGAAATAAATGGAAGAATGTGTGTAAAGTTTATCGATAATCCACTTGTTATTTAGTAAGAAAACTATAAACACTACTTAGATATTGCATCAGTTTTTACCAGTCTTGCACAATGACAAGCAGTCAGTAAATACTTGAGTCCTGATCTCTTTATAACTCAGCTTATATAAACTATATAAACCTCCACATGTATATATCTGAGTCCTTTAATCATTTTAAATAAAATCAAGACAATTCTTAATATTAGATAAATATCAATTACTCTTCATTATTTCTAAAACCTAACTTTCAAGGCTTATCTCAAATATGACCTTCTATGCTTAATCTCCTGTTTCCAGGTAACCTTCCCTGTCCTGTGACCTTCCTGAAGACCAAGTCTCCCATTGCCTACCTTGAACAAGAGAAGTATATAAATGACCACATTGCAACTGCCAACAAGACAGTCTCCTTGAGCACAGAACTGTTTTCCTAATTCTTGCATCCAGCCCAACACATAACAATAATAAAATGGTAATGATCATACTATCAAGCAAGTATTTATGAGCTTGTAGTTTTCTTTTAATTCTCATATCAACCCTTCAAAATAGGAGGTAAGTAATGCAATTATTCTCAGTTTATAATTATTTAATCTGACAGTTATATATCCTTTAATATGCCCCAGCAGTGTTCTAGCTCTGCATGGAATCATCTCATTTAATCCTACTGGTTAAGATATTATTATTGTCTTCATTTTACAGATAAGAAGACCAAGACACAAAGCAGTTGAGTAAGTGACCCAAAGTCACCCAGGTAGTGAATCATATAAGGGAATCAACCCCTGCAGGTCAACTCCAGTAGCAGCATGCCAATCACCATGCCACTATGATAGGACCAGGAAATATGTGAAGAAATTGATTAAAGACAAGCCTTTTAAGGAAGCTTTGGCATATAATTCAATGAGTTTAAAAAAAAAAAAAAAAAAAAAGGAGCGATGTTTTGTGTATTTTGTGTAAGGGAACTGGTTTTCTTCTGCCTAACTCATCACCACCTGCCTCCTCTCTAGAGGAGCCTGTGACTCAGGAGCAGGTCTGCTGCAGGCACATGGAGGAACCACCTGGGGCTCCTCATGCCCCAAAAGCAGATACAGCTAAAAATAATAATATTAATATATCTTTAGAAGCCTTAACAATTTTGTTTCTTTTAAAAAAAGAAAACAAAAACCTTACAGTATGCATAATTTGCTTTCATGTATTTATTAAGTGTCTGCATTTCATCCTGAATATCAGAGACTTCAATATTAAGAAATTCTTTCAAATGATTTATCACTTAGTTTTATCTAAAAATTTCCTTTTTTCATTAAGTCTTTAGCTGGTGAACTTAATTGAAATAACATCTACAAAGCATATTTCTTGAGAGGTATGGGCACTTTTTTTCTTTTTTTTGGTGGCACTGGGGATAGAACCCAGGACCTTGTGCATGTGAGGCAGGCACTCTACCAACTGAGCTATATCTCCAGCAGTATACTTTGTATTTTATTCCAGTTTTAGAGTTGATATATGGCAACTTATCCTAGACATATGCTATACATGGATAATTCAAATGCTTTTTCCACTTAGTTTAAACTTGTATTAATCTAATTGTATTTCTTTTACTTTGAGAGTAAAACTAATTTTCCCTTAGATAAAATTAATAAAATAATATTAAAATATTTAAATGTCTGGAAAATATTCAAATGTCTAGAAGGAACATTTTAAAGATTGCTATTTGTTTGCCTCTGTCCTTACTGGTACAAACACATTCTTTATAATGGCACAATTGTTCTTTTCTGTGGGTTGCATTAGAAGCCAGGGGTCACCTCTCTCGGCCTCTGTTCTTGTATTTGGAAAGAGTTGGGTGTTGCTGGCCTCCTGTCCCCTCAAAGGCCAAAGTTGAACACTACATTATCTGGGGCAGATGACACCTTATTCTTATTCCTCAACAGTTCTAACAACTCACAGCCCCTCTCAGTGCCTTTATGAACACAGATGTCATTTTAATGGAGGGAAAGCTGAAGTGACAAGAAAGTGACCTGTGGGTGAACCCAGGAGCAGGTGAGGCCTGTCAGTTTTTAATTTGAAACTGGTGTCAAGTCTGAGAAATGGCTGGTATAATCATGTTTGTAACCGATCTCCTATAAACTCTGCAAACAGTCGCAAGATGGCTGTTGTGGGCAATATGAAATTAACAATTCATGTGCAGGTCTCTGGGAGGCTGACTAAATCAACTGTATCTTTGAAAACTGTATAAATGTTCCATGTTTTCTGGATGACAAGACTGACATAACTAAAAAGTACTTATTATGCTCTTAAAAGATTTGTTGTTAGAATCAATTTATAAAGATGTAACATTATTAAAAAGACAATTCCTGTTTTAAGACATGAATTTAACTTATCCTGTAGTATAAGCAGAAAATGTGTAATTAATGCTACGATCACAAAATATTCATCTCCAAAAGCTACACCCTAATGGATACTTTCACAAAACACTTGCTGCTTGAAATATTCTGTTCAATACCTTAAGACTTGGACTAGCAAAAATCCACCCTAGGAATTTGAAGGATTATTGTTTAATAAACATGCCTTAGGCATAATATCTTTGCTTTATATTTGGAAGAAAATTATATTAAGCTGGGATTTGCCTACAAAAGTAAAATTCAAATGTCCTATGAAATTATTACAGCATCTCTACCAAAACAAGAAGGCATTTCAAATCTCTGCAGGGTAAGATACTCTTTAGAGGGTTTAGAGGATGATGTGACAGTTAGCACCTAGCAATATTGATTATAGTGGAATAAGATTGCTGAGGACCTGAGATTTGTCACTTTTCTCCCATGGATTTTTAGACGAGAAATAAAAATCACTGTTGTTTTCAGTAATTATTTGCTGGGCACTGTTCTCAGCCTTCAGACGAATTAACTCCTTGAATCTTCATAATAACCCTATAAGAAAGGTCTGTTTATTAGCCACATCTTACAAGTCAAAGAACCTGCAACACAGCAAGCTTAAGTGACTTATCAAATAGCCATGAGTGGAACTGGGATTTGAATCAAGTCTGATTCAGGAACCTTGGTCTTCACCACTCTTAATCACCCCCACCCTGGGACATGTGGTTTTGTCATTTCATAGCCTCTGTGACACGGAAGAAGATGAACGTGGGGTCTACAACAAAATATCTTCATCTAAAGGACATGTAAGAAAGGCAGACAATTATGTACTTCCTGTTGGTGACACAATGAACCTTTTCTATTGTATCCCCTCAGAAATTCTAAGAACCATATTGGACGATGTCACTCCCTAAGTCTCAGATATGTGGGATTTTTGCACTTTCCAGTGGCCAGTCTCTCAATCCCTCATCTGTTGAAGCTGTTCACCAGTCTGATGGAAGAAAACATTATAGAAGGAAAAGAGCTTCAATTATGGAGTCAGAGAACTGAGATATGAATCCCAGATCTGCAACTTACTCTGGGCAAACCTGCTCAGATGATGTAACCTTGTTGAACTTTGGTTTGTTTATCCCCATGATGGGAAGAATATTACTTGCTATTATTTTTTCAGAGGGTTATTGTGAGACTCCAAGGAAGAAATATATGTTAAGAAAAACTTTGTAAATAGGACAGAGAGGGGTGGCCCCAAGTAAATCATGTGCCTGGACTGTGAACATTACCTGGAGACCAGATTAATAATAGGATCTCAGATTTCTTTCCTATCATTCCTCTATTTCACACGGAGGGTATTTTATAGAATTAACACTCTTCTCCTTTCCTAAACAAACTGGGTGAAATGCAATGGTGCCTAATCCATAAGACTTCAAAACTACAGAAGCAGATTCAGTAACAAAATGAAACCTTACATGTTCTAAAGAGTTTCCACAATTTCAAGTCTTTGAGCTTTAACATGTGTTATTTCTGTTATTGCTGCACTGTTAACACACTTTCTTCCCCTGTATTTTTCCCACGTAGTCAATTTAAGTCACTTTCCCTTCTAAGCCTTCTCTGACTCTCCATGAAGACCTAAATTCTATTTCCTATATTATCCAATAGTACCTGTTTTCTGCTTCTCTTGTACTCAGCACCTTGTGCTTTTATTATTCACCTAAGTCTCTTTCTCTTCAGAATGAGTGCAAGGCCTCAAAAGTCAGAGGACCTGGCTGCATTTAATCCTGTATCATTAGTATCTAACACAGTTCCTGGCATAGAGTAGAGGCTCAATAAATGATTCAGAGTACACACCTGGATTCATGGGTATAGTCAAACAGACATGAGAAATGAACTTAAGTTGATTTTTTTTTTTTTAAAGGCATTCCATAAATGAAAGGCAGCTCTGGTGGGTAGTACATTAAACCAACACATAATGAGAGAGAGACAAGCAATTTGCAGGAAACTGTTCAGTTATTAACAGGCCAAGTAGAAGAAAAGATACATTTTTGGAAGGGGCGGATAAAGTGTTTTGAAAACAAAATAGGTTAGAATTAATACAGTGTATTGATTACTAACTAAACAATGTATTCTTTCATTCAACAAATATTTTTGAGGGACTGCTATGTGCTTGCTTTGTTACTAAATTTCCAAAATGAACAAACTAGGGTTCACTCCCTTGAAGAGTTAACAATGCTATAATTCTGAATGATGCATTTGTGAAGAACACCATGGTACAAAATTGGAAGAACAGTCTGGCATCTAAGTATTTATAAACCACTGGGCTAGGTGTGGCTTTGGAGTCTACTCCACCAAGCAAATCAGTGCAGCACGTTCCCTCTCTCTCTCTCTCATAGCAATCCTGAGGCAGAGGTCTAGGTCTCTAGCTCTTTTTAAAAAGGCATTCCATAAATGAAAGGCATTTTCAGTTAAATTGCCTCATGACAGGGGGTTGGGGGGATGGGAGCCGACTTCTCAAAGAGACCTATGGACATAGCACAGTAAATCTGGCACCAACAAATTCCATGTACGGGATTTGATTTTCACCTGGTGCTTCATGAAGCTTTTCCTTTCCCTGTGTTTTCCTGACTCTTCCTTTTCTGTTTTTTCTTTTCCTCTTTATCTCTACAATCATTTATTTATTTTGCTAGCTCTGCCATGACAGAATACCACAGGAGAATATTTATTGTGTCTGAGTTCTGGAAACTGGAACCCAAGATCAATGAGTCCAGTGGTTTTTCTGAGGCCTCTCTCCTTGCTTGTTGATGGTCATCTCCTCTCTGAGTCTTCATCTGTACTTGC
The DNA here is from genome assembly GCF_902686455.1 of Sciurus vulgaris. Lineage (NCBI taxonomy): Eukaryota > Metazoa > Chordata > Mammalia > Rodentia > Sciuridae > Sciurus > Sciurus vulgaris. The sequence goes on along the minus strand of NC_136473.1, from coordinate 83,568,287 downwards.
CTCTGTGTGCCTTTGTCCTAAAATCTTAAAAGGACATCAGCCCTATTGGACCAGGGGTAATTTACCCAAGAAAAACTGCTGTGAGGAACATGATAGCAGCCAGCAATGTAGGAGTGTTTTTCTGTCTTTTAAAAACCCAAATCTTGCCAGGTATAAGGGTGCACGCCTATAATCCCAGCTACTTGGAAGGCTGGGACAGAAGGATCCCAAATTCAAGGCCAACCTCAACAACTTAATGAGATTCTGCAGCAAGATAAAAATGTATAGGGCTAGTGGCAGAGTGCTTGTTTAGTATGCACAAACTCCTGGGCTTAATCCTCAGTACCAACAGGACCGGTGGGGTGACTTGCAAATGAATCACTAAATTCACTTTCATGGCCCTTCCCTTTAAGGAATACATATGAGAAACCTAAAATAAATATTTTTGTTGTTGTTGTTGTTGTTTTGTTTTGTTTTTTGTTTTGTTTTTTGTTTGTTTGTTTGTTTGTTTTTAGTGAGCTCTTTTTGCCATTTTCCCAATCCTAAAAGTAAAGTTTTAATAAATGTCAAAGTTAATAAAACATTTTGGGGAGCCCATTGCAATTTATGTAAAACTGGATTTTTACCTGATTTATTTAACTGAGCTCTCACTGTACAATTTAGGTAGTTCCTATGTCTGGCTAGTTTTCCCCAAAACATCAGCACATATTTGTGAGTCCTAACCCTGATGCCATGTTTGAGTTCAAAAAAGAAAGTAGACAATTTACAGGGGGAAATTTTTAAATTTATAGTTGCTCAGGTCTGCAAAAACTTATAGTCCTGTCTTCTGGGGTATCCCACCTTGAAATAGTTGCAGTTCAGTTGAGAACTCTTGACTCCATTTCCCAAACAATTGAGAGTCAAAATAGAAATCAGAGATGTGAGGAGGAAGACTGGCCAAAAATCCACTCTTTTGCTTAAGCTTAATGTCAATGAAACGTACTCCATGACACTCAACAAGAACTGTTTTTCTCAGGGATGCAAGGTTGGTTCAACATCAGGAAATCAATAAACGTAATTCACCACATTAATAGACTTAAAGTCAAGAATCACATGATTATTTCAATAGATGCAGAAAAAGCATTTGATAAAATACAGCACCCCTTCATGCTCAAAACACTAGAAAAAATAGGGATAGTGGGAACATTCCTTAACATTGTAAAGGCCATTTATGCTAAGCCCATGGCTAATATCATTCTAAATGGTGAAAAACTGAAAGCATTCCCCCTAAAAACTGGAACAAGGCAGGGATGCCCTCTTTCACCACTTCTATTCAACATCGTTCTTGAGACTCTGGCCAGAGCAATTAGACAAACCAAAAAGATTAAAGGGATACGAATTGGGAAAGAAGAACTCAAACTATCCCTGTTCGCTGATGACATGATTATATATTTAGAGGAACCTGGAAATTCCACCAGAAAACTCTTAGAACTCATAAGTGAATTCAGTAAAGTAACAGGTTACAAGATCAATGCCCATAAATCCAACGCATTTTTATACATAAGTGATGAATCTTCAGAAAGAGAAATTAGGAAAACTACCCCATTCACAATAGCCTCGAAAAAAATAAAATACTTGGGAATCAATCTCACAAAAGAGGTGAAAGACCTCTACAATGAGAACTATACAACACTAAAGAAAGAAATTAACGAACACCTTAGAAGATGGAAAGATCTTCCATGTTCTTGGATAGGCAGAATTAATATTGTCAAAATGGCCATACTACCTAAAGTGCTATACAAATTCAATGCAATTCCAATTAAAATCCCAATGACGTACCTTACAGAAATAGAGCAAGCAATTATGAAATTCATCTGGAAGAATAAGAAACCCAGAATAGCTAAAGCAATCCTTAGCAGGAAGAGTGAAACAGGGGGTATTGCAATACCAGATCTTCAACTCTACTACAAAGCAATAGTAACAAAAACGGCATGGTATTGGTACCAAAATAGAAAGGTAGATCAATGGTATAGAATAGAGGACACGGACACAAACCCAAATAAATACAATTTTCTCATACTAGACAAAGGTGCCAAAAATATGCAATGGAGAAAAGATAGCCTCTTCAACAAATGGTGCTGGGAGAATTGGAAATCCATATGCAATAGAATGAAACTAAACCCATATCTCTCACCATGCACGAAACTAAACTCAAAATGGATTAAGGACCTCGGAATCAGACCAGAGACCCTGCAGATTATAGAAGAAAAAGTAGGTCCAAATCTTCACCTTGTTGGTCTAGGATCAGACTTCCTTAACAGGACTCCCATAGCACAAGAAATAAAAGCTAGAATCAACCACTGGGATAGATTCAAACTAAAAAGTTTTCTCTCAGCAAAGGAAACTATCAGCAATGCGAAAAAAGAGCCTACAGAATGGGAGAATATCTTTGCCAATCATACTTCAGATAGAGCACTAATCTCCAGAATCTATAAAGAACTCAAAAAACTTTACTCCAAGAATTCAAATCATCCAGTCGACAAATGGGCTAAGGAAATGAATAGACACTTCACAGAAGAAGATCTACAAGCAATCAACAAACATATGGAAAAATGTCCAACATCTCTAGTAATAAGAGAAATGCAAATCAAAACCACCCTAAGATTCCATCTCACCCCAATTAGAATGGTGATTATCAAGAATACGAGCAACAACAGGTGTTGGCGAGGATGTGGGGAGAAAGGTACACTCATACATTGCTGGTGGGGTTGCAAATTAGTGCAGCCACTCTGGAAAGCAGTGTGGAGATTCCTTAGAAAACTTGGAATGGACCCTCCATTTGACCCAGCTATCCCACTCCTTGGCCTATACCCAAAGGACTTAAAATCAGCATACTACAGAGACACAGCCACATCAATGTTCATAGCTGCTCAATTCACAATAGCCAGTCTGTGGAACCAACCTAGATGCCCTTCAATTGATGAGTGGATAAAGAAACTGTGGTATATATATACAATGGAATATTACTCGGCCATAAAAAATGATAAAATTATGGCATTTGCAGGCAAATGGATGAAATTGGAGAATATCATGCTAAGTGAGATAAGCCAATCTCAAAAAGCCAAAGGACGAATGATATCGCTAATAAGTGGAGGATGACACATAATGGGGGGGAGGGAAGGGTTAGTGTTAGGGTTAGAGTTAGGGTTAGGGAGGGGGGCAAGTATGGAGGAAGGAAGTACTGTATAGAGGGTAAAGAGGGGTGGGAGGGGTGGGGGGAAGGGAAAAAATAACAGAATGAATCAAACAACATTACTCTATGTAAATTTATGATTACACAAATGGTATGCCTTTACGCCATGTACAAACAGAGAAACAACATGTATCCCATTTGTTTACAATAAAAAAAAAAGTGAAAAAAAAAAAGAACTGTTTTTCTAAAATGGCTTCAATTTTACCACTCTATTAATTTTCTGTGTGCTTCAACACCATGCTTCATTTATTTGTGATTCATCTTTTACCTTCAGAAAAACCTAGGGATATATTTCTGACTCCTGGATTTCATATACTTCTTCCTTATATTACATATAAATACAAACATCATCTTCACTGCCTCTCCCCCCCCCCCTACACACACACACACACACACACACACACACACACACACACACAATTTAATGAGATGGGAATGACTTCTGTACTGGTGGGAATATGACTGCTATCTGACCTAAATGAAAGAAGGAAAATCCTCAATTTACAAACTAGTTTTGTTCCAAGCTCTATGTGTGAAGTGGTTATAAATAAATATTTCCCCTAAAAATAATTACAAATAGTGGTTATAATTTCAGACCAATTCACGAAAGAAAGAAAGAAAGAAAAAAAAAAAAAAACACCCATAATGGAGACCTGTGCTTCATTATACATGGGGTTTGGAGAGGGAATTGTCTGGGGTATGGAGGTGTCAAAGCCAAGCTGTACAAGGAAGTGGAATAAAAGATTTGCTTCCTCTTTTTCAGTTTCCAAACTTAACGCCTGTCCTCTCTCTGTCCTAATGCACATCCTCTCAGAGTCGGTCACCTTGTCTAGAGAGCATGGGTTACTTCCTCTCATCTTGTCAACTCTGTGAGGATTTATTCTGACTTTACATCTGAGAAAACTAAAAATCAGAAAACTCAAGCTATCCTAGGATAAAATTGTCTGAGTGTTGATTCAAATTCACGTTAGTCAGACACCTAATCCAATTTTTTAAAAAACAACCCAAAACCAACCAACGTCTTAGGATTTATGTCACTAATGTGTCAGGGCTGGTGTGTCATTACCCAAACTTCAGCCCTACCAACTACCATATGTAAAGATGTGAAGCCCTCTTTTTGATCCTTACCAGAGAAATTTTATACTGATTATTAATTCCTCCTTCTTTATTACCAATATATTAATTTGGTAGCTTGCCTTCAACTTTCTCCCCTCTTTCCCTTAATCTGGGTCTATCTACTACTATCAGGCCAGATTAAATAAATCATATTCTTCTCACTCTACATATTCCCCCTTGAAAATCTCAGTTGCTCCCCTATTTCAGTTACCATCCATGGGTTTAATATGTTATGGCAAATCTAACCTCTGGTCTAGAATTATGACTTCTGGAACTTTCTAACAACCTACTAGAAGTTTTCACCTACATAAACCATAATTACTTCATCAACATATTCAAAATTGAACTTATTATCTTTCTCTAAATATATAACTATGCATGCTTGCTTCCAATTTCATTCAATGGCATTATGATGGTCTATTTAGCCAAAGACACAAATCAGAGTCGGTCCTGACTTCACACCTCCTCCATCATCTACTTCTCTAGCACCAACGCCACTTCCTAAATATCTCCTGAATGCATCTCCCTCTGTCTACTGTCATTGACTGCATCATCTGTCATTATCAAAATATTCTTTTAAGTAGTATTCCTGCCTCCAGTCTCACTTCAAACTTCTTCACTGCTTTTACACTTTCTACTTTCTGTACTCCTGTCCAAATTCAATATATCAAATAATCCTAGACATAATAAGTGAAAGCAAAAGTTACAAAGACACACAAGAAAACTATCCCTTGCCTGTTTAAATCTTATTTCCAGCAAAACACTCTTGTTTGCTTTTTCAAAAGAAATTGCCAGCTGCCATTTTTAACTAAGAAATGATTCCATGATCCTAGGAATTTTAGAAATAATATACTTCCATTTGATATTGTCCAATATTACTAGTTTCATTTGATAGCAGAAGTAGGGATACAATTTCTACTTCTAGCTGTGATGGAGTAACTAGCAAAAGACCAGCCCTTCTGACAAACAACTGTAAAATTGGATAAGCTACACAAAGCAACACTTTTCAGATATGTGACACCCCTCAGAGGATTGTGAACCCTGAAAGAAGGAAAGTATACACACATAGTGAAACCCACATTTTTCCCAGCTTTCTGCTGAAGAAGTATCCCCAGACTGGCACACAAAGGAGGAAACCACCAGAACACAGTAGTCTTACTTCAGTGAAGAGGCAGGAACCAGAGTCAGAGCTGCTAAAACAGGAGGAATTTGCAAAGAGTGTCAGAGAGATTGGGACAAGGAGGAAACACCAGAAATCTGAAATGTAAGGGAGATGAAGACCATGGGAGCTGGGAGCTAAATGTATTTTTGAAGTTTGCCTAGGATTTCTGACCAGCCAGAGGGTTAGATCTTGCTAAACTGCCTGGACATTCAAAGGAGACCCCCTAAATCTCAGAGAGACATTAAGGACTGGACTATTCCAGCCCTGGGCTCACCCTAACATAGGTTAAAAACAAGGCTCAAAAAGATTATGCTCATCTACTCATAAATTAACTACCTGTCAGAACATAACCCAGTACTCCTTACGGTTATACTACAAAACTCAGACTCTCAACAATGAAGACCCAGACTTAGCAACAACATTAAAAATGAATCTAGGTGGGAGGGGTGATGGGGGGAAGAAAAAAATAACAGAATGAATCAAACACTATTACCCTAGGTAAATGTATGATTACAAAAACGGTATGCCTCTACTTCATGTACAGAGAAACAAGATGTATCCCGTTTGTGTAAAATAAAAATGAATTTTTTAAAAAATGAATCTACATCATGCACAACCATAGAAACAAAATGATGTACTCCATTTGTGTACAATGAATCAAAATGCAGTCTGTAAAAATAAAAATATAATAAAATAAAAATAAAGAAAATACTAAAGGTAGAAAACAAAAAGGCTAAAAAGTATAATAAACAGAATTCAAAATTTCTGTATGTTCACAAGACATCATAAAATAAAAAGATGAAGTGAGATCTGAAAAAAAAAAAATGACTGGACATACAAAAGGTAGGAACAGATGACACATACCAGGAAAGAAAAAAGAAACTTCAATAGAAATCGATTCATGACAGAGATGTTAGAATTAGCAGATAAGAAATTTAAAGGAGCAATTATAAATATGTTTAAGGATTTAGAGGAAAATATAAACATGTTAAAAAAAGTGATTGCTCAATAGAGAAGTAAAAATTGCTTTTCTTTTATCATTTCAATAAAAAGTTTATATCATAATAGAATGACCCATTGTCTTAGTCTGTAAACAGATGAAACAGACTCTCCTATACAAACATCCAACAATGTATTTCAGTCATATTACTCGAAATCCTTCATACATGAATAATTTATCTCTTTACACTGTGGAAGCTTTGCATTTTGGTATGTTCTACAGTGTCTGTGTCATCACCTGAAAACACCTCAGCTGTTACATTACTTTTTGTCCCCAAGTTTGATAAGCTACCTCTGATTAAGCCATGAGTAAATGCTAGATACTCAAATGTAAAGATACAAATTAGAATTCTAGAACGATAAGAAAAATTCACTCTATGCACTCAACATCAGATTACAAATTATCATAGAAAAGATCAGAAAAGTAGAACATAGAGTAATAGAGACTATTTTTTACTACAACGTACTGGGAAGGAAAATGGCTAAAGTAATGAACAAAGCCACAGAAACTGATGGAAAACTATCAAACATTCTTATCACGCATATAACTGGAGTTCCAGCAATGGAGGAGCAATTGGAGCAGAAAAATATTTGAAACAATAAGAGCTAATATTTTCTAAATGTCTTAAAATATCAATTCATAGATTTTTAAGAAGTTCAAACAGAACCAAATTGCTGAAAAAAAAAAAAAAAAGAGAGAGAAAATTCTTTAAACGCTCAGAAATTAACTTTAAAATATCACTAATTTCACATGGTAAACAATGGGTACCAGAAGGAAATGGAAGCTTACTCCAAAACTCTATGTCTGTTAGAAAAACATCATTACCAGAAATGATAGTGAAATGGGGAAATTTAAAATAAGTAATATCTGAGAAAAGTTGTAACCAATGTGTTTGTATTATAAGAAATGTCATAGAAAGTTCTTTTGGCTGAAAGAAAATGGTGCCAGGGAAAAACCTGGACATAGGTGATGGGATGAAGAATACCAGAAATTAAAAAAGTGCTGGTAAATATAAAAGATTATTTGTTTCTTATTTATTTTTCAAATATGACTAACCATTGAAAAATAATAACATAGCATATGTAGTAATAAGATACATAAAAACAAAATTAAAAAGGGAGGATAGAAATATACTATGGTAGGCTTCTTAAATTATTCCTAAGCAGATCATGATCTGTTAAAGAGGCATATTTGAAGACCTAGGAAAACCAATGAAAGCAGAGATAAATATAAAGAATAAAGGGCATAAAATGGAATGCACACATAAACAAAATCTAAAAAAAGGAAAAAAGAAATATAAGGACAATCAGCTACACTAAGGTAAATGAGACAAAGTTTTAAAAAGAGCAGACAAAATATTTAATTTAACCATATTTGTAATCAATATAAAGGGTGTTAAATACTACAACTAAAATGTAAGTGATATCAGACTAGATAAAACACAAAATCCAACTGTATGTTGTTTACACAACTGAACTGTAAATACAAAATTATTAAAAGAACAAAATATAGAAAAGGGTAAAGCATAAAATGGTTAAATACAAAGTGGTTAAAAGTGAGAAGGAAGTCTGAAATTTCACCAGATACCTGGATAGCTGTATTAATATCAAGGTAGATTTCAAGAGAGGAAGTATTGCCATGGATTTAAAAAAAAAAAAAAAAAAAAAAAAAAGAATGTTTCATTATAGTAGCAGATCAACTGATTAATAATAATAGTAATAATAATAATAATAATCCTAAAAGTGAATAAACCTAATAACATCATTGACCTAATAAGCCTTCAAAAATACCTCAGGGAAAAACTGAAGAAATAAAAGAAAAAATAAATGAATCCACTATTACACTAGGAGATGCTCTTCCCCATCTCTCTCTAATAGAAAATTAGAAGACAGCAAAAATAACAGGAGTTCAGTCCAAACAACTGAACCTAATTGGCCAGGTCAACAGAACACACACAACAGTAGCAGAACATGTACCCTTTTTGAAAGTAAATGGACTATTCACTTATATAAAACCAAATATTAAGACACAAAAGGTTTCAAAAGTTTGAAAGCCTGTAATCATATAGTATGCATCAATTACCAAGGATGTTTGGGAGTTTTCAGGCTTTTAGGATAGTGACAGTCACTTGTTTCCAAGTCTTCATATGCATTATCCCCAAAAGACATCAAATCGCTAGGTAGTGAAAATAAAAACACACGAGACTAGAAGCAAAAAAGCCATGAATTTCAATAACCTGTGAGTTAACGAACAAACAAAAAATTCCAGGAGTTCTCACTACTGCTGCAATCTTTTGAGTTTGAAGAGCAGGAAAAAGAACTGAGGTGAAACAAACAAAACTCTCCAGGAATGACAAAGTCTAACACTAAGTACCAAAATCTGAACTCAGGTGTGGGATTTGGTCATTCCCACCATTGACTTTGAAAAAAAGGCAATGACAGTCTCAAGGAACCCTTGCTTCCAGGAAAAATCAAAATAAATAGAAGTGTAATTTTTCCCTTGGAAATAAGGCAGTGAAAGGAGAATGGAGAATCTCCCCCCACCCATCATCTTTATTGTGCATTAAATGCACTAAATTTCATTAATTGGGCAGTAAGTGCTCCTGTCCACAAAATGCACAGAAATTAAAAAAAAAAAAAAAATCAAGACATTTCCAAACATATGACTAAATAGAGAAAGCAAGAAATATAATGCAAAACAATCTAACTGATGAAAAATTCTACCCCCAATACTGCAGGATATGGAAGAAATAAGTAGTAACATGATAATCTATAGTGAATTAAATTTTCTTGAACAAGCACTTAAGGATATTAAAAATAATTTTGAATCATAAATTCTAAAAACTAAAAACAAAAAAGTACAAAAGAATATGACATAAAATTAAGAATGAATTTAAAAAGGCATAGAATAAAACAAAATAATGTCACAAGATGAAATACACAAGGGAGAATAGGTTCAAGTTAAAACATTAACTGGGATTATTAAAGAAAAGAAGAAAATATCCAAGAGAATAAAAATGAGATTTTTTTTTTAAAGGAGAGAAATAAAAGAGTTCAGAGAGTGTGGTCAAAATGGAAGTCAGGCAAAGAAATTTCATTTATACATGATTGAAAGGAAGGACTGTAAGGAGGAAGAAAAGAAGGAAGAGGAATTTAAGAAAGAAAAAAAGGGGGATGAGGGAAGCAAAAAAGGAAAGAAAAAGAAAGTTAATATTCAAAGCTATAAAGAAGGAAAACATTCCAGAAGAAAAAGAACTGGATCCATGCACTGTTAAGATGAAGCAGTTACCCAGAAAAAAGTCCAGAGCTACCAACTCTAAGACAAACTTTAGTAGAATATTTAAATTTCAAAGTTAAGGAAAAAATCCTTAGGACCTCAGGCAATAAAGATCAGATACCCTACAAAATCAGCCAATTTTCAAAAGCAATATACAGGAAAAAGGCAAAAGCAATCAACATTTCCAAGAAACTTAAGATCTTATACCCACCAAGAAACGCTTCAAGTGTCAAGGGTATCAGAAAGTTACTTGAAACTGGAAGAATTCTGAGAAGACGGTACTTTGGTTTCTCTCCTGAGGGTTCTGTTAAAGGAAAAGTTTCATCCAACCAAAATGTGCCTGGGAGATCCATAACCAAAGCATTGATCATAAACAGTTCAGATATTTTTTGTAAAGCTAATAGCGAAACACAGGTGAGACTCTGAATAGAACACAGAATGTAGAATATAGTATATAAATACCATTTGTCCTCACAAACTATCCAACTAAAAAATATTGACTTTTTACTAATCAAATAAAAATGACTAAATGAGTAAAAGGAAATCTGGTCAAATAAAGGAAGGAGAATGAGAGAGGGGAGGGAGGGCAGGAGGGAAAAGGGGATGTAAAAGGAGGGGGGGTCTGTGAACTGAAATTGATTTCCATGCATGTGTGAGTTTTTCAGGATGAACCCAACTACTAGATATAACTAGAAAGCTCTAATAAAATAAATGAGCTTTCTAACTTGCATGGTCATTAGATATGAATCAAAATATATCATTTACAATGATAGATCTTATAGCGAATGGTAGAAATACAAAGTTAACCACTAGATCAAAAATACAAAATCCAAAGTACCACAGAAAAACTTGAAATGACAAAGACACAACAAAGAAGACAGGAGCACATTAAATACGACATGATACACACAGTAATTATATCATGGCAAAAGTTGAAACTAAATATATTGAAGTCATAAATGTGAAATAATTTAATTCATTTAATATGAAAAAATATTTCCAAGTTGACTCATAAAACAGAATCTAATTTGAGACACATACATCCATATCTTGTATATAACCTGTTAGTGTTCTGAATACTTACAAAAGTTTTCAAGATGGCGGCCTAGAGGGTGGCTGCATTACGTGTTGCTCCAGAACTCAGGATTCAAGAGAGGAGATATTGAGACGCTTGGGACCAACTCAAAGTAGCCGGGTGACTCTCACCCCCTGGGGGGGCATCCCGGATGGGACGGGGGTCCCAGAACGCAGGAAACTTTGTGAAGTAGAACTGCCGGCGAGACGCCCCTCCCCCTGCTGGAGCGCCATAGAGGAGGCCGCTTGGCACAGCGCTGGGACTCGGAGCAGCCACTGGGGCTCCGGCGGCTGCCCGGGGGAGGAGTGGCGGGGAGAACTGTGTGGACTCAGGACACCGGGGCCTGCCCTGAGGAGGAGGAGAGGAGCGTGGCCACTTGGATTCGGAGAGACTGCGCCAGAGCTGCAGGCGGTTGCCAGAGGAGAAGCCGGGCGGCGAGCTGTTTGGAATCAGAACGACGCTTCTGAACCCCGGGGCCTGCCCTGAGGACGAGGAGGAAGAGGAGCAGCCGCTTGGATTCGGGTGACTATACGGGAACTACAGGCGGTTGCCAGAGAAGGGGCTGCGTGGCGAGCTGTTTGGACCCTGACCACTTCTGAACCCCGGGGCCTGCCCGGAGGAGTAGGAGAAGGAGGAGAAGGAGCGCGGCGGGTCCTTTGGACTCGCAGTGACTGCATTAGCGCTCCAGGCGGCTGCTCAGAGGAGAAGGCGAGTGGTGAGTGGTTTGGTCTTAAAGTGACAGCTCCTGAACACAGGGGGGCTGCCTGGAGGAGAAGCGTGGTGGGACGCTTGGTCTTGAGGGACCACACCAGAGCTCCAGGCGGTTGCCCAGAGGACCCGTGCAGCGGGTCACGTGGATTCAGAGCCACTCAGAGGGACTGCTCCTGAACACCCGGGGGGTTATCTGGAGAAGGAGGAGGAACGGGCAGGGTCACTTCGACTCGGAGTGATTGATTGCCCCGGGCTACGGGTGGTTGGTGGGAGGAGGAGGCACGAAGTGAGTTTCTTGGACTCCTAGTGGACGCACCGGCATACTGGCCTGCTGTCTGGAGGAAGAGGCCTGTGGCGGGTCTCTGGGACGCAGAGCGATTGTTCGGGGCCACAGGTGGCTGCTCAGAGGAGGGGCCACGCAGCCAGGCGATTAGGTGCAGAACAGGGTCCCAGGATCTAGGAGGCTTCTGGGTGGAAGAGCCGCACAGAGACAGGCTTAGGGCGGAGCGAAGGTTCCAGGCCTATGGGCAAATTCTCGGAGGAGGGGCAGCCTAAGGAGATTCATCTGCGAAGGGTGAGGCTCCCAGGCCCAGGAGGTAGGGCCGGGCCCCTGGAAACTTTGCAGAGGAAGGCAGCCCAGCCCAGGCAGTAGATGTAAATTGAGGGGAACCTCTAGGAGGAAACTGACCAGCGAGACCTCCCCACCGGGTGAGTCTTCCCTGCTGGGTGAGGTTTCCCACAAGGACGGTAAAACCAGAGGCTCAGGCCCAAACAGGCCTTGCCTCAGCCCACAGCCTAGGTCCCCTTTGGATGACCATTGGTCAACAAGTGGAGGCACCTCTGCCCACTAGCAGGGAATATACCCCACCTGAAGGCCACCACTCCTAGAGAGGCAGCTTCCTTGTGCAGCACCGCATTATCAACCTCCTCCAAGACTTCAGCCTACTGAAGGCTAAGAGGGGATATATATAGAAATCTTCAGGGTCATTGTAAATCAACAGAGGAAATCTGCAATATCTCAGCGGTCCACTGATATCTGAACAACATGAGAAAACAAGGAAAGAAAATGCTGCAAACAAATCTAGATGTTACATCAATAAAACCCAATGACAGCATGGCAGAAGAAATGACAGAAAAGGAGTTCAGAATGTACATAATTAAAATGATCAGAGAAGCAAACGAGGAGATGAAAGAGCAAATGCAAGCATTGAATGATGAGATGAAAGAGCAAATGCAAGCATTGATTGATCGCACCAATCGACAGTTAAAAGAGCAAATACAGGAAGCAAAAGATCATTTCAATAAAGAGTTAGAGATATTGAAAAAAAACCAAACAGAAATCCTTGACATGAAGGAAACAATAAACCAAATTAAGAACTCCATAGAAAGCATATCCAATAGGATAGAACACCTGGAAGACAGAACCTCAGACATTGAAGACAAAATATTTAACCTTGAAAACAAAGCTGAACAAACAGAGAAGATGGTAAGAAATCATGAACAGAATCTACAAGAACTATGGGATATCATGAAAAGGCCAAATTTAAGAATTGTTGGGATTGAGGAAGGCCTAGAGAAACAAGCCAAAGGAATGAACAACCTATTCAATGAAATAATATCAGAAAATTTCCCAAATCTGAAGAATGAAATGGAAAATCAAGTTCAAGAGGCTTACAGGACTCCAAATACACAAAATTACAACAGACCCACACCAAGGCACATTATAATGAAAATACCTAACATACAAAATAAAGACAGAATTTTAAAGGCTGTGAGAGAAAAGAACCAAATTACATTCAGGGGGAAACCAATACGCATATCAGCAGATTTTTCAATCCAGACCCTAAAAGCTAGAAGGTCCTGGAACAACATTTTTCAAGCCCTGAAAGAAAATGGATGCCAACCAAGAATCTTATACCCAGCAAAACTGAATACTTACAAAAACCTTGAAAGAAAAAAAATTAAAACTAAGTTCAAAAATGAACTAATTCAACTGAATTGTATTTCAATTGAAAAACATGTTCAAACATAAGATTGAAAATTCAAGTAACTTATGAACACAGTACTTTGACTATCTAGTGACATGTGGAGTCGGAGGGATGCTCTTGCAAACAGATCTTGAGTCTAATAGGTGTGTGTGTGTGGTGGTGTAGTTGTAACTATCTAAATCTATTTTACCTGTATGTAATATTGAATGATTGAGTCCTGACATTGTGGATTATTACAGGGGCCAGCAGTCCTACTGAGGGGAAAGATCTGTGATTTATTCACACAATGGATATTACTCAGCAATAAAAAGATCGATGCATGTGACACATGTCACCTAACAACATGGATGAACATCAGAAAAACGATGGGGAGGACAAACCATACTAAAAGAGTGCACACTTTATTATTCCGTTTATATTAAATTCTAGATCAGACAAAATTAGTACATGGCAAAAGAAACCAGAATAGTGGGTGTCTGGGGTAGCAAGTGAAGAGGTAGAGGTTGCAGGGCTTCCCTAGATGGAGATGTGAGAGAACTTTCCAGAAGGGGGTGGATATTTTTAATCTTGACATAGCATAATGATCACACAGGTTATGCATTTGTTAAAACTCATTGAAGTATAGCACTGCATTTCAATTACGTGTCAATTGGACTTCAATAGGAAAAGGAAAAGGAAAAATAATAACCAGTCCTATAATTCAAATAGAATAATGATCAGCTTTGTCACAAGGAAACTTTTCTAGATATCAATGAATGAATGTATGTAAAAGACACAGCTGACTTACAGTCTTTTCCTTCCCAACCAGTGTGAAGTGATTGGTAAAAATTCTTTTAACTTTTGCACTTATTTACACCTGTTGGTCAAAGGTCTACCATGGGCAAATCTACTCTAACCATTCCTAGAGAAGCAATGACCTAAAAGATCAGAATAAGGTCCATCTGGACCACTGACAGAGCAACATAAGCCATCTGTGTGTCATGCACTGTATGACCTTTCTTCTATGCCATTCTACTCTACTATACAAGTGTCCCACACTGTGACTAACATCGAGTGGCTCTCGCTGATAAAGTACCCTAAAGAGAAGGCTCTTTTTTGCTTGAATTTTCACATGTTGTTAGAAAAAGAATCAATAAGGAGCAAAGTAATTTCTTCTGAAGAAACCATTTACAAAGGAACACGTATTTTTAAAAAAATCTACAAGATTGCATGTCAAAACATCTTTTATTACTGGCAGTTAAAAATTACTTTGACCAAGAATGGCAGTCTGTAAAACATGTACCTACATTATGACATTGTCCAATCTATTGTTTCTCTATGTCTAATAACTCCTTGAATGAAAGTGTCCAGAACTTTTTCCTAAAAAATCAGATTTTAACTTTATATTTGCATTATATATCCACAACCATCCAGATTCCAAATGGCTTAATTATAACAAAACAGGCACTTATTTCTAAAATATTTTGTGCTTAAAATTTTCATATTGCCAAGATCAACTCTTTCTATGTTTTTAATAGTAATGAATAAAATTTTCCAGGCAAAAGAAAACATACAAATGACTTAAAATTCATTCTACCTGTGAATTATCAATATTGGAGTCTTAGAACACTGGCAGTCTCAATTTTCTTACTATAATCACAAGTGATTTTTCATATCTGAACAAGTAGATTAGAACTTTTTCATTGTACCTCTAAAGCAGTAAACTATGTAAAAAGAATTGAAAGTAAGAAATAATAAACATTCTAATTCCGAATGGCTATTTCTATATTTCAGCCTTTTACTATCATAACAATGCATTTCAATTCTTTCCAAAAAACTAAATCAACCTAATTTTTTTCTGACTCCAAGCTATGTATGTTTTTTTCAAATCATCATAAACATTCTTCATTTATAGGTTTTCATTTCTATGATTTTAATTTTTAGAGGCATAACATCGTATGTAAGACAATGACTTCTTCCCATGTGAATTTTTTCCACATAGATAATATTCTGAAAGACCATGATACACCCTGCCTGCCAAAAGGAGGGTGGAAGAGGAAACGGTCCAAACAGCACCACTGGCATTTATCCACTAGATGTCAGTCATGCCGTTAGCATCAATTTACATTCTTAATCTTGATGACAAACAGAGAAGCTATGAAATTCCATCCCTGATTCAGTGTGAGTGCACCTTGCCACAGAGATGCCTAGAATTTTACACAATGCAGACTAAAGTCTTATGACTAGAAGAACTATTGTCTTTCTCTAGGGAGGACTCTAGCTATCAGTAAAATGGAGGCTTTGTCCAAGAGCCATAGTTAGTTGAGGACAACTGTGTCTGGGGCATTCGAGGTGACTCAGATCAGTTAATAAGAGGGAATATGTTATCATTTCAGAAAGTAATGCTTTGAAAGACTGAGCTTGTAGAGCATGGAAGCAGAAGGCAGAATATTGCTTGGGTATGTATTTGGAATATTTCAAAGAATGCCCTCTCCCCCCCCAAAACACACTGAAAAAATGTTGGCTTATTGAGAATAAAATAGTCTTGGGAAAATTGACTTAAGAAGACATCTTGACTTGTTAGGAATTACTTCTGTTCTTTTAGACACCTGGTGCCCTCCTCTCAGCAAAATAGCATGTGAGGTTTGTAATGAGATCCTTAATGATTCCCACAGAAGAGTATCATGTAAGGTGCTTCAGTTTCCGGGCAGGAAGCAAAATGACTGTTCACCCAGATTGTCTCCATCTAGTTCAATGTGTTCACTGTCACCATGGCCTATGTTTGAACTCCTTGCAGTATGACCAATTTTACCATAATACCAAGCATTCCACACAATTCCCCAATAAATGTGAGACGCAAAATAGAAACAAGACCCACGACGATCTTTGGGAAAGTCTTGATTTCATTAACAGTAAAATTAAGAAACCAAATTAGGTGGTCTCAAATTTTTCTTCCAGTTCTTCCATTTTGTGATTCTATGATACTGCATATTCTTTTCCTCGACATAATGCAAATGTTTTATGATGACTAGCTATAATATGCTAATTGTTCTCCAAGATAAAAAAAGGGGAATATGCATTATCAATTCTAAAACTCATCAATACCCCTGGATTTCCTTGTCTAATAGTTCATATTTTTTTTCTCCTCTCACATACCCAATGCAAGTCAAGGATTTCTTTCCCAGAGTTCTCTTTATGTTGTCTCTCTCTACTTATATTTCACAGTCCCCAAACCAATTTATCATTTCTCTATTCCTGCACTCCCACAACACACAGGATCCTCTTGGAGGAAATATTAGTTTGGAGATTTAGTGAGATTCAACCCTGCCTAAATTCTGCTGCAGTTAATTCAAAGTCAGGAGAGGATGCATATTTATAGTGTGTTTCCATGTGTTAGGAGCAGCATATGATACCTCCACTACCATTAAAATTGCTATCACAATGGTATCCCCAACGCTGGATGTCATAGGTAAGAACCAAATAAACAACAATCTGCATTTCGTTCATGCTGAGAGGACAAGAAGTCGAACTTGAAATTCTAAGACATGTAGATCTGACACACGCCCTCAGTCTGAGTATCATCCAGTTTCTGTGCATACCATTAATAACACTACATGTTCATTCAGATCAACAAATATTTGTCAGTCCACCCTGTGCCACGTGCTGTGCTGACATTGGAAATAAGACTGTGAAACAGGCAGATGCAGTCTGTTCTCAAATAATTTAAAGTCTTGTAAAGAGGGTAGTGATAAATTAAAGCACATAAGGTTCTAATGGGAAATAAAATTGCTGGAAAGACTGGGTAATTATAGTACAATACAGCAAATAGTGGTCATGTTTCCAGTATAAATGAAACCTAATGTGGTGCAGAATAGGTAGGTAGATTCTCTCAAGTAATGTATCCTGAATGGTAGGAGGATTCTAATGTAAATTGCAGAATTTTAGTTCCAGGAAGACTTAAGTATGTGAATTGGGGCACTACTAAAGAACCCCTTTGTTTAGATACTACTTTAGAATTTGGGGTTCAGGACCTGGAGGAACCTAATGGATATATATTGTTCAGAGAAGAGATTCTGGTGTATTGTCCTCATTATTAATTTTATTTTTGTTTCCCCCAACATCTTACTAAAGTGCATTAAAATGCATTGCAAATTGGGAAAAAAGAAAAGAGAGAAGTGAAATGAAAAGTCTCCCCTTCCTTCTTTGTACTTTTGATATTGGGCTCCCCAAGAAAGAATTTAAGTACAGGAATGCCTCAAAGCCAATCCTGCTATCACTATGCACAACTTATAAAGGTCAAAAGAGTTAATAGACTGTCAGAAGGAGAAGTTTATTAAACCAAGCAATTAGCTTTTTACTTTAAAAGGACGTGCTTAAGACTCAATGACAAAAAATATACAAGGTAACTGAAACCTTTGGGGAAGGACCAACTATTAAGGACTATAGGAAGATAGTCACAAAGATTAAATGAACATTTGTCTACCACTTTACATTTTAAATGTGGCTGTCACTTATTTTATTAGCCTTGTACAATAACCCCAGTAGGTAGGTCCAGCAAATAAAGGTCTTTCCATGATACCAGAATACAGGGAATGTCGCAGTAAGACACAGACTTTAGTGAGGGACCGGATGCCTTTGGAACAGGCCAACAAAATGAAGCAGTAACAACACTGGTGACCATGAAGGAGGTCAGCACAAACAAGGAGAGAGCAGCATCTGTGCCAGTGTGACTCCTG
The DNA here is from genome assembly GCF_902686455.1 of Sciurus vulgaris. Lineage (NCBI taxonomy): Eukaryota > Metazoa > Chordata > Mammalia > Rodentia > Sciuridae > Sciurus > Sciurus vulgaris. Next base: position 83,550,033 of record NC_136473.1, on the reverse strand, counting down.
GAAGGCAGGTGGAGGTGTCACAAATTAGCCAAGTCTTGGGGAGGGTCAAATGACGTGCCTAAGATTCTGTAGCTAGATCACACTCCACATTAGGCACGCATTTAGTAGAACTCCAACACAGCACATCTTCTCTTAAACAATTGTTAAGGTAGGGAAAAGTGTGGGGAGGCCTCCCTGTGTTGAAGGTCTCGTGTGTACAAGAAGATTCGAGGTTCTGAGCAGAATTTACCTCATTTAATCTTTGCAGCAACCCTGCAGTCTGCATTTTGCAGATGAAGAAACTGAGACTTAGAACAGAAGTGGTTTACCCAGGGTGAAGTGGCTCCTGGAAGATAGGAAGTCCACTTTTGAATCCCAGGTCTGGTGCTTTCAAAAGTTTGAGATGCTTTTTTAACTATTTATGTTCTGCCCATCATAATATGTTTATTTCTTGTGCTTATTCCACAGACTGTTTTCTACTTTTTTGTGAAACTCAATGTACATTTTTCTGAATTAAAACCATGCTTGCTAGACCTTGAGATATATGAGGTCGCTTCCTGCCAAGTTATCCAAACGGATATCGGGAAAAACATTAAAATAGTTAATTTAAAAAGCAGAGACATATATGAACATGTTGCATAAATAGAATCGAAAAATACCTCAATAAAAGATTGAACAACTGAATAATCTAAGCTTTTAATTATCTGTAAGTAAATTCATGCATTTGAAAGATTAATCAAATATTTGGGTATCCACTTGATGGCATCAATTTCCTAACATGGCCAAGGAAATATGAAGTGATATTGATCATATTAGACAACTTTGTACAGTACAGATGATAAAATATTTGCAAGGAGACTATTTTAGCATGTATATTGCTATAGAAAAGGTATATTAGCTTTTATAAAACTTAAGATATATCTTCATTTAAAGAAAAAGCCTACTGTCAAAATTCTCTTGGAAAGTGAGCAACCAAGTGAATGTTTTACTCCTTACGCCCATTTTACCTTCCATTGTCTTAAAGTGCACTCCTCAGGGACTTGGTCAGATCATGGCATGAAAAATTAGATTGATTATAGATAAAAGAGATTATAAAATGAACCCCTTTCAGACGCCAACATGCTCTCTCCAAAAGCAAACAACCTAAGGATTATTCTCTATCCTGAAAATTGTTCATTGATATCCCCTCCCATTTCCTCAATACTCTGACCTTACCCCATCTGGCCAGCCAGAGCCATGATCCATTAGACTCCACAGCAGAAATAAAATGCATGCAAGCTAGAGCTGTCGTTCAATTCATCTTCTCCTTGGGTTTCCTCTGCTCTGTGCCAGGGTCATTTGTAAGACCATCACTCACTCCAAACTGTTGCACCTGTGCAGCTATTGAAACACCCCTTCCTCCCTCCCCACCCTCCCTGCCTCCATCCTCCCAGGCTCTGTGCCCTAATTACCTTTTTCCCAGGCACAAAAGCTTTCCTCTGCAAGCGAGGAATGCTAGAATTCCCCCAAGCATTGGCAAGGAAATATTTAAATGTAATCAGAGGATCTTCCTTTGTTTTATTTTTTTTCCTAGGGAAATTAATCTCTCTAAGGTATTCGATGTATTCTTTTGCTCTTCCGTGAGGCAACATCATCATACAGTGCTCAAAGGGCCACGGCTTGCAAAGGCTAAATATTTTCTTCTCCTTTGCTGCTGCCACAGATGATACCCGCCTGATTTCCTCAAGCATCTCTAATTGAATACTTTGCTTCATTTAAATTGTTTTAAACTTGGCTGTGAGAAATGTAGGGATGAATATCCCATCCCTCCCCCACCTAGAGTGTGAGGCAGAATTGCTGGCAGCTGTGACTCCCTATTAGCTGCCCCCTCCCAACCCAGAGTTCCCTCAATGCTAACAAGCTTGAGAAACTTCTCAGCTCAGTTCTCGGCAAGCAATGCCAGTCTCTGGTCCTTCCAATTTCATAGAGTTCCTGGTAGAAAAGCTAAATTCCGTTATATGCCTTTCTAAGTTTGAAAGGACTTTTAAAGTCCAGCTAGACTTAAACCTCTGCTCTATAACTTGAAGCTATGTGAGTTTAGACAAATTACTCAATCTCTCTGAACTTGAGCTTCATTATTCATAAAGCGTTGAAATAATACCAACCACACAGGGCTTTTCTGTGTGTAGCATGATGCCTGGCACACACTTGTATTAGCCATGTCTTTTATTTTATAAATTGCATGATGTTTTAATATCTTTAAAAGGGCACTGGCCAGGGAGAGACTGCACCTCCCAGGGCTAACAGCTCTTAGAGATAACAAAGGGTCCCATTGTATACCAAACAATCCCAAGTCCACAGCCTTAACCATCTCCTTATCCAATTCTCACACACTAAGCTAATGCTTCCCAGCCCAGAATCGTTCTAGGGACAAGTATTAACTAAGCAACTAGAGACCATCCCTATGCTCCAAAGCCCACTAGAATTATTCACATGTAGCCCTCCACTCTGCCCGGCCCCAAATAAAAGCATTGCCTCCAGTTTTCCTCTCTTTCTCCCTCCTGACCCACACTGGTGCTTCCCTCTGTGGCCCCATGTGGTACGCCATGCCTCCCGTTCTTAGGGTGTCTAATAGGAAGCTTTTTAAAAGTAATACCATTGACCAATCTGTGTCCTCAGTTGCACCTCGATAAAATAAAACCAGATAGAATTTTAGGACATTGTTGAGTGAATGTAAATGACCCTCCTTCCCACATTGTCATTTGACAGTTACTGAATGTCTGCAAGTTCTATTTAGATATAGTGGGCAAATGTGCAGGCAGGTCTGATTTCATTGCTATCAAACCAGCAAGAGGCAGACAGATGTGCCAGTTCTAGGGCCATGGTTCTCAGACCTCAGGCAACAACAGAATCACAAGCATCAGCCCCACCTCCAGAGTTTCAGATTCAGGAGATCTGGGGTGGCCCTGGAAAACATGCATTTATAGTGCGTTCCCAGATACTGTTGCTGCTGGCTCAAGGACAGTATTTTGAGAGGCACAGCTTTAGAAGACATGAAAATCAACAGTTAGGGAAAATAACTGGCATGATAAGATAAACAAATATCTCAAGTTGAATTGAATTAAATTTTTGGAGTTTTCAGAAAACATTAACAAAGAAGACCCCTACTTAATAGAAAACTGCTGGCTCACTCATGTAGAGCTCCTGGGGTGAAGTGTACTCTGCAGTCTCATAGAAAGAGCCACTGTGGGTCCTTCTGGTGGGTTTTTGGTTTTCTTTCTGGACTATTTTTTTTTTTTTTCTTACATTTATTGGTAATTTATCTATACCGGGCAATGTGGCAAATATTGCAAGTATTTTATGGATATATTTTTTCCTGGTACTGGGGACTGAACTCAGGGGTGATTTACCACTGAGCTACATCCCCCAGTCCTTTTTATTTTATTTTATTTTGAGACAGGGATCTTGCTAAGTTGCTGAGGGTCTCTCTAAACACTGAGGCTGGCCTCGAAGTTGTAATCCTCCTGCGTCAGCATCCTGAGATTACAGGTGTTTGCCACTGCACACAACTTTAGTTTTTGTTTTTTGTTTTTTGTTTTTAAGATAAGAATTATTTCTTCTTCTTGGCTTTTTTTTTTTTTTTTTTTTTTTTTTTTTGGCTAATTGGGCCAATGTTAAAGCTGAAAACTTATCCCGCAGAGGTGAATTACTCTATATCCTGCCTTGGTGATAAACAGAAGCTGTGGCAACTTAAATTATCATGTCTCAACAATCAGGTTTGGTGACAAGGAGAGGCATGAAGAGCACCCCATAGGCCACAGGACTGACCAGCTGCTGGGAGAGAGCAGAGCAGCAACCTGCTCTGGAAAGCAGTTCTAGGAGCATGATACCGACACATTAAATCCCCATTAGGATCCTACGGGGAACTATTACCATCTTCACTTTACAGAAATAGAAGGGGAAACCACAGACAGAATAGTCATTGGCCCATTTCCTCCAATTACTAAGTGACATAACCTGGATTTTTCAGATCTGACCCCCAAGAGTTTATTTCCACTCTGTCATTTCTATTCCTTTTACTGTAAAAGGAGAAATACTAAACAACTCATCTTTAATTCTCTCTGGCTGACTTAGTCTGTGATGGATTTCATTTTCTCTTCTAAAGTAGAATAATGTGGGGAAAGGAGAAAAAAAAAAAAAAAAAAAAAAAAAGAATCCACACATTCCCAACACAGCCACATCATAGTGTCACTCATTTAAATTATCAAACACCAACTCAGAGTGTTTAGGAGCAACAGAATACTTCCGCGCCCGCTTGGTTCCAAGCCTATATTCTTTGGCAGTTCTGTCATTCACCTCAGATTGCTAAGAATGAACTAAAGGAACTTTTGTCTCTGGGTTACTTGATAACCTCGTAGGTAACAATGTGGACTCCAAGTAGAATTGTCAGAATTCACAAATAAAAATACAAGACTCCCAGTTAAATTTGAATTTCAGATGAACAATGAATAATTTCTCTGTGTACACTTACTCCAAAGTTTAGAACATACTTATGCTAAAAATGAATTATTCCCTATTTATCTGAAATTCAAATTTAACTGAACAGCCTGTATTTTATCAGGTAGGTTATAATAAAGGCTCTCTCAAAGGTCATCCTTTGATTTTGTACTACCAGGGGAAAGGGGGAGGCAGGAAGAGACAATGAGGGGAAGCCCCTTCCCTCCTCCAGAGCTGCAACTGCTACTTCCTTCTGTTCCTTGCATGGTGGTCAGGGAGACGTGTTAACCACAGCCCCAACATCACTTTATAAATCATTACTCACTTCCTGTCCATTAACGTTAACAAATAGCAAGGGACAACTTGTAAGCTATTATCCTGCTCAAGCCCTAGCATCAAGAACATTAGCTCACCAAGTATGTTTGTGCATTTCAATATCAGATTGCTCTTCCTGAAGTCCAACTCCAGATCCCCCCACGATGACCACCTCTCTAAAACTATTTACCCATAAACTCCCTCATTGATCTTTCTCTTTTACTACATCGTACTCAGTTTCCAATTTTTAGCCTTATCCCTCATTATCTTAAATAGAAAAAAAAACACTAAAGACTAAAAATCATTAGATAATACACAAAGATAAATCAAAAAATAGATTTTTAAAACCTCAGCAATTTTTAAGTGAACCTCTTGAGGGGAGATGTTTTGGTGCTTTGAGGTACCCTGAACAACTGGAACAGCTGGCTTCACCACCTACAATCCAAGGTGCAATTGCATCCACCCTCTAATAGAACATCCAGCTCCTTTGCCTTTGGCCAGTGTGCAGCAAACACCCACGTGTGTTCACTGTGGAGTCCGGACAGAGAGCTGGATGGAGTGGATGTACGATAGTGACTGGGAGGCCCTGACATAGGAACAGACAGCAGGGTTCCAGACAGCAGGAGGAAGGGCTTCTGGGTGTCCAGCACTGTGGGCCAGGTCACAGACCTCCCTCCTGGAGCATACAGACTTCTTACACCTCCATGCTCCAGTGCAGAGCTATGCAGAGCATGAGAAAAGATGCCACTGCCCCTCAAACCTGGAAGTACCCCCAGAAAGAAGGCATTGGGGGAAAGTTCAGTGTTCAGTGAAAACATGGAAGTAGTGGTCTAGAACACAGGTCAGAAGAAGCTACCGTGTTTAAAGACTTCTAAAGACGTCATCGTGGGAGTAGGTAGCGGAGAACATTTCGTGCATTACATTACCTTAAATTTCTTTTTATTTAAATAAAATGTATGAAAAGAAGGTTGTATGTATAGGAAACCTGACTATATTCCAACTTAAAATACACGTTTTTCTAATATCATGATGTCATGATATTTTGTGTAATCAGCAGGTGACATTTCTGTTGGATGAAAGAATAAAATATGACAAAACCGAGTATCCACAAGTTGCTGAGCAAATTATTCTCTCCGTGAGATTTCAAAAACCAAAGAAAAGGGAGGCATGACTATGTTAAAGGAAAGTAAAGAATGAGAAAAGAAATGAATCATTCAGTCAGAGAGTAGGTGGGGAGGGACCTATAATTGAAGTACTAGAGCAAGTGCTAGCAACCCACAGCTAGTTCATTACCACAAGACACTGAGGAGTGAACAATTTTCTGTGATAGTCTTCTGGCACTACCACAAACAAGTTCTATGGCTGAATTATTATGCAGAATGCAAGGAATTTCTAATTGCTTCAGACTTCATTAGGTAACAGTATCACATGAGTCATGTTACATCTGTGCTTAAGAGACGTGGCACTTATTTGTTCCTTTTTAGAAGTTAAAATGTTTTCTTTCTGTTTCTTTTAAATGTATAAATCCAAAGGTCAGAACACTTCATTTTGTTCAGTGTACCAAAATAAACTTTGGATACAGAGGTAGTTGTAGCATAGCAAAGTCCATATGAACCAATGATGTAATCTTCACTGGGTCACATATCATCTCAGGTTTAGGAGTGAGAGTATTTGGGAGTTGTAGTGAAGAGTGAAAGAAGACACTATTACCATGAAGGAAAGACCAAGAGTGGGAAATTGAATATGGTAGATATTGTGTTTTGGATCTGGAATCCCCCAAAAGCAGATGTGTTCAAAGCGTGGTCCCAAAGCAGCAAGGTTTAGTTGGGGCTTTTAGGAAATGATTGGATCTTGAGGATCTTACTTCATCAGCAGATTAATCTATTCAATATACTAATACATTGACACTGAATGAAATACTTGGAGGTGGGAATTAGTTGGAGGAAGTAGGTCACTGGAACATGCATATGCCTTGCACATGTTTATCTTCTCCCTGGTGCCGGGGCGGGGGCCGCGGGACATCATGCAAGTAAAAAGAACGCGTGTAGAGGCAGTTAGGAGGAGAGGAGATGAGAGTATTAGGGAGGAGGGCGATTATCTTTCTCTTCATGCTTCACTTCTCTTCATATCTCTTCCCTTCTCTTCTCTTCCCTTCTCTTCTCTTCCCTTCTCTTCTCTTCCCTTCTCTCTTCTCTTTCTGTCTCTCTCTCTCTCTCTCTCTCTCTCTCTCTCTCTCTCTCTCTCTCTCTCTCTCTCTCTCTCCAAGCTGCCATGAGATGATCAACTTTCCTCTGCTGTGCCCTTCCACCATGACTACAATGCTCCTACCTTGGAGCTACATGACCACGGACTAAATCCTCTAAAACCATGAGCCAAAATATTTAATCTTTCCTCCTCTAGATTGTTTTTGTCAGGTATTTTGGTCATAGTGACCAAATGCCAACTAACACAAATGCCAACTGACATAGAATTGGGGGAATGCAGAGGTAGAGACAGCCATCACATGAGAGGCATAATTCCAACATGGCCCCTCTGATGCAGCCTGCTCCAACTTACCTCTCCCCTAAGCTCCACTTTCAGATACCATAAGAACTGACTCTTCAAAGTATTTCCCAGATTCATACCATCGGTTCCCTGCTCTTTCTTCTTTATTCTGCCCTGCCATATACACAAACACCATCTTTCAAGATGCAACTAAATAGATGCCTCCCTAGAAATTCCTGAAACATTAACCTTGCATCTCAGAAATGTTGAATTGCAATTCCTTCCTTTGTCTCTCCTTCCCCATGCCAATCACACAGTCTTAACAAGAGACTAGTTACATTTCACTAAACTTAGATGTCACTTCTCTTCCTATGAGATTTAAAGCTCCTTAAGGGCAAGAACAGTTTCTTTTCCATTTTTACCTATATAGGTATTGCAATTAAAAGACAAGCAATTGAACTATATATAATTTTAATCTTAATGGCATCAAATAGTAATTTTAGATAATTCTCTGATCAATAGTGAGTTCAGGCTAAGGCAGATAATATCACCTCCCCAAGTCTGCAAACTGAACTCAACTTCCAACATGATCTCAAGCACAATCTATTTGGAAAGATGCTGCTAATGAGCCCAATTGCAGCCAACATGAGATCACCATGGACCACTTGAAGCCTTTTTGGAATAATGAGAGTAAAGTAGAGAATGTTTAAACTGCCAGTTACTTACACTCAAAAAAAAGGGGAAGGAGGGACTGTGTGTTATTAGACAACCAATCTCTAGACCTTCTTAGAGAAATTAATTTCAAATCATTATCTCTCTAGTTCTGATTCAATTGTATTCACTAACCATTGGGTATTTCAATGGGAAAATTCCAAAGTTACTTCAAACACAATTACAGATTTAAGTCTGTCTTGTCTCCTTTAGTTATGTCTTCCTACCAATAGCGCCTCACTCCTTGGACCATCTGAGATCATTAACTCTCTCCTCTTCCTCACATCTTATAAGGTATTATGATTATCTTACTCATACATCAGACTTCAGAGTTTCAAAAACACTGACACATATATGGTCTCATTTTATCTATACACTAAACCTGTTACAGATAAGGAAAATGAAAATTGGAAAAATTGACCAAGTTCATTACAATAGGAAAAATGACATATCCAAGACTCAAAACCCAGTCCTCTAATTCTGAATTTTCAGTTTCACATCCGAGGCCTATTTCATTTTTTTCCCCCAAACATTGATCCTTCTTTCTTCTCCTTTTATTATCCAGTTCCCTTGGTGCTGGCCCTCACATCATCAAGCCTGGATGTCTACATTTGTCTGCATGCATTGAAATTCATCCATGTTAATTCATGCTCTTAATGGTAATGCCAAATTAACATGCCTCAAACACCATGTTCTTCACACCTATAGCAATATAGATTTCAATTGCATCCATTGCCCTGGAGTAAGCTTCAGGAATCTTATTTGGGAACAACATGGAGGAGGAACAGAGACTCACATACACTTCTGATTGTAATGGAGAGTGGTATAACCCTTCTGGAGATAACTGTGAAAATATCCATTAACATTTAAAAAATCGCATGTTGTATGCCTTACCAAATTTACTTTAAGGATTTGTTTTGTGGAAAACTTTCTTAAGAATACCAATACGTGTTACAATTCATGTTTGTTGCAACATTGTTTTCAATGGTTATAAATTTAAACTCCTTAAATGCCCATCAACAGTGGATTCATTAATGAAATAAGCCTTCATCCAGACAATGGAATACAATATAGTATTAAAGACTGATAAATTTACATGCATCTATGTGACAAGATGGCCTATGTAGAGTGAAATAAGCAATTAGAGAAATATATTATCTTCCTTACATTATGTTAAATATGTGTCAAAATAGAAAACAATTATTTTTGAATAGGAAGAAGATTGGAAGGACATAAAAAACTCTTAAAAGGGATTTTTTTTGAGAAGCAACAATAAAAGAAACTTACCCTTTTTAGTTATTTTTTTAATTTTAAATTTCAGGCAGTAATGTTTAACAATGTCAAATAAAAATCAATCAATAAAATAGAATAAATTGACTGCAGGCTTTATATGTGATACTTTTAAAATATATATGTGTTTATAAAATAGTTCAGAAAATGTGTAACTGAAATCCCTGAGAGACAAGAGAGAAAGAATGAGACAGAAGAATATATTTGATGAAATAGTAGCTGGTGATTTTCTAGTTACTGACAGGCATGAAAAACCGGATCCAAGAAGTTCATGATACTACAAGCAAAATAATTAGCAACCACAAGACCAGTTCTCCATGCCATGAAGCATATTTCGATTGCATGAAAACAGAAGAGGAAGAGCATTTTGAAGGTTGCAGGAGGGGGCAATGGGCATTACATTACAGAGAAATTACAGCAAAGTTGTGGTCAGAAACAGTGCAAGATGAAAACAAGTAACAGTTCTGAAATGCTGGAAGGGGAACTTGTAAACTCTAAACATTGTACCTAGCCAGAATGTTTTCAGAGGTGAAGTAGAAGTAAAAAGTCCTCAGAAAAATAAAAACTGAGATAATCAATTGCCAACAGACCTACACCATAAGAAACGTTACAGAAAATTCATCAAGCACAAGGAATATGACATGAGAATGGAAATTGGACTTGCACAAAGAAATGGAGAGTACTGGATATGGAATAAGTCAAGGTCATAAAATCTTTTATTTTTAGTTTCCTAAGTGATAAAAACTAAAAGAGTATCCATGCACTGTGTCCTCAAATAATATGTAAATATAAAATATATAACAGTAATGACACAAAAGATGAGAGAGGAATTGGCAAAATATATTGTAAAGTCCTTTACATTACATATAAATCAATATCTTATAATTGAGGTGGATGCTAATTACTTAAGGTGTACTTATTGTAAATCCTGTGGTAACTGTTAGAACAATTTGAATGAGGTATAAATAAGAAGTCAATAGTGGAGATAAAATAAAACTATTTTTAAGATGCTCAAATACCTCAAAAGAAGGCAGAAAAAGAGAAAAATGGAAATAAAGAACAAATAGAAAACAACTGTCTGTAAAGAAAATTCCAAGGAATTTACAAAGTCTACAAGAACTGATGAAAGTTTATCTAAATCACAGAGTATAACATAGACAAAAATAAAAGGTATTTCTAAATAATAGCAATGAATAATTAGAATTCAAAATATTTTAGTGTAATATTTATTATAATGCCCCCCAAAGAAATACTGAATTATAAATGTAACAAAATATAAGCAGAATCTGTGTGCTGAATACGACAAAATATTAATGAAATAAATCAAAGAGTACCTATATAAATGAAGGATATAGGACTAGAGATATAACTCAGTTGGTAGAGTGCTTGCCTGGCATGCTCAAGGCCCTGGGTTCAATCCCCAGCACCACAAAATAAATAAATAAATAAATAAATAAATAAATAAATAAATAAATAAATAAATAAATAAAGGAAGGAAGGAAGGAAGGTCATGAACTGAGACACTCAATGTTATAACATTGTTGAAATACTATATGATACTATGAAACTATATAATAGTGTAATTATGAGTCCATTGCACTTACTGCAAGTATAGTTTTATAGCAATTATATAACATTTCTATATTAGATAATATTGTATTATAATATTGGACAACATTGTAAATAAAGTATTTTGATCTGTAGATTCACTGCAATTCCAGTGAAAATCCAAGTTGCCAGGATTGTTTTATGTTCATTTGTCTATTTGTTTTGGAGAGATGATAGATATTGGCAAGCTATTTCTTAAAATGTATATAGAAAGACAAAGAAACTGGAATAGCCAAAATAATTTTGAAAATAAACAAAAACTAAGGACTTGCACCACACAGTCTCAAGACTTAATATAACAACTGTAACAAAAACAATGTCTACTACTAAGAAGACAAACACAATGGTCTGTAGAAGTCTAGAAGTCAACCCACCCAGACATAATCAGCTGACTTTTTTAAAGGGACAAGGCAATTCCATAATGCTGAGAAAACTGACATCCTCACACCAGGACATAAGCCTCAATCTTACCTGTTTGAAAATTTTCCCAGCAGCTTTTATTCAGTCTCCAAAACAGATTTTCTTCAGCTGGTGAACACAAAAATTTTTTTTCTATCCAAACAATGGAATATTATTCAGAAATAAAATGGAACAAACTTGAATCACACAAAAATATGGAAGAGAATTAAATGCATTTTGCTAAGACAAAACTATAGGAACCAAATTAAATCAGCAGTTGGCAGGGTGGGTTGAAAGAAGTGGAAGAATGAGAGAAGGTAATAGAAACACTATGAATTATGATTACGGTGAAGGAAACAACACTGCAGAGAATGGTACGCCACATATAACAACCTTTCTGACATATGCAGATTAGAAGAAAATTCAACCCAGAAATGGGCTGAATCCCAGTGGAATAACTAGAACATATGAACATGGGCATATAAGATGTATCTTCCTGGTGGATTCTGTGAGAAGAGCTCAGGGAATCTGTGATGTTCTCACCAAATATGCACGACCATCATCTAATCATGGGAAAACATCAGATAGATCTGAATTGAAGTACATTTCCATAATATCTGACCAGTACTTTTCAAAAGTCTGTGGGTCATTGCTACAGTTTGGATCTGAAATGTCCCCCAAAGACCCATGGATTAAGGGTTTAGTTCCATGTGTGGAACTATTGGAAGGTGGGAGAAACTTCAAGAGGTTAGGCCTGCTGGGAGGTAGTAGGTTATTGGGGGGCATGCCCTTGAAGGGGGTTAGAGGACCCCAGTCTAATCTTTTAGCCCCAGCAATGAAGTAAGTGATTTTGCCACACATTTCTGCCACAATGAGCTTCCTCACCTCAGGTTAAAAAGCAAGGGGGCCGACTGATCTCCAATACTGTAAGCCAAAATAGACCTTTCCTCTTTATAAGTTGATGATCTCAGGTATTTATTGCAGGAAAGCTGACTAACAGTCACGAAACACAAGGAACGACTATCACAGACTTGGGGAGACAATGGCTATTGTTGTATAACAAAAATAACCTCAATGTGAAATCCTGGATTGGATCCTGGAACAAAAAGTGATGATAGTGAAAAAAAAAAGGTGAAATCTGAATAAAACCTATAGCTTAGTTAATAGTATTACACTGATGTAATGGCTCAGTTTTGATAATTTTACTGAACTTATGCATGAAAGTAATGTTACAGTAGAGTATCCCCCAAAAGCTCTTCCCAAAGCAGGAATGTTTGGAGGTGAAATGACTGGATTGTGGAAGCTGAAACCCAATCAGTCCATCCTAGTTTGAATGGACTGAGTGGTTCCTATAGACTAATGGGGCTTGAGTGGAAGACGCAGGTCATTGGTGGTCCCTGAAAGGGTGCATCTTCCCAGTGGCCCCACCCCCTCCTTGTCTCCGTTTCCTGACCCCACCACCAGCTTTCCTCTGCTTTTCCACCTTAATGAGCTCCCTTACTTTGGGCCCAGAGCAATGGAGCTGTCCGTCTGTGGACAGAGATCTCTGAAACTGTTAGTCCCAAGTAAGCTTTTTCTCCTCTAAGCTGTTCTTGTGGTGTATTTTGGTCACTGTGATGCAAAAATTGACTAAAATAATTAATATTAGAGACAACTGGGTAAAAAGTATATGGAGCATACTGTACTTTTTTTTGCAATCTTTCTATAAAACTAAAATTATTTTGAAGTTCAAAATATACATTCAGAAACAGCACTTAATTTGACTTTAATGTTCACTAGATTTCAATACCAATTAGCATATGGACACATAATTGTTCTGAGGAAAGCTTGTTTGATTGGGTGATTTTCTATATTTTTCTAAAATAAGAAAAGGAAGAAAGAAATACTCCCTTTCCAATGAGTTGGTTCAATGGCTAAATTCAGAGAATTATATTGATTTTTCCCTAGAAACTACACATGCCTCAGAAGAGTGGATACTTGGGAAATATTTCAAGACTTTCCTGAACTCCAGCTTTTCTGGTGTCATAAATGCTTTGGATATAGATTCTTTGTGCTCCTTCTCAAATGACTTTGTGCTTATTTCATTAGGGAATTGAGGGCACACTTTTCTGGAGAAGTTGCTCTGTCACTGACAACCCAGCATTCAACTTCATTAGTGGAATTTCATTATCCCGAGAAATCCACAAAAGTCTCAATATGTTTGGTAAAGGTCCTTTCAAGACAATATAATGGACTTATTCACATATTACACTCATTCTGCCTTTTGTTCTAGGCATGGATGAATACTGTCGAGAATATTTTGAAGTCTTGAATATTTTAGTAACTCCTCAGAATATTATATAATTCTTATGCCTCAGTTTCCTATGAATGTTCAAGATCATCTGATAGCACTAATGTGAACTGCTATGACAGCTGATAAAAGTCATGCTAATGAATTTGTTGCATAATATATCTAGGTGGTCTTCATTCTTGTAGAAACTTTAGCTCATTTTTTTAAACACTTAAATCAGCCATCATTATAACTTTACAAAACCTACTCAGGAATTGGCATCTCTGAGCTGATCTGCAGATATTCTGGGGCAGACTTTTTATATTGGGTTAGCCATGATATATTATTTCATATTATGCATGAAATGACTGATATTTCTACTAACAGTTATTTCCATAATCACCTCTTCCAGTTGATAATGACAGTCCTCATCTTTAGGATGTTACATTTGGTTTTGTGGGTAGAGAGACTGTTAAAGAGTATCAATTTTTGGTTTATGTATAATGATCAAGCATGATATTTTTAAAAACTCTCACAAATTAGAAATGTCCATCTCTTATAAGTAGCAGCATCTCACAATGCTCTTAACAGCAACGAGATCTGAGCATTGAGAGACACTGCTGGCGATATGCATCATTTCACTCATCATGATGTCTTAGTGCCTTAGCTTGAGGGGCCCCACATCAGTGAGCACCACAAAGTAGTGCTTTTCAGAGACTCCTTTTTTATCTTTGTTGCATGGAAAGGATCTCTGCACATGAATTTAGGAAGCAGAACAGATCTCAATCACTCCTGCTATGCACAAACCAAATTATTTCAAGTATTGAGTCTCAAGTTTCTGAATGGAGATATTATTAAATTTGTTGGTTAAAAGTGCATTAGAAAATTTAGACTTTCTTTTTTCTTGAGTTTTCTTTTTAAAATGTGTGTGTGTGTGTGTGTGTGTGTGTGTGTGTGTGTATTAGTTGTAGGTGGACGCAATATCTTTATTTTACTCTAATGTGGTACTGAGGATCAAACCCAGAGTCTCACATGTGCTAGGCGAGCATGCTACCATTGAGCCACAACCCTTGAGTTTTCTTTTTAATCAAGATTCCATCTTTGATACTCAAATAGTAGTAAAAAGGTAGAAACTGAAGAACCAACATTGAACAACTGTATTTTTTTAGGCCAAAACCATTGTCAAGGCCAAGCATACCTTTAAAATTTCAAGTCTACAACTGCAGCAACTCAGAGGAACCAGCTAGTAACCACATCACTGTTTCCAGCATGTACAACAGTAATTCTAGAGACAATCGAGTGCTGGAGAAAGCAATATTCATTAGCTGTCTGTCATGGCAGGTTACAGCCCCTGCTGTCTGCTCTCCTTGAATATTCACTTAACAGTGAAAGCTAGAGGTTGCCCAGCAAATAGAAGAACAAGTTGAGCTTTTAGAGATAGAGCAGGACAGGCATTTATTCATGGTCAGAAAATAAACTCCAATCATGTAACACTTGAGAGGGTTCTTACTATAAATTCAACTCTAATTGCATTCAATGCAAGATTCAATGTCCTTTCGTTTTCCACATTGTTTGATTTTCACCTAAATCAGAGCCTCTGCTCTGTAAGCTCTGATATCCTCAGCACTCTTATATCTTGAAATAAATGACTACTTCTGACCATCGTATCCTCGGTGAACATCTTCAACTCTTCCTCGGATGATCTGTCTTCAACAAATGCATAATGCATTCTACAAAGCCCTTCCCCATCCAATATTAAAATCCACCTTCGTTTGAAGAAGAAATTTACTCTCCGTGTGCCTAGTTGTTTACCCTTCAATCACTAAAGAGAAAAAAATAATGGTGTCATTTGCTCATCAGGAAAGCTTTTGAAGTCATCAATACATTTTCAGAAAATTTTTAGAGGTATTTTTAATTCAGGAAATTGCTTTTTTCCCCCCACACTGTAGCTAATATGGAGTGCATATGCATCATCCCTGTAATTGAAATAACACCTAGATTTGGAGACAAAACCTATTTAATCCACAAGTCTACCTTGTCCCTCCCTATTTTCTAATCCAATCCTAAAGTGTTTTGCAGAGACACAGTAGTAATGTCTACTATTTTGAAAGCAGCCACATTGAGTAAATATGCAGATCCACAACATCCCTTTGGCATGCATTTTAAATGTAGAAAAATCCGACTTTTGAACCACCAGTTCCAGCTGGAATTTTCAAGTAAACAATACTAACCCCTAATCTTTACAAAATCATTTGTGAACTTAATATTTTTAGAAAATATGAATAACCAATGGAATTAACCTAAACATATAGACTCCTGAACCTTACTAATAAAGACTTCCTAAATGGAAGACACTCATGTGCATGTAGACCATCCATTTCTGAGCCTTGTTAATTAAACTATGTGGTAGCAGAGCTGGGATTTTCTGCTTTTAATACAATAGCAAAATAACGATTCAGCATGTTCCCAGAGTAGAAACAAGGATCATGCTGATAGTATATTTACAACTACATCTTCACTGTGCTTCTCTTTTATCTCTTCCTCTGCTCAGGGTCTTTTATCAGTCAGTCAGCTAAGGTCAGACTCACCTCAATGGCTCAGCATACCAGTCTTGTTTCCATTACATTTGGAGGCAGAAAATCTGAATCTTTCCAATGCTGACCTTATTGTTTTACAAGCTATTGATTATGGCTATCAAGTTCCAGCAGTTCGCTGGGGTCAGACTCTGGAAAAAGAAACGGCAGAAAGTGAAGTCACATCCCTCTCCCTCTTCCGACCAGAATGACTTCTCCATTAGTTAGATTTTGGTGTAATTAGAATGAATCACTGAGAGACGTGGCTCCTGTCTGTTCTAGACCGCCACTCTTGATTCACCTAGATTTTTGGCCATTTATCACGTACACATCTGGTATGTAATGAGGAATGAACGGAGTGGAAAGGGGAGGTCAGCGAGAAGTGAAGGGGCCTCCACAGGAATGATTATAGAGTCACTGACACGCAAATAAATGGCACGTGTCTCAATCCACAACTCTTGGGAAGTGTAAATCTCAGATTTGACGTACCCGTTGGCAAGAGATAGACTTTATGAATCTTTTTCACATCCCTAGAGCAGTTTTATACAAGGATACCCTGTCCTGACATAATTCTCAACCTCACGTGCTTTCCTTAGCTCTCAAGAATTTATTTTTTCACTGTAATTTTTGGCCTTTCATACAATAATCATTGAACCACAGTACTTTTGAATCATGTGGGGTTTTTCCCCCCTCCCCTGGACTACTTTCCTTCTAATCTTATGATTCCTTTAACTATACTACCATTTATTGAATGCTTCTAGGCACTGTGATAAATGATTTACATAATAATCTCATTTAATCCTGAGTAATACTATGAACTAATGCTATTGTCTTCCACTTCATAGATGAGAAGGCTGAGATAAACTGAGTTCAAGTGATTTGCACACAGTCTCACAAGTGTTAGTTGGTAGAAATCAGACTTGAAACTTGAAATATGTCTCTGGGTGCATTGAATCACCATAGCAGATTGTCTCCTTGTTATTAAATAAACAAACAAATGAACTAACAACTATCCACCCACCAACTCTGTGCCTATCTTGTTACCCAATGTTCAGAATACAAAGGGGCTGGGAACGTGGTCCAGTGGTAGATCACTTGCCTAGAGTGTGGGAGGCCCTGGATTCCCAGCACTGTACAGACCCCACCCCCTCACCATCAAAGACAGGGGGGAGCAAATCTCTCCTTGTCCAATCTTTAAGTAAATGAAAGAATAATAGCATTTGCTTAAATCATTTTATTTTAAGACCATAACTGTAATAAAACAGCTAACATTTGTGGCTTATTATGTGCCACACTGTTTGATGTACTTTACCCACATTATTTAATATAAACCCCTCAACTCAGCAAGGTAGGTACTATTGTTAACTGCACTGTAGAGATAAGAAAAGCAAACCACAAGAGCTTGGAGTTGCTTGGTCAAAGACAGTCAGCCATGATGGCATACAATTCAGAATATGATGTAAAGCAGAAAGAACCACAAAATTTACAAATAACCTGGGTTTCAGAGAGGAAAATGTGAGCCTTTGGTTAAGAAAAATCAGGGAAGACTTTACAGAGAGATGGCAGACCTTGAATTCTATAAAGAGTTTATGGGATAGCTAAGACATTAATGTAGGAAAATACAGGGTAAATACTGAAAATAGTAAATAGTTCGGAGGTAAGCATCACTGCACTGACAGCATGATTAATACAAGTCTCACTATGTAGATTACTAGACTCATGGTATCCCTGCTAAATGTTTAATTATTGCTATCAATCCTTGAATTATTATGGAATGTACTACAGAATCTAACTTGTAGTTCATCTATAAAAACAGAGGTGAACATGCTTTTAGAAAACTATTACACATTTTCACATCAGACCTTGATTCTGGCATATATTACAGTGACATGGCAGTCCAGTGTATTTTGGGGCATATATTACAGTGACATGGCAGTCCAGTGTATTTTGGTCGCCGTCATCTTTGTCACTGGTACGATATCAGGACAGACTTGTGTCACTTCCATTTTTTCTCATGTACTGATTCGAGTTGAAATGGGATGTTTTGAGGAGGGTTTGTTATCATAGAAACTATAGCAATGTGGCATCATCTCTGGGATGGTGCAGGAACCTGGGACTCTCAGTAATGAAGTTATTCTTCCCTTCTTGGCATGGAGAATTGAGCAAAGAGAGAGATAAAGAACCCAGAAAGTGAGAGAGCCAAGAAAAGGCAGCCTTTGAAGGCAGCAGTGACCTTCAAGTAGGGAAAGAGCCAGTCTGAGGAAACCTTAAAAGGAATTGAGGGAATAAGAGAAAACCAGGCACCTGACCCCACTTCTGCGGCCCTGCCCTGTAGGTCTGGGTGTCGGGGGCTGGACTTCCCATTGGCCTAAGCTTACCAGAAGCCAGAGCACATGAATGACATATTTGCCGTGTAAGTCCACAAGTACAGAAGTGTGGTGGGGAGTTCCTCAAGGGAAAATAGGAAGGTCTTTAGTACACATGCATAAAAATGTCATTTCACCTATATAACCATGTCAATATCTCAGGAATAAATGACTTACATTACCACTAACATATGCCCCTGATTCATGGTGAATCTTTAAGATTTTAGGATCACTTGAACTTAGTAAATGACTTAGATAGTGACTTCTTATATTTTTAAAGCAAAACACATCCCTGATTCTAGAATATTCGAGCAATTATATTGTTATTCCTGATTCAGACAACAGAAATTCCAAGAAAAATCATTCGATATTTATTTTAATGGTGGGGCATAGAAATAGGTATAGAATTTTACATTGAAACTTCCATTTAGGTCAGTGGTTTATGAACTTGGTTACATATTAAAATCACCTGAAAACTGAAAAGTATTGCTGCCTGGAGCCCAACCCCAGAGATTGTGTTTATCTGGTCCAAATCCCATCCTGAGTAACAGAAGTTCTGGATGTTTCTCTGCAGAGGCCAAAGAGCAATCAAGAACAAAAGTTCTTGTAACAATGATTTAAAGGTGGTATTCCTTTTAGCAGCTCTAAAATATGATCTTATTTTTCTTATTAACTCGATGTAATAGACGTCTTCAAAATCAAGGCAATTAATAATATAGTCAAACCAACAGTTTAGTTACCAATGATCACATCGTTGAGTCACTGAATAAGCCGAAACAAGGATCTTCCACCATCCCTTTATTTTCACTCCATGTCAACCTCACCTGAAACGAGCAACCATATTTTATACCCAAAGCTTACACTTTATACTCACATTCTAAGTATGCAAGCTATGTGCATGCATGTGTAACATGAGCATTATATGTGTGTGTATAAGCATTGTATGCAATAATAACAATAAAATGTTGTAAATATTAAACTTTATTTAGTAATTTTGTCTTTTAGAAAACTCAGCTGCAAGCAGATGCCTCAGAAGGCTTTACTTCCTACTCCTAGCATCTAACTTCATGGCCAGATGGAGTTCCATGTAAGAAAAAAACAGCACAGCACAGGAGTGAGGAGCTGGACTCAGAGGCCAGACCGCCTGGGTCTCAGTGGGAGTTCATCACTTTATAGCTTTGTAAATTTTGTCAAGTCACTTTTCTTTTTCTGTAAATTCAAAATAGTAATGTCCACCTCAAAGGGTTATAAAGAGGATAGTCTGAGTTAATATACAATGCAAGCACTTTGAACAGTGCCTAGCCCATAGAAAAAGTTCCATGTGTTTACCATTATGGTGGATCATGTAACTTGGGGAGAAATGTGTGCTGTGAAAAGATCTTTTTCTCCAATAGGACTTTTCTTTCAGTGAGGCATCAGTTTACCAATTAGGGCTTAGTTAACATGCAAAGGTCATTCATACAGCTAATTCTTGGCTTTAGAAAGTATATGAAACAAATCAATAAATATGCAATTAAAAAGAAAAGGAATTAGAGTTTTCATATTTACATTGCCATCTCTCTTAGGAGCCTTCTTGATAGATACTCATTGATACTGCAATCAATAAAGGGAAGGATTTGAAGATCACACCTCCCAAGAATAGGGGCAAGTGGGGGGAAAGTTCACTTTAAATTCTCCAAGATATAAAATAATAAAGTTTATTTCTAATCCAGTATTTAATTGAATGAGAGTGATTCAAAAATTGCCTTGGTAATAACAAGTTGAAGGTTTTCTCTTTGACAAGGGACAAGTTCCAACTCCATCTGCATTCATGTGGCTTGTATTGTTCTTACCTAATGAGATAGAGAATATCTCCTAAACATTGACACATTAGAGGCATGCTTCACTCAGCATGAAGGTTTGAGGCATCAAGGATACCTTGAGCATCCCCAGATTCCAACAACTTGTCAGACAAATTAGCACCTTCTCAACCAAGGGTAAAATTGAGTTTCACATTTCTCCCTGGTGGGGGAAAAAGAACGGAGGAGAAAATCACTCTAGTTTAATACTTCCTTTGTTAAGACAAATACAGAGAGCCTTATCATCTCTCTACAGCTCTCCCTGACCTCCTGATTTTTAATTCATTGGTTTTAAATGATCCTTGACAGTCAAGACCCTTTTGTCAACTCCTATGTGCTTACCGCAGAAGACAGACACTCTGGTTTTATTAGTCAAGCCTATTTCTCTCTCTCTCTCTCTCTCTCTCTCTCTCTCTCTCTCTCTCTCTCTCTCTCTCTCTCTCTCTTTCTCTCTCTCTATCCCTCTCTCACTCTCTCTCTCATTTTTAACAAGCTAGTCTTAAAGAAAAATTAATACTTCACTAATAGATGAATGGAAATAGGTAATAAACTATAAACCAGATAAAACCTTACAATGTTATGTATGGTCATTTTTTTATTTGATAGGCATTTTAAAAATTCAATTGAGTTCAGGTTGTGAATTAACCATTTCAGAAAGTAAGAGGATCATGTTGGTAGTTTTAAAATTCTTCTAGGTAAGCTTGAGAAAAAAGCTACCTGCGATTCTACATAAAATTTATCACGTTCATCCTTTCTTCTGCCTACAAATAAGCTTCCATCTTTTAAGTTGAAATGAAATATACAAAAAATGCTTTGAGAATATTTTTTGTTGTTTTTACAGAAAAGTCGTATTTTTTCTTCCTAGAATTTAATCTTACAGAATCTCCAAGATCCAGGAAAACTTCAAGACACTTTCCCCCCAAAAAAAGAACTCTAACTAACCCTAACTACTTAGCAATGTATGGACATAAAAAAAAAAAAAAAAAAAAAAAAAATTTTAAAACCTTTTGTGACCAGGAAGGACATATTGAAGGGTGTGTCTCTGACAAACTAACAAACTAACCTACTCACTCCAGGGAAAGAAAGGTGAGTTGTCACTAATAGGCAGCCTCAGTTTTAGGAAAATAGCTCTCTGTGAAACCTCAAACTACCCCAGCTGGTAAGAGAATGGAAATGCAGCGGAGGCCAGGAGATGAGAGAAGATCATAGAATTAGAGAAACAGAAGAAATCTGTGAGCTCATCCCCTCTAATCCCCCATTTTTCAGAAAATAGGAAGCTAGAGTCACAGGGTAACCCTCCCTTACTCACGTTATAACCTTGACACCCAGAACAATGTCTTTTCCTTTGTCAGCAATGCTTCTGGAATTGGCAGCAACAATGACGAGAGCAGTCATTGCCAAGCAGTACATGGACATGTGCAGTGGGTGTTCCAAAGGGCAGACACTTGGGCAGAGAAGATAACCAGTGTCAGAGCACCAGGTCATGGCAACATTCTACAGAGGGAGACTCCTTAGCAATGAAGCAGGTGGAGGGTCACTTGGCTCCCAGCAGTATTTGGGCTCTCCATGAACTAATTTAAGGACCACCACATAACCCCTTCTGCACCATGTACAGGACAGTTGCTCCATTTCCCAGGATATGGCATTGCTCTGCTAATTTGCCATCTTCCTGCTCTCCTGCCTAGGTCTTTTACTGATTCACTCTATGAACCCATTCAAGTAATATTCAGAAAATAAAATGTTAGGAGCACTCATCAGCAAAATGAATTCATCACAGATACCAGAAATGATTCACCTCATTAGCTTCTTAAAAACTAAGACATGGAACAAAATGATTATAATGTTGTAACTTGTAATTCTGATGAAATCAACGTTGACTGGATACCTACTTTGTACCAGGAACTATGCTGTGTTTTTATTTAGACTAGTTTACTTCATTTTCACAATAACATTGTGAATCAATCTTATTATTACCCAGAAAGGGAAACCAAGGTCTGGTGAAGTTCAGTCATACATCAAAAGTCAGGCTCATAGCAAGTTAGTGAGCTAGGATTTTTCCCCAAGGTCTTCTGACCATGAATCGGAAGCTTCTCCACAGTGTCATACTAATAAGGCATGTGAAACAGACGAGGGTATGTTAACTATGGAATATGGAAGTCCTGTATGCAACGCTCATTTTGAAACACATTAGCTATGGGGCCATAAGTGAGGGATTTAACCTCTATGCTTCTGTGTCCTCTTTATAATACAAGGAAATTTAATCTGTATTGAGAGGTTGATGTAAGAATTATTTGACTCTAATTTTATGTCAATGCAACTAATGAAGTGCCAAACATGTGACACTTTAAAACTCTCACACATAAAAATTATTTAGTACCTAGCATGTGTTCAACAGATATTTGTGAAATAAATAAAAATGAAATTGCCTGGCATACAGGGAGAGCTCTTATACATGACAACTATTGTTATTTGTAAGGGGCTGAAAAAAATATTTTAATGTCATGTTTGCAAAATTACTATCTGCTAATATAAAATAGTTTAGAGATTTTAAAATAAGCTCTCTCCTAGCAAAAAGTCTTAAAATAAAAAATCTCATTCTCAGCACTCACCAAAAAGGTGGAAGTAGACAGAAGAATGTTTCCAGGTTGACTGTAACAGGGCGATAGATGAGCTATCTTGTTAGTAACGTGTTTATTCCAGATGGCATTTGGATGGTGCTAACATACAAAAGAAGATTTATAGAAAAAAAAAAAAACAAAAAACAAAGAGAATTTCTAGACACCAGTAAAAACAAGTGGGACAATAGCTTAAGCAATCAACTCACTAAATCATTTAATAGAAAAGTAGTGGGGTAACACTGACCAGCACACTCATTCAATCTTTGATTCATCTACACTACTCATTCATCTAAATTCAATCTGACTTTATTAGACACTATTAGAACTTGAGGACACAACATGAAAAGCTCAGCCCACTTTTTAAATTATCCAATACTACAGTGAGGAAGTCAAGTGCCCAACATACCTCAGGTGGCCTGAAAAATATAGGAAAAACATAGGAAAAATAATGTCCATAGTGAATTTTGAAAAGTAAGTAACTTTTCAGCATTTTCAGGGAAACAAACTGGGTGTCTGCATGCTAGCAAAGAAACAAAATTACGGGAGAAGTTGGTCTGTGCATGCAACCACTAATAAACCCAAAGACTGAAAACTAACTGAGAATCTATTGGACAGAAATGTGCTTAACCAGTTTAACAAAGTCTACACACAAACAGGATGCTTGACAAGGGTTATTGTGATGCATAATTCAGATTAAATTTGAAGCACTTCCCTTAGGACATAGTAAGCAATAAATAAATGGTTGTAACTAAAATTTTTGGCTCCTTTCTTTTCTTCATCTTCATTATTCCATCAACCACCAAGTGGCAGTAATATTCCTTGAATTTGTCCTTTTTTTCTTAGTCACTTTCTTCTCTTCTAAGTTATCATTTCTTGCCTGAATTATTGTTATAGTTGTTCCCTAAGCAGTATCCATTCCTCAGTCCACTCAGATTCATATTGATATTACCACCAGGTTCATCTTCAAAATCATCACCCTTTTCAGGTCATTGAAAAAACTCCAAACAATATGTTCAATTTCCCATCTCAGGGGAGCACCACATTTTAGCTCACCTTTTAAAACTGCAGTCTCTCCAGGGTAGCACTGCCCTATCTGACCTTATGCCTTAGTCCCCAGATTTTTGCTGCTGTTGTTTATTTTTTTGGTCTTGACTTAGTCACATCTCATCTCTCTAAGCCCCATGACCTCTATTCCAAAACTGCCCACTCTTTATTTTTCAGGTCAAGTTCACCATTGCACATCGGTCTCATACTCCCGTACCACTCTGTGATGATTAATTTTATATGTCAACTTGACTGGACTATAGGGTGCCTACACATTTGATGGAACATCATTCTGGGTTGTATGAGGGTGTTTCCGGATCAGATTAACATTAGGGCAGATTGCCCTCCTGAATGTGGGCAGGTTTTCTCAAATTATTTGAAGATGCACACAGAACTAAAAAGGTGAGTGAGAAGAAATTCCTCCTATCTGTTTGAGCTGGGACCTTGAACTCTCTGGTCCTCCCACTTGGACTGAAACATTGGTTGTTTTAAATCTCAAGCATGCCAATTTTCAGACTGGAACACATATGGCCAGCTCTCCTCTTCTCCAGCTTGCAAATGCAGATCTTGGAATTTAGCCTTCACAATCATGTAAATTAGCTAATTCCTTATAATAAATATAAAGGTATAATATTACAGATGCCCAATGTGTAGTATTTTGTCCTGTCAACTCATTATAAATTGAAAATACTGTCGTTGAAAATGCTTTTCATACACCCAACCTACTGAACATCATAACTGAGCAACACAGTACTCTGCAGTTATCAGTTGTTTCCCCTAGAGATCACCTGACTGGCTAAGGGCTGAGGCTCACTACTGCTGCCTAGCATCACAAGAGAATGTTGTACAACATATTGCTAGGCCAGACAAAGATCAAAAATCTCAAAAATCAAAATTGTAAGCAGTTTCTACTAAATGCATGTTACCTTCACATCATCATAAAGTCAAAAAATCATAAAGCAAACCCTGGTAAGATTCTGTTCATTCAAAATAGATGATACTTCTGCAATAAGAGTATAAGCTCTTTGTGGAGAGACCATTCTTGTACTTAGGATATTAATAGTTCAAATTCACAAAACTTACACCCCCAACACCAAATTTCAATTGCATCGTCTAAGGGTGAGAATTTCAACCATTGATATTTTAACTGTTTTCAAGCATAAAGTTTTTTAAAGGATAACCCTTCCTTAAAGGAATAAACAAAAGGATAATTTTGAATAAAAATTGGGAGTCAGTAATGGTATTGGAACTCATGTCAAGATGGTTTAAAAATAGGAAGCAGTTCTAACTTGGCTTCTGACCCAGTTGACAAGGGAAAGAGCTAGCCTAGCAAAATGCTCCTAAGACCATAATAACACTTCCCGCTTAAAATGGGTGAGAAGCAAATGTGCCTGGGAAAATTCTGACCTTTTTACTTTACGTTCTACCAGAAATAAGTACACCAAACAATGATTTGAATTCACAATCAAATGCCAAATGTGGACATTTTTTGCTGAGCTAGTCTTACAATTATGACATCATATAATCAAACATCCTAATTCATTTTTGGAAGGTAGGTGGTAGAGCAAGTTTTAAAAGCCATTATCCAACAACTAAATAGAAGATGCCAACCTGAACTTAATCCCGGACCTGAAAAAGGACACTAGTGAGAACAGCAGCAAATTTAAATAATATCTGAGGATGAGTAAATAGAATTAAATCGAAGTGAATTTCCTAATTTAGATCATTATATTAGACTTAGGTAAGATAGCAACATTGGAAAATCTGGGTGAAGGGTACATGGGAACTTTTCATGTCATTTTTAGAACATTCTTGTAAGGCTAAAATAATCTTAATATAAAAAAAATTTTAAATGTTGTTTAAATAACTCACAAAGCCACAAGTATTTTTAGTAACCATATTGAATACTTCATTACTTGGACTACTCTCTCCAGAATGGCTCACCTCAGTGGAGCTAACCATAGTGGAATACTCTCTCACTATTATTTTTTCCTTAATTCACTGCTTCCCACTTGATGAGAATGAAGTGTTTGAGTCAAGTTCATTTCCAAACCCACGAAGGGAAGGGAAACCTGCCTGCAGGGGGATGCTGTCATGCTCTGAGTGGCTGCATGCATGGGAAACAAATGCCAGCCCCTTTCTGACGTGTGCATGCCCTAAACATTTGCAAATAAGAAAACAGCAGTGTGAAAATTCCCGAGGAATTTCAAAATGGTATTTTTAATAGGAAACCAGATTAGGAGTCCTATCAAAAACATTGTAAGTAGTTTCTTAGTCTATTTCCCTCCAGAAGTACCAGAGCCTTTAACCCCATGATTTCTCACTAGAAAACTCATACCAAAACCAAGATGTTTATCTTCTCTTGATTTCAGATGGTACAATCAGAATCCCAAGATATGATGTCACTCTGTCAACTACATTCAGTAAACCAACAATCAGCTACAATTAATGAGTAGCATTTTGCCACATAAGAAGTTTTATGTTTATTTTTGCATATTCTAAAGGGAAATAAGTCAATGGTAGCTTGAGAGAAATCCTTGACC
Organism: Sciurus vulgaris; assembly: GCF_902686455.1. NCBI lineage: Eukaryota > Metazoa > Chordata > Mammalia > Rodentia > Sciuridae > Sciurus > Sciurus vulgaris. Next base: position 83,523,520 of record NC_136473.1, on the reverse strand, counting down.
CTGCTTCCCCCGAAACCTGTTTTAGAAGGCAGCAGTATTGGTTTACAGCTCCTGCACAGTTGACATTATAGTCATCACCTCTAAATCTTACAAGCCACTGTGTGATCCAGTCAGCCAGCAACTCTTGGGTAACGTCATATTTTATAAAGAACAAAAGGAGATCACTAACTAGATGAAGAAATCTACAGATTTCTTCTCTCAATACCCTTGTTATTTTGATGACCGGTGCTGCAGATTTCTATCCTACAGCATTGACCATAGGAAAATAAAAATCAAGGGGGTCTTCTACATGAAACTTTAGCAAGGGGAAATGAACATTACAGTTATCCATCTTATCATGATTCAAACATGGTGGGCAGAGCTGGGAAAGACTATGTTTTGAGAAAGGAAAGTAAAAATGCAAAGGTGGATTTTGAAAGAATGCAAAATGCTAAGGCTTCATTGTTCTCACCTAGGTGTGGATACTTAGTAAAGGCAAGAGCTGTAAACCCTTTGCACACAGCTTTATTCACCTGTACTCAGATGAAGATAATTAGGACAGCTTCAATAACATCATAAATAAATGGTTTGTCTTTGAAGACCCTTTTTAACCTTTTCTGTTCCAGTCTTCCCAGAGTGGCACCTTCTACCCTCCCTTTCAGTGACCTGTGTTTTTCTGTTCTCAAAAAGTACCACCCAGGCTGGGGAGATAGCTCAGTTGGTAGAGTGCTGGCCTCACAGGCACAAGGCCCTGGGTTCAATCCCCAGCATCACAAAAAAAAAAAAAAAAAAAAAAAAAAAAAAGTACCACCCCTCTCAAAACCAGGGAGGGAGGGTCTGATGCCTATATTTACTTTTCTGCCCATGTGCTTTTATATTAAAACGTTAGCTCTCCAAGCACAGGAAGACTCGCTTCTGTGGAATGAAAAGTTTTGCTTTCTTTTGACACAATTTTGATATTTAGAAAAAGCAAGCAGCCAGCTGAGAAACAAGACATTCTTTTCCTGACTCTAAAAGGTAAAAATGTACTTTAAGGGAACTAGAGAAACTGTACTATAAAGTGAGTTTCCCTGAGTCCTTTGTCCTTTTATGGATCAAAGTTTAACCCCTCCATCCCTTTGTTTTCTCCAACTCACTTTCTCAGGTTAACCCAGACCTCCTGAAGCTCCACCTGCCCTGGGTCATCCTTCTCCTGCTTCCAAGTGTCCATGTTGTGACCTCCCACCTTCACCTTCAGACGTTATCACATAGCTTTTTTGCTGTTTCAAATGCTCTAGGGTCCAGAAAAATCCATAGATTGAGGTAGGGAGAAAGAAAGGGAGACTCTGAGGTGTGCTCAAAAGCTTCCTATTTGAGACAGAGTCTTCCAGGAGGTCTGTAAGATGGAGACAGACAAGTTCATATCTTAAATTATGCAAAGGTTCTTGAGGTCAAAGTAGCCTGTGTTGTGAAAAAGTAACATAAACCTTTTATTCTTAAAAAAAAAATGCATATGCATATCCTTGAGTGATAATAATAACAGAAGTGAGGGTAAAACAAAACAGGTTATTTTGAGAACTTGTTGATTAGGAAGAGATAATTCTGCAATGTAAATGTGGTTAGATGGAATTTTCATAATCTAATTATTCCATTTAAAAGTGCCATAGAAATGGAGAAGTTCTAAAAGGAAGGAGTAGAGGAGGTTATTTTCCAAACTACTCTGTGGCATAGACAGGAAAGAGGACAAACAGCTTCTCTTTGAGATCAGTTAAAAAGGAAGGAAGGAAGGAAGGAAGGAAGGAAGGAAGGAAGGAAGGAAGGAAGGAAGGAGGGAAGAAAGGGAGGGAGGGAAGGGAGGGAGGGAGGGAGGGAGAGGAAGAAAGAAAGAAACAAAGAAAGAAACAAAGAAAGAAAAGAAATCCTCCTGGCTTTTAATACTGAACTCTCAGAATGACCAAGGGACTCAGAAGGTTGGATAAAATAATTTTTTTAAAAAAGAAAGAAACCACTACTAGCACCTTTGACTGGGATGTGAATCCACCACGCCAGGTTGGATGGACAGAGGAATTAAGAAAGCCGGCATTTCAGTGAGTCTTGAAGCAGAGAGGTCAGTCATGAGGACATTGTTGTGCTGATCCAGTGGGTGAGCTGTACTTGGTTTTCATGTGAGAGAGCAGGGTCAGCCCCCATTTTTTCCTGCTGTGCTACAGTGAATGGTGGGTGTGGGTCCAAACCCAGGGTGGGTCCAAACCCAGGGGTATAGACCTGTATAATTCCATCAGGGCATAAAAACCTGACCTGGAAGAGGCCTGACATACATCCCACCAGGGAAATTCACATCTCTCAGACCCGAGTGATCCTGGGTGTCCCTCACACTTTGGGAAAATGGGGGGCTAGATGGAGCAAGGGGAGGAGAGAGTGACTGTGCTGTGAGGCTGAGCCCAGGTGGCTGAGGTATGGGAACCTTGGGAGGCAGAGTAGGGAGAAGGACTGGTCCCTTCACAGCTCCAGCAGAACTCAGGGGAGATGCAAGTGATACAGACGCCCAGTGCAGACTGGAAGCCCTCCAGTGGGCTCTGGAGGTGCGCTGATTTAAAACTTCACCAAACATATTCCACAAGGTATTGCAGGTATAGCTAGGCCCAAACCCAACCTCTAGGAGCTCCGCCTCTGAGAACCCCTCTCACAGAACTCTACAGTCCCCCTAGTGGTGAGTGGAGCACACAACACCCTTCAACCTGCCCCACCTCATTCTGCTGAGAAGGGAAACTGAGATAAGAAAACCTGACTAGCTCCAGAAAAGGAAGGAACTGATAGCACCCGACTGCTCTTGCATGCAATACATATCTCAAGAAAAAAAAAAATGAAAAGAAAGACAATTGGGAACTGACAACCAACATATAATATTAATAATATTATAGACAATTTTTCTACCATCACAACAGAAACAACTCCTTAATCTTCCATCAACAACCTTTTTATTTTAACTTTTATGAGCTGAATGGTCCATGGACATTTGCACATATACACATTTGTCTCACTCTTCTCATTTCTAGCATTTCTTTTTCATTTTTAACTATGTTCAATACATCTAGCATTTCTTGAAGGTATTTTCTCAACTCTGTCTTTTGAGGGCTAGGGTTTTTTATTAGTATACCTCGATTTTGTTTTATATTGTTTTCTTTGTTATTGTCATCTTATATTATTTTTCTCCTATTTCCCTTCTCTCCCTCTCTTTTCTTTCACGAAGAGCCAAATTCTATTGTTCTCTCTTTCACTCTTCCTTTAACTCTTTACTACTACTCTCTCCTCCTCTCTCTCAATTATTATATCCTACATCTCCTCAGCATTCTCCCTCTTCACCTTTTTCAAATAGCAAACCCTTTTGTAACATAATATCTCCACTTCTGGCAATTGCATACCAAACCATGTCTGTTTCTAGTATCAATTAATACTGTACATGCCAAAATAGGAACTAAGTATTTATTCTAATGCTGAATGTTGATTGCATTTGTTGTTATTATTTGTCTCCCCCTAAAATGTGAGGGACTAGAAACCATGAAGAACACCATAAATTCATAGTGTAAAAGCTCTGCCACCTCAAATTCTCACTGACAAGTGAGTAGACATACAAACTGTATGAAAAAGTAAGGGAACTAACCATCACAAACAAATCAAGATACTCCATTAACAATCTAATGATATCACAGTGGAGGAAATGTGAGAGAAGGAATTTAGAAAGTTTATACTTAAATGGATTTGCAAGGTAAAAGATAATATAAGAAGTGAAAGCAGAGAGAAAATCCAAGATGTGAAAGATCACTTCAATAAGGAGATAGAAATCCTGAAGAAGAATCCATCAGAAATTCTCAAAATGAAGGAATCAATACACCAAATTAAAAATTCAGCAGAAAGCATCACCAGAAGACTAGAACACTTGAGTTTCAGGCAACAAAGACAAAATGTATAATCTGGAAAATGAAATGACCAAGGAGAAAACATGTTAAGAGAACATCAACACAAATGTCAAGAAATATGGGGCGACATGAAAAGATCAAATCTAAAATTTATTGGGATAAATGAAGGCCCTGAGATACAAGTCAATGAAATACACAATCTTTTCCATAAAACAATATTAGAAATTTTCCCAAACATTAAGAATTAAATGAAAAATCAAATACAGGAGACTTACAGAACTCCAAATGCACAAAATTACAAAAGACCTACACTAAGTCACATCATTATGAAAATGCCCAACATTCAGAATAAAGATAAAATTTTTAAAGTCTGCTTTAGAAAAATGATAAGTCACAGTTAGAAGGAAGCTAATCTGGATCTCAGCTAATTTCTCAACCCAGACCCTAAAAGTTAGGAGGTCTTGGAATAATATATAATAAATCCTGAAATAAAATGGATGTCAATCAAGAATACTATATCTGGCAAAATTAAACTTCACATATGATGATGAAATAAAAACTTTCCATGATAATCAAGTTAAAAGAATTCACAATTAAAAAACCTGCACTACAAAACATACTCAAGTCAGGCATGGTGGTGTATGCCTGTAATACCAGCAGCTCAGGAGGCTGAGGCAGGAGAATCACAAGTTCAGAGCCAGCATTAGCAGTTTAGTGAGACCCTGAGCAACTTAGCAAGACCATGCCTCAAAATAAAAATAAATAAATAAAAACTAAAAAGGAATGGAGATGTGGCTCAGTGGTTAAGTGTCCCTGGGTTCAATCCCTGGTATCAAAAACAAACAAACAAAAATATACTCAATAAAATGTTTCATGAAGGAGAAATGAAACATAAAATTGAAAACCAGCAAAGGGAGAAGCTACATTAGAAGAATAGTAAATCAAAGGACAAACTAATTCAAATTTAAAGCCAGAAATAAACCAATATTATAAGGAATGAAAATTATTTCTCAATAATAACATTGAATATAAATGGCCTAAACTCATCAACTGGCAGATTAGATTAGAATATTCTAATATTCTAATCTAATATTCCCAACAATATTCTGGGACTCACCTCACAAGAGACTCACTTCATAGGCAAAGACATTCCTAGACTATGCATGAAAGGATGGGAAAAAATCATATCATTCAAATGGATCTTATAAATAAGCAGGTGTTTCTATCCTCTGATCAGATAAAGTGGACTTCAAATCAAAGTTAATCATAATGAACCAAGAAGGTCATTTCATACTACTTAAGGGAAGTATACTTCAACAAAACATGACAATCATAAATATTTATGCCACACACAATGAAGCATCTATGTACATCAAACAAACCCTTCTCAATTTCAAGAATCAAATAGACCACAACACAACTGGGGACTTTAATATTCCTCCTTCATCAATGGATAGATCATCCAAACAAAAACTAAACAAAAAAGCTATACAACTAAAAGATACATTTAATAATTTAGAATTAACAGACATATAGAATATTTCTTCCATCAATGACTAAATACACTTTCTTCTCAGCACATGAATCATTTTCTAGAATAGACCACATCTTAGACCACAAAGAAAAGCTTAGCAAATACAAAAAAATAGAAATAATACCTTGCATTCTATCAGATTATAATGGAATAAAATTAGAAATCAATCAATGATATAATAAAAACGAGAAGCTACTCTACCACCTGGAGATTAATGTATAGCAAAAGAAATCAGGGATAAAATAAAATATACTTAGAGGTAGATGAGAATACTGACAAATATATCAAAATCTCTAGGGACATTATGAAGGCAGTTCTAAGAGAGAAGTTCATAGCAATGAGTTCATTCATTAAAAGAATAAAAATCACCAAAGAAATAACCTAACATTACATCTCAATTTCCTGGAAAAAGAAGAATAAGTCAACAATAAAAGCAGTAGAAGATAAGAAATAATTAAAATCAGAGCAGAAATCTATAAATTGAAACAAAAAATTCGAAGAATCAGTGAAGCAAAAAGTTGGTTCTTTGAAAAAAATTTAAAAAAAAACTGATAAACACTTAGCCAACTTAACCAAGAGAAAGAGGGGAAAAAACTCAAATTTCTAAAATTCAGGATGAAAAAAGGAAATATCACCACAAATACCACTGAAATACAGAAGATAATCAGAAATTATTTTGAAAACCTATATTCCAATAAAATAGAAAATCTTGAAGACTGCAACAAATTTCTAGAGAACTATGACCTATCCAAATTGAACCAGGAGCACAGAGAAAATTTAAAAAGATCAATTTCAAAATTGAAAATGGCATCACAATCCTGACCAGAGAGAAAAACCCAGGACCAGATAGATTCTCATCTGACTTCTACCAAACTTTAAAGGAGAATTAAAAAACAATCCTTCTCAAACTATTCAATGAAATAGAAAGGAGGAAATTTTGCCAAACTTATTTCATGAAGCTAGTATGACCCTGATTCCAAATCCAGACAAAAACACATCAAGGAAAGAAAACTTCTGGCCAATATCCCTAATAAACATAGATGCAAAAATTCCTTATAAAATACTGGCAAATTGCATACAAAAACACATTAAAAAGATAGTGCATCACGATCTAATTGGTTTCGTTTCAGGGATGCAAGTTTGATTCAACATATAAAAATCAGTTAATATATTTCACCACATCAATATACATAAAGACAAGAATCACATGATTATCTCTATAGATGCAGAAAAAGCATTTGACAAACTGCATCATCCATTCATGTTCAAAAAACTAAGAGATAGTAGTAACATACCTCAACATTGTAAAATCTATATACATTAAACTCAAGGCCAACATCATTCTAAATGAAGAAAAACTGAAAACATTCCCTATAAAAATGGAACAAGACAGGTAGGTATGCCCTCTTTCGCCACTTCTATTCAACATAATCCTTGAAACTCTAACCACAGCAATTAGGCAAATGAAAGAGGTTAAAGGAATACAAATAGGAAAAGAAGAACTCAAGTTATCCCTATTTGTTGATGACATAATTCTATATTTAGTAGACCCAAAAAAATCTCCACAAGGAAACTACTAGAACTTATAAACAAATTGAAGAAAGTAGCAGGATATAAAACAAACATCTGCAAATCAATTGTGTTCCTATACATCAATGCTGAATCAGACAAAAGAGAAATTGAGAAAAATATTCCATTCATAATAGCCTCAAAAAAAATTCCTGGGAATCAATCTAACCAAAGAGGTGAAAGACCTCTACAGTGAAAACTACAGAACACTAAAGGAAGAAATTGAAGAAGACCTTAGAAGATGGAAAGACCTCCCTGTGCAGAATTAATATTATCAAAATGGCCATACTACCAAAAGTGGCACACAGATTTCATACAATTCCTATTAAAATTCAGATGACATTCTTCATAGAAATAGAAAAAGCAATCATGACATTTATTAGAAGAAGAGGCCCAGAATGGCCAAAGTAATCATTAGTGAAAAAAGTGAATCAGAAAGCATCATAGGGAGGTTTCAAGATGGCGGCCTAGAGGGTGGCTGCATTTCATGTTGCTCCAGGACTCAGGATTCAAAAGAGGAGATATTGAGACGCTTGGGACCAACTCAAAGCAGCCGGGTGACTCTCACCCCCTGGGGAGGCATCCCGGATGGGACAGTGGTCCCGGAACGCAGGAAACTTTGTGAAGTAGAACTGCCGGCGAGACGCCCCTCCCCCCGCTGGAGCAGTGAACTCGGACAGCTGGGAGCGCCGTAAAGGAGGCCGCTTGGCACAGCGCTGGGACTCGGAGCAACCACTGGGGCTCCGGCGGCTGCCCAGGGGAAGAGAGGCGAGGAGAGCTGTGTGGACTCAGGACACTGGGGCCTGCCCTGAGGAGGAGGAGGAGGAGCGTGGCCACTTGGATTTGGAGTGACTATACCAGAGCTACAGGCGGTTGCCAGAGGAGAAGCTGCGCGGCGAGCTGTTTGGACTCAGAACAATGCTTCTGAACACCGGGGCCTGCCCTGAGGACGAGGAGGAGGAAGAGGAGCGCTGCCGCTTGGATTCGGGGTGACTACACCAGAGCTACAGGCGGTTGCCAGAGAAGGGGCTGCGTGGCGAGCTGTTTGGACTCAGACCACTTCTGAACCCCGGGGCCTGCCCGGAGGAGTAGGAGGAGGAGGAGGAGGAGCGCGGCGGGTCCTTTGGACTCGCAGTGACTGCATTAGCGCTCCAGGCGGCTACTCAGAGGAGGCGGTGATTGGTGAGTTGTTTGGACTTAAAGTGACAGCTCCTGAACACAGGGGGGCTGCCTGGAGGAGAAGCGTGGTGGGATGCTTGGTCTTGAGTGCCTGCATCAGAGCTCCGGGTGGTTGCCCAGAGGACCCGTGCTGCGGGTCACGTGGACTCAGAGCCACTCAGAGCGACTGCTCCTGAACACCCCGGGGGTTATCTGGAGAAGGAGGAGGAACGGGGAGGGTCACTTCGACTCGGAGTGATTGATTGCCCAGGGCTACGGGTGGTTGGTGGAGGTGGAGGCACACAGTGAGTTTCTTGGACTCCTAGTGACCGCACCGGAATACTGGGCGGCTGTCTGGAGGAAGAGGCCTGTGGCGGGTCTCTGGGACTCAGAGCGATTGGACGGGGTCCCAGGTGGCTGCTCAGAGGAGGGACCGCATAGCCAGGCGATTAGGTGCAGAGCAGGGTCCCAGGATCTAGGAGGCTTCTTGGTGGAAGAGCCGCACAGAGACAGGCTTAGGGCGGAGCGAAGGTTCCAGGCCTGCGGGCAGATTCTCTGAGGGAGGGCAGCCTAAGGAGAGTCATCTGCAAAGGGTGAGGCTCCCAGGCCCAGGAGGTAGGGCCGGGCCCCTGGGAACTTTGCAGAGGAAGGCAGCCCAGCCCAGGCGGTAGCTGTAAATTGAGGGGAACCTCTAGGAGGGAACTGACCAGCAAGACCTCCCCACCGGGTGAGTCTTCCCTGCTGGGTGAGGTTTCCCCACAAGGATGGTAAAACCAGAGACTCAGGCCCAAACAGGCCTTGCCTCAGCCCACAGCCTAGGTCCCCTTTGGATGACCATTGGTCAACAAGTAGAGGCACCTCTGCCCACTAGCAGGGATTATACCCCACCTGAAGGCCACTACTCCTAGAGAGGCAGCTTCCTTGTGGAGCACCGCATTATCAACTTCCTCCAAGACTTCAGCCTACTAAAGGCTAAGGGGGGATATATATAGAAATCTTCAGGGACATTGTAAGTCAATAGAGGAAATCTGCAATATCTCAGTGGTCCTCTGATACCTGAACAATATGAGAAAACAAGGAAAGAAAATGCTGCAAACAAATCTAGATGTTACATCAATAAAACCCAGTGACAGCATGGCAGAAGAAATGACAGAAAAGGAGTTCAGAATGTACATAATTAAAATGATCAGAGAAGCAAACGATGAGATGAAAGAGCAAATGCACGCTCTGAATGATGAGATGAAAGAGCAAATGCAAGCATTGATTGATCGCACCAATCGACAGTTAAAAGAGCAAATACAAAAAGCAAAAGATCATTTCAATAAAGAGTTAGAGATATTGAAAAAAAACCAAACAGAAATCCTTGACATGAAGGAAACAATAAACCAAATTAAGAACTCCATAGAAAGCATATCCAATAGGATAGAACACCTGGAAGACAGAACCTCAGACATTGAAGACAAAATATTTAACCTTGAAAACAAAGTTGAACAAACAGAGAAGATGGTAAGAAATCATGAACAGAATCTCCAAGAACTATGGGATATCATGAAAAGGCCAAATTTAAGAATTATTGGGATTGAGGAAGGCCTAGAGAAACAAGCCAAAGGAATGAACAATTTATTCAATGAAATAATATCAGAAAATTTCCCAAATCTGAAGAATGAAATGGAAAATCAAGTTCAAGAGGCTTATAGGACTCCAAATACACAAAATTACAACAGACCCACACCAAGGCACATTATAATGAAAATACCTAACATACAAAATAAAGACAGAATTTTAAAGACTGTGAGAGAAAAGAACCAAATTACATTCAGGGGGAAACCAATACGCATATAAGCAGATTTTTCAATCCAGACCCTAAAAGTTAGAAGGGCCTGGAACAACATTTTTCAAGCCCTGAAAGAAAATGGATGCCAACCAAGAATCTTATACCCAGCAAAACTTACCTTCAAATTTGACGATGAAATAAAATCCTTCCATGATAAACAAAAGCTAAAAGAATTTACAAAAAGAAAGCCAGCATTACAGAATATTCTCAGCAAAATATTCCATGAGGAAGAGATGAAAATCAAAGAAGCAAATCAGCAAAGGGAGGAATTATCCTAAAGGAATTGTCAAATAAAGGAGGAAACAAGTTGTGTCAAACAAATAAATAAACAAAATTTTAAAAATGAACCAAATGACCGGGAAACCAAATCATTTCTCTATAATAACCCTGAATGTTAATGGCCTGAATTCATCAATCAAAAGACATAGACTGGCAGACTAGATTAAAAAGAAAGATCCAACAATATGTTGCCTGCAAGAGACTCACCTCATAGAAAAAGATACACATAGACTAAAGGTGAAAGGATGGGGAAAAACATACCATGCACATGGACTCAGCAAAAAAGCTGGAGTATCCATCCTCATTTCCGATAATGTGGACTTCAAGCCAAAGTTAGTCAGAAGGGATAAAGAAGGTCATTTCATACTGCTTAAGGGAAGCATAAATCAGCAAGATATAACAATCATAAAAATCTATGCCCCAAACAGTGGCTCATCTATGTATGTCCAACAAATCCTTCTCAATTTCAGAAACCAAATAGACCACAACACAATAATACTAGGTGATTTTAACACGCCTCTCTCACCACTGGACAGATCTTCCAGACAAAAATTGAACAAAGAAACCATAGATCTCAATAACACAATCAATAATTTAGACTTAACAGACATTTATAGAATATACCATCCAACCAAGAGTGAATACACTTTCTTCTCAGCAACACATGGATCCTTCTCTAAAATAGACCATATATTATGCCACAAAGCTAATGTTAGCAAATACAAGAAGATAGAGACACTAGCATGTATTCTATCAGATCATAATGGATTGAAGTTAGAAATAAACGAAAGAGTAAAACACAGAAACTATTCCAACACCTGGAGATTAAACAATATGCTATTATATGATGAATGGATAACAGAAGATATTAGGAAGGAAATTAAAAAATTCTTAGAGGTAAATGAGAACAAAGAAACATCATATCAAAATCTCTGGGACACTATGAAAGCAGTACTTAGAGGGAAATTTATTTCATGGAGTGCATTTAATAAAAGAAGTAAAACTCAACAAATAAATGACCTAACACTACAGCTCAAAGCCCTAGAAAAAGAAGATCAGAACAGCACCAAAAGTAGTAGAAGACAGGAAATAGTTAAACTCAGAGCTGAAATCAATGAAATTGAAACAAAAGAAACAATACAAAAAATTGACAAAATAAATAGTTGGTTCTTCGAAAAAATAAACAAAATTGATAAACCTTTAGCCACACTAACAAAGAGAAGACGAGAGAAAACCCAAATCACTAAAATTCGGAATGAACAAGGAAATATCACAACAGACAGGATTGAAATACAAAACATAATTAGAAGCTATTTTGAAAATCTATACTCCAACAAAATAGAAAATTTTGAAGGCATCAACAGGTTTCTAGAGACACATGAATTGCCTAAACTGAACGAGGAGGACATAAACAATTTAAATAGACCAATTTCAAGTACTGAAATTGAAGAAGTCATCAAAAGCCTACCAAAAAAGAAAAGTCCGGGACCAGATGGGTTCTCAGCCGAGTTCTACAAAACCTTTAAAGAAGAGCTCATTCCAATACTTCTCAAAGTATTCCATAAAATAGAAGAGGAGGGAACCCTCCCAAACTCATTCTATGGAGCCAATATCACCCTGATACCTAAACCAGACAGAGACTCATCAAAGAAAGAAAATTTCAGACCAATATCCTTAATGAACATCGATGCAAAAATTCTCAACAAAATTTTAGCAAATAGCATACAAAAACATATTAAAAAGATAGTGCACCATGATCAAGTTGGTTTCATCCCAGGGATGCAAGGTTGGTTCAACATCAGGAAATCAATAAACGTAATTCACCACATTAATAGACTTAAAGTCAAGAATCACATGATTATTTCAATAGATGCAGAAAAAGCATTTGATAAAATACAGCACCCCTTCATGCTCAAAACACTAGAAAAAATAGGGCAGTGGGAACATTCCTTAACATGGTAAAGGCCATTTATGCTAAGCCCATGGCTAATATCATCCTAAATGGTGAAAAACTGAAAGCATTCCCCCTAAAAACTGGAACAAGGCAGGGATGCCCTCTTTCACCACTTCTATTCAACATGGTTCTTAGACTCTGGCCAGAGCAATTAGACAAACCAAAGAGATTAAAGGGATACGAATTGGGAAAGAAGAACTCAAACTATCCCTGTTCGCTGATGACATGATTATATATTTAGAGGAACCTGGAAATTCCACCAGAAAACTCTTAGAACTCATAAGTGAATTCAGTAAAGTAGCAGGTTACAAGATCAATGCCCATAAATCCAACGCATTTTTATACATAAGTGATGAATCTTCAGAAAGAGAAATTAGGAAAACTACCCCATTCACAATAGCCTCGAAAAAAATAAAATACTTGGGAATCAATCTCACAAAAGAGGTGAACGACCTCTACAATGAGATGTACAGAACACTAAAGAAAGAAATTAAAGAACACCTTAGAAGATGGAAAGATCTTCCATGTTCTTGGATAGGAAGAATTAATATTGTCAAAATGGCCATACTACCTAAAGTGCTATACAAATTCAATGCAATTCCAATTAAAATCCCAATGATGTACCTTACAGAAATAGAGCAAGCAATTATGAAATTCATCTGGAAGAATAAGAAAGCCAGAATAGCTAAAGCAATACTTAGCAGGAAGAGTGAAACAGGGGGTATTGCAATATCAGATCTTCAACTCTACTACAAAGCAATAGTAACAAAAATGGCATGGTATTGGTACCAAAATAGAAAGGTAGATCAATGGTACAGAATAGAGGACACGGACACAAACCCAAATAAATACAATTTTCTCATACTAGACAAAGGTGCCAAAAATATGCAATGGAGAAAAGATAGCCTCTTCAACAAATGGTGCTGGGAGAATTGGAAATCCATATGCAACAGAAGGAAACTAAACCCATATCTCTCACCATGCACGAAACTAAACTCAAAATGGATTAAGGACCTTGGAATCAGACCAGAGACCCTACAGATTATAGAAGAAAAAGTAGGTCCAGATCTTCAACATGTCGGCTTAGGACCAGACTTCCTTAACAGGACTCCCATAGCACAAGAAATAAAAGCAAGAATCAATAACTGGGATAGATTCAAACTAAAAAGCTTTCTCTCAGCAAAGGAAACTATCAGCAATGCGAAGAAAGAGCCTACAGAGTGGGAGAATATCTTTGCCAATCATACTTCAGATAGAGCACTAATCTCCAGAATCTATAAAGAACTCAAAAAACTCTACTCCAAGAATTCAAATCATCCAGTCGACAAATGGGCTAAGGAAATGAATAGACACTTCACAGAAGAAGATCTACAAGCAATCAACAAACATATGGAAAAATGTTCAACATCTCTAGTAATAAGAGAAATGCAAATCAAAACCACCCTAAGATTCCATCTCACCCCAATTAGAATGGCGATTATCAAGAATACGAGCAACAACAGGTGTTGGCGAGGATGTGGGGAGAAAGGTACACTCATACATTGCTGGTGGGGCTGCAAATTAGTGCAGCCACTCTGGAAAGCAGTGTGGAGATTCCTTAGAAAACTTGGAAAGGACCCTCCATTTGACCCAGCTATCCCACTCCTTGGCCTATACCCAAAGGACTTAAAATCATACTACAGAGACACAGCCACATCAATGTTCATAGCTGCTCAATTCACAATAGCCAGACTGTGGAACCAACCTAGATGCCCTTCAATTGATGAGTGGATAAAGAAACTGTGGTATATATATGCAATGGAATATTACTCAGCCATAAAGAATGATAAAATTATGGCATTTGCAGGCAAATGGATGAAATTGGAGAATATCATGCTAAGTGAGATAAGCCAATCTCAAAAAGCCAAAGGACGAATGATATCGCTAATAAGTGGAGGATGACACATAATGGGGGGGAGGGAAGGGTTAGTGTTAGGGTTAGAGTTAGGGTTAGGGAGGGGGGCAAGTATGGAGGAAGGAAGTACTGTATAGAGGGTAAAGAAGGGTGGGAGGGGTGGGGGGAAGGGAAAAAATAACAGAATGAATCAAACAACATTATGTAAATTTATGATTACACAAATGGTATGCCTTTACGCCATGTACAAACAGAGAAACAACATGTATCCCATTTGTTTACAATAAAAAGAAAAAAAGAAAGAAAGCATCATAATATCAGAAATTAAATTATTCTACAGAGCTATAGTAACAAAAAAACAGCATAGTATTGGCACCAAAACAGACATGAATGCCAATGGAACAGAATGGAAGACACAGAGACAAACTCACATAAATACAGTTACACTGGACAAAGGTGCCAGAAACATACATTATAAAAAAGATAGCCTGTTCATCAAATGGTTCTGTGAAAACTGGAAATCCATATGTAGTAGAATAAAATTTAAACCCTATCTCTCACCCTGCACAAAACTCAATTCAAAGTGAATCAGACCTAAGCATTAGGCCAGAAACTCTACCTCTACTAGGCTCATCAATTCACCATGTTGGCTTAGGAACAAACTTCCTTAACAAGACTCCTAAAGTGCAAGAAGTAAAATCAAGAATCAATAAATGGAATGGAATCAAACTAAAAAGCTTCTTCACAGCAAAGGAAACAATACAGAGTATTATAGAATGGGAGAAAATCTTTGCCACCTGCACCTCAGATAGAACATTAATCTCCAGGATATATAAAGAACTCAAAAAACATAACACCAAAAAAAAAAAAAACCAATTAATAAATTGGAAAGTAATTAAACAGACACTTCTCAAAAGAAGAAATATGAATGGTCAACAAATATATGAAAAAATTTCAAGATCTCTAGCAATTAGGTAAATGTAAATTAAAACTACACTGAGATTTCATCTCACTCCATTCAGAATGGTAACAATCAACAATGCAAGTAAACCAAGGAGAGGGATAGCTGGGTCAAATGGTGGTTCATTCCAGTCTAAGTTTTCTGAGGAATCTCCATACTGCTTTCCAGAGTGGCTGCACCAACTTGCAGTCCCACCAGCAATGTATGAGTATTGTACCTCTTACCCCATATCCTCCCAAACATTTATTGTTGCTTGTATTCTCAATAATTTCCATTCTGATTGGAATAAGATGAAGTCTTAGAGTAGTTTTGATTTGCATTTCTCTGTTAGAGAAGTTGAACATTCCTTCATATATTTGTTGATCAATTGTATATCTTCTGTGAAGTGTCTGTTCAGTTCCTTAGCCTATTTATTGATTGGGTTATTTGTTTTTTTGGTGTTTTTTGTGTTTTTATGTATCCTAGAGATTAATGCTTTATCTGAGATGCATGTGGTAAAAGATTTTCTCCTAGTCTGTAGGCTCTCTCTTTACATTATTGGTTGTTTCTTTTGCTGAAAAGAAGCTTTTTAGTTTGAGTCCATCCCATTTATTGATTCTTGATTTAACTTCTTGTGCTTTTGTGGTCTTGTTAAGGAAGTCAGGTCCTAAGCTGACATGGTGAAGATTTGGTCCTACTTTTTCTTCTAGTAGTCTCAGGGCCATATAATCAGAAAAATGAGAGATTATGCTACATGTATGTATGGTCTACCAAGATGCATAAACATATTCTACTGCCATGTACAATAAATTAGAATAAATTTAAAAAAATTTAAAAAGAATACAAGTACCAATAAATGTTGGTGAGGATGTAGGGAAAAGGATACATTTATATATTGCTAGTGGGACTGCAAATTGGTACAACTGTTCTAGAGAGCAATATGTAGATTCCTCAAAAAACTTGGAAACAAACCACCATTTGACCCAGTTATTCCACTCCTTGGAATACCCAAAGGATATCACTCAGCATACTACAGTGATGTAGCCACATCAATGTTTATAGCAGCTCGATTCACAGCAATTAAGCTATGAATCTAATCTAGGTGTCCTACAATAGATGAATGGATAGAGAAAACATGGTATATGTACATAATGGAGTATTACTCAGTCATAAAAAAGAATGGCTTTATGACATTTGCCAGAAAATGGATGAATCTGGAGGTTATTATGCTAAGCAAAATAAGCCACTACCCAAAAAACCAAAGGTCAAATGTTCTCTCTGATATGTGGATACTAACACACAATAAGCAGAGGCAGGGTGGGCGGGTAGGAAGAATAGAAGTTTGGTAGATTAGGCAAAGAGCAATGAGGAGAAGGTAGTGGGGACAAGAATAAGAAAGACAGTGAAATGATTTGACAAAACTTCCCTATGTACAGAGGTGACCTGGGATTTCTTTTCCTAATTTTTTAAAAACTATTCTTATTAGTGCATTATAGTGGGGCTCTTATTAGTACACAATAGTGGGGTTCATTTTGACATAATCATACATGTGTGGAATATAGTTTCCTCTATTTCAATTTCTACTGCTTCCTCTTTCCCTCCTCCTCCCTCCCTCTGTTCCCCTTCATCCACTCTACTAGTCTTCCTTCTATTTATTTTTATAATTTTAAGTTGGTGATTTATAATTATAGATAAAGGTGGAATTCACTGGGGTATATTCATATATGTACATAGCATGATTTTGTCAATTTCATTCCGTAGTTCCTCCCTTTTCTCATCCCTCTGAAATTCTGGTGAGATAGATATAACGTTCAATCTACATTTACATATAAGGTATGTATTGCAATGATATTTATAAATGTCATTAATATGTTAGACTTAATGTAATTTCAGTTCAACATAAGAACAAAATCTTCATAGTGTAAGATTCCTTACTTTTAGTATTTTTGTCTGTTGATAAGGCAAAATTCACAATCAAAACATGAAGAACATCATATGTTGTGTTGTGACATTCCTTTAAAGAAAGGAGGAGGGTGTGACACCATGCACACAAAAGGCTTTTTCTTTTCCTGAGAATCTAGCCAGGTTAAGGGAACAATGAGAGAGAGTTCAGGACAAAATATTCAGATATATATTTTCTTGAAGGATACTGACTTTCATATACGCTGAAATTAGGGCAAGTTAGTGGTATCTGTAGAGAGCTGTTTTCTTGCTTGTATGCCATGTTCCTTCCGGTACTGGTCACACAATGGCACAAAGCTGATTCTGCTTCTTTAGCCTAACCTATAACTGCGCCCCCACACACACACACTTCCTGAGCCCTGAGGAGCAGGAGGAGCTCATCTACACAGCTAGCCCTGGACAAAGCACCATACGGGAATGAGGTGCTACTTCTGCTGAAGCACCAGAGGCACTGCAGGAAATGGAGGTCCACCTGTGTGCCCACTGCCACTGGAACTGCTGGTCAAGTACCTCTCTAGTCCATAACCCCTGCAACACTCATGGAATTACCCATCCACAAAGGTGACTGACTGTCGGAATAACATGACTTCTCTGAGGGTCACAATATGGCTGAAATGAGTTGTTCATTAGCAATTGGGTGAAAGGTCAAATGTTAACTCTCCAATTAGAGTTAACTCATCAAGATCTGGGGAAAAGAGGCCAGTCAGAGAAGGATTTTCTGGTGAAGTACCTGTCCACCCCATTGCCACTGGATCTCCCCTCAAAACACTTCTCAGTAAACCTTATACATTATACCCCACTTCTGAGTGTCTTCTTTGGTCTCTCAGCAACCTATCCCCCTGCCCTAACACGACTGGACTGTGAATGGACAATACTGTCTTACTGCCATGTGAGTAACACAGTGTCATGACAAGGAATGACCAAGTTCTTATTTCCAAGAGGCCCCTGGCCTCCTGTGAGATTGTGAGCCTTCACTCAGCACTTCGAGACCATCAGTGTGGAGTCTCTCTTCTTCCATCTGCCTTTTGCCTTTTGGCAAAGGGGGCCACAGATCAGTCAAACCAAGAGTCACATTCAGCTCTAGGACTGTGTAACTATTACTGAAAAATGTATGGCAGTAAGTGCTCAGACAGGTGAATAGGAAGAGACACAAAGAAATCCACATTATATAGAATATTAGACCTCCATTTTCACAGGATACTGACTGTAATTCATTCACAAAACAGCCTCTCTAATTCCAACTGAGCAGGGATAGTTAAGCATGACAATTTTGAAGCTTTTTAAGGAACTGATTAATTCATTTGTTGATTAAATACAAATAAGGTCCACTTTTATTAGCCTCAGGCCTAAACTCTCAGAAGGCTGGTAAGCCTGCATAATGACTTCATCTGAATTTAATTTTTTTCAGGCTTTTGAAACAGTTACATGACTAATTCATACTGGTCTTGGAGAAGTCTCAGACCAAGTTCCCATCTCTAGATCAAGTGGCCCTGCTCCTCCTGCTTCCCTCTCTTGCAGTTCACATGAAGGAGTTGAGAATTTTGCCATCATAAGTTACTTCTATTGAGCTTTAGAATCTTTTTTTTTTTTTTTTTGTGGATCTGTGGCTGGTAAGTTCATATAAATTATTGCATAAATAAAGTCTAAGAAATTTTAATGCATTTCTAAATTTAATTTAGAATTAAATTGAGTCTATAGAGAAAATTGAACTACCTTTACTCAGGCCATTTGGAAATGACCTATTATCCTTGCTACCTTCTCTGACTCTCCTCTTTTCCCCAGATCTTGATGAGTTAACTCTAATTGGAGAGTTAACATTTGACCTTTCACCCAGTTGCTAATGTACAACTCACTTCAGACATATTGTGAAACTCAGAGAAGTCATGTTATTTGGACAGTCAGTCACCTTTGTGGATGGGTAATTCCATGAGCGTTGCAGACAACAGAACGAAATGGCCTAGACATTAATGTGACATTCACCTGGCTCAACATGATCAGTGTAGTTTTGAAAGGAAGAAATTGCTTTTACAAGCTCTCTTATATTTCAAAAATTGGTCTTAGGGACTTTCTTCACTCTACCCTAAGTCAATCTTCCCCTCTCATTTTTCCTTTTCTCCACTGTCCTGCCTTCTGTTCATTCAGCCCTATCTCCACATAATAGCAAAGCAGTAATTGGTAAACAATAAACATCACTTGGCAGGCCACCAAAATAACCTGAAAAATAACCTTATTCATTTGCTAAAAGCACTACTTTTCCCCCTTTGATAAAGTGGTTCCATGATTCTTCATTATTTCACCCTGCATTTCCAGAAAACACCTACATCTTAAAAGGTATCCCATCTCTGTGAATTCTATGAATGAAAATATTTATTCATTTGTTAAATTAGGACTAAAGAGGCTGAGTCCAATTCTGAAGCACCCCTGAGACACGAGAGGAGGATTTGTATGACATGTTTACAGTTAGGTGATGGTTGATAGCAGAAAAACAGAAATAGGAAATTTTATGCTCTGCTTTTACATGACCACTCTGAAACCAGAATCCATCATTCCAGCACATCAAATGGTAAATACCATCCGTCCACACATCTTGCAGATGGAGGGTGAGCACACCACATTCCAGGCAGATTGCGAGGACCCAGAGGAGACTCGGATGTGCTCCCAGCTGTGGTTCCAACTCCAAAATATCATGAACCTCTCATGTTGGTATCTAATCCTCATCAAGGGACAACAGGCCTAAACTAAGGTGGCAAGGAGGGCTCCCCTGAGGGAGTGATGTTCACAAGCTGAAGAGTAAGTAGGAGTCAAAGTAAAAGATGGTAGAATACTGGTGGGGATTTCCAGACATAGAAAACAATATAGGCCAAAGTTCTGTGGTTAAGCGGGTCAAGGCACATTTTCCAAATCTGAGAAGAAGACGAATCAGAGAGAACAAAAGAAAAAGTTCTGAGAATATACTGGGGATATAGGTAGTGGCCAATGCAGGCTTTGTGGGCCATCCACTCCTGGAAGTGAGAACACACTTGATTTTATGTCTTGTCTCCTCTTGCTATTGTACCCCTTCAATCTTAGTTATGAGCTGTTTTCTTCATAATTAGTTAGATATTCCAAAGATATCTGCTCTAGCATTTGCCTTAGATACCAAATGTGATGGTGGAGATTATGATGTGCTGGACATCTACATCCAAAAAGGCTTCCAATTAATCTATGGTCTCCAGTTCCATCTAAAGAGGAATGCTGAACACCAAGACATGGGTACAAGGTTTCTGAAATATTAGCTCATATTCTTTTCTTTCCATTATTTTCCCTTTGTCTTCCAAACATTTGAGGCTCTGTGTTCTTTGCCTCAGGAAAGAAATATGATAGGCAAGAGAAATAAAATAATAAAACCTAGGAAATTTAAATGAAAATACATATGTTTCTAGGACAACCTAAAGAACTAGAGTTTGGATAATTGAATTTAACTTCAACAAATAAATAAATTTTAAAAATAAACAAATACAATTTGAAAGTCAGTTCCTTAACTGCAAGAGTCACATTCCAAGCACTCAGTTGTCACATGTCTACTAGCTGTCTACATTGGACAGCACATGTACAGAAAATTCTCCATCCTCACCCAAGCTATATTGACTTTTCCTCTAATCCCCCAATGAGCTACCAGTTTCTATCTTGAATAGCTAGAAACACTTATGTTCCCTTCTTCCATCAGTAATCACCTTAAAACAATAAAAATGAGGAACTGAAATGTAAATTCCATCATTGGTGAAGCTGTTAGATGCTGTAACCCCAAACCATGGTAAATGAGGCAGGTCAGCAAGAATCTAAGGGATATGTGAGAAGACACCTGGAGGAAGCACCTGTGGCTGCAGGTTTCAGAGAAAACCCTTCAAGCTTTGTTCTCAAAGCCAGTCGTCAAAGCTAGAGAGGTATCCAACAAGCCTGTCTGAATGAGAAAGGAGGACCTGGTGGAGGGACATCTCAGGATCACATTTGGCCACAAGGAGAAGCAGAGTTTGGAGCTGAACAGGGAACACATAGATGCACAGAATAGAGAAGGACCCTGGATAGACAGCCCGCATGCAACTGCAGCTCTTTTCACTGTGGAAAAATAAGTTCCAAAGAACACACTTCACCCCATTAGCTTGTGCCATCAGGAAATTTCTTAAGGACTGGGGAAGGTACCGCCGGCCTAGGACACTGACTGGACAGTTTCTCACAAAGTTGAAAAGAGTTGGTCCCAAAAGAATTCACCTCACTTAAACATTAATAACAATAATGGAATAAGCCTGGGCTTTGTACACAGATTATGCACGGGGAAATGGAAAGGGGCAGGAAAAACAATGGACAAAGAAAATTCACCAGAAAAATGTTGATGGGTCACAAAAGAAAATGGAAAACCAATATGTTTCTGTAAACCCATGACAAACTAAGATTAAAAAAAAAAAAAAAAAGAATTATTTAAAATAAAGACAAAAGCAGGGAAGACACAGTAAGAAAATGAACGATGAACAATAAATATAAAACGTGGGTGGGCTGGGTGCAGCAGTGCAGGCCTGCAATCCTCATAACCCCAGAGGCTGAGACAGGAGGATCACAAGTTCAAGGACTTGCTAAGTTGCCTGGGCAACTTAGTGGGACACTATCTGTCTCAAAATAAAAAGCAAAAAGGGCTGGGGGTGCAGTGCAGTGGTACGTGTTTGGCATGCACAAAGGCCCAGACACAATCCCCAGCACACACTCACACACACATAAAGCAAACAAAATAAAATGAAAATGAACACAAAGTTTAAAAGAATAAAGAGAAATCATGGATATAAAAAACAGAAGAGGGCTGGGGAGATAGCTCAGCTGGTAGAGTGCTTACCTAGTAAGCACAAGGCCCTGAGTTCGATCCCCAGTACCGCCAAAAAAAAAAAAAAAAAAAAACAGAAGAGACTATACATAATTGGTGCCAGCAAGAGAGTATAAGAGAGAAAGATAAATAGTTCAGGGAAATATTCCTATGTCCAGAAAAAAATATTATTAAAGAAACACTATTATTTTATTAATAAAAGTAAGGGTATTAAGTGACTTTTAAAGCATGCCCAGCATAGCAGACCCTGTCGCTGCCTCTTTCCCATTCCTTGAGTCTTTCGATGTACACTGACTGACTCCCACCTGCCAGCACATGTCATCCCGTGCCTGAGGGCAGTGTCCTCAACACTGGAGGCTGCTCGCTCACGTGCGAGGCAGGCCAAAGTACCAGGGCACTGGTGTTAATTATTAATAAAGCATTTTATTATGGTAAGGAATAATATTTCCATGTTAATTAAAGTGAAAGGTGATTAATATTAAGGATCAAGTAGCAACACAAGTCTCACTACACAAGGGCATTATTGACACTATTCAAGTTTCCCTGAACACAAGCCAAAAGACTCTGGGTCACAGCCTGTCTTAGTTTCCCTGAGAGTTTACAAGAACCTTCCTGGGAAACCCTGGGCAAGGCTCTGAGTAAGTCCTGGGGTAAAGGACTCATCCAATCAGGGTGAAGGACGAAGTACTGATGGGCCCAGGATCAGCCATCCCACAGATCTATGGGTAGGAGAGGTGCTCAGCATTTTATGCTTTTAAGATTGAAGGGGCCAACCTTTGGATCTCAGGAGAAGAGAAGATCAGCACAGCACAAGAAATGAATTGAGTGCCCTCAGTGGACACAGTTTTCAGGAGCAGAACACCAGGGACAGGAATTGTTTACCAGATAGGAAGTTGACAAAGCAGTACAACATGGTTGCCGTCATTGTTACCAGTGGGCTATGTTCCCTAAAAGTGCTCAGATGGTCAATTTTAAGTGCTCTTACTACACACACACAATAAGCATATGAGATAAGGCATCTATTTCTTGGCTTGATTTAATCATCCCACAATGTGACATATTTCAAAACACTGTGCACCAAAAACACATACAAATTTTATTTGCCAAGTTACAAAATAAATAATCTCTTTTAGAAGACATAGTGTTACTGTTTGGATATGAGGTGTTGCCCAAAAGCCCCCGTGTTAATACATGAATGCTCACAGGTGAAATAATTAGACTGTGAGAACCGTAAGTTCATGAGACCCTCCTAGTTCGAATGCACCGGATGGTACCTGTAGGCAGGTGGGACGTGGCTGGAAGAAGTGGTTCACTGGGCACGTGCCCTGGAAAGGTGCATCTTCCCTGTGGCCTCTTTCCCCTGACATGCCTACTTACTGGCTGCCATAAATAGAGCAGCAGTTTACCACTCACCTCTGCCATGATGGTCTGCCTCACCTTGGCCCAAGGCAATGGATTCAGCCCACCTTGAACTAAATCTCTGAACCATGAGCCAATATAGACTTTACCTCCTCTAAGTTGTTCTTGTTGGGTATTTTGGTCACAGTGACTATACACACTAATATGAGGTGGTGTGGTATTAGGGGAAGGATAGTTAAAAAAAAAAAAGAGAAACCAGAAAGACCAATACATAAATATATATAGATACTTGATTTATTATAAAATCAACAGTACAGAGCAGTATGGAAAGAATGCTGTCCTCAATCAGTTGTTCTGAGCCAATTAGGTATTCATATGTAAAGCAATAAAAAATTTCATAGTGCACTAACAGCTAACAATATTTTTTTTTTAAAAAAAGCAACCTCAAAATGGATCATAAACATGAACTTGAAGGGTGAAACTATGAAGTGCTTAAAACAAAGTGTAGGATATTGAAGATTTTGGAGTAGGAAAGAAATTTGAACTACAACACAAATATGCCAGTGATACCAATGAAATAAAAATCTATTCATATAAACTTTTAAAAGGGAGTAAAAAAATGCATTATGAAGTTGAAGAAGGTATTTATAACACAGAGAAGTTTAAAAGGACCATAATCTGAATATTTAAATGAATTTTTCAAATTAGTAAGAAAATAATAGAAACCCTCATAGAAAAAAAGGCCAAAAAATAAATAGATGAGTAAAAGAAAAAGAAAGAAAGGAAAAGAAACTCCCTGGTCAGGGACATTTCAAAAAGAAAAAGTTCCAACTGAGTGATTGACATGAAAACTTTATAACTAATCAGAGAAATACAATTTAAAATTAAAATGATATACCAATATAAGTCCATCAGAAGGCTAAAATTAAAACACTAAGGACTGGGAATGTAGCTTAATGGTAGGGTGCTTGCCCTGCATGTATGAGGCTCTGGGTTCAATCCTTGGCACTGCAAAAAAAAAAAAAAAAAAAAAAATTAAATCTTAAAAAAAGGTCTAACAATACCAAGAATTGAAGTAGAAGATGATCATCACTGATGACTTTCATACTTTGCTTGTGGGAATATGAATAGATGCTAGTACTCTGAAATTGAGATATACCGACCTCATACCCAGCAATGCCATTCCTCTTGAGACAGAAGAGAGAGGTTCAATGCTCTCCAAGAAGCCTTTTTTACTTTTCTTTCTTCCATCCTTGACAGCCACAGCTGTCCCAAATGCTTCACAGTTCCTGTGGCTACATCAGATTCCCAGAGGTCACTCAAGAGACTTTTGCTTTAACTGCAGCAGCTTCAGTGGCAGGTCTATCCCAGATGACTCTGCCTGAAACCACTTCAGTCATCCCCAATCCTGTCTGAATGTGTCAACCTTCAAGAGCACACAGGTGCCCAGGACCACAGGCAATGCTGGCACTCTGTCTGCTGGGCCTGGTGTCTGGTGAGCAAGCTTGGCTCCACCACTGGTTTCACACCCACCCTTCCTCCTCTCCCCAGGAAGATCATGTCAATTCAACCGAGGATGGAATTCAGATGTGGATTATTCAGATATGGAATTCATGCCAAGTGTGGGGCACTCTAAGTCCATGATGAGAAAATATGATCAAGCCTCGGAGCATTTCTGAGCACTGAAATGGACAGGTGCCTCACAGCAGAGTGGAAAAGGGCATTCAAAGATCTATCTGCCACTGAAGCAGATTCTTACCTCAGCTGCCAGTGTCCTTTTGCTCCCAATTCCAGAAGTACCTGAAATAGCCATTTTTGAACCTCTGGGGATTCTACCTCTGGTTGGGTCTGAGCTCTCCATGTTTTAAGTAGGCTTCGACTTTCTCAAGCCGGTCAAGTCAGTTGTCACTCTTCAATCTGCTTCCCAGCATTCACTGGGTCTTCTGATACCCATTCTCTCCATCTTGGTGGTGTATTTTCACTGAGGTTTCAAATGAAGGAAAATGAGACCCATGCATTCAAACTGCCATCTCTCTACAAAACTAGTTCTAGTCTCTTGTCATCTAAAATGAACATCCACCTATCTTGTGAGGTCAGTATGACTATTAAAAGAAATTTATGTCCTTAAAAGACCCAGCATCTTTCCTTGTGACTATGAATATGAAAAGAAGTCACACCATCTATTCACACACGTGCACACTCTCTCTCTCTCTCTCTCTCTCTCTCTCTCTCTCTCACACACACACACACACACACACACACACACACACACACACATCCTATCCCCCAAATATCATGTAAATTCAATCAAGGGTAGAATTCAGATGTGAATTATTCAGATAAGGAGATTATTATAAGTGTGGGGCACTTAGTCCATGATGAGAAACTATAATTGAATACAGGAACCCTGAGGATATTTAGATAAGAAGCGTCAAACTTTCTCTTGAAAGACACTATTAAAACAGGACACACATTTATAATCAGTCGTGTATCTGGGGAGATATTGGGATTTGAATAGGACAATATTAGTACACATTAAAAGAATGTGGTCTATTGCCTGACTTGTGAAATCTAGTGGTAGAAGGAGATCACAGTTTCCTGTTAATTAGGACCACCTACAGTGTTGGAAACCTTTTTGGATGATCAAAGAGGAGGCATACTTAACCCAGGAGATGTTGACAAGCTCTTGGGCTTGTTAGCATAAAGTAACTTTCCACTAAGTGCTTGATGTACAAGCTCTTTCATGCTCTGCCATGGTTTTGGTTTAATCGCTTGTGAAGTGGTATTCCTTACATAAACAATGAAAGCTACATGGAGATTTGATTTGTGATAATACCTGCCCCTGTATTGATTAATATTGAATATAATTTTGTAATATTTCTTCCTGTTATAAGAATGATAAAATACTTTGGGCTATTAAGAACATTATTTCACGTTTGAATCTGCAGTGGAGTCTGTAGATCTTGAGAGAGTTCCATAGCATAGGAAATTCTCTATTTCCCCCTCGTTTACAACGGCTCAGTGTGGTCCCTAATGTTAAGTTTCAGGGAACCAAGAAAAAGGCATTCTTGGATTGGGGGACTCAGATCAATGACTTCCTGAGCTTGAGAAAAAAAAAAAAATTAAAGCCTCTGGTCTATATAAATAGTGCAGCAAACAGGAAGATCATTTCCTTTAGATCAGAAAAACATGCACTGAAATCCCTCCTCCACCATTTAGTATCTCTGTGAGTCCTGGGGTATGTTACTTCATTCATCAGGGCTGAAAATAAGGGTCATGATACCAACTTTTAGGGTTGTTTGGGGGCAAAAGTGTTGTTCTATAATCCACCACATTCGGGTCCTTAATAATCTGTAGCTGCTACTCATAAACAGGTAGTAACAATCTGTATTCTTTTGTTCATATAAACCAAAAATAAAATCCCTCATTATGTAAAGTGTTGGCATATTGATAGAAAAAAATGGTATTCAAAATAAAATTGTATGTAAGTAAAATGATTCCAAATCCTTCAACCTACCACTATCAATTAGATTCATTTTGTCAACAAACATCTATTGAGCTCTAAACCTGCCAAACTCAGCTGAAAGAGCTAAGGTATGAGGTTGAAGACCCAGGGATAATCCCAGCTCTGCAGGCCAAGGGGGTTTACTGGCCATTTTCCTTATGACAGCATGTCCTTCCTCTGCAAGCACATGGACTTGGTAAGTGTCACTCTCCATACCCACCGGGTAATTTATAGCCAGGAAAAGGAGCAGAAGTACATTTTCCCTTTATATCTTGCCCTGGGATGCGTTGGCTGTTTTTCCTTAATGGCTCTCCTAGAAGGCAGAGAATGGGCCAAAACGAAAAGGTACAAATAAAAACAGTGGACGATCAAACTGCACATCCTCTCGGGTCTGAAAGAGGGGAAGTCACCTCAAGGGAGCAGCCTGCTCGGGTGATGTTTCTGAAGTGTGTTCTGCTCTGCCTGTGCCCTCCTCCACTGCCCTGCTCTGCCGTTCAGGGACCAGAGGCTAAGGTGTGTGGAGGAGTTTGTCGGGAAGCTGCTGGAGAAGCAGGCTGGGGCCAAGCTGAGCTCAGCCTTCCTCCTCTAGGCACCGGGGAGCCCGCAGAGGTCTCCAAACAGGGAAGCCATGTGATCAGACTGGCTCTTCAGGATGATAACTCTTTATTGTGGAAAATGGACTGTGGGGGAGAGGGTGTTCGGGGAACCAATTAGGAGGCTGTTGCCTTATTGAACCTTCTTATACAATAACTATATGTTATTCTATAAAGTATCTCTAAGGACCTCAAAAGGCTGTAATTTTTAATATTTATTTAATATTCAACATAATTTTGGTCCCTCAGCATTTTCCTGCACCCCTTCACTCCTCATTAGTATGTTTAAATGCTATTCTAATACGAGATAAAAATTCCATCCAACTTCAAATTAAGATATGTATCATAATTTCAACTCTTCTAAAAGACTTCAATGAATAAAACATGGATGTTTATTTTGCACACATATGTGGAGTCTTAATTGTGCATGTAAAAGATGCACAATTATTTGCTGACTTCCTAGCTAAGGGTGCGATGTGTTTCTTTTCCAATAATAAACTAATATAGGTTTAGAGATTAGCCATGGTGTTAAATCAATTGTGTAATATCAAACTGTATCACACTAGTTCTGTCCATTGACAGCACTGTATAATAAGTTTAAATATATGTGTTTCTATGTATATATCTATGAAGAGTCCATTGAACCCAAACAGTCAAACACAAAATTACTAATAGATTTTCCTCAAGTTGCACTTTGAAAATTCATTCTTTTTAGAAGTTTTAAAGTATTCATAAAGGCTGAAAAAATGTGCAGAAATTTGCATTGATGGATGTTTTCTTATCCTCCATCAGGAAATGATGTACTTGAAACTCATTATAGATCTTCATAGAAACTCGACTGAACGTGCCTTGGGCTTTGTGCTCATCAGCACATACCAAGCTGACTGCATAATTCATATCTCTTGTGTCACATTTAATGTATAACATGTACTTCCTGTTAATTATGAAAATAAAAACACATCATATATTCTAAGAGCATAATTACAAAAATGCTGCAAAAAGTTATAAATTTGAACTCTACTAGCTGATTTCTCTTTAAAAAGCTAGAAAAGAGAAGAGCTATTTTCTCTTGCTTTTTAAAAATCAATTTAACAATGCTTCCTTTTTCCCTTTCACCTGACTTCACAGAATGATATAGAGACTCCATAACAGAGGAAACAGGAAATAATAGAGACAGAGGAGTGACCATCTCTATCATCTCAAAACATTTAGACAAATAAATAAAATGAACTTGGAACTTTGCAGGACAAAACTGAGATTGTTCTCTGGATATGAAGACCAAAGCAACTCACTGATTAATTATTATTTTCCTCTTGTAGAGGTCTAATTTTTTTTAATGTTTGTAGTGCATGGAAAAACAAAATTCCACAAAGGCCCTGATTCTTTTGCCTCCAGCAGCCAAAATTCTCTTAGATAACATCTCCCTTGATAAAGAGGAAATATATCATCAAATTAAAATTCTAACTACTTAATAATCATAATTTGGCTGGAGAAGACTTTTTAAGTATCATGTAGGGCTCATAAATCTTGAACTGCATGTGAAGTCATAAAACCTATTGCAGTCTAAGTGTTCACACCTACATAATGTACAAGCTGAAGATGTACAAGGCAGCCACTGCTCTTTGGTTACTAATTAAACAGACATAATATTAAAAATTAATTAGCTACACAATTAATATTGCATACTTGTCATAGGTAGTTATTGTGCATCTATTCCCTTGACTCACAGGAAAGAAACTTTTTTTCCATTAAACTTGGGTGGGTTAATTTGATTCACTGCTTTAGAACACAGGCTGGACTGTTAAATGGACTGTCTTTCTGCATAGAAGTCAAAGAGACAGACTTTGAGTTCCCTAAAGTGACTTTGTTTTGCCATCAAAAATCTCTTAAGAGGCTGAGCATGGTGGCGCATGCCTGTCATCCCAGAGGCTTGGGAGGCTGAGGCAGAAGGATCAAAAGTTCTAGGCCAGCCTCAACAATTTAGTGAGGCCCTAAACAACTTAGCAAAATTCTGTCTTGAAACAAAAAATTTTAATAAAGGGCTGGGGAAGTGGATCAGTGGTAAAGTGCCCCCACATTCAATTCCTGGTACCAAAAAACAAAAACAAACCAAAAAACTCTTTAAGAAAATTATTTTCTTTGTTTGCTAATGCAAAGAACTTTCATACATTTATTCATTTATCAATTCATTAATTTGTTACAAGTATCATCAGAAACTAACATGTTACAGGTTTATAAAAGTGACTATAAAAGTTCTAATTTATAGAATAATGAATAGATTTTCGCCTGGTCAGTAATTTCCAATCTGTTGGCATTAGATATCTACCTTACACTAAGTTAGAAAATAATACTAGTAACAATAGCTATTATTATTGTTACTGTTATCATTAAGTTCCTGTAAGTGGAGACAGTAGCCTATGTTTTCAGTATTTGCAGACTGCAAATTAAGCATTACCGACAGTATTTTGGAGCTTGCACAAAATGGGTTACCATGGAGAAACCCATTCTCCCTGTGAGGGGACCATGGAAGTGTCTCCTGGGGAGTTGAGATGCTCTGGAAGAACTCAGTAGAGATGATGAGTGAGCACTGGATATCTGATATTAGAGTTGAGGATGCAGGTCTGGATTTGAGCTATAGCTTTATATCACCAACTGATTCTTATAAGATAGGGAATGTTTTCTAGGTGGGTCAGGATGGAAAGGCATCCCAGGCAAAGGCACAAACCTGAGTGAAAACACATCCTTCTTGACTTATTTTAGAGTCCATCAGGGCTGAAGCACTAGACGTGTCTCCTAGAAGAAGAGAGGAAAGTAATATAATATTAGAAATCTGATTGACCAAAAGGAAACACTGCAGCAAGATTTTGTTTCTCCTTAATTTCCACATCTCAGCAATGAACTATGTCAGCAAACCTACATATTTACACATTTTATTACACATTTATATCTTGCAGCACTCCTAGTTGTTACATAGATATGAGATCTTGCTACTCAATAAACTCTCTGAAGTAAATATTTCTCTTCACGTAATTAGAACTGTTTCTGCAATCCTTTTAAATTTAACATATATTTTAGATAAAAATTCTAGCATGTCACTTCTGTTTAAACATGAAAAAATTTGAATAATATTTCAATAATGATTTCCAAATCCATTTATGTACTTAGGCTTCCCTACTCAATAACATTCTTAATTATGTGTAGGACAAAAACACAGTTTGTTTAAGGTTTGCTTAAACGTGTCAGATATAGTAAAAAGAAAAAAAAATTAAAATGGGCTTTTTTGTGAGACAAAATTGTTTTCTGAGCCCAGGTGAATTGCTTAAACTCTCACAACTTCTGCTTCTTTTCAACTGAAAATCATCTTTTTCCCATAGGGACATAGCATAAAATGAGATAAAGCAAGTACATCGTGTAAGTGCTAATAAATCATGACTGAACTATTATTAGAGCACGTTGTTGTGGAATGATACCTATCTTCTATACAAGACGCCAAGAATGTGCTGAAATCATGCAATTACATTCTTAAATTTCCATGTAGCACACATTAGTTGAGGACCTACCCAGCATAGTTCCTGCTCTTAAGGAATTTACAACTGAGTGAGGTAATAAATAAAAGATGCCAAAGCCAATTTGCATTAGGAAAGCAACTAGTGGGCATGGTATTTTTCCAACTGAAATCTGGTCAATCAGCAGTATATAGGTGATGACTTTTGTCTAATAGAGGGAAAATATTAATAAAATTTAAAATATTTAAATCTCAACTCTTAATTTTAAAATTATGAAATTAATTATTTGCTGAGACTAGTGAATTCTAAAGAACTCATCATGTTTGTTTAAAAACAGTTAATTATGTCTTTGACTGGAAGGGTTTTATATTTGTAAGTTATTTTTAAGCTGCCAGTTGAGACTGTCACCCTCATTAGTCTGGAGACTCGCTCTCATTAGTTAAACGAGAAAGACAGAGAGAGAGAGGAAAAGGAGAGAGAGAGATGGCAGTTAGGAATATTCTAATTTGTCCTCAGAATGGAATATTCCCCACTTTCTTTCTCGTTCCTCCTTAGTCCTAAAAAGATTTCTTTTCCGGCCCATTTCCTCTTTTTTCCCATTTAGGTCTGTTATTTCACACCCATTACGACCAGGCTACGTGCAGTGTCCTCTGGGGAGTACCCTGAAGAACTGAGCCGGGGGCCTTGTGGTGGAAGTGGAGTGGATTGTGCTCTGCCCCTGTGGATTCGAGGGACTTATCCCCCTCATCACTGTCCTTTCTTCTCTTCTGTTACATTTTGGCTCGCTTTCAAACACACTTTGGATGGTCTCCATGCCACAGATTAGGCACAGAGCAAGAGACAAGAATTAGCAACCGGATAAGGAATTGCTCCCAGCCACAGGATGGTAGGGCATAGAACACAGACAGCCTCACCCCACCTGGGGATGAGAGGATGGGTAGGATTTCTCCAGGACATGACACCTACTCAGGGTCTTAAAAATGAATAGGATGGCCAGGCATGGTGGCACATGCCTGTAATCCCAGTGGCTTGGGAGGCTGAGGCAGGAGGATGGCAAATTCAAACCCAGCCTCAGCAAAAGTGGGGCACTAAGCAACTCAGTGGAACCATGTCTTTAAATAAAACACAAAATAGGGCTGGGGATGTGGCTCAGTGGTTGAATGCCCTGAGTTCAATCCCCAGTCCTCCCCACCAAAAAATGAGTAGGCTGACCCAGAGGCAACATGTGTGCATGTGTATGTACACGTGTGTATGTGTGCGTGTGCATGTGCATGCTGGGGTTGAGACCAGAGTGTGCTTTCCCCGAAGATATACATGAGCAAACTGCACACGAAGGCCCCTGACACAGCATGATGCTTTTGCTGTTTGGAGGAACTAAAACGGATGAGAACAGCTCCCCAAACAAGAAAAACCTCGTACGAAATGTGAATGGGTATAATTCATGTTCTGGATTTGTGTGTGTCAGGAGAACCAGAACAGGAACCTAGGCCCCTAAACACCCAATCCCACTCCCAAAGGCTGAATGATAGATGTATCCAAAAATCCAAGAAAAGAAACACACTATATTTATTATCTTCTGCTTCTTTTTATTCCCCAGGTGGTCTTATCTAATTTAATGGTTTTAAATATCGCCATTACGATCTTGACTCCCACATATTTATCTCCACCCTCACCCTATGCCCTGACCTCCAAATTCACATCCAACTTCCTGGTCGATGTTCCCAATCAGATGTCTAATGGAGACCCCAAACATAAGCTCAATGCAGGAATCCTGCCACCTTCTCCCACACCACTCCGCACAGTCGCATGTCATTCAACTATGACTCCAGTCTTCTAGTTGCTCCTGATCAAACCTTGCCTCTCTTCTCCTAATCTGACATCTGGGGTTTCCTGTTGAATCCTCCCTGAAAGTATAATCAGAAAGAGCTTGTCCATGGCTACCAACTGAGTGTGAGCAACTGTTATTTCTCACCCGGAGTATTTCAATAATTTCCCAGCTGAGTTCTCTGTTTCAGCCTTGCCCTTCTGAAGGGGCTTTTCCACATGTGGCCCCTTCCGATGGTTCCCTCGCCTAATGACCAAAGCTCTTACCAAGCCCTATGAGGTTTCCTGAATTGGTTTCCTGTGACCTTTCTTGACCTTATCTGCCCCCTGCTCTCCTTTGCTATTCTCCAGGCACCCCAAGAGCACTTCTGCCCTGTGACACACACAATTGATGATCTTCTGCCTGGAGAGCCCTTACTACAGTGCCATTGTCCCCTCTTCTTCCAGGGTTCTTTGGCAATGTTACCACTGAGGTCTTCTTGACCACTTTATATAAAATAACTACTGCTCCTAGCTCCCCAAACACACACGGAGCTGACTATTCCCCTGTAAGCTGTTCTAGTCTCCCCCATAGTACTGATCATTTGCTCGTATATGTAGGTGTGCATATACCTGTATGTCTATATCCATAATCTATCACCCTCTGTTTCTCACCACTGAAATACAAGCTCCATGCGAGCCAGCATTGGGTCTGTTTCGTTAGCTGCTGTATATGCAGCTCTTAAGAAAATGTAGTACTCAGTAAATATCGGTTAGATGAATGAATATGAGGTTCCCTCCCAAATGTAATATCCCCTGGTGAGCTACCCTAGGTAATCCCTCACATCCAGAGTCATAAGCTTTTTGACAACAGAAATCAAGTCTCAGGCATCGTTCTCCATCTGTTTTCATCTGTGCATCCCAAGTGCCCTGCACAGTCTCTGGTGTATCTGGGCATTCAAAAAAAGTAGTTTCACTGAACCCATTAAACTTCTGAAACAGAAATATACAATAATCACTGCTTTAGCTGGACGTAACTCCTATATCTCATGTGTCCACTCCCAAATGCCATCTCTCTCCCCTGGCTTACCATTCCTGTGATCAGGATAGAGTAACCCAAGTCGATCCATGCAACAAAATGAATAGAGGCCACCTGTCCTATGACTAGCCCAAAGACTACCTTATTACCTTGTCATATGGGGCAGAAGTCCACAAAGAAGATGAGAGGCGGAATTAGGCTCAACTTCTCTGACACCTTCTAAGGTCATGTGCCTAATTATCTATTTGCAATTTTTTTATTTTTCCTCAAAAATTTTGCACTAAAGATTAAACTTAAAAACTCATAAAAAGCCAAGAACATTAGCACATTCCTGTTATCCCAGCTGTTCAGGAGGCTGAGGCAGGAGGACTGAGTTTGAGGCCCACCTCATTAAGTTAGGGAGGACCTAAACAACTTAGTCAACTGTTTCAAATATAAAACTGTCTCAAATATAAACTGTCTCAAATATAAAAGGGCTGGTGATGTGAATCAGTGTTTGAGGACCCCTGGGTTCAATCCCCATTACACACACAAAAAAAGAAAATCCCATAAAATCTGGAGGACATGGGAATTTTCCTAATGGAAATAGAAGAAAGAAATGTTCCTATCCTGCTTTGGAACAAGCATGCGCCTGTCCCCACCTCACCTCTGACCTCCTAGGTGTTCCAACTTCTACTCTGGTTCCACCATTTTGAAAAGGCCTGCTCCTAAAAACATTTTTTTATAACTTAAATTTTTTTTTCTCTTTTCCTATCACTAGATATAATAATTCTCATTTTTTTTCCAGAACTGTTCAGCAAACTTATTTCGTAAAAGTTTTGCTTCACAAAATCAGATAAATTTTATCTTCTGTCAGGTTCGCTCGTGATTCATCTTTCTCATTCACTGTCAAGGGAAGGTTCTTGCTATTGTTTTCTTTTCCTCCTTTCACATTTCTTTATCTAGTGCATAGGCTCCACAGCCAACTTCTCTCTGTGGAACCCGTGATTTAGTAGGAGGCTTCTGTTTGTCAGCTTTATCGTTCCTTCTCTGGGCTGCTTTGACCGTTACTGTCCTTTCTGAGCCAACACAGCGCTTGGCGTTGGAGGCACGAGATGGATAAATGAAATGTAAATCG
The DNA here is from genome assembly GCF_902686455.1 of Sciurus vulgaris. Lineage (NCBI taxonomy): Eukaryota > Metazoa > Chordata > Mammalia > Rodentia > Sciuridae > Sciurus > Sciurus vulgaris. Next base: position 83,488,750 of record NC_136473.1, on the reverse strand, counting down.
AAGGGAAATTACCTTCGAATGGCATATGGTGCCTGGTCCCATAAGGAGTTCAAAGCTGTCTGTTCATTCATAAATTCAGAGTCCCTACATTGTATTATTCATAGACTCACCCACGACACAAAGTTGTTATACGTTTAACATTTATAGCGTGAATGCTAGGCAAGTACTCCACCACTGACTGAGCTACACCCCCAGCTAGAGTGAATGCTAGAATCCCAGACTGACCCCATGGACTTTATCTAGAGTCAAGAAGCTCAACGGATTCTCAGTTCCTTAAAAAGGTTTTTAAAACCAACTGCAGGTCTTCAGAGTAAAGAGCAAGCACTTAAATTTATAAGGTTACACATTCAATCAGGTAGGATTTTATTTATTGATGTCCAAGGCTTAACAGGAATGAATCAAATACCCTGACATCTAAGATGTGGAGTTTCTGGTTGCTCTTGCATTTTACATCCCTATAAACTTTTTTTCCAGAACATGATCTGTGTATTAACCAATGGATTTTTGTGGAATTTCAGGAAGGAAAAATGACTTTACCTTAATAACAAACAAATCAACACACAGAACTTCCCTCACCATTTTCTCTGAAAGATCCTGTGTCTAATATGTGCATAACCCATTTCTGTGTGTTAGGTAGAAAACTACAATTGCAATAATCCCTATTTCCTTGCCAGCCCTTCTTCTAAGAGTCTCCAGTTAGCTTGGGAGGGGGAAAAATTAATACAAATGAAAGAATGGAAAAACCTCTTCACTTCAGATCTCTCCAACAGGTACTGGCCCTAACATAGCAGGATATGCAAGATCTTTTTCTCCTTTCATTTCTTACTTGAAATTCATGTCATTTAGGATCTTGTCTCAAAGCTGGATCAGAATGGGACAGTACTAGTAATGATATGTGTAAAATCAAACAACATAGACAATATGCTCGGAGGATCTTTCTCCCATAAGTCCATTTGACTCTGGGTATATCAAGGAGAAATTCCCAGTTTGGTTCTGGTATGACTTAGTCATCTCTAACTCTTACTAGTATCTCCTTTTAATAAAAAAAAGTAGACCCAGGTTCACAGACCTCACCAGGTCACAGTTAACTAGTTAGAATTCAGTGACATGTTTCTGCTTATTGGTAATATTATTTTCTGTTTAAGGAAATAATATCCCATCTACAGTAATTGCTATGATTAGAGAGTGTACCCCGAAATTCACACACTGGAAGCTTAATTCCTCAAGGTGGCAGTATTGGGAGGTGGACCCTAGTGGGAGGTGTTTGGGTTAGAAGTAAGAGCCCTTGTGAATGAAGTAATGCCTTCTCACATGAGTGAGTTCTTCTCAAAGGACTGGATTAATCCATAAGAGAGGATTGTCATAAAGTGAGGCTGCCCCTCGTGTTTTGTTTCACTGTTGCATACGCCCACTTGCTCTTCTGCTTTCAACATGAATTGAAGCAACATGAAGTCCTCACAAGGGCCATACTCTTGAACTTTCCAATTTCCAGAATCATGAGTCAATACAAATCTCTGTCTCAGGTATTCCATGAGAGCAACAGAAGATGCGCTAAGGCAAAGGTGATACAAAATTTACATTTTTAAGTTTACCTCAACTCTAGGTCAACTTTAAAAATGAATTTTAAATAATTTTAAGTAAACAGCAACAAGAGACAAAAAAATCCTGAAGATGGTGTGGGAATGAATAAAATTTAGGAAACCTGAGAATAATAATATGGTACAATTTTATAGAAGTTTATACTAAAATATTGTTTGCCTGGAATGAAAAATGGCCTTTGTGGTTCACCAAATTTTCCTGATGACTTGAATTACTTTCTTCATAGCAAATTTTTTTTTTTTTTTTTAAGAAAAACAAAAGGCTCAGTCACGTGTATATGGAAAGGAAGCTTTGTGGTTGGTGAGAAGGGGGTCACAATGGGTAACAATGGCTCCAGGGAGTAACCAGGAATCTAATGGGTAACCTTGGCTCTAGGGAGCAGTAGCAATGAGAGGGCCAAAGGGGGAAGAGAGACCTGGTTGTCACTGCAGGAATTTGCACTGATCTCCGGGGAGCAGAGAGATGGTAGGCTGTTTGAGAACAGCAATCTCTAAGTAGATGTCTGGAGTTCAGTGAAGACTTGAAAATAGAATGGTGTCCATCTTAAGAAGGGAGAAGGAAGAGCAGCAGCATAAAAACTACATCCAGTTTGCTCGCCTACTCTCTACTATTTATTTCTTAACTCTCAGCTACCTTTGCATACCCTGGTTCCCCCATAGCTCCCTCCCTGACAACCTTGACTGCATAACATGGACCAGAAAGCCCCAGTTGTTGTGGTAATTTACTGTATTCCAGGAAGCTGCCTAGAAATATAAATGAATATAAATGAATAGTTCACCCTCCCCCCCCACCCTTGTTTTTTTTCAGTGCCAGGGATTTAATCTAGGGGTGCTTTACCACTGAGTCACATCCCCAGCACTTTTTATGTTTTATTTTGAGACAGAGTCGCACCAAGTTGTGAGGTTGTCCTTGAACTTGCAATCCTCCTGTCTCTGCCTCCTGTGTCACTGAGTTTACAGGTGAGCTCATCCTGCTTTCTCAGCAGCATCCTATACACAGCTTCCAAACTACACAATCACCCCCACCCAAAGTCACCCCTGCAAAATTACCACAGACTTCTTTAGCAGGAAAAAAAAGTGTTCATTTAAATTTAGCCAGGCGACTACTCCCTGACAATAAAACAGAAATTGATGACGCTTTAGAGATAGTGAAACCAGTGGGTTTGCCCAAGGTCTAAAGTTTAGAGATGAAGAGCAAAACTTAAAACTGGGGCCTTCAACGAATGGGAAGGGATCAGCAACAGAATTTTAACTGCATTAGAAGGTTCAGTGAGACCTCCAGACATCAGTTAGTCTTTTTCTTATTTGGGACTGTTTTTAGAATAAAATTCAACCATCTGGGTGTTGTTTCAATGAGCTTTGCACTCCAACACCTAAAGATATATTTATATATATATTTATTATAGATCTATATCTATATATATAGATATCGGCTACTAATTGGAAGTGTAATTGGAGCACTCTTTAAAATTCTTCCCAAAATTAATGAGGGCATATAGTACATAAAGATGCGCAGAGGGATACAAGCCGCACCAGGAGAAATCTGAACAACCTACATAAACGCAGCTGGTAAACAAGTTCACGACATGCATAGAAATGGTGATGGGATTAGAGTTGAGAGCACCTCAGAGGGGCTTTAAACCCCTGAGCAACATTTTAAAATTTTGCCACAGACTTTGAGGTCTATTGTGATGTTAAACCAACTCTTGGTGCCTGCATAAACAGCTCATTTCATTTTTCTCTTTAATTATATATTGCGACTGCTGAATGTTAATCTCACCCTTTTTTGAAAGGGAAATGTATATTTTGGTCTGTCATTCAGAGTTTTCATAAATCTCCGAATCCAAAGCAGTTTCATCCAATAAAGCGTCACTACCCCACATGCCTTGGGGTTGCTAAAGGGCCCTATGAATAAGAGGCAAAAGGAGAAGGAAGGGACCTTGAACTCATTAAATGTTTTATGAGTGGTTCCCATTTCCAGAAAAAGTAGAAATTTGTTTTCCAGATCCACTCTCTCCTGACATGTGTCCATGATGAAAAAGGCAGGCATTCTTTTATCTTACTGAGATCTTTGTTTTGTAGAAGATAGAGAAAACAGAAGACAATTTGTAACAATTAATTTAATGCTTCCAGTATTAAATTACACAATCGAGTAAATTTATGCAGTAATCTGAAACCATCTAAATAGTAACTATGAAGATAGCCAGACAACATACACTAACTCATCCCTGTCCATGGCATATCCAAATATGTAATGAGGCAGTTTTTCTATTTATAACTCTTATTAATTTACATTTGCAAGGAGGATATGAGAACCACTACTTCTGTGGGTTTCAACTACTTTTTGGTTACCAGCTTTACCTGCCTTTTCTCCATTGCTGTGTATACCAATGTCTGTGTGCCCAGTACCCAGCAGAGATGTAAGGAAGGATGGGGGTGCCTGCAAGGAGGGTAGTCCAGCAGAGTACAAAGAAGGATGCAGGCTTGAGAGTACAGTCAAGTCAGACAGGAGTGACAGAAAGAATGACTTAAAGACATAACTTTGGCTTTGAACCCAAGTCATAAACCAGGAGAAAAGAAAACTCATCTCCAACAACTTAGAATATGCAGACCACTTATCAAACACATGATCAAGTTCTTTACCAGTCTTTAAGGGTTTGCAGACATAGTGCTTTCATGACTAATATATGGTTCATATAATTAAAACTGTGTTTTGAAAGCCCTTTGAATTTCAAAGCACATAGAATTATCCTTTGCATAGTCCTGAGTCAGAGCAATCAAGTAGACTAAGGCTGCGTGTCAGTGCATAGATCATTTGTTTTATGATTGACTTAATTCATCATAATATTTACCACTACTCCTTACTCCCAAGCAATATTGATCCACATTTTCCCAAAGCAGGTGATCCAGGTCTGGATCGAAACCGTCTCTGCTAGTAACAGTTTCTCTAGGAAACAGTTCTATTTAAAATGTTTCATAGGCCATCTAGTTATTTGTTCATTGTTAGGGATAGTGGGAGAGAGTAGAATAGACAAGCAGCCGCAGCTGGCAGCTGGAAGTAAGACTAGGCCTGGTATTATTAAAAGGGTAGATGGTATATTCTGTGCCCTATGGAAAATAGTTTGATAATACATCTTGACCCAGAACTTATTAAAAAATCCATTACCTTTTTAATTCAAGTTCATAATACCCTTTGGAATTTCAATTTGGGCATTTCTTACCAAAATAATAGGTAGCTTTATTACTCAACATGGGAAGTACAGTCTCTCTTATTGACAACTCTTACAGGAGGGTTTTTAATTTATTATTGACAAATCCATGTTCTTACTCTTTAAAAAAAAAAAATGGAAAGGGCATATCTTTTCCTTCCGAGTAAATCTTAGATCAACTTTGCCTTGCCTTGTGTTAATCTCACAGGGGTGGACAAATTCTATTTATGGGGCTGTTAATCTTGGCCTAACAGGACCTGGCTCTGTTCTGAAGACCGGCTGCTCATGAAATCATCACCCTGAGGCCAGCTTACTTTGAAAACAACTGTGCAGGCACATTGAGAAGGGACAGCTTGCACACACAATCTGGATGACTCTCGTTCCACTGGCAGTATGGAAGATCTCATGTGGTCATGGGAGATCCAGCCACAGTCTCCCATCACCACGCAGCAGAGGTGCTAACTGGAAACCAGGATACGTGCTTTCCTCCTTCTGACACACTTACACGGCAAAAATTAATACCACTCTTCTCTGACATGTTTTTTACCCGGGCTCTCGGCTTTAAAATGTGCTTGCATTTGTTGCGTGAGGTGAGGTGAGATATCACCTTATCACTTTCGGCCAGCCTCCTGAAAGTCCAGCTGTCAGACTGGCCACTGCCTGCCACCTCTCAGCCCTTCCCGTTGCCTTCTCTGACCTTCTTTCACCCCAGTGTTTTAGGTTCCCTCTGTGACAGGCTAGCACAACTAATATTCCTCCCAGCTGTGGCTGAAAGCAGATGTGGCCATGCAGCATCTTCTCTCTGTCCTGCCCCTGCCCTTAGTCAGCTGGGCGCTCACTATCACACATGTTGCTGTGGTCCAGAATGGAACCCCAGGGCCTTGTGCTTGCTAATCAAGCACTCCACTCCAGCCCCTGGTACAGGCCTTTTCAAACTGGTTCTCCAGCATTCTTTTAAAATCACCTGCCAGCAGACAATTGTTTGTCTGAATACTGAGAGTTTCAATAATTGCTCTCACTGACCAGGGAACTAGTGAAGCCTGTTGGGACATTCAGTTTGATTCACACAGAATTCACACTGATGATTTCACACTCATTTGGACCACAAATTCCTCAAAGGGATCTGGTGGGTGAACACAAGATACATTTTTGGCACAGCCTAAAACTTCAAAAGGCAGCCATCTTTCACAAACTTGGTTATTAAAAAGAAAGTGTCAAAACAGCAGGTACATCACTGTGGGATTTTAGTACATATGTAAATTATTATTTAAATGACTATCAGAATTTGGGAGGAAAAAGCCCAACCAGAGAAATCACTTCTGTCTTACAGATACAAAACTCATGTTCCTTCCTGGGCTTTCTCTGAATGGCCAAGCCACTTTTCTTCATGTTTTAGTACCAGCTTTCCCAGGAGAGTTACACAGAAGAGATTGTCCACTGCAGTTTCCATTTAGCATGAGTGCCCTACAGGCAGGATCAATGTCTTTTGGGAAGAGAGAGTGGTTCACACCGTTAGCACTTAGGGATACATTAGCTTATCCTAACTACTCATCATTAAAATAGTTGGACAAAAGACAAACCACCCATTTGCCTGAAGTTCTCTTCACTGGTGCTCCTGTGGTGTGGTACTATTGCCATTTCTTGAAGAATGTTCTTTTTCCAGAATGTTCTTTTTCCAGTATTTCCCTTTACAGTGTTCCTTTATTGTCTTGAAGTGCAGTCACCTCTTCCCCTTCCAAGAAAAATGCCTTTTTTTTTTTTAATTAGTGTTGTTATATTATCCCATTATTAACTGAGAGAATGAGGTAGGGAGAGATTTTCTAGTAAATCAGAAATGGGATTAGAACTAGTCAAATTTAGGAGAGGCTTGAGGAATTGTTTAAGGAATGGAATGGAGCACAGGGAGGAGGACATGGACAAGGACAGGGCCATCTGTGGGGGACTGATATGTGGTTAGGGAGTGGTAGAGGGGTTCTGTAGTCAGGAGGCCGGTCTTTGTTAGTGAATAAATACATAGGATTAACACAACAGGGGAAGGGATGAAAGAGCAGTGTTTTAGTGACCAAAAGACCTGATGAGAACAACATAAAGGCAGAAAGGTTTATTTCATGGTTTCAGACATTTAGTCTATGGATGGCTAACTCATAGCTTTGGGCCTGAGATAAGGCAGAACATCATGGCAGACGGGTGTAGTGAAGAAAAGCAGCTCAGAACACAACAACCAGGAAGCAAAGAGAGAGATCTCTGCTCATCAGGGACAAAATATAAATCCCGAAGACCCACCTCCAGTGACCCACCTACTCCAGTCATACTGTACCTGCTTACAAGTACTACCCAGTTAATCCTTATCAGTGGACTAATGCACTGATTAGGTTAAGGATCTCATAACCCAATCATTCCACCTCTGAAAAGTCTTGCGTTGTCTCACACATGAGCTTTGGGTAGATATTTCTTATCTAAACCATAACAAACATTCAGCCTCAAAATTCTATGACACTGGAACTTAATATATATATATTAAGATTCAGAAAGTTAATAAAAAGGTAAATGACTAACACTAGATGCACTATTATAAATTACTTAACAAATAAATTCTAATCGTGCTAGCAGATCAACATCAACAGTTAGTTGGTAAATTGATAAATACTATGAAAGTCAGAAATACTCATATATATATTTTTTTATCTATTTTTTTTATTGTAAACAAATGGGATACATGTTGTTTCTCTGTTTGTACATGGCGTAAAGGCATACCATTTGTGTAATCATAAATTTACATAGAGTAATGTTGTTTGAGTCATTCTGTTATTTTTTCCCTTCCCCCCACCCCTCCCACCCCTCTTTTCCTTCTATACAGAGCTTCCTTCCTCCATACTTGCCCCCCTCCCTAACCCTAACTCTACCCCTAACACTAACCCTTCCCTCCCCCCATTATGTGTCATCATCCACTTATTAGCGATATCATTCTTCCTTTGGCTTTTTGAGATTGGCTTATCTCATTAGCATGATATTCTCCAATTTCATCCATTTGCCTGCAAATGCCATAATTTTATCATTCTTTATGGCTGAGTAATATTCCATTGTATATATATATACCACAGCTTCTTTATCCACTCATCAATTGAAGGGCATCTAGGTTGGTTCCACAGTCTGGCTATTGTGAATTGAGCAGCTATGAACATTGATGTGGCTGTATCTCTGTAGTATGCTGATTTTAAGTCCTTCGGGTATAGGCCAAGAAGTGGGATAGCTGGGTCAAATGGCGGGTCCATTCCAAGATTTCTAAGGAATCTCCACACTGCTTTCCAGAGTGGCTGCACTAATTTGCAACCCCACCAGCAATGTATGAGTGTACCTTTCTCCCCACATCCTCGCCAACACCTGTTGTTGCTCGTATTCTTGATAATCGCCATTCTAATTGGGGTGAGATGGAATCTTAGGGTGGTTTTGATTTGCATTTCTCTTATTACTAGAGATGTTGAGCATTTTTCCATATGTTTGTTGATTGCTTGTAGATCTTCTTCTGTGAAGTGTCTATTCATTTCCTTAGCCCATTTGTCAACTGGATTATTTGAATTCTTGGAGTAGAGTTTTTTGAGTTCTTTATAGATTCTGGAGATTAGTGCTCTATCTGAAGTATGATTGGCAAAGATATTCTCCCACTCTGTAGGCTCTTTCTTCGCATTGCTGATAGTTTCCTTTGCTGAGAGAAAGCTTTTTAGTTTGAATCTATCCCAGTGATTGATTCTAGCTTTTATTTCTTGTGCTATGGGAGTCCTGTTAAGGAAATCTGGTCCTAAGCCGACATGTTGAAGATCTGGACCTACTTTTTCTTCTATAATCTGCAGGGTCTCTGGTCTGATTCCAAGGTCCTTAATCCATTTTGAGTTTAGTTTCGTGCATGGTGAGAGATATGGGTTTAGTTTCATTCTGTTGCATATGGATTTCCAATTCTCCCAGCACCATTTGTTGAAGAGGCTATCTTTTCTCCATTGCATATTTTTGGCACCTTTGTCTAGTATGAGAAAATTGTATTTATTTGGGTTTGTGTCCATGTCCTCTATTCTGTACCATTGATCTACCTTTCTATTTTGGTACCAATACCATGCTGTTTTTGTTACTATTGCTTTGTAGTAGAGTTGAAGATCTGGTATTGCAATACCCCCTGTTTCACTCTTCCTGCTAAGGATTGCTTTAGCTATTCTGGGTTTCTTATTCTTCCAGATGAATTTCATAATTGCTTGCTCTATTTCTGTAAGGTACACAATTGGGATTTTAATTGGAATTGCATTGAATTTGTATAGCACTTTAGGTAGTATGGCCATTTTGACAATATTAATTCTTCCTATCCAAGAACATGGAAGATCTTTCCATCTTCTAAGGTGTTCTTTAATTTCTTTCTTTAGTGTTGTATAGTTCTCATTGTAGAGGTCTTTCACCTCTTTTGTGAGATTGATTCCCAAGTATTTTATTTTTTTCGAGGCTATTGTGAATGGGGTAGTTTTCCTAATTTCTCTTTCTGAAAATTCATCACTTATGTATAAAAATGCATTGCATTTATGAGCATTGATCTTGTAACCTGCTACTTTACTGAATTCACTTATGAGTTCTAAGAGTTTTCTGGTGGAATTTCCAGGTTCCTCTAAATATATAATCATGTCATCAGCGAACAGGGATAGTTTGAGTTCTTCTTTTCCACTTCGTATCACTTTAATTTCTTTGGTTTGTCTAATTGCTCTGGCCAGAGTCTCAAGAACGATGTTGAATAGAAGTGGTGAAAGAGGGCATCCCTGCCTTGTTCCAGTTTTTAGGGGGAATGCTTTCAGTTTTTCACCATTTAGAATGATATTAGCCATGGGCTTAGCATAAATGGCCTTTACAATGTTAAGGAATGTTCCCACTATCCCTATTTTTTCTAGTGTTTTGAGCATGAAGGGGTGCTGTATTTTATCAAATGCTTTTTCTGCATCTATTGAAATAATCATGTGATTCTTGACTTTAAGTCTATTGATATGGTGAATGACATTTATTGATTTCCGGATGTTGAACCAACCTTGCATCCCTGAATACTCATATATTAATAAGGAATATTTAGAGAAGAAATAGCCTAGAAAAATATTTAGAAAAGAATATGATCTGGGTTTCAAGATGGCGGCCTAGAGGGTGGCTGCATTTCATGTTGCTCCAGGACTCAGGAATCAAAAGAGGAGATATTGAGACGCTTGGGACCAACTCAAAGCAGCCGGGTGACTCTCACCCCCTGGGGAGGTATCCCGGATGGGACGGTGGTCCCGGAACGCAGGAAACTTTGTGAAGTAGAACTGCCGGCGAGACGCCCCTCCCCCTGCTGGAGCAGTGAACTCGGACAGCTGGGAGCGCCGTAAAGGAGGCCGCTCGGCACAGCGCTGGGACTCGGAGCAACCACTGGGGCTCCGGCGGCTGCCCAGGGGAAGAGTGGCGAGGAGAGCTGTGTGGACTCAGGACACCGGGGCCTGCCCTGAGGAGGAGGAGGAGGAGCGTGGCCACTTGGATTCGGAGTGACTGCACCAGAGCTACAGGCGGTTACCAGAGGAGAAGCCGCGCGGCGAGCTGTTTGGACTCAGAACGACGCTTCTGAACCCCGGGGCCTGCCCTGAGGATGAGGAGGAGGAAGAGGAGCGCGGCCGCTTCGATTCGGGTGACTACACCAGAGCTACAGGCGATTGCCAGAGAAGGGGCTGCGTGGCGAGCTGTTTGGACTCTGACCACTTCTGAACCCCGGGGCCTGCCCGGAGGAGTAGGAGGAGGAGGAGGAGGAGCGCGGCGGGTCGTTTGGACTCGCAGTGACTGCATTAGCGCTCCAGGCGGCTGCTCAGAGGAGAAGGCGAGTGGTGAGTTGTTTGGTCTTAAAGTGACAGTGCCTGAACACAGGGGGGCTGCCTGGAGGAGAAGCGTGGTGGGACGCTTGGTCTTGAGTGGCCGCACTTGAGCTCCGGGCGGTTGCCCAGAGGACCCGTGCAGTGGGTCACGTGGACTCAGAGCCACTCAGAGAGACTGCTCCTGAACACCCGGGGGGTTATCTGGAGAAGGAGGAGGAACGGGGAGGGTCACTTCGACTCGGAGTGATTGATTGCCCCGGGCTACGGGTGGTTGGTGGGAGGAGGAGGCACGAAGTGAGTTTCTTGGACTCCTAGTGACCGCACCAGAATACTGGGCGGCTGTCTGGAGGAAGAGGCCTGTGGCGGGTCTCTGGGACTCAGAGCGATTGTTCGGGGCCACAGGTGGCTGCTCAGAAGAGGGGCCACACAGCCAGGCGATTAGGTGCAGAGCAGGGTCCCAGGATCTAGGAGGCTTCTGGGTGGAAGAGCCGCACAGAGACAGGCTTAGGGCGGAGCGAAGGTTCCAGGCCTGTGGGCAAATTCTCTGAGGAGGGGCAGCCTAAGGAGATTCATCTGCGAAGGGTGAGGCTCCCAGGCCCAGGAGGTAGGGCCGGGCCCCTGGGAACTTTGCAGAGGAAGGCAGCCCAGCCCAGGCGGTAGCTGTAAATTGAGGGGAACCTCTAGGAGGGAACTGACCAGCGAGACCTCCCCACCGGGTGAGTCTTCCCTGCTGGGTGAGGTTTCCCCACAAGGACGGTAAAACCAGAGACTCAGGCCCAAACAGGCCTTGCCTCAGCCCACAGCCTAGGTCCCCTTTGGATGACCATTGGTCAACAAGTGGAGGCACCTCTGCCCACTAGCAGGGATTATACCCCACCTGAAGGCCACCACTCCTAGAGAGGCAGCTTCCTTGTGGAGCACCGCATTATCAACTTCCTCCATGACTTCAGCCTACTGAAGGCTAAGGGGGGATATATATAGAAATCTTCAGGGACATTGTAAGTCAATAGAGGAAATCTGCAATATCTCAGCGGTCCACTGATACCTGAACAATATGAGAAAACAAGGAAAGAAAATGCTGCAAACAAATCTAGATGTTACATCAATAAAACCCAATGACAGCATGGCAGAAGAAATGACAGAAAAGGAGTTCAGAATGTACATAATTAAAATGATCAGAGAAGCAAACGATGAGATGAAAGAGCAAATGCAAGCATTGAATGATCGCACCAATCGACAGTTAAAAGAGCAAATACAGGAAGCAAAAGATCATTTCAATAAAGAGTTAGAGATATTGAAAAAAAACCAAACAGAAATCCTTGACATGAAGGAAACAATAAACCAAATTAAGAACTCCATAGAAAGCATATCCAATAGGATAGAACACTTGGAAGACAGAACCTCAGACATTGAAGACAAAATATTTAACCTTGAAAACAAAGTTGAACAAACAGAGAAGATGGTAAGAAATCATGAACAGAATCTCCAAGAACTATGGGATATCATGAAAAGGCCAAATTTAAGAATTATTGGGATTGAGGAAGGCCTAGAGAAACAAGCCAAAGGAATGAACAATTTATTCAATGAAATAATATCAGAAAATTTCCCAAATCTGAAGAATGAAATGGAAAATCAAGTTCAAGAGGCTTATAGGACTCCAAATACACAAAATTACAACAGACCCACACCAAGGCACATTATAATGAAAATACCTAACATACAAAATAAAGACAGAATTTTAAAGACTGTGAGAGAAAAGAACCAAATTACATTCAGGGGGAAACCAATACGCATATAAGCAGATTTTTCAATCCAGACCCTAAAAGTTAGAAGGGCCTGGAACAACATTTTTCAAGCCCTGAAAGAAAATGGATGCCAACCAAGAATCTTATACCCAGCAAAACTTACCTTCAAATTTGACGATGAAATAAAATCCTTCCATGATAAACAAAAGCTAAAAGAATTTACAAAAAGAAAGCCAGCATTACAGAATATTCTCAGCAAAATATTCCATGAGGAAGAGATGAAAATCAAAGAAGCAAATCAGCAAAGGGAGGAATTATCCTAAAGGAATTGTCAAATAAAGGAGGAAACAAGTTGTGTCAAACAAATAAATAAACAAAATTTTAAAAATGAACCAAATGACCGGGAAACCAAATCATTTCTCTATAATAACCCTGAATGTTAATGGCCTGAATTCATCAATCAAAAGACATAGACTGGCAGATTAGATTAAAAAGAAAGATCCAACAATATGTTGCCTGCAAGAGACTCACCTCATAGAAAAAGATACCCATAGACTAAAGGTGAAAGGATGGGGAAAAACATACCATGCACATGGACTCAGCAAAAAAGCTGGAGTATCCATCCTCATTTCCGATAATGTGGACTTCAAGCCAAAGTTAGTCAGAAGGGATAAAGAAGGTCATTTCATACTGCTTAAGGGAAGCATAAATCAGCAAGATATAACAATCATAAAAATCTATGCCCCAAACAGTGGCTCATCTATGTATGTCCAACAAATCCTTCTCAATTTCAGAAACCAAATAGACCACAACACAATAATACTAGGTGATTTTAACACACCTCTCTCACCACTGGACAGATCTTCCAGACAAAAATTGAACAAAGAAACCATAGATCTCAATAACACAATCAATAATTTAGACTTAACGGACATTTATAGAATATACCATCCAACCAAGAGTGAATACACTTTCTTCTCAGCAGCACATGGATCCTTCTCTAAAATAGACCATATATTATGCCACAAAGCTAATGTTAGCAAATACAAGAAGATAGAGACACTAGCATGTATTCTATCAGATCATAATGGATTGAAGTTAGAAATAAACGAAAGAGTAAAACACAGAAACTATTCCAACATCTGGAGATTAAACAATATGCTATTATATGATGAATGGATAACAGAAGATATTAGGAAGGAAATTAAAAAATTCTTAGAGGTAAATGAGAACAAAGAAACATCATATCAAAATCTCTGGGACACTATGAAAGCAGTACTTAGAGGGAAAAAATTCTTAGAGGTAAATGAGAACAAAGAAACATCATATCAAAATCTCTGGGACACTATGAAAGCAGTACTTAGAGGGAAATTTATTTCATGGAGCGCATTTAATAAAAGAAGTAAAAATCAACAAATAAACAACCTAACACTACAGCTCAAAGCCCTAGAAAAAGAAGAACAGAACAGCACCAAAAGTAGTAGAAGACAGGAAATAGTTAAACTCAGAGCTGAAATCAATGAAATTGAAACAAAAGAAACAATACAAAAAATTGACAAAATAAATAGTTGGTTCTTCGAAAAAATAAACAAAATTGATAAACCTTTAGCCACACTAACAAAGAGAAGACGAGAGAAAACCCAAATCACTACAATTCAGAATGAACAAGGAAATATCACAACAGACAGGATTGAAATACAAAACATAATTAGAAGCTATTTTGAAAATCTATACTCCAACAAAATAGAAAATTTCGAAGACATCAACAGGTTTCTAGAGACATATGAATTGCCTAAACTGAACGAGGAGGACATAAACAATTTAAATAGACCAATTTCAAGTACTGAAATAGAAGAAGTCATCAAAAACCTACCAACAAAGAAAAGTCCGGGACCAGATGGGTTCTCAGCCGAGTTCTACAAAACCTTTAAAGAAGAGCTCATTCCAATACTTCTCAAAGTATTCCATAAAATAGAAGAGGAGGGAACCCTCCCAAACTCATTCTATGAAGCCAATATCACACTGATACCTAAACCAGACAGAGACTCATCAAGGAAAGAAAATTTCAGACCAATATCCTTAATGAACATCGACGCAAAAATTCTCAACAAAATTTTAGCAAATCGCATACAAAAACATATTAAAAAGATAGTGCACCACGATCAAGTGGGTTTTATCCCAGGGATGCAAGGTTGGTTCAACATCCGGAAATTGATAAATGTCATTCACCATATCAATAGACTAAAAGTCAAGAATCACATGATTATTTCAATAGATGCAGAAAAAGCATTTGATAAAATACAGCACCCCTTCATGCTCAAAACACTAGAAAAAATAGGGATAGTGGGAACATTCCTTAACATTGTAAAGGCCATTTATGCTAAGCCCATGGCTAATATCATTCTAAATGGTGAAAAACTGAAAGCATTCCCCCTAAAAACTGGAACAAGGCAGGGATGCCCTCTTTCACCACTTCTATTCAACATCGTTCTTGAGACTCTGGCCAGAGCAATTAGACAAACCAAAGAAATTAAAGGGATACGAATTGGAAAAGAAGAACTCAAACTATCCCTGTTCGCTGATGACATGATTATATATTTAGAGGAACCTGGAAATTCCACCAGAAAACTCTTAGAACTCATAAGTGATTTCAGTAAAGTAGCAGGTTACAAGATCAATGCCCATAAATCCAACGCATTTTTATACATAAGTGATGAATCTTCAGAAAGAGAAATTAGGAAAACTACCCCATTCACAATAGCCTCGAAAAAAATAAAATACTTGGGAATCAATCTCACAAAAGAGGTGAAAGACCTCTACAATGAGAACTATACAACACTAAAGAAAGAAATTAAAGAACACCTTAGAAGATGGAAAGATCTTCCATGTTCTTGGATAGGAAGAATTAATATTGTCAAAATGGCCATACTACCTAAAGTGCTATACAAATTCAATGCAATTCCAATTAAAATCCCAATGACGTACCTTACAGAAATAGAGCAAGCAATTATGAAATTCATCTGGAAGAATAAGAAACCCAGAATAGCTAAAGCAATCCTTAGAAGGAAGAGTGAAACAGGGGGTATTGCAATACCAGATCTTCAACTCTACTACAAAGCAATAGTAACAAAAACGGCATGGTATTGGTACCAAAATAGAAAGGTAGATCAATGGTACAGAATAGAGGACACGGACACAAACCCAAATAAATACAATTTTCTCATACTAGACAAAGGGGCCAAAAATATGCAATGGAGAAAAGATAGCCTCTTCAACAAATGGTGCTGGGAGAATTGGAAATCCATATGCAACAGAATGAAACTAAACCCATATCTCTCACCATGCACGAAACTAAACTCAAAATGGATTAAGGACCTCGGAATCAGACCAGAGACCCTGCAGATTATAGAAGAAAAAGTAGGTCCAAATCTTCACCTTGTTGGTCTAGGACCAGACTTCCTTAACAGGACTCCCATAGCACAAGAAATAAAAGCTAGAATCAACCACTGGGATATATTCAAACTAAAAATCTTTCTCTCAGCAAAGGAAACTATCAGCAATGCGAAGAAAGAGCCTACAGAGTGGGAGAATATCTTTGCCAATCATACTTCAGATAGAGCACTAATCTCCAGAATCTATAAAGAACTCAAAAAACTCTACACCAAGAATTCAAATAATCCAGTCGACAAATGGGCTAAGGAAATGAATAGACACTTCACAGAAGAAGATCTACAAGCAATCAACAAACATATGGAAAAATGTTCAACATCTCTAGTAATAAGAGAAATGCAAATCAAAACCACCCTAAGATTCCATCTCACCCCAATTAGAATGGCGATTATCAAGAATACGAGCAACAACAGGTGTTGGCGAGGATGTGGGGAGAAAGGTACACTCATACACTGCTGGTGGGGCTGCAAATTAGTGCAGCCACTCTGGAAAGCAGTGTGGAGATTCCTTAGAAAACTTGGAATGGACCCTCCATTTGACCCAGCTATCCCACTCCTTGGCCTATACCCAAAGGACTTAAAATCAGCATACTACAGAGATACAGCCACATCAATGTTCATAGCTGCTCAATTCACAATAGCCAGACTGTGGAACCAACCTAGATGCCCTTCAATTGATGAGTGGATAAAGAAACTGTGGTATATATATACAATGGAATATTACTCAGCCATAAAGAATGATAAAATTATGGCATTTGCAGGCAAATGGATGAAATTGGAGAATATCATGCTAATGAGATAAGCCAATCTCAAAAAGCCAAAGGAAGAATGATATCGCTAATAAGTGGATGATGACACATAATGGGGGGAGGGAAGGGTTAGTGTTAGGGGTAGAGTTAGGGTTAGGGAGGGGGGCAAGTATGGAGGAAGGAAGCTCTGTATAGAAGGAAAAGAGGGGTGGGAGGGGTGGGGGGAAGGGAAAAAATAACAGAATGATTCAAACAACATTACTCTATGTAAATTTATGATTACACAAATGGTATGCCTTTACGCCATGTACAAACAGAGAAACAACATGTATCCCATTTGTTTACAATAAAAAAAAATAAAATAAAATAAAACAACCAATGGTGATGAAAAAAAAAAAAGAATATGATCTGAAGGTATTTCTTTAGTATCTTCACAAAGTCTTCTCACAAACCCAATCAAACATTAGAATAGTGATTCCTTTTTAGTCACATTGTGGAAGGCAGATTCCAGGGTTTCCTACAGTCATGCCTCAGAACCCCTGTCCCAGAACCTGCATATACTGAGGATCTGAAGGCCACACTGTAAGACATGATTCACATGCCAGGTGGCTAAGAGGAGAGTAATAGTAATAGCTAATACCTATAGACTGTTACTATGTGATAATAGGAGATTTTTAAAATATTTTTAATATATTATCTTATTCACATACCCCCAACGAAACTCTTTAAGTTCTATACTTTTACTATCTCCATTTCCCAGATTAGGAGATGAGCCTACCAGAGTTTAAGTGGTTTATCCATGTTCACACAACTGGTAGGTACCAGAACTAGTATTGAAACCCCAGCGAGCTGACTCTGGAGTCTGTGATCTTTCCAACTGTTGCCTGTTACTATCAAAATTGGGCACAACCTTTTCATATATAGCAATATGTCTCTAGAAGTCAAAGACTCAAAATAATTTCTCTTGGTCCCATTGACCTGTCCTCAATACTATTTATTTATTGAGATTAATATTTAATTGGTTTGCTTCATTGAAAAACATTCACTACCAAATATTAATGAAAAGTCATATTGCTAACTTTTTTTGTAAAATAAATGTTAAATACTATATCACATGTATGTAAGGTGAGTTAATCCATTCCACAAATGTGCATTATAAGATAAATTAAATGACATTTTATCAGTTTGTCTGGATCAACATACAGATATGTATTTATTACCAAAGTTACAGGGGAGAGGTCATAGAAAATATAATAGAAAAGTAAATTAACATTAATAATGATATTATGTTGTTTTCCTTTTTCCTTTAATGAATTCTAAGGCTACATATGAAGGATTCACCATACTTTGTAATCAATGTATTTATTGTTCCTCAAAACTATTCTAACATTCAGTTTATAGGAAATTTACATCACAGAAGACTGAATACTGAAGCCCACATTTTCATAAGGGTGAATGGTCATCTATAATGTGTAAAGTTGCCTCCAGGCCTATTGTCATGGTAACAGGAATAAATATGGATTTTAGATATATTAATAAGTGTGAGTTTTTATTAATGTTTGTTAAGCATTGAGCAGGTATTATTCCATTTACTCCTCATATCCATTTTTACCTGGTATGCTCCCATTTTTGAGATAAAGGATTTGTTCATAATCAAAGAGATAGTAAATGGCAATGGTGGATTTTCAGTCAGGAAATCTGACTAGAGATTGCAGGGATTTATCTGTAAGGGATAGTGCATATTATAGGTTTTGACACCGATTGACCTATGTTAGAATTATGGCTCTACCACTTATTAGCTGGTAACTTCAGATAAATCTCTATTTATCTCTCTCTATTTCTTAACCTGTAGAATGAAGATGGTACTATATTTAAGATTGCTATAAGAATTCCATTAAATGATGTAAATAATGTTTATGACACCAAAGATATACTCAGTTAATAAAACATCTACCATTTATTGAATGCTTATTGCATCCAGACTTCATGCTGAATATTTTACAAGCATTATTCATTTAATCTCCCAATAACTCCATAAAGTAAGTGGCATTATTCTCATTTTGCAGGAGACAGGTTTAGAGAATCTATGCAATCAGTCTAAGAGACAAAGCTAGTGAGGGACAGAGGGGAAATGTGAACGTTGATCCACCATTGTTCACATAGGCCCACTTCACCAGGTAATAAGAAGTTCATGCTTTTTCCCAAGACTGCTAAAAGTAATGCTGGGATCCACCATTGCTGATGTAAATCACAAGTCAGAATTGAGATTTTCCCAAGTTTCATAAACCTAACTATTCACATAAATATTTCAGTATGAACCTAATGATTTCCTTGCTGTCCCCTGTGAGAGAGTCTCTTGTGTTTCCACACATCTTAAAGACAGAGGCACTATGATCTTTTCAAAAAATGTTTGCATAGTGAATTAATTTTGAAATTAGAAAAATGTCTCCCTCCAGGCCAAAGGGCATATGTATTTATAGACAGGAAGAGAAAATTAGTATCCCTCCAAAAGCCAAAAGATAGGCATACTTATTGCCCATTATAAAATACTTGGATTCCCAAGCTTAAGGTGCGTCTCCTATAACACAGCACACTGTCTATGCAGATGTTTCCTGTTCCTCTTTACATTGTCCTGTGGAAATTTTGGCCCAAGGAGGAAGCATAAGGAAAACAATGGTTACATGGTTATTGCACTTTCGCAAATAAAAACTTTACTTTGCCTCCAACAGAGGAGTCATAAAATAATAGTAGGTTAATTTATTAGTTTGCGAGTAGGACAAAATCTCAGAGCTTTTATAGTTCTTCACTGACTTCTCCCACCCCACCATACACAATGAAAGTGTAAGCTCAGTGAAGACAGAGCCCTATTCTATCTTCTTCAATGATTTATCTGTACTATCCAAAACACTGCCTGATCACAGCAGGTGCTCAAAAAATGTTTGTTAAATAGAAAAGAATAAAGTATATATAGTCACTGAGGACTATCAGTGGCCAGCAATGTAACTGTATTTGTAGACCTCTATACAATTGCATTAATGTTGACTCTTTAACTGCTTTAACATAACTTGTAAAATTTATATTTTAATAATTATCTTCAATAATCTGCCTAAAAATTCATGTAAGATTGTGTAATTCTTATCACATAAGTCATTACTTAAAATCCTTAACACCTCCAGGGAGCAATCTTTTAGTATCATGCAGTCCACAGATCTAGGTCACATTAAGGCTCTTGTAACTCATGCCCTCACTGTGAGCCTTGAGCCTTCACAACAAAGAATCAAGAAGTCCCCAAATTGCCACAGGGCTCCCTGGATCCCCTTTAAAGATTAATAATCTTCTTCCCTTCTTCACTGGTCACTTCAGTCCAATCTTATACATTCGTCTCTCTTTTTGTTGCCAATAACATAATACAGACTGGATGAGTTATAAAGAAAAGAGGTTTATTTTGGTTCATGGTTCTGGAAGTCAAATGTCAACAGGCCATATCCAATAATGACCTTCTTGTTGGTAGAGATTCTAAGGTGGTACAGGACAGCATGTGGCGAGAAACAGGGAACGTGTGTGTATGTGTTATCTTTGATGGCCTCTCTCCCTCATCTTATAAAGCCACAAGATTCAATTACAAGAGCTCCACCCTAGTGACTTTATGCAATCCTAATTGCCTCCCAAAAGCCTCACCTCTAAAGGCCATAATTGATCTTAATCCCTCACAATGGGTATTCAATTTCAACACATGAACTCTTTGGGGGACACACTCAAACCACTTTTGAACCATATCACTTCACAAGCTCCCAACCTGTTTTCTGAGGGGAATATGAAATATGTGAATATATATAGAATATGAAATATGGAAAACAGGTGTTAAAATTTGCTGAGCAGCAAAGGTATGCTTCAGTCTAAGCAGCTAAGGTCAATGAATCAGTGCTTACAGACCCTTCATGAACTTTGGAGTATGTAGACGCAGATTCACTAACTAAATCATAACTGGTAACCCTGAGCCTAAACAACAAAGACTGCGTGGCAGGAGATGGGGAGAGGAGGAAAGGTGGAGAAGAGAGGAGACAGTGAAGGAGAGAGCTTTCAAAGGGCTCATCTGGGGTAGAAAGTTAGTGAGTCAGAGTTTAATTTTCCATTCTCAGTGGTACCAGTTTAGACTTACTCTCCTCCAAATGCCTTAAAATTAATGGGAAATTTTAAACATGAAAAGATCCAAAATGGGCCATTTCCTCACTGAGCTGAATGGACCCTTTCTCACCAGACTACCCCAGCTCCTGTTCCACATCAGCAAGCAGCTCCCAGGACTGGGTTATGGGCAACTCTTAAGCACTAGCCAGAGTCTTCCACTTAAATCTACTGCAGATGAATGTTTTCCAACCTCTGAGCCTGGTCAGCAAGCTGAAGAAAAGAATTAAGTTAGAAAGAATTTAATAACTAGATGTAGGTGAACTTCATATGTTAACTCTTCTCTCTCTCTCTTTCTCTCTCTCGCTCTCTCTCTTTTTCTGTTTAGAACAAAATACATGGGCCAGGATTTTTCCCTCGAAGTTCACTTCTTTAACAATTTCCTCTCCAGTTCTAATATGGAAATATTGTCTCTTTTGTATTAGAAAACAACTTCCAACATCTACAAATGTCATAGGATTTTTTCATTCTCAGATACAAGCCCAAATTATTTGTGTGTTTGCATATTTCCTTTATGATTCTCTTCTGAAATGATTCGGATAGGGTATGAGTCATAGATACAGTGTAAGAAATCGTGTAAAAGAATTTTCTCTCAGTCCCAATTAATAAAGCGTGTTAACCAGTTTTCCATCACTATGACAAAGTACCTGAGAAAATCAACTTAAGAAGGGAAAATTGATTTGGGCTCATGGTTGCAGAACTTTCAGTCCATGGGCACTTGGCTCTATTGTTTCTGGGTCTGTGGAAAGGAAGAACATCATGATGGAAGAGTATGGCAGAGGAAAGTTTCTTATCTCATGGGCGCCAGGCAACAGAGAGAGAAAAAAGGGGCCAGGGACAAAATAGAGCCCCTAAGCCACACCCCCAAGGACCTACTCCCTTCAAATAGGTCCAGCCTTGTAAGTTCCCACCACTTTCCAAAAGTCCATAAAATTAGGAATCCATCGATGATTCAGAGGCCCTGCCTCGAACACTGCTGCACTGGAGACCGAACCTTCAACACATGAGATTTTGTGGAACATTTCAGATCCAAACAATAACACAAAACATTCTAGCAGGAGACTTTAGATTCAGGTATATTCATAATTAAACTAAATCACTGAGACATTTCAGCTGAAAATATGTAGACTGTTAATAGTTTGAATCTGGAATGCCTTGGTCACCAGTCTATGGTGCTACTTGGAGGTGGTGGAACTTAAGACATGGGACCTAGTGGAAGGAAGTTAGGTCATTCAGGGCGTGCCCCTGAAGAGGATATAGGGACCCAGAACCCTTTCCTCTTTTTCTTTTTTTCCCAGCTTCCTGGGGCGAAACAGTCTTCTCCCACCTAGTGCTCCCAACATGATGTACTGTGCCACCACAGAACCAAGTGACCATTGACTGAAACTTCTGAAATTGTAAACCAAAATAAAATTTTCCCCCTTTGAGTTGTTTTTCTCCAGGTATTTGTCATAGCAATGAAAAACAAACACACTGACCCAGCATTAGTGGTTACATCCTTTGCTGTTATTATTAAAACAGAACTTAGGAAGGCAGAGCCTGTGTTTAAAATTGCTTGTAATTGTGTGTGATATAGAATGCAGACTTATGATTAGATTAATGAATTTACATGTTTTTACTAGGCTGATTTCATCTAGGAAGGCATGGATAACTATAGGAATTATTGACTTTTTTCTCTTCATGTAACATAAAGATCAGTTATTTTAAGAGATGAGTATACTATACTGTACACTTTCTATAATACAAATGATATAAAATGCCTAAAGGAATCACACTAAGGTATTTAATCATACAGCATCTTGGGATACAGCAAATTAATTTGTTCTGGATTCCCATAACAAAAAACACTTGAAGTTAAGTAACTATAAAGAAAACAAATTTATTTTGGTTCATGGTTCTGGAGATCCTACATCAAGAGGCTTACATCTTGTGAAGATCGTCTTTCTGTCACAGTTTGGTCAGTGCAGGCATTACATTGCAAGAGACAGCATGAGCATATCTGTCTTCTGGACTTTCTCTCTCTTATTATAAAGTCCCCAAGATTCAATAATGGGGACCGAAGACCCTAGCTAATGCTAATCACTTCCCCAAGCCCCACCTCTAAACACTGTCATCATATTAAGATTCCACCTTTTAAGACCTCAAAATGAAGACTAAATTTTGATGCATGAACCCTTGGAGACACAATCAAACCATACCCACACTGTTGTATCTCACCCTTTACTTCTTGTCCTCACAAAGCAAAATACAATCCTTTTATCCCCAAAGCCTCAAATTCTTAATTTGTTCCAACATTACTTCATAAGCCCAGTCTCAGCTGATACTTGAGGCAAACTGTTTCTGCTGTGAACCTACATAAAATCAGAAAAACAAGTCCCTTACTTCCAAGATACAATGGCAGGACAGGTACAGGACAAACGTTTCTATTCCAGAAGGAAGAAGTCAGGAAATATAAAGGAAAAATCATCCCAAAGCAAAAGCAAAACCTAGCAAGGCAGACATTAAAACCTAAAGCTGCAAGTCTGGCATCTTATGCACCCTGCAGTGAGGCCGTGGGCAGCCCTGCCCTATGGCTTTGCTGGTTGTAGTTTACATGGTTACTTTCTCAGGCTGCAAGCTGTCAGCTGCTTTCTCTTGCAAGTGTGCACATTGCTGATGGGTAGACCTTCCTGGGGTCCTGACTGCAGGTGCATTCCCACAGCTCCACCAGGCATGGCCCCACCAGGTCCTCACTGAAGGGGCTCCACCTCTGTGACAAACTTCTGCCTCTCCTTTGAAATCTGAGTGGACATTGCTATGACACCAGAACTCTTGCATTCTTTGTACCTACAAAGAGTCAATTCCCTGTGGATGCCAAGATCTGCTACCCACTCAAGCTGTACCTGGGCCTGCACAAACCCAGCAGCAGCCATGGAGTGAGTGTCTCTGAAAAAAATCCCTGGCCTTCGGAGGGGAGCGCAGTCTAGGACCCTGAAAGATTCCGTCCAGGAAGGTCTCTTGGCATGTTAATGGGAGGAGCAGCCTTGCAGATTTCTGAGATGACCCGAAGTCTATATCTCTATCTCTATCTCTATCTCTATCTCTATCCATATCTAAATTGTATTAGAACCCTGGATTTACAGAGCTCCTTTTTTAGACAGAGTCTTATTTTCCTAAAGGTCTTTTTTTTATTATTATTATTATTTTTTGTTCCTTTACCAACCATGTTACAAGTTCCAGATCTTTCTACTCTGCTTCTTTTTGTTCCTGAGTTTTACTGTGAGTCTGACTCAAAGTGCCAGTAAAACCCTTTCTATAGACTAAATGTTTTGCTCTTTTTAAAATTTCCTCCACAAAATAAATTAACCCAACATTTTTAATTTGGGGCTTCCACAAGTTGTGAGACACGGTCACGACACACTAAGTTCTTTGTTACTTCATGGCAAGGATGAATGACCTTTCCTGCCATTTCTAATAGAATTCTCATTTCTAGTCCTCTCATCTTCTGAGGTCTCACCAGAATTGCCCATTATGCTCAATTTACAGCATTCTAGGCTATTTCTAGCCTACTTCTCCAAACTTTTCCAACCTCTGTCCATTCCTCCACATTTTCAGGTAGAGGAAAAATATAGACTTTAGTTTTTGATACCAACTTTCTGTATTATTACACGTATTGTATTACTATAACAAAATACCTGAGGCAGGCTAACTTTGTAAGGAAAAGACGTTCACTTAATTCACATTTCTGGTGGTTCAAAGTCCAAGATTATGCAGCCTCATTGGTTTGACCTCTGGTAAGGACATAATAAATGAAACAGCATCCCTTAGTTCATGGCTTAGTTCCATTTGAGTAATAATGTGTAAAAAAAAAAAAAAAAAGAGGAGGCATGTAGGATAAAAAGAAAGAAAAAATTTTATGTTTCAGTAGAAAAAGTATTGATAAGTAGTACATTTGTTTGTATTTGTCAACTCTATCTTTGGCCTAAAGTTACAATTCACTAGAAAATATCCAAATAAGGGGAAACTTTGTTTTTATATTAGACAAATAAAAACAAGTATTATTAATTTTGTAATTATTACAAATGTTCTTATAATTAATTTTCCTCCTAAAAAATAGTATTTTCTACAATAATCATTTCTACTGCATTTGTGTGTTAATGGGGAGTGACTGGAAAAGTTCCTAAACACTTCATGCTTCTGCCCTCAGAAAGCCCATGGTCTATGGAATTGGCTTATTAGCCCTTCATAATGCATCCCGTCTGTGTTATGTGTGCCTTCCCTCCTCCTGAGCCCTACCTTCCCCGTACTATAAAAAGAGCAAGAGATTTCAGAAACAGACCATTTACTGCATCCCAGATCCATCACTAGCAGCTTTGTGACCTTAATTAAACTGTAATCCCAGCAGCTCAGGAGGCCGAGGCAAGAGGGCTGAGAGTTCAAAGCCAACTTCAGCAAAAGCAAGATGCTAAGCAACTCAGTGAGACCCTGTCTCTAAATAAAATACAAAATAGGGCTGGAGATATGGCTCAGTGGTGGAGTGCCTCTGAGTTCAATCCCCAGTATTCAAAAATAAATAAATAAATAATCTTTAAAAATCAAATATGTGTACTTCATTACCCAGGTAACTTATACCCATTCATAATGCCAAAGAGAGTGCAGGCCTTTCCTGTTCTTCTCTTAAATTGGCACTATTTTCTCCATTTGGTGTGGGTAAAGTTCGAAGTCCTTGCATGTGGAAGCAGATTTGTCTGAAATTTGTTCAGAGCTACAGGAGAAGATGAAGAGGCCTTCTCCTGAAGTCCTGACACTTTCCTCTTACTGTGGAAGTATTCTGTAAAGTTGGTTTATCTGTGACCAAATCCAAAGGGCTTAGTCATCAAACTAAATGATTTCCTTAAAAATGTTTCATTCACGATCTCAGCATGGTACAGAGTAGCAGTTCCAGGTAATGGGTCATTGAGGTATTAGAGTCTGCAACAGAGAACTGGTCAGGGCTGGAAGGTGCCCAAGTGGTGGTTCCAGGTTCATATCTGAAAAATGTTGGACTTTGGATAAGCCAGTCACTTTGAGACTAAGGCTTTCTTCTATAACAGTGAAAATAATGGAAATTACCCTCTACTGGTATATTAAGTTAAAATACAAGACCTTTAGGAAAATAAGACTCTATCTAAAAAAGGAGCTCTGTAAATCCAGGGTTCTAATACAATTTAGATAGGGATAGAGATAGAGAGATAGAGATAGATATAGAGATAAATACATAGATATAGATATACAGATACAGATAGATATAGATATAGATAGGTAGACAGATAGATAGATAGATAGATAGATAGATAGATAGATAGATAGATAGATAGATAGATAGGTAGACAGATAGATAGATAGATAGATAGATAGATAGATAGATAGATAGATAGATAGATACTTAGGTAGACAGAGTGAGTGAGTCAGAAACAGCTTAAGCAAGTGATATGCCTAGCACCTTCCAGGATAGTTCATGGAAAGCAGTATATGAACTCTTTCCACTTCAAGTCAGGTTGAGATCCCTTGCAAATATCTCAAAAGAGGTGTGCATTTTTAAGAATGAAAGAATCACTAAGTACACAAATTTCAAATACCTAGTAGGAATAATTCTCTAAATTCTCCATTAAACCAGGAATTTCCAATACAATAGAGGTAGAGGAAATAGACAGTATGTATTTGATTTCTCTGTCCTCTTTCCATATTCTCTTTAGTTTCCACACCAAAGTATTTAAGACACGTTAGACAAAATCCTCGGTCTTTTGAGGGATTGAAGGAGGACCATTTGAAGCTACTGTACCATCACATTTGATCCAGTATGGTACTTTTGAATATACCAGTTCAGCATCTTTAATCTGAAAATCTGAAATTTGAATTCTTAAACTTTTGAGTTTTGGAGTATTTCAATCTTGTATTTTCAGATTAGGGATGTTTAACCAATAAATCCATGCAAATATTTCAAGTCTGAAACACTTCTGGCCCCATGCATCTTTAAAAAGGACACTCAGGTTCTATTTTTAAATGAGATAATATAATAAAAAATCTGATTTAGTACAAGATTTGGCAATATTTCAGAAGAGAGAGATAGTAAATTTCTGACTACTGGTATTAAGGAAAAGAGGGAATTCAACTTGAGAAAGCAAGAGGCAGTAATCAAATTTTCATTTGCACCAAATATAATCTTTTTAAGATACAAATATTCCTTGAGAAGGGATTACTTTGATCAGCTCCCTTTCTTGCTTGAAATAGATGGTTCTTAAATTGAGAGGAGTTGTACTCAGCTGATGGAATGAGAGGAAGACAGATCATTTGGAGCATGAGTCACACTGGAGGCAGACAGACCTGAGGGATGTAATGCATTAGGGGCTTGTGAACAGCCAAGGGCAGCAAGGAGAGAGGGCATGAGAAGGGGAAGGGGGAGTCAACCCACAGGAGACATACTTTATCAACCTGGCAACACACTCTAGTACAACTGGCCTGGAGCCATGGAACATCATTCCCTGTGATTCCTTGTTCTGGGTGTGTCAGGATGCTGACTCTTATTCTGTGTGAAAGGACACAAAGTTAAGAATTTGAAGATGTGGCCTTGGCTCTCTCAGACTGAGTAGTCTCTTGGCCATATTTTTGTTGTCTTCCTCATTTTGTATCCCAGCCAGGCAAAAATGATTGAGACCTGCTTCTGCCATTCTTACTGGGGTATTTTAAGAACAAGTGAGTAAATTTATTTGGGAACTAAATTTGATGCCAAAATCTGAACAACACTAGAGATATAAAGCTATAAAGCAATAAGTGAGAATCTCATGGATGGCTGATGTCCCTGTCGCCTCTGCTGCCTTAACAAGAAAAGGCTGATATGTATATTAGTATTTTTAAGAATAGGAGTCTTAGTACCTGCAAATTTAGTATTCTTTTTTTTTTTTTTTTTGGGGGGGGGGGGGGTGGTGCTGGGGATTGAATCCAGGGCCCAGCACCGCAAAAAAAAAAAAAAAAAGTATTCTTTTTTTTTTTAATCCTCTCCAGTTTTATAAAAAGTTAACATGATTTTTAGAATTTTATGATTTGTATCTGGCCTGTCCCCCCAAAGCACATGTGTTAGGCAATGCAGCAGTGTCAGATATGGTGTTTTTAGGCAATCATTGGATTGTGAGGACTCTGACCTTATCAATAGATCAATCCATTCCATGGCTCAATATCTGAATGGACTACTGGGAGGTGGGACCTAGTTAGGGGAAGTATGTCACTGGGGGTATGTCCTGGGTTTAACTTTTTCCTGAGAAACTCTTTATCTCTTTATCTCTGCTTTGCAACTGCATGAGCTGAACAGTCTTTCCCCCTGACTTGCCCTTCTGTCATGATGTTTTGCCTCACTCCTCAAGCCCAAAGAAATAGAGCCAACTGACCATGCACTCAAATCACTGAAACTGTAAACCAAAATAAATCTTTCCTCTAAGTAGTTATTTGCAAGTATCTTGATCACATGAGGAAAAGCTGACTAATGCAAAAATTGGTACCAAGAAGTGTAGTCATTGCTGTGTCATAACTTACCATGTGATTCAGAAACCTCTGGAACTAGTTTGTGGGAGGTCTTGAAAAAGTTTGGAGAGGAAGGCTGGAGAAGACTTATAATATGGTAAACAGGGCTTAAGGGGCTATTCTCCTGGGAGATCAGAAGATCAGAATGCCAATAGGAATGCAGACAGTAAAGACTGTGCTCATGAGGTTTCAGATGGCAATGAGGATGCTACTAGGAACTGGACTGGAAGACATTCATTTCCATCCTAGAAAATAACATGTCTACATTTTATCCATGTCCCAAGACTTTCTGTGGAGCTAAATTTAAAAGAAAGGACTAATAAATCTGGTCAAGAAAATTTCAAGTCAGCACAACATTCAGGTGGTAGCATGGATATTGCTGAAAGCTTTTAGCCAACCTCACTGTGAAAATCAGGAGCACAAAACAGAGCAGAAAGATTTGAAAAACTTACAATTTTGTCACTTCTCTCGTAAAATTGGTGCCATTAAAGATAAATCAAGTACTTTGCACAGAGACAACAGGAAAGATGCCTTTAGGTTGTCCCAGAAATCAGCAAGAGCACACCCATGGTAGGCTCAAGGGTGAAAAAAATGAAAACTCATATGAAAAGAAACCATGGGGGCACCCTAATAGGGCCCAAGATGTTTTGCCAGAATTTGTTTCACCATTCTCAGCTGTCCAGGCACTCAGAGGCTGCTGCAATTTTGGTCCAAGGAGGCCTGGCTATGCATCTAGACCTGGCGGCAGACCTCAGCACCATCTATGTGTAGGATGCTGGAGTTAGAGGGTCATAGAAGCTTCCACTAGTATTTCAAAGAAAGTCCTGGGAGGACAAGCAAAGCATAGCAGGGTCAGAACACCTGCAGGCAGTCCCTAAGAGGACGATGTGGAAAGATGTGAGAGTGAAGTTGAAACTTCAGTGAGACCCCAGGAATGAAGAGATGCCAAGAATGTGGAATGTCTGCTGAGGAAAGCTGGAGGAAGAAAGCAGAGTCAGACCAAGGGAGAGGTCATGTGGGTTGCAACCAGCAAGACCATAGGGATGGGGCTGCCTGAGCCCTTTGGGGCTCACATCTTGCCACCATATATCCTGGAGCCATAAGTGGAGCTTTAGGACTTAATATTTACCCTAATGAACTTTTGTTTCATCCTTCGTTCTATGACTCTAGATAGCTCTTTGGGGATGGGAATATTTACTCTGTGCCACTATATATTGGATATATATATAACTTGCTTTTGATTTTCACAGGTGTTCACAGCCAAGAATTTACCTTGAATCTCAAAAGAGACTTTGTACTTGGACTTCTGAGCACTGCTGGCCCCTGTTAAAATATGGAGACTCCTGGAATGGATGCATTTTACATTGGGAGGTGGGCATGAGCTTTGGGGGCTAGGGATATAATATTTTGGTTTGGTCCCTGAATGTCTCCAAAGACCTCATGTGTTAGGCAATGCAGCAATGTCCAGAGGTGGGACATTTTGGCAATGGTTGAGTCATGAAGGCTCTGACTTCATCAATGGATTAATCCATTGATAGCTGAATGAACGACTGGGAAGTAGGACCCAATTAGAGGAAGTAGGTCACTGTGGGCAGGCTCTGGAAGGATTTATCTTCTCCCTGCCTCTCTCGCTCTCTGTCTCTCTCTCTCTCTGTCTCTCTCTCTCTCTCTCTGCTTCCCAGATGCTATAAGCTGAGAAGCTTTCCTCTGCCATGCCTTTCCATCATGTTCTTCCTCATCTTTAGGCCCAAAGCAATGGAGCCAACCAACTATGAACTGAATCTTCCAAAACAATAAGCCAAAATAACGCTTTCCTTGTCTGATATGTTCCTGCCTGGTATTTTTGTCAGAAGAAGGAGAAGCTGACTAACACAAGTAAGGATCTAGACTCCTATCTGGTGAGTTAGAGAATATGGGGTAGCAGAACAGCACTGACTGCATGGAAGTTCAACTCCCAAGGTAATATGCATTATCGCACACAAACTCCACAGTAGCACAAGAGGAAATTGCTATTTGCATGCCCATTTTATAGATTAGGAAACTGAGGAATAATGAGTGCCTGAGCCAGGTACCACAGCTAGTATATGCTGATGTCAGGACTCAAATGTAGACATTGACTCAAAAACCTACATTCTTGAAGGAGTCACCAATCATTAAAGAGTAAGATAGCAAATATTTTTAGTTTGGCAGATCCATTTAGCTTCTTGGCAGCCCCTTGGCAAGTTGTACAGTCATAACTACTCAATTCTACCATCACAGTGATAAAGCAGATATACACAATATATAAATGAATATGTGTGGCTCTGTCAGTAAAACTTCATTTACAGGGAAGTGACTGGCTAGATTTGGCTCTTAGCTCTAGTATGCTGACTCCAACTGTTCACCATTATATGTTACTGCCTCTTTGTGTACATATTTTCATACTGAAATCCTAAAGTTATTTTGTTGCTTCTGTATATTCATTGCTTTTTGGTACACACTGACATCTCTATGAGTGTATTAAATAGCCCAAAATAATGATGCATTAAAAAATGTCTGACTCTCCTTTATGAAAGCTTAGGTCTTAGCAATTACATCTATGGGATCATCTTATAATTTATCCCTCATAATAGAAGTGCAGAGACTATATTTTACACCTTCACAGTCCTCTAAGGCTCTGAACTAGTAAGAAAACCCACTCTGAGCGTGCCCCATGTAGCAGATCCAGCTTGGTTGTCAGGGTGTTTGTTTCTAAAGATCAGACAACAATGTAATACGCTTTGATGATCCAGGACAGATGTGGGGATAAAGTCTCAGCTGAAAATATGACTGGGGAACTTAAACTAAGATCAGAGGCATTTCCAACCAGGCGTGTGGCAAGTTGGAGTTTGGAAAATGTGCTCTCCTTGTGTGATTTCAGCATCCCATTGAGCTCCCCGCCTGAGATACTCACAGCTGCAGTAAGAGGAGGTCGGATTTACAAGTGGTGTTGACCTCGTTGTCAAGGAAAGTAAAGTAGATTTGGTTCCACCCTCCATCCCTTAACTTGACAGAAGCAAACAGGCTTCTGTAAAAACTGATGGAGCTGACCCCCATGTGCTTCCTGCAACTTGGTGCATATGTATTTATATCCTTCTTCTTTGTTACTTCTTCTTTAAAGATGGTTATGTTCATTTCGTTTGTGTCCTACTCTGTATACCCAAATCCCAGAGAAAACAGGCATTAACAGTGAAGAGACATTACTAGCAAAGATAATCCTGACAAACTAGCAAAGATGTAGGGCAATCTGCTTCCCAATTCACAGGTCCCTAACTCATAATATCAGCACTTAGTGTTACAGCTCGTTTTATGGTTTTCTTTCCTCTATTCATATTCTACTTCTTTCTCCCTCCCTCCTTCCCTCCCTCCCTCCCTCTCTCCCTCTTTCTCTCTTATTCACTACCTAGTTACCTTGTTTCTATAGCTACTAATAGCAGAGTTACCCTCGAAACTATAATGGAGTTTGCCTCTTCTATTCTTATTTTAAAGAAAATTGAAAATTGAGTACTTTGAAACTTAGTGAGTTCCTGCTTTTTAATTGCTCTGCTTCTGATAGAAAATCCACTTTCCCATACCTGATTTTATATCGTTTGAAATAGGATTGCCATCATCTCCACATTGAGATTATAGTTCAAATAAAGTTTTCTTTTTTGGAAATGAAATCTGAAAAAATAAACAATTATTCTCATTTCCAAAAGGAAGTGGCAGATAAAGAAACTTACGTGTATTTGCACAAATTTTCTTAGATACTTGGAATTAAAGGAAAATGTGTTAATCGTTTTTTTCAGTTCCAAATTCCAATTATGTGTTCTTAATTTTAAAAACCTCACTAGATGCACTATAAATAAAAATGTCCTTTTTCTCTTTTCCTAAAAAGGAAGAAAATAGTTTAACAAATTTACGGTAAAATAATTTTTTTTTTCTATAGATCAATCCCCAGAGGGCATTAACTAGTTTTAAGGGAGTTTATTGGAGAAGATGGCCTAACGGACGTGCACAGAAGACAGTCTGAATGCTGAGAAGTGGAGGAGGAAATAGAACACTTCAGCATCACATCCTGGTCATACCAAGGTCCATTGACCCTGTGTTCATTCCAGATAATTAATTTACAACACATTAAACCTTGATGTGAAGAAGGCTGTTATGCATCAATTGTGTAGGAATAAAAAGTGTTATTGATTTAGGATTTCTGTTGTATCATGTGCTGACAGAAAAAAAAAAACAGCAATAATCGAGTTATTTCTCAAAGATGGAACAACTCTTTGCTGAAGGACAAAATTGCTAAATGAGTGCATTCTGTAATACACAGCAGAAGTGACACTGCTGGAGAGGTGTTCTGCAGGGTGGGCCAGCAAGCATAATTAGAACAACCCAAGTGTCTAATAAATATTGATAAAGATGCACTCTAGAAATCAAATTTGGGGACGTGATAATGATCCTCTTTACAGTAAAGAGGGCTAAAATAATCCCCTGCCCTCTGCCAAATCCAGCCATTAATATTTATTCAATAAAATATGAGCATGTGTACCATTAATTCTCAACAACTGACATGAATCGAAGCTTTCTCCCATCTGAAGCATAGGAATTACGAGAGTAAGGCCACACAAACTTGAAGTCATGACGTTATGTAGTTACTGACAGAATCCGTTATCGATCTTAAAAATCAAGTAACCTCGCTAACTAATATAACTTGCCTACTGGGAGGGAAAACAGAGAATGAATAAAAAATGTTTGGGTTCAAATCCTCAATGACCAAGGACAAGTCACATAACTTCCCACAGAGTCACATCTAACACAGAAAATACAGCACTTGCACTCTTTACTCATTGGGTTAATAAAAGGATTAAACAAGGTAATTTAAGAAAGTGATCAATAATGTTATTTGGTCATGTCGAAATATAATATTGAAACTATTTTATTGAAAATAGATGTTTAGAAATAATACAAAGACAAGGAGTACGTTTATTTCCAGGCAATACATTCTGAACACAGCTTTTTAACATCACAAATCCTCTCCATTTTTCCCAAGTAGTTTATAGTAACTTAATCTAATCTAAAATGACTTATTTTAGGCAGAAAAGTAGGATAAGATGCAGGTATACTTAGGCAGAGGAAAAGTAATCTCTTATTAATTACTCTCAAAAAAATGTAGACATCCAGGCTGGGGATATAGCTCAGTTGATAGAGTGTTTGCCTTGCAAGCACAGGTCCCTGGGTTCAATCCCCAGTACCACAAAAAAAAAAAAAAAAAAAAAAATGTGGATATCCATAACTCCATGAGACAACATGAACTGAGTTCCTTCTCTAACTAAGGCCCTTTGTATTTAACAGGACTTCATTACATACAATATAAAAATTTTTTGCTTGTTTTATCACTGCCTATCCAAATATGAAAATATCTTTTCCACTCATGGCATTTTCTAATCTACAATAGAAAGTGAATCATCAGTGGACAATTGTATTGATCTAAGTTCTTCCTTTATTAAAAGTAAAACTGTTATAGAGATACATGGTTCAATATGGTAGCCACAAGCCACGTGTGGATATTTAAATTCAAATTAATCAAACCAACAAAATTTAAAATTCACTTCATCGCTCACTGCAGCCTTGTTGCCAGCACTCAGGAGCCACACGTGACTATTGTCTCCTATATTGAACAGCAAAATAGAGATATGTTGCTCCTCACAATAGGTTCTGGACTGAACTGCTATAGAGGGCCCTTAAGGTGGAGTCCTAGCTCAGCAGCTCCAGGTGTTCAGCCTCATCCATTTCCTCAGCAAAAGTTATTCTCTCTCTTCCCCCAAGGAACTCTGTGAGGTCCTGCTCCTCCAGTTCCTCAAAACCTGAGTTTCTTGAAAGGCATGAAATAATTAAGTGGTTTTGATTTGGTTTTTTGCTACCAGTTTCAATACCTGTTTGAAAAACCATGCTTCTGTAGTAGCATTTATGCAACAAGGAAAAAAATAGAATAAAAGAGGAAACTTGATTAAACCAAAGATCTGCCTAGGTTTTCTAGGGTCTACTTTCCAAATAGGATGCTAACACAGGTGAATTGTTTGTTTGTTTGTTTAAAGTAAATAGACTAATTTAGTGGTCAAATTGTCATGTCCACTTAATAACGGACTCAGTGGAATCTCAAAGAAATTCTAATATTTCCAGAAGGATAAGAATCAATGTCTGATCAAAGTAGCCGAGAAGACAGGCTCATTATAGGACCGATGAGCCCATCTGACCCTTTCTACTTTATTCTGATATGTTCCCCCACCGTTTGATACTCAAACATTCTCTTTTTCAAGTTCCACATTTGAAGTTCAGCAAATTTTCCTTCAGAATTCCTCCAGACCCATCTAACTACCCATCAAACTGAGCTTGCCTTTCAGTTTCCACGCCCATGAATTCAACTAACCATGAATTGAAAACATTTTTTTAAAAAATCGCGTCTATATTGAACAAGTGCAGACTTTTTTCTTTGTCATTGTTCCCTAAGCAATACAGAACAACAGGTATTAACAAGGAATTTAGGTAAATAATCTAGAGATAATTTAAAGTATAGAGGAGGATTATACATAGGTTATACAAATACTACATCCTCTTAGATGAGGGACTGCGGTGGCCTTTGGTGCCCGTGGAGGGTCCTGGATCCAGTCTGCCATGGAGTCTGAGGGTCCACTCTGTCTCCTTGCTCCTGACTCACTGGGACAAGAAGCTTCACACTGCCATGCTCTGCGGGACAGCCATGCTTCCTCCTAAAGTTTAAAAGGTCAGGGACAAGTGATTTCTCTCCTCTTTCTTGTCTGCCAGAGGAATCAAAATAAAACAAGATTAAGTACGTTTTCCTATCAAATAACGAATTAGTTTATGTTCAAATAATGATGAGAATGGGATGAATTATTTTCATGCGGCATGAAGAAGAGGGTAATTCCATACAATGTCTTTTTGAGGAAAATGCGTGGCCATATGCATCATTCACTCAAATGCAGTAATTCTACTTCTATGACTATGTTATTTGTAAAACTACAAAGCATAGATGAAGATCCATGCATAATTATACTCATCATAGTGTCATTTACAAAATCCAAAATTAAAAATGCCCTAAATCTCAACCAATATGAGAGAATATGATGCCGTCCTTGAAGTGAAATATTTCTGGAATTGCTGCCAGAATAACAGGAACAATATTTTTTTTTTTTTATTCCAGATGCCACACGATCTCAACTAAGTAAAAAATAACAATCTACAAATATCAAAAATCAGTATTAACGAAATGATGCTTCTGGATCAGTTTATGGCTGCTTTTCTTTCTTGCATGGTGTACTTGCAGTATTTTTCATTTTCTATCTTTCGTTCATTCATTCAACACACTTTTGAGCATTATTATCTGCCATCTGTTGTTCCAGACAATGGAATGGAAAAAACAGAACAGGTAAAAATCTCTACTTGCATAGAACCTCAGTCTCATCGACAAGATAAACAATAAATATTTAAAAAGTTGAAACATATAGTATATACATTATTATATATTATAATTAATATATGATTATGTATTATAATTACTATATTATATATTATAATTAATGATGTATCATAGAGAAAAAATGATTTTTAAAAAGGGGGATTGGTCATGCCCGTCGGGGGGGTGAAGTATGTGCTTTTAAATAGGGCCATCAGGGAGGTCTCCTTGAGATGGTGACATTGTAGAAGAGACCTTAAGGACATGAGAGAATGCCACATAGATGTGGGGACGTGTTTCTGGCAGAGGTATGGGGGTCCTGAGGTGGGCTGTGCCTGGTGCTCAAAGAACAATGAAGAGGTCACAAAGCTGCCATGATGGGTCACGCCATTGGTTATGACTTAGATCTTAACTGTCCCCTAAAGGCCTGCATGCAAAGGGTTTGGTCCCCAGCCTGTGGTACTCTTGGTAGGTAGTACTTGCAGGAAGTAGAGCCTAGTGGAAGGGCATTAGGTTATTGGGGACAAGCCCTTGAGGGATCCTGGGACCCTGGCCCCTTCCTCTCCACCTCTGCTTCCTGCACCCACGAGTGGAGCCGCTTTGCTCCAGCACACACTCCCCTTCTTGCTATGCTACCTTGTCCAGGGTCCAAAAGAAACAGGGCAAAATGACCATGGACTGAAAACCATGAGCCCAAATAACTCTTTCCTCCTTATAAGTTGATTATCTTGAGCGTATTACCACAGTGACGGAAAGCTAACATGCATTCTTTTATAACAAGTCAGAGATGAGCATGTTTTTAAAAAGAATAAAATAAAAATCTCTCATATCAATATAATTAATGTGTAAAAAAAGCAGAGTAAGACCTGCAGCTAGTAAAAATGATCGTATGGAAGTTCTGTTTAATTTTTCTAATTGCTTCCCAATGATTCCATCTGGAAATTTAAATTGCAATTACTATGAATTTCAAAAACAGTGTAATGGCTTTGCCTGTGAAAACAGGCTTTTATAAAGGACTCTTACAAAGAAGCTATTGTGTCCATCCAAAGATAAATGAAATAGAGTAAATTCAATGAAATATTTTACTGAAGTTAAAAGGAATAAAAATGGATAGATCACAAAAGCATATCGTTAATTGAAAAATATATGTCCATTAACCTAAATTATTAAACACACACGGGGCTGGGGCTCAGTGGCAGAGTGCTTGCCTAGCACGTGTGGGGCACTGGGTTCCAACCTTAGCACCACATACAAAAATAAACAAATAAAATAAAGGCATACTGTCCATCTACAACTACAAAAAGTGTTTTAAAAACCACACACACAAAGCAATGACATATATTACTGACAGAGGTATACACATGTGTAAATTTAGAAAATCAACAGGAAAGATGAACACTAAAGTCATGTTAGTCCTTGTCCAGAAGAAGAGATGAACAAAAAAGTTGGAGAAGGTCAAAGCAGGAAGATTGAAAACAACCAAAAAAAAAAAAAAAAAAAAATTAGGGCAAAATATTAATTGTTGTTCATGTGAGCTGGAAACATAGGTTATAAAAATCTTACATAAATCTCTGTACTTTTAATATTTTAAATATGTCTCTCAAGAAAGGAAGTAAGGGAGGGAGGGAGGCAGGGAGGGAGGAGGGAAAGCCTGTCTTGCCCCTATTAGGTAGGCAAGTCAATCAACCAAGGAATGCTCAGGGGCTACCTAAGGCATGGTGGCACTGCGCCCAGGGCCAGGACACTAAGGCAAGTGGGACACGTTCCCTTCCCTGGAGCAGACTCCTGGAAGAAGTCTGGTAAGCGTATGAGAATGTGTTTAAAAGTTAAACATGTCGCACACATGCAACTCTAATTGCTATTGCCTTATTCTAGATAAATAATCATCGATAATAGTTCAATTTAATTTTCACTAAGGATTCTAACTCTAATGTAATGAGGAAGAGGATACTTGGTAAAGATATATTTATCACCATTGAAGAAAATGAGATCAAACAGTGCCCTAAACAACAAGCAAGGGGGAGCCACTGTCACTAATGTGCTATTATGAATGACCCTCATCAAATTACAATAGGTTGAGATTCTTTCACTTGCAAATTAAAGACAACTAACTCAAACTCACTTAATCAAAGTTCACCTATTGAAAAGTCCAAGGATAGTTCTAGCTTCTATTCTGCACCAGAGGACTGGATCCAGATGCTCAAATAATATCACTTGGAGTGTCTCTCTCTCTACAACACTTGACTCTGTATTTTGTGAAGGCAGATTTCTCAGGAAAATCCAGCACTAAAAGTTAAAGAATGTCACCAGTATTTACAACTAGCACGTCACAGACACAAGCTCCAGACTGATGCTGGTTAGCTCCAATTGGACTGGCTTTGAAGCATCCACAGTTACTTTCAAAGGATCAAATTATTCTAATGAAATGAATTTTATACATGTGTGTGTATGTGTGTCTCTATATATGCATATTTAGCAGTACTAGAGATCAAACCTAGGAGTGCTCTACCACAGAGCTTCACTCTCAGCCTCTTTTATTGTATTTCTTTATTTCTCTATTTGTTCATTTGCAAGGCTGGATATAGAAACAAGGGCTTTTGTATATACCAGACAAACTCTCTACTACTGAGCTTCATCCCCAGCCCTTATTTTCCATTTTGAGATTGGTTATTGCTAAGTTGTTGGGTTGACCTAGAAATCCTTTCTCAGTCTCCTAAAGTAGTTGGAATTACAAGCATAAACCGTCATGCCTGGATTATATTTGCATTTAATGGTGACTACAATTCAGACCAAGAAAGACCATTTTAAATTCTTAAACAACTGATCCAATTTCTCATAATAACTATCCAAAGTGTGAACACAGCCATCAATGCATGTCTTCATCTTAGAATAACCAACTCATACCTTACAAACATTTCATCATGTGTAATTGTTTTTCAGCAATTGGTTCCTCATCGTGTTTATGGATGGTCTTCTTTGACTTTTTCCAAATAAAAGTGATTTCTGTCTTTAGAAAACAAACTGAAAAAACTAATGAAAACCTATAAAATTATAACCATTCTTGGTACTCATTGCAGGTTTTTGGCCACTGATGTCAGCCTTCTAGTACTGGTCAACAGGTATTCACACCTCCCCAGACTTCTCCAAATGCTTGTTAATCTTTTTCCATTTTCCAACTATCTTCCTTCACAATCCCTCCCTTTTCAGTTCCCTGTTACATATATAAAGCAATATGAAGTGATTTCTCAAATATCAATAATCTGATTCAGTTCAATAAACTTATGTGCAACTATGTCCTAAGTGCTCTGTGAGACTGTGGGAACTCAGATTCCAAAAGACTGTCTCTGCCTTCATGGAGGCCATAGTTCAGAAGTGGGGACAAATGTATCACCCTTTCTCTCCTTTATCAAACCCTCTCTTCCCTTTCCTACCTTTCTATTCCTTTCTCCCCCAGCCTTACAAGAAAAAGTTGGGATTGAAATTCAACCAGTTCTCTACTAGCCAAGCTTGCACCAGAACTTAAGGTTCCATCAGCCCCAGGGGAGAAGCATCATCTTCTATGGGGAAAGGGTACCATGTGTGATTTGTTTTTAAGTTCCCTTCCTTTCTTCCTTTCCTTCCTTCCTTCCTTCCTTCCTTCCCTCCTTCCTTCCTTCCTTCCTTCCTTCCTTCCTTCCTTCCCTCCTTCCTTCCTTCCTTCCTTCCCTCCTTCCTTCTCTTCTTTCTTTTCTTCCTGTCTCCCTCATTATTGACCACTCTGTGCTCAGTGTTAGATATGCACTGGTGACAAAAACATCTTTTATATACTCATCAAACCTACAGCATAGCTGCTTATATGAACAGACAAGATACAGGAACAATGCAGTAGCACAAATGTACAGTTGGGCAGAAAGAACGGACAACTTGCAGAGGAGAAAGTTCAGAAGACTCCATGTCTGAGCTCGATTTGAAACATCAATTGAACTTTGCTGAAGGAACAAGAAGGAAAAGCAACCAGATAGAGGAACTAGAATAAGCAACAACTCAGAGGCATAAGATACCATGATAAAGTCGTATTTGCACTGCCATTGAGGGAATTTGCTACTTTCTGTTCTGCAACTAACCTCAGAGCAATCCAGCAGAATTTATTCAAAACCAAATAAGAATTCTAAAACTATATTGTTTTCTAAGTCCTTGGGGGGAAAAATTATTCACATAGCACCAATAAGCTACATTTTTACCTCAAAAGAGGCAGATTTATATGGCATTAGAATTTACTCATGATCCAAAATCAGGGAGGGGTCAAGTAAAAGATGAACAAATTTTGTTTCAAGGAGCATTAAATGGAAGAAATACATGTATCATTTACATTTTTAAAACAAGGGATTTATTTCTTCAACTTCAACCTCAATCCATACCTAGATGGTTGCTCTGACTCTTCCTGACCCTCCTGTGTAGGGAAACAGCTTGGTGACAGATCTCTGCCTCACAACAAAGCCTAGACAGAGGTTCTTGGGCACATTTCTTTATGGATCTATTCAACACTACAGAGAAATGTTTGCTTAGGAAAGAGCTAGGGTGTTGCCCACACAAAAGCCAGCACACCCATTTCTTCAGACGCCATGTTGGTCCTCTTGAAGTGAGGTCTGAGGTCATTTGTGGGGCACCAGGGAAGATGAATGCATGGCTGATTTTATGAGGCCTGCTGAGAGATAAGGAGCAGGCTGCAGCTTTAACTGCCACAAGGTCAAATACTCAACCAAAAGTGAAAACAAAATGAAGGAAGCAGAATGTCGCCAATGACAGAAAGGACCAGCACAGAGGATCTATGAAAATAATTTCACATAGAATATGCCCTGAAAGTAGCCACATTAAGGTGGCTGTATGACTCTGTGTGCGGTTTCTATTCTCTTTTGCAGTCATCCCAAGTAACTAAGTACATATGACGTGTTTGTAAGTAAAGCAGTCAATGAAGTTAGTTACACCTCTGCATTTATTACCATGCCCCTGAGTATTAT
This sequence comes from Sciurus vulgaris, assembly GCF_902686455.1. NCBI lineage: Eukaryota > Metazoa > Chordata > Mammalia > Rodentia > Sciuridae > Sciurus > Sciurus vulgaris. The sequence continues at coordinate 83,447,962 of NC_136473.1, read as the reverse complement.
TAACTTTTACACTCCCCATAAAATATAATTTATCACTTAAATAATTTGCTTTGTGTCAGGGTTCAGTGTGCTCCAGTGCTTTCTTGCTCATTAAATGAGATATTTTTACTTAATGAGCCAAGGATGTCCTTTGTATTTAACATCTGAATTGATTTCTAACACTTCATTTTTATAATATTTCGGTGTGTAATTACAAAAAAAATGTGAGTTTCATTTCACAATGTCGAAGGAAAACAATTCAGAAAATTGTTAAATATGCGAGATATTTTAAGTGATAAGAAATGGTCTCATCCTTAGCTAACCATTAAAACTGAGTGAACAAAAATCATGAAAGTATGCAACCATAAAATAATTATTTCTTTGCACTAGGAAGCAAAAGGTAGAATTTGGGAACTGACCTGTCTGTTGGTGGTTCCAAACAAAAAGTTCACTCTAAATTACTCCAAAGAAAGTTACAATCTGATGAAAAATACAAAGTCAAAGCCACGGTGGTTAACTGAACATCCCAGGATTGATGTCAACAAGCATGGTCACTACCTTGTGTTTCAGCATTGTCCACCTGGTAAAAATGACCATCTGCCTAGAACTTCTTTCCATGTAATCAAAGCTTAGAACTGAAATCCCACATATTCTAAATCATTTTCCAATCCTTAAGTATTCTAAGCAGTTGGGGATACTGACCATTACCAGGCAGGGGAAAAGGGAAGACCAGACAGGGCAAGAGCGCAAAAAAAAAAAAAAAAAAAAAAAAAAAAAAAAAAAAAAATTTTGAGCTGAGTACTGTAGACAGAAAGGCATTATATTAATTCAATGTGTAATTCACAATACATGCACATATGCATGTGTGTGCGTGTATGTGTCTTAATGTGAAGCTTCTATTTGAGCTAACACACTGGATTTATAAGCATTTATTATTTTCCTTTAAATAGATACAAGTGAGCATATCATTACAGTATACTATCATTAAGCCAAGGAGGATTTTAACTTTTTGAAAATAAAACAGTGGAATGCTCTTTTTCTTTTTTGTAGAGTCTAGAGAATTTTAGTATTTTTCTCCATTGCTTACTCAGTCTCCCATTCTGGTTTGCTAGCCTGTTCTTTCAGATCCATGAAAATGGACCATCAATCTGATCATTTACAATGACAAAACAACTAGACCAAGAAGACACTGGAACATTAGTATTGCAAAGTCGCTCAAAAACCATTTCCATGGTACAATAAACTCAGGAAAGAATGCCTGTTATGGTCCTCGCTTATAGATTCACAATGCATTTTTAAAACTGTGAGGGCTGGGAGTGTAGCTCAGTGGTAGAGCATTTGCCTAGTGTGCAGAAACCACGGTTTCAATCCCCAGTGTTGGAAAGCAAAAACAAAAGTAAAAATAAAACAAAAAAACCATTTATGCCAGGGTCTCTCACACTTTAAGCTACAGAAACTTCTGGTACAATCACGCCTTCGAACACCCCTTTACACTAAGGTGTCCTCCAACAGAACTTGGGAAATGGCTAAACAATTAAATTAAAGGATCAGCTTATTGAATGAGGATGTTTTTAGAAACTCTCCTTCCCCCGAGCACATCACAGTACCAGAGGCAGCCATTTTTCACATCCCGAGAATTTGTTGCTATTTAGGTCCTAGCCACTGTGAATGGCACCCCCTGGAGTTGCATTGGAGTGCTGGCTGCCTCTAACTCATCCTTGATTATTCCATATTTTGAGGTTTGCCGTATATAGTTCACATCTGTACTATATCTAAGCATAAATCACTTAGTTTACATATTTCACTAGAGAAATGAATAAAGTGTTAATAAATTAAAGGGTAAATTTGAATTAGACAAGAGTTTAAATTGTGAACTATTTTTAAAAAATGCAAATTTATTATTTGAATGAACATAGTTTGAATCTTTGGGATCTGGAATTCCTGGAGGATCTAACTTTAATTAATGGAATAGTAATTATCTTAAATTAATACATGAATTATTTTCAGTTAATTTATCATTCGCACTATTATTTATTATTTCAAAAAAGTCATCCCAACCCAATTGCCTTTTAAGATAGTATTAACTTCAAGTTAACAAACATAATCCAAATATTAAAATTTAATACATCCTGATTAATTTGGGTCAGAGTACATATTTAAGAAAAACAGTATTTACAAAGGACTTGATTCATCTTTTCAAAAAATTGATTTGCACTTCCTAGATTCCTTTCATCCTTGAGGAATCACTTTTCTAATATAAACAGAAACAACGAATTATACTGTAAACAACATACAGCAATGCTGTCCTACAAAATGAAGATTGATTTTAAAACAAGGAAAATGTTCAGTTACCTATTTGAATTTCAACCCTGTCAGATTATCCTAAATTTTTCCTTTCACTCTAAAATGAATATATTCCTTAATTATATTCACATTTTAATTTTATATCTAGAAAATTACTATAAATCACTTAGAAATTGATGTCATTACAAAAGCCCACACGCAGGAATCTGCACTGCCTACAAGGTAGCCTTATCTCCTTACTCCTTCACCTCCTTATCCACCAGCAAAACTGATCCCCACCCCCTCGAAGCCTTTTAGACTAACCCTGCTTCAAACTGGATCAGGTACCCCAAGTTCTAACTCCCAGTGATATCTCAGGCATAGTTCTTTCATTTCAATTCAGTTAATTTTATCGTAATTATCTCTTTATTTCTTCATCTGTGAAAATTCAAAAATGGTGACTAAATGATTAAACAGATGGCCAAACTCTTAGCAATGAAATTAACACACAGTGCCCTAGGTTTGGGTACGAGGCAAGACCTTCGCGATGGTACTTTAAGGAACAGAAGGGCCTGCTAGCAGGGATGTGGGAAGTGTTATTTTTTGCTGGAGATTTTTTCTTTTTTAGTAGGTAAATGCTATTCCCATTCCCCACCCCCCAGAATAATTCCTACTTCATTGTACTTTAAGTTAAGGACACGAGTTAAAAATGCTCGGATGTTTGCGAGAGAATGTTTACAGGTGCAGGGTGGAACTGGATGAGAGGAATAGCTTCTAATGTTCTGTGGCACAGTAGGATAATTACAGTTTACTGCAACTACTGGGATATTTCAAAATAGCCAGAAGAGAGGATTTGAATATTCCCAACACGGAGAAATGATAAATATCCCAGGTAATAGATATGACAATTATCTAATCTGATCATTGCAGTGTCTACATATATTGAAATGCCACACTGTACCCCCTAAATATGTACGATTACTATATGCCAATTAAAAGTTTAAAAATGTGTTTTTAATTTTCCAGTTTTCCTTAATAGTATAAGATGCCACCGTCACCTGCCTTAATAGCCATGTCGGCATGTCATCAACTTTCTTGCATTCCTGCAAGGAAGAAAGTAGTGCTGAGTGTCTTCAAGATTCAGGCCCAATGTAATATTCTCCACTGACTCCAGGTCTTCCTGCAGGAGTCCCTGTAAGGAGACCCAGCATATTCAGAATCTTGAATTGAAAAAAGAAAAGTATCTGTGAACTTATTTAGTTGGGAGAGTGCAGCCACATTGAAGAGGATAGCCCTAGAGAACAGAACCTGCTTCCCTGTCTCTTGGTGATGGAGTGCCCTCCTTTCTAGAGATCACCCCTTTCCTGAACCTCAACAGTAGCAGTACTGGGCAGGGAGCCCAACTCGACCATGATCTCTTTCTCAGGCTCTACTGTAGTGATTTGGGGTGGGGAGGATAAAGGGGAGGATTTTTAGCTAGCATCACAAACCTCCTTCTACCATAACTAGAGCTTTGATATTACCAGATAATTCCTCTGGTGTTTAAAAAAAAAAAAAAAAAAAAAAAAAAGTCCTGTGGTATCTCTTATTTACTGACATTGTAGTTTGCAATTTGCCCAGCCCCACACCTGGAAAGGGGCAAGGTCATTTTATCATATCAGAGCAAATACTCACAGAAGTAAGCAGGAGAAAGTCGGACCTTCCACTTTCAGTCATCAGCAAGTTCTCACCCTCCCTCTGCATCTCTGTTTCAGATGAAGATGAGGTAGACGTGGCTGATCCTGCTACTGCACCCTCCACACAGAACAAATTCCCATGCTGTTGCCCCTAGTGCAACACCTTGATGTAAAACCACAGTTACCCCAGCAAGCAGCCTGAACATAATGGCATCTTGGCAGAACTGAGTCACTTACCATGAGTGGTGAGATGTTACTGGAGAAGAGCTAGATAATGTTGCACTCGCAACCTGACCCTGCTCATCCCTTCTCCAAAATACAGCTCTCAACTCTCCAGGAGCCCTGGCTATGAAATCCATGAGAGGGACTCAGAAGAGTCAATATCCCAGGTCACACAACACTTTGCTCATACTCTGCATGGACAAAAGCAAAGGCTAGGATGCTTGAAAATCACACTTACAAACCAAACAAATTTTACAACCAAGTTAATTTTCCCTTACATGGCTCATCCTGTGATTGCATTAATAGAATTGATATGTTAGTTCAAATCAGATATTTTGTATCATTAAAACATCCACAAGCAAATTTGTTTTACATAACAGTTGAGTAACCCTGCAGAGGATGCAAGCTCAGGGGAACCAAAAGTGAAAACACAGTCTTACCAGCATGATTTAAATTAATTAAACAAGCATTAGTACCTTCAAGCCGTTACACACTATTGCTTCTAGTCTTTGGTGGGAAAAGCTATAATTTACATGTTCAATCATTTTAATACTTTCTGTGAATTAGTTATATACAGTAGCTGTGTTAGCTGATGTTGTTAAACAAAAGATGCAGTTGGACACACATGCTATAATAATTAAAATGTTATTATGCTGACGCTGTCTTTCTTCTAGGATCCTGAAACATCTGTATTGACTGTGATAAGCATTGATTATCTGGAGTGATGTAAATATTTGGGGAGTTAATAATAATCAGGAATTCAGTGCATGCAAAGACAGCAAAGATAAATCACAGGAAATCCAGATCAAAGCAGAATTGTGAATTAGCTTGTTTTTATAGTTAATGACTCACTATAAAGTGCATATACACATTTCTTTTCTCCAATGAAAAGCACAAGGAAATGCCATAAAGAAACATCCCGTCCTGTGTAGCATTTTCTGTACATCTGTCGAATTTCCATATGTAGAGAAGAGGATGTCAACACACAGCACTACAAAGACTGAATTGATCCAATCCATCAAGTACTTAACATGCACTTTTAAAATCATTAAAAAGTTCTTTGAATTATTAAGACCTTTTTTCAAAAGAAAAAAAAAAGCCCACAACTTATAAATCTTGCATTTCCTGAGAGGTTAATTTAAGGATGCTAAGGTCAGCAGTTATCCATTTCTAGCAGAGATTCTAAAATTTCTCTTCAAATATGGCCAGATACTGAGCCACTTTCTCTTTTTATTTTTAAGAAAATCTTTCCCAGCATCATTCCCTCATCATGAACCTTACTTAATGATTAACACACGCTTAAGCATTGAACTGGGGCTCTTTTCAGTTTTGTGAAATAAATACAAAAATAACTGGTGGTCTGTGGTCTATTCCTCACATGCAAGTGCACAGAAACTGCAGAATACAGAGTAAAACCTTCACCTAATCCCAGCCCGTCATGATCTGCCTTCCACCTTCTCTCTAGTCTCACCACTCACCAATGAGCTTCTTTCAAAGCTACTTACAATCTCCTACCCCCAGCACTTCAGAGCAGCCCCATCCCACACCACCACCCCTCTGCTACCTGCCTCCTTAACATTCCTCCATCTATCACGATAAGACTGAGTTTTCACATACTCCAGAAAGTCTTTTGGGTTGTCCCCACTTTGGTCCAAAGGCATCCTATCTTCACCTCTACCAAAATATTTACCACATTGTATTGAAATGACAATTTACCTCGTCTATTTCTCCACAAGCCTATGAAGTCTTTGAAAGCAAAAGCCAAACTTTATTAATCTTCGTATTCCCAGGATACTGCACATAGGATCCACTGAATATGTGCTCAGTGGATGAAAAATTAGTCAATGGCAATGTCATCCTCTTGATATAATTTAGTCAAATTATATATTATGAGAAAGACCCCAACAAAGTGGGTCCACAGCCAGAAAAGAATGAGGACTTACTCTAAGCAAGCTCCAGTCCACAAGATCCACAGTGTCTCAGAGAGATCCTATGGAAGTACCAGAACTGAGAGTTCCTGGAACAAAGTGAGAAGGAGACCAAAGAAAAACTACAATCAGCCCAGAATTATATCCTAGACCAAAACTAGTCAGTAGTCAATACCATAACCAAATTTTCCAAAATAACACTAGTAAAATGCTTACAACCTGGTTGGTCCCACTCCTGAGTGTCTACTCCAGAGGTGGGAGATGGGGGCTGGGGGACGGGCCCAGGGAGCTGGGGAGGAAGAGGGAGGGAAACATGTCCCCAATAAGACTTATAGTAGAATGTTTACAGGAACATTGCTTATACTAACCAGAACCTGGAAACATTCCAACAGTTTCTCAACCAAAAAATGGCTAAACATTCTGTGGTGTATTCACAAAATTAATTGCTGCATATCCAGCAATAAAAAGGAGCCAACTACTAAAAAACAGAACATAGGTGAATCTTAAAAGCATGCTCAGTGAAAGAAACAATACAGAAAAGAGCATGTTTGCTCTGCTCAATTCTATGAAACTCTATTCAATTTCTATGAAGTTCTAAAATAGGCCAACCTAATGGATGATGAAAGAGAAAATCAGAGCAGCAGTTGCCTGTTCTGGAATGGGCCATGACGAGACTTTCTGGGGTGATGACAATGTTCTCTATTCCTAACAGTATATATATTTTTGTCAAAATGTAGCAAAATGGTACGCTTAGTATTTTTGCATTCCACCACATGTAATTTTTTGCCTTGGAAATCATAAATAAATATTGCATTCTAATTAATGTTATATTTGCTGAAATATTTAGGAATGAAGTATACTGGTGTTTTTAACTTCCTTAGAAATGCATCAAAGATAAGATGGTTTCATGGGTGGGTAGAAATGTGATAAAATAAATAGAGCAAAGTGCTAATTGCAGACTCTGGGTGGTAGATAAACGAATAAATACTGAATGCTTCAACTTTTTATACTTGATATTTTTACAATAGAACATTACAGGTAAATTAAATATTTTGTATCTCCATCCTAGGGTTATTGGAAGGCAAGAGATTGAGGTACAAACCGATCACTTACCTCCTGTGCATCTCATTAATCTTGCCAAGTGACTTTTTATGTAGCTTATGGGATTCATATTTAGGACTTACTGGAATTTGCCCCAATCTAATAAAGTTTTGAGAACTCACACTCCCAAATACCCAATTTTTTTCTTTCATATATCATGAATTGATGCCTGAAATTCCATCAATATAGATTCATTCCATGAGAAAGAAGTAAATAAGCCAGTAAATCAATAACTTATTCAAACAACAAAGTAATGTAATAGAGTTGTCTAAATATGTCTTTTGTGGAAGGCGTGGAAGACCAACAACAGAAAAATCAGACATAATTAGAGCATGCAAGAATGCCTTTGACAGTCTCAGACAATCCATGATGTCTGAGAAGTACCACCTGGTGAAATAACCAAACAGCAAGATAGTTCACCCCTCTGGGGCCTCAATTTGCTTAGCCATGAAAGGGAGACAGTTCCCTGTTATCAACAATGGTTCCAAAATAGGGTTGCCAGATAAATGATGGAATACCCAGTTAAATTTGAATTCTGGATAAACAGGGAATATTTTTCTGTATAAGTATGTCCCTGCTATCGATTGGTACAAACTTACTCTTAAAATCATTATTTGCTGCCAGTCACAGTGACACACTTCTATAACCCCGGCAATTTGGGAGGTTGAGGTGGGAGGATCACAAGTTCAAAGCCAGCCTCAGCAAAAGTGAGGTGCTAAGCAACACAGTGAGACCCTATCTCTAAATAAAATACGAAATAGGAATGGGTTTGTGGCTCAGTGGTCAAGTGCCCCTGAGTTCAATAGTTCAATACCTGGTAACAAAATAAAACAAAACAAAACAAAAATATATATGTATATATATATATATATATATATATATATATAGAGAGAGAGAGAGAGAGAGAGAGAGAGAGAGAGAGAGAGAGAGGGAGGGAGAGAGAGAGAGAGAGAGAGAGAGAGAGAGAGAGAGAGAGAGAGAGAGAGAGAGAGAATTATTTACCTGATGTTCAAATTTAATGGGTCATCTATTTTGTTACTAGTGTGTATTTGTTTGCTTACTTGTGTGTTGCTAAATCTGGCAGCCCTATTCCAAGGAGATGCAAACATTAGAGCTTTAGCTCAGGCTCATTGGTGCTTTGATTGAAAATCCCTGGGACTGAGAACCAGAGACTTTACCGCGTATTGAACCCAGGGACACTTCCGCTGAACCACATCCCCAGCCCTTTTTTTTTTTTTTTTTTTTTTTTAATTTAGAGACTGAGTTGCTTCAGGTCTCACTAAGTTGTTGAGGCTGGCTTTGAACTTGTGATCCTCCTGCCTCAACCTCCCAAGTTGCTGAGATTACAGTGAGCACCACCGCTCCTGGCCTCCATGGTGACTTTGAAAAGTGGGGGTGTTTTGTGTGAAAAGGACTTCAGTGCACGATGGGAATGGATTTTTCAAATCGTAGACGGTTCAGTTGAGACATCCTTACTTTCTTTCCCTAAATGTGATTCTCCCCATACTTTATCATCCACTACTGTTTCCAACCTAAAAGGAACCACAGATGCCTCTAGAGTATCTATGTAGATAGGTGAGGAAGGACGTTTCTCAAGATATCGGAGTCAATGTGATTGTTTCCACAGGGAAACTTCATGCTGATTGGTAAGAATAAGCAGGACACACTTGACTTAGATCAATACATCTTCTTCATGCAGTCGGACAGGAATAGCTGTAACCAAGTCCAGTTCCAGGGGACTGCTTCTACCCCAACTTAGTACAGGGACAAGATGATGGTTCCTACTAGTCTGAAATAACAGTGGGGTCAAACCACAGACATTAAATACCCATCCTGGAATCTGGACGAGGTCACTGGGGCAACTGAATACTCCCTCGTTATATTTTAAAATCCTATGTGAAATGGCCACGGATAAAAAATGAGGTTTTCCTTAAAATGCTGACTGAATCTGTTTTGTGAAAAAAAAAAAGAGTGGGAAGCAGAGACAGCTGAAATCTCTCTGCTTGAGCATTTTCGGCTGCAGAATGGGGAAGGTGATGATTTCACATTTAAAAGCTGCCATTTGACATCCAGCATCAGATAACCAGTTTTGGGGTCCCTGGGGTAGAGATCAGACCTGCAAGACTCTTCTTGTTTCTTGTTTATCCTCATAAGCAGAGATCATTGTGAAGGGAGTCTGAAAAGAGTTGAAAGGAATAAAAAGTTACTGCCAGATAAAAGCCGACCTTCAGAGTCAACACCAGCAATTTCTTCCAGGCTCCTTGCAAAGCACAGCCCCTTTCCAAGGTGGGCAAGAATTTTGAGTCCAGAATGCGCAACGTTTTACACAGGCTTTTGAAATGTCGCCTGCATGCCTCAGTTGGTCACACCTAAAGAAACAAAAGTGTTTCTTCAGACCTAAATGCAATCTTGTTTAGATATATACACATCCATGCAAATTTTTATTTCATATTTTCTACAAGCATTTTAAATTCATTTGCCCTTTCTTTATAACACAGTGTCTCACCTCACCCGTGCTGTTTTGGTCTTTCAGCGATTGTTCCTTCCATTCATTTAGCACTCTACATTTAAGCTTTTTATTTTTTTTAGAAAAACCATGCATTAACTTCTCTTTCTATAACCCCTGCACAGCTTTTTCTTTGATTGTCATAACAGTTTGTACTACCCGGTGGCACCAGGATTAATTGTGTCTTCAGTCATTATCTTGTCCTTGTTTTTTTCAGATTTGTGGCCTCTGAAATTTTTCATAACAGCTCAGGGAATAAAAAGACATCTTCTTCACAATAGCATAAACTAATGCTCTGTAGACCCAACAATTGATGTTTATTGCACCTTACAAAACTACTTTAATTACCTTCAGATTACTGGTTTTATTCAAATAGATTCATTCTCATCTAAGGACGCCTGTGGACATTTACAAAAAGTCTTCACAATGTAGCGCTTTATGAAGAACTATTATAATATTCTCCCAGCCTATATATAAAGAAGAAAGAAAGAGAGATGGATTTGTATTAAATCCTTAAAAAAAAAAAAAAAACTTTAGGCATTAATGCAACAGGAAGGTTTTATCTCTGTATATAATATGAGTTAAAAGCCTGGTCCCTTAAGACTTAATTTAGTCTCAGGAGTCCTGGCCTTGCCCCAGTATACAACTTCGGCATTATTATCAGGTTCCTGCATATCAGTCCACCAAGTCGAACCAAGTCTCTAGTTTATGCTGACCCATCTACTTAGACATAATATATATGTATTTCTTTACCCTTGGCATCAACTGAAAAGATAAGACATTTGAGAATATCTCCACATTATTTATTATGTACTCCGCGTTACCTAAAGAAAATAAGCAATTTGATTTAATTTTTTATTTTATAAATAAAAACAATCATTCAGATAAAGCATATCAAACAATTACAGTGCTAGGTATTGTGCCAGGAGCTTCATTTGCACTTTATAACATTTCCATGTGGTGTTTCTATTATCCCATTCTATATACAAGGAAAATGAGTCATAGAGAAGTTAAATGATTTGTTCAAATTCCAAAGCAAGTAGAATAGCCAGGATTTAGACCCATGACTTCAAAACCCACTAAGTAATTGACCATTTTTAAATTAATCATGCATTTAATTATATTATAATTTTGATATATTCAATATTAAATTTCGTTGGCCAAAAATGATGTGATTTTATAATTGCACATTTATTTTCATTTTATATAAGAAATGTTGAAAAAGGTAAAGTTAGCTAATCATTCTTACAATTTTAAAATCCTTTGACTTTCAGATTCTAGATAAAAGTTAACGTGTGACCCAGTTCACTTCCAACAATCTTTATAGACTTGTGGATCTGATGGTCTTTTCTATTCTCTAGCCACTATATTATGAATCAACATAAAATCCACTATAGAACCCATACTTCTCTCTAAACAGTATCTCTGTATGCATATACTGCATGGCAGAGTTTTTTCATATGAGCAATAAAAGTGATTGGGACACATGAATATGTGCCCCTCAGATGAAAATTATTATTACAGATTTTTATCTTGCACTGACTTTTCTAACCTTTCAGCAAGGTAGCCAATCAATGAGATGGGGAACCCTGAGGTTAAAATGGCCATATTGGTTTTATCTCTAGACATAAACCACACAGTTGCTTTCTAAATGCTTCACTACAAAACAAAGAATTCAAGACTCCCTTGATGCATTAAAATACAAAACTCTTCAAGTGTGTTGACATGAGAACTTAACTGAAATTCTTTTTGAGATGTTTGGAGTCACATGCAAAATATCCTTAGGTTGTTTAAACCATTGACTCTTCTTTCTCTGCATTTCTCTCCCTGATAGAAATTTGACTCTGAGACCAGGTTAATTTACATCAAATAGTTTCAAAGTTAGTGCAAGCAAAAGCACAAGGTCAGGTTGCTTAGTGTTTGACTCTACCTACCTTAAACTCCCCAGTAGCATTTTCCTCTAAACTTGTCTCTTCCTGCAGCCCTTCTTTTATACCCAGCTATCCTGGGTTCTTTACCCCAGTCTCTTCATTGGTGGAAAAAAATCAAAGGAGTGAAAGAATTCACAATGTAATAACTAGGCTAAGCTAATGCATCCTTTGGGGAAGAAGTTTAGATGCTGAGATTCTGCATAGCAAGCTAAGGTTAAAGGATCCTTAAATCAAGATGGTCTCTCCACTTCTCGTATTTTTCCTGTTGAGATTCATCTATGATAAGCAGGTTAAGTTTGCAGCTATCACTCCCCCTTAAAGTTGTGTAAGAGGAAAAAAACCCTTGCCTTCAGGATTTCAACTAAAAATCATAATCAAGGGAATTTGCAGAAAGTGTAAGTAGTCCTTAGTTGGCCTTCATTCCAAAGCAAGAAACCCACCAAAAGGAAAAGCAAAACTAACGAATCCCACTGCAATGCTTGGCAGCCTTCTAGAAGGCAACAGGAGAGCTGGAGGTCTCCCTGGGTATAGCGCACATTCCTGCTGTGAATGTCTAGGGAGGTCTTCAAACAGCACAGGTGCTCCCAGCAGAAGGCACTTACACCAGAGAGTGATTAGTAAAAAGCTTTCAAGCGTAAAAGATAAAATATGAATTTAAGTGAGACGAGAAATGATGCTGATTTTCAGCTATTAAAAAATTTAAAAAGTGGTACATGCCTGTAATCCCAGCTACTCTGGAGGCTGAGGCAGGAGGAGGCAACTGTCTCCAGATTTTTTAAAAAATAGTAAAAGGCCTGGGGACATAGCTCAGTGGTAGAGCACCCCTGGTCTCAATCCCCAGTACAAAAAAAAAAAAAAAATTCATTTTTCCTCATACATTTTTAAAAGGAATGCTAATAAGCAGCAAAGTGCTCTAATATTTAGATTCCATAGCACATATTTAAAAGTAGGAAGTAAAAAGGGACTGGTGGTACACACCTCGTAGTCGCAGCTACTCAGGAGACTGATGCAGGAGGATCACTTGAACTGAAAGAGTCTTAAGCCAGTCTAGGAGACAGAATAAGACCCCATCTCAAAGGAGAAGGGGGAAAAAAATTTAAAAAAAAAGAATGGCATAGCCCTTTATTTTCAGTTTTAAGGTAATCAATTTCCAGACCCTCACCTTCTAGTTACACTGTCCTGACATCCTGCTTGAAGTCAGGCTGTGTGAAGGCTTCACCTGTCCTTCTGCCCACTCTTCTTGGACAGTTGCCCTTCACCCTCCTTGCTAAAGAAAAGCATATCTCCTGCCTGCACAACCACATTCATCTACTGCAGGGATACAATTTTAATAAAATGTTACTTTGGATGCTTAGTAGTTATCAAAATATGAAATGTATTTATGTTATTGTTTTGATGGATTACGTACCACTAATAGTGTGATGATTACTCAATCCAAAGAGTATTTTTAACATTAACTTTCTAAAGTATTACCATTTTAAAACTCAAGCATTTCAAACATTTATTAATTTCACTTTTGTAAATGAATAACTATCATTACAAAAATAATAATAAACCCTTTCATGTTAACACAAATTTTAGATTTTATGAAAATTTATTATATTCTTCTAAGCCAAAACAATAAGAAAGAAGAGTAACAAAATCTTACACATTTGTAAATGTCTTTAACAAAGGTGACTACATTCTTATATCTGGTTCTGCATTTCACCTGATGCAATTATACTTTCTGGTAACAGCACATGAAGAAAATTCAACTTCTCAAAGATACATAGCTGCAAAGGAAAGAAATATTTTATAACCATTTTTATATCATTGTAGATATTCTTGGACACACCAAAACTCAACAAGTGGTACTTTATTAAAGGTTAACTATAATGTGGATCTGAAGTCATATTAATGAAGTTTTTATACACTGTTACATTAAAGTTCATTCAGCTTATACTTCAAATAGTTGTTTTACCTACATATGATTTTGTGATATCATGCACTGGTCAATGGGCAATATGGGATTATTGAGTTAAGCAGGTCTTCCAAATGTTGACACATTTCTTTATGCAATGTCATTTTAAAAATCACTTTTTCAATTCACAATAGCCAGACTGTGGAACCAACCTAGATGCCCTTCAATTGATGAGTGGATAAAGAAACTGTGGTATATATATACAATGGAATATTACTCAGCCATAAAGAATGATAAAATTATGGCATTTGCAGGCAAATGGATGAAATTGGAGAATATCATGCTAAGTGAGATAAGCCAATCTCAAAAAGCCAAGGGACGAATGATATCGCTAATAAGTGGAGGATGACACATAATGGGGGGGAGGGAAGGGTTAGTGTTAGGGTTAGAGTTAGGGTTAGGGAGGGGGGCAAGTATGGAGGAAGGAAGGACTGTATAGAGGGTAAAGAGGGGTGGGAGGGGTGGGGGGAAGGGAAAAAATAACAGAATGAATCAAACAACATTACTCTATGTAAATTTATGATTACACAAATGGTATGCCTTTAAGACATGTACAAACAGAGAAACAACATGTATCCCATTTGTTTACAATAAAAAAAAAAAAAAAAATCACTTTTGTTAACACTGATAATCACATCAGAAAAAAATAACTGAAAATTTTGTCAATTTGAGCTCTGTCTTATCTTTGCTCCTTCTCTAAGGAGCTATATTAAGAAAACCTTAAGACATATTCTACCTTCTATCCTAATTTCAAATGTGGGACATATAATCCAATGTATCCCTGCCTTACAATAAATAAATAACTTTTGAAAGATTTTTTAAAAAGTCTTGGGAAGTCACCATGTTCCAGTAGCAAACTCATATTTTTCAAATTTAATGTTTTGTTGGAAAGCTTATATCATATCACTGGCAATGAATACTTCATTTATTTTTCTTGACATAACAGACTCACTTGGTTCATTTTTGAGAAAATGTTTATCACAAATCCACATCTGTTCATAGCCAGTTTATTTGTGTTTTAGTCAGGATTTTTTTTTTTTTTTTTTTTTTTTTTTGCCACTATGATTAAAAGACCTGAAAAGAACAAATAGTGGCACTAAAAAGCCTGAAAAGAACAATTAAGTTTATTTTGGGGATCACAGTTTAGAGGTCTTGATCAATAGACAGCCAATCCCATTCCTTGGGGCTCAAGGTGAGACAGAACATCATGGTAGAAAGGTGTGGGGAGGAAACAGCTGAGAACAACATAGCACCAGGAACCAAAGAGAAAATATTGTTCAACAATATTGTTCAAAATATAAACCCCAAAGGTGCATCCTTAATGACCCACTTCCTCCAGCCACACTCTATCTGCCAAAAGTTACCGGTTAATTCCTATGAGGGGAGTAATGCATTGATTAGGTTAAAACTCTCATAACCCAATCATTTCACTTTTCAACTTTCTTACATTGTCTCATACATGAACTTTTGGGGGATACCTCATATCTAAACCATAACAGTCTGTTAGTAGTTCTTTCTGGTAAAAATAGGGTTACATGGAGGAATAAAGAAACGAGTTCAACTATCAACTGAATCAACTGAACAATTGCACAAATGTTTTCTCTTGAAATAAATGTACTTCTCACATGATGACAGAGTAACAAAAAGGCGTAGACTCAAAAGTCAAGATTTAACAAAACTAAAGGACAGTCTTAATTGGCATTATTTTTTTACCATGGTTGTGTCAAGTGAAATTCACACCAAAAACTAGTACACTAATAACCGAGTGCCAGGATCCAAGATGGCGGACTAGAGGGTGACTGCATCTCCAGTCACTCCAGAACCCAGGATTCAAGAAGGGGAGGCATTGAGAGACTCGGACTAAAATAGAGCCTTGGAGTGAGTCTCCCCCATCCAGTGAAGCGCTGCCCGGGTGACAGGCCCGGATTCGGGTGACTTATTAGAGCAGGGCAGGCAGCTAGAGTCCTCCCCAGGCAGCCCTGCTCACTCCGGAAGTGGGCTCCTCCCACAGGGCCAGATTCTCCAGCATCTTAGAGCAGGCCCCACAGTGAGAGCCTTTCTGCACAGAACCAAGCTTCAAGTCCCTGAACCAGGGCAGCGAGTTCCTGCCCGCAGGTTGCTTCAGGGACCAGGACAGGGCAGCTAGGGACTTCCCCAAGCAGCCCGCAGCCCTGCCCCCACTGTTGGGAAGCACCCTTCCAGGCTAGCTTCTCAGAGCAGACCCCCTAGTGATAGCCTTTCCACACAGAGCCAGCTCCAAGTCCTGGAACCAGTAACAGGCTAGGGGCAGCTTTCCTTGGAAGCACTGCATTATCAAGTTACTCCAAGACTTCAGGCTACTGAAGGCAGGAAGGTGATACACTGGAAATCTACAGGGACAATATAAGCCAGTAGAAGAATTCTGCAATATCACAAAGTCCCACTGACATCTGACCGATATGAGAAAACAAGGGAAGAAAATGTCCCAAACAAACCTAGATACTATATCAATAAAACCCAATGACAGCACAGCAGAAGAAATGTCAGAAAGGGAGTTCAGAATGTACATAATTAAAACAATCAGGGAAGCAAATGAGGAGATGAAAGAGCAAATGCAGGCATTGAAGGAGGAGATG
Organism: Sciurus vulgaris; assembly: GCF_902686455.1. Classification (NCBI taxonomy): domain Eukaryota; kingdom Metazoa; phylum Chordata; class Mammalia; order Rodentia; family Sciuridae; genus Sciurus; species Sciurus vulgaris. Next base: position 83,431,761 of record NC_136473.1, on the reverse strand, counting down.
AAAGAGCAAATGTAGGCATTAAATGATCGCACCAATCAACAGTTAAAGAAGCAAATACAGGAAGCAAAGATCATTTCAATAAAGAGTTAGAGATATTGAAAAAAAACCAAACAGAAATCCTTTAAATGAAGGAAACAATAAACCAAATTAAGAACTCCATAGAAAGCATAACCAATAGGATAGAACACCTGGAAGACAGAACCTCAGATATTGAAGACAAAATATTTAATCTTGAAAACAAAGTTGACCAAACAGAAAAGATGGTAAGAAATCATGAACAGAATCTACAAGAATTATGGGATGTCATTAAAAGGCCAAATTTAAGAATTATTGGGATTGAGGAAGGCTTAGAGAAACAAACCAAAGGAATGAACAATCTATTCAATGAAATAATATCAGAAAATTTCCCAAATCTGAAGAATGAAATGGTAAACCAAGTACAAGAGGCTTATAGGACCCCAAATATACAAAATTACAACAGACCCACACCAAGGCTCGTTATTATGAAAATACCTAACATACAAAATAAAGACAGAATTTTAAAGGCCGCGAGAGAAAAGAATCAAATTACATTCAGGGGGAACCAATAAGAATATCAGCAGATTTTTCAATACAAACCCTAAAAGCTAGAAGGGCCTGGAACAACATTTACCAAGCCCTGAAAGAAAATGGATGCCAACCAAGAATCTTACACCCAGCAAAACTTACTTTCAGATTTGACGATGAAATAAGATCCTTCCAATATAAACAAAAGCTAAAGGAATTTACAAAAAGAAAGCCGGCATTACAGAACATTCTCAGCAAAATATTCCATGAGGAAGAGATGAAAAACAACAATGCAAATTAGCAACAGGAGGAACTAGCCTAAAGGAATAGCCAAATAAAGGGGAAACCAAATAATGTCAAAAAACAAAAATGAGTCCAATGACTGAGAATACAAACCATATCACAATAATAACCCTGAATGTTAATGGCCTGAACTCATCAATCAAAAGACATAGACTGGCAGAATGGATTAAAAAGAAAAATCCAACAATTTGCTGCCTTCAAGAGACTCATCTCATAGAAAGAGATACCCATAGACTAAAGGTGAAAGGATGGGAAAAAACATACCATGCACACGGGCACAGCAAAAAAGCTGGAGTATCCATCCTCATTTCAGATAATGTGGACTTCAAGCCAAAACTAGTCAGAAGGGATAAAGAAGGACATTACATACTGCTTAAGGGAAGCATAAATCAGCAAGACATAACAATCATAAACATCTATGCCCTGAACATTGGCTCATCCATGTATGTCAAACAAATCCTTCTCAATTCCAGAAATCAAATAGACCACAACACAATAATACTAGGCAATTTTAACACACCTCTCTCACCACTGGATAGATTGTCCAACAAAAATTGAATAAAGAAACCATAGATCTCAATAACACAATCAATAATTTAGACTTAACCGACTTATATAGAATATACCATCCAACAAAGAATGAATACACTTTCTTCTCAACAGCACATGGATCCTTCTCTAAAATAGACCATGTCTTATGCCACAAAGCTACTGTTAGCAAATACAAGAAGATAGAGATACTACCTTGTACTCTATCAGACCATAATGGATTGAAATTAGAAATAAATGACAAAATAAAAAACAGAAACTTCTCCAATACCTGGAGATTAAATAATACACTATTATATGATGAATGGATAACAGAAGACATTAAGAGGGAAATAAAAAAATTTTTTAGAAGTAAACGAGAACAAAGACACATCATATCAAAATCTCTGGGACACTATGAAAGCAGTACTTAGAGGAAGATTTATTTCATGGGGCGCATTCAACAAAAGAAGTAGAAATCAACAAATAAATGACTTAACACTACAGCTCAAAGCCCTAGAAAAAGAAGAGCAGACCAACACCAAAAGTAGTAGAGGACAGGAAATAGTTAAAATCAGAGCCGAAATCAACGAAATTGAAACAAAAGAAACAATCAGAAAAATTAACAAGATAAATAGTTGGTTCTTTGAAAAAATAAACAAAATTGATAAACCCTTAGCCACACTAACAAAGAGAAAGAGGGAGAAAACTCAAATTACTAAAATTCAGAATGAACAAGGAAATATCACAACAGACACTAGTGAAGTACAAAACATAATTAGAAGCTATTTTGAAAATCTATACTCCAACAAAACAGAAAACCTCGAAGACATCAACAAGTTTCTAGAGACATATGAATTACCTAAACTGAACGAGGAGGACATACACAACTTAAATAAATCAATTTCAAGCAATGAAATAGAAGAGGTCATCAAAAGCCTACCAACAAAGAAAAGTCCGGGACCAGATGGGTTCTCAGCCGAGTTCTACAAAACCTTTAAAGAAGAGCTCATTCCAATACTTCTCAAAGTATTCCATAAAATAGAAGAGGAGGGAACCCTCCCAAACTCGTTCTATGAAGCCAATATCACCCTGATACCTAAACCAGACAGAGACACATTGAGGAAAGAAAATTTCAGACCAATATCCTTAATGAACATCGACGAAAAATTCTCAACAAAATTTTAGCAAATCGCATACAAAAATATATTAAAAAGATAGTGCACCACGATCAAGTGGGTTTTATCCCAGGGATGCAAGGTTGGTTCAACATCCGGAAATCGATAAATGTCATTCACCATATCAACAGACTAAAAGTTAAGAATCACATGATTATTTCAATAGATGCAGAAAAAGCATTCGATAAAATATAGCATCCCTTCATGCTCAAAACACTAGAGAAAATTGGGGTAGTGGGAACATTCCTTAACATTGTAAAGGCCATCTACGCTAAGCCCATGGCCAATATCATTCTAAATGGTGAAAAACTGAAAGCATTCCCCCTAAAAACTGGAACAAGACAGGGATGCCCTCTTTCACCACTTCTATTCAATATCGTTCTTGAGACTCTAGCCAGAGCAATTAGACAAACCAAAGAAATTAAAGGGATATGAATTGGAAAAAAGGAACTCAAACTATCCCTGTTTGCTGATGACATGATTATATATTTAGAGGAACCTGGAAATTCCACCAGAAAAATCTTAGAACTCATAAGTGAATTCAGTAAAGTAGCAGGTTACAAGATCAATGCTCATAAATCCAACGCATTTTTATACATAAGTGATGAATCTTCAGAAAGAGAAATTAGGAAAACTACCCCATTCACAATAGCATCGAAAAAAAATAAAATACTTGGGAATCAATCTAACCAAAGAGGTAAAAGATCTCTACAGTGAAAACTACAAAACACTGAAGAAAGAAACTAAGGAAGACCTTAGAAGATGGAAAGATCTCCCATGTTCTTGGATTGGCAGAATTAATATTGTCAAAATGGCCATACTACCAAAAGTGCTATACAGATTCAATGCAATTCCAATTAAAATCCCAATGGTATACCTTATAGAAATAGAGCAAGCAATTATGAAATTCATCTGGAAGAATAAGAAACCCAGAATAGCTAAAGCAATTCTCAGTAGAAAGAGCGAAGCAGGGGGTATCGCAATACCAGATCTTCAACTCTATTACAAAGCAATAGTAACAAAAACGGCATGGTAGTGGTACCAAAATAGACAGGTAGATCAATGGTACAGAATAGAGGACATGGACACAAACCCAAATAAATACAATTTTCTCATACTAGACAAAGGTACCAAAAATATGCAATGGAGAAAAGATAGCCTCTTCAACAAATGGTGCTGGGAAAACTGGAAATCCATATGCAACAGAATGAAACTAAATCCTCACCCTGCACAAAACTCAACTCAAAATGGATCAAGGACCTCAGAATCAGACCAGAGACCCTGCATCTTATAGAAGAAAAAGTAGGTCCATATCTTCACCTTGTTGGCTTAGGATCAGACTTCCTTAACAGGACTCCCATAGCACAAGAAATAAAAGCTAGAATCAACCACTGGGATAGATTCAAACTAAAAAGCTTTCTCTCAGCAAAGGAAACTATCAGTAATGTGAAGAGAGAGCCTACAAAGTGGGAGAATATCTTTGCCACTCATACTTCAGATAGAGTGCTAATTTCCAGAATCTATAAAGAACTCAAAAAACTCTACACCAAGAATACAAATAATCCAATCAACAAATGGGCTAAGGAAATGAACAGACACTTCACAGAAGAAGATGTACAAGCAATCAACAGATATATGAAAAAATGTTCAACATCTCTAGTAATAAGAGAAATGCAAATCAAAACTACCCTAAGATTTCATCTCACCCCAATTAGAATGGCGATTATCAAGAACACAGGCAACAATAGGTGTTGGCGAGGATGTGGGGAAAAAAGGTACACTCATACATTGCTGGTGGGGTTGCAAATTAGTGCAGCCACTCTGGAAAGCAGTATGGAGATTCCTCAGAAAGCTTGAAATGGAACCACCATTTGACCCAGCTATTCCACTCCTCGGCCTATACCCAAAGGACTTAAAATCAGCATACTAAAGAGATAGAGCCACATCAATGTTCATAGCTGCTCAATTCACTATAGCCAGATTGTGGAACCAACCTAGATGCCCTTCAGTTGATGAATGGATAAAGAAACTGTGGCATATATATACAATGGAATATTACTCCGCCATGAAGAATGATAAAATTATGGCATTTGCAGGCAAATGGATGAAATTGGAGGATATCATGCTAAGTGAGATAAGCCAATCTCAAAAAACTAAAGGACAAATGATCTTGCTGATAAGCAGATGAGGACATATAAGCGGGGGGTAGGAAGGGTTAGCGTTAGGGTTACGGTTAGGTTTAGGTTAGGGATAAGGAGGGTGGTAAGAATGGAGGAAGGAAGGACTGTATAGAGGGAAAATAGGGGTGGGAGGGGTGGGGGGGGAAGGGAAAAAATAACAGAATGAATCAAACAAGATTGCCCTATGTAAATTTATGATTTTTAATTAAAAGAAATAAATTTTTTGAAAAATTAAAGAAAAACCGAGTGCCACCTTCTTGATTCATGTTAAATCACCAGCAGTTTTATCCACAATTGTTTTCACATCATTAGCATCAACACCAATCCATTGAAAAAAGGTAAATAACTGCTTATTACTATTTTTAAAATAGCAATGACCTATTCGAAAACCTAAAGAGGTCTTAAAAATTCCTGAGGCCTCCGGACCACATTTGAAGAACAGTTGGGCTAAGCTATTTTCATTTCAGTTTTTGTTGTTGTTAAACTTAATTTTTGATGAGTTACAGCTAATTAACATGCCAATCATGACAAATACTTAACATTCATTCCTCCTGTCTAACTGCAACTTTGTGCCCTTGGACCAACATCTCTTCACTCTTCCCAGGCTCTGGTAACCCATTCTACTTTCAACTTCTGAGTTTCACTATTTTAGATTCTACATGTAAGTGACAACATGGAAGTTTTGTCTTTCTGGGCCTGGCTTATTTCACTTAGCATAGTGTCTTCTAGGTTTATCAAGGTTGTTGCAAATGATGCGCCTGCCTTCATTTTCAGAGTGGAATAGTTTTCCGTTGTGTATACATGCCACACTTTCTTTACCCATTCATTAACTGATGGACATTTAGATTGGTTCCATATCTTGGTAATCGTAGAGTGCCACAATGAACATGTGACTGCAGACGTCTCTTTGACATACCAATTTCAAGTTCTTAGAATATATGTATGCAAAAGTGTGGTTGCCCGATCTGGCTCAGCTACTTTGATTCCTCTGGATACATTAACATTATTTAACCTGTTTATTTTAAAATTTTAACTATTTTAACACATCAGAAATTACTATTATTCTACTTTTTGCATTAATGCAAAACAAGAAGATAGATTTCAAGCCATACATATACATGGTTTTCCAATGCTCTTTTAGGCAAGATGTAGGCCAAATTTTTTAAACTGATTGCTCCAGAACCCAGAAAAGCAAAGGAAACTGTAGAAAATGAAGACACATAAATGTTACTCTTGCATGACTTTTATCTCAATAATAATTTTCCAATAAAAATAAAATTTTGCAGGAGTCTCGGGATGTAGTTCAGTGGTAGAGTACCTGCCTAGCATGTTCAAGGCCCTGGGTTTAATCCACAGTACTGCAAAAATGTAAAAAATAAAATAATAAAAGTTTATCAGTGAGTTCAGAAATATTATGTTTGACTTTAACTCTATAAATTCCCATTTTCTTACATTTAAAATTAGGACATTAAAAGTGTTTAATGCAGTAAATTCCATAACTCTTCTGCCTTGATACTCATATTTTTATACATCATTCACAATAAGTTCTCACATTTTACTTAGATGATGTTATGGTTTATATGTGAGGTGTCCCCCAAAAGCTCAAGTGTAAGACAATGCAAGAAAGTCGAGAGGTGAAATGATTGAGTTATGACAGTTTTGACCTAATGAGTTCATTAATTCCTCAAGGGATTAACTGGGTGATGACTACAGGCAGGTAGGGTGTGTCTGGAGGAAGTGGGTCATTGGGGGTGGCATGCCTTTGAGGTTCATATATGCTCTTGGTGAGTGGAGCTGCTCTCCCTGCTTCTTGGTAGCCATGTCCTGACTTGCTTTCCTTTACCACACTCTTCTGCCATGATGTCCTGCCTCACCTCAAGCCCAGAGCAATGAAGCTGGCCATCTACGAACTGAGACCTCTGAAATCGTGAACTCCAAATAAACTTTTCTTCCTCTAAAATAGTTCTTGTCAGGCCTTTTGGTCATAGCAACAACGAAGCTGAGGGAAACATATGAAATTATGGTATATAGAACCATTCTGAAATTGTAAAAAAATTTTAAATGAAGCAAAATGTAGAGAAAATACTACCACTATGAGACACATGAGACACATGAGACACACTGTTGATGCTTCATTTTTTTTCTTTTTCTTTTTCTTTTTTTTTTTTTTTTTTGTGCTGCTGAAGATTGGACCCAGGGCCTCATGGAAGCTAAGCAAACTTCTACAACTGAGCCGCATCCCTAGCCTGACAAATCATTTTACTTTCTGCATTATTCTACATAGACATGCACACAGAATTACAATTAGTACCAATTTGTACTCATGAACTTTCAACTTTACGTCTTCAGTTTAACATTACATGTAATTCTTTTCCATTTGTTTAAATGCATTCCGAAAACATAATTGTTGATGTCTATATAACATTCCATCACGTATTTTCCATAACTTATTTGTTTTCTCACATCTCCAACTTTATTACTATTACATATCATGCCATGTATATCTTTGTCCCCATCCATGATTATTTCTTTGGGATGATACCTTACAAGGTGAATGAGTGAGTCCAAAGCTCAGAACCACTTCATGCCACCTTGCCACCAGGGAGATCGTACTAATTGGATCTCACCACAAGCAGTACAAGAGTGAGTTTCTCTAAATGCTTGCTAACACCAAGTGTAACATTCTTCTTCATATTTACTGAATCGGTAGGTGGGTAAAGTCATGCTATGGTTGTTCGAACTGACAATTCTTTATGCTGAATATTTTCCCTTCATTTACTTTCATGTGACTATCTTCCATGACTTGCCTAACCATAACTTTTGCTCACTTTCTGTCTTCCTTTTAGGGTTTTGATGTGTGTAATTCACTGTTATGAGGTCTTTTATGATAATATATTAATCCTTGTTCTCTCTTAACACAGGTGGTGAATGATTTCCTAACTTGTCTCCTAAGTTTGTTTTCCAGAATAATGCATTTATATATCTACTAAGTAAAATCTAGTCATTTTTACTCAGCATTTATTCTGATGATTTAGTTTTTAAAACCATCCCCACAGTCCAAGAATCTTTAGGATATAGGGAACCTATTTTAATGACAGGTGAGAGTTGTATAAAAATTTCATGTGTGCCAAGTATTTAATCAAATACTTAGCATGGTTTAAGAGTTCTGCCTTTCTCCACTTTGTCATTTCTCTTGTTATATACACAATCCTTTATTCTGAGATATTTGGATGAATTGATTAGCCTGCCGATTTTTGCACCAGAACCACATAATTATTATTGTGTAGTAGAAAATGTTCTTTTTCATTTCCTCTTTTTCAGACTTCATGACTCTCCATACTTCTTTACATTTTTCCAGTGAAATCTAGAGTCATTTGGACAGATTTTCAAAAATGGATTTAAAATTGCAATTGAAGCAAATACAAAATTAATTTTAAAAGAGTTTTATAATATACAGTCTTCCCATGCAACAAAATAATAGAGTTCCCATTTTCTTTTACATCCTCCTGGAAATTTATATTTTTCAGATATAGCCTACATTTCTTTACTCTTCTGTATTTTAATTGTTGAGTCTATTAATAAGATGTTTTACTCATCATATTTCTAGCTGATTATACAAGTTTCCAGGAAAGCTGCCAGTTTTGGTAATTGGCCAATTAGCCACATTACCAGTGCTTATTCCTAATGGCATTTTCTTTAGATATTTTTAAAGGGACCATGAAAATAATCTGCAAGTAAGTGCATTTTTTTCTCCTTAACAGCTAATACTTCTTGCTTCATGCCCACTGAAATTATTAGAATTTCTAAATAACATTAAATAACAACAATGGTAACCATTATGCTTGTCTTATTCCTACTTTTAGTAGAAATCACTGATGTCTCTTTGATAGATATCATTTTGACTGTTGGTTCCAGATATTTTATTTCAATTAGGCAAAAGAAGGCTACTGATAATGGTTAATGATTAATTGTTATAAAGAATAAATATAAAATGCTATTGACATTACCTTGGCATCAATGGTGATGATTTTTTTCACATATGTGGACGACACATGTCAGACTCCCTAATAGTAAATACAAATAGTCCTTGACTGGTGTACATTAATTATTGTTATTCCTGCTGTTTGCCTATCTGACTTTGAAGTTTTGTTTCTACTGATGTTCAAAAAGAGGATTTGCAAAAGAAATTATTTTCATTTTCTTTTTTAAAATCTTATTTGAAAAGTTTTAGATCAGAGTTACATTTTCAAACATAAGCATTCCACGGTTTTTTATGCAGGATTCTTTGAAAGAATGAATACGTCACTAGAAAAAAATATCGATCCTGCGAACTTTTTTATTCAAAATAGTGATTTTAATTTCTCCCATTGTATTAATTCAAGTCTTAGCCATTTTTAATTTTTGTCATTCCTTTTTCCCTTTTTTTTTTTTTTTTTTAATTTCGTTGGGAATTGAACCCAGGTTCTCAAGCATGCTAGGTTAGCACTCTACCACTGAGCTATATCCCAGCCCCCTTTGATCTCTTAATTAGATTTCATACTATATGAGAATTTTTCCATCTTAAATGGGTTATCATAAAGTTCTCCATAGTATTCAATTATCAATATGCGTGTATTTAATTTTCAAGATTGGTTTGCTTAAAACTATATTATTCCTAACTAGGCATGGTGGCGTACGACTGTAATCCCAACAATTCTGGAGACTGAGGCAGAAGACAAGTTCAAAACCAGTCTTAGTAACTTAGACCATGTTTCAAAAATTAAAAAAAGGTGTGTGGGAGATGACTCTGTATGTAACTCAGTGGCAAAGCGCCCCCCAATTTAATTCCCAGTATCAAAAACAAAACAAAATTATATTATTCCTGTCAAGTTTCAGCAGAACAATAAGATTATGGCCCATGTGACACCTGCTTTTCTTAATTTATTTAGATTTTCTCCAGGTCTTTGTATATGATCAATCTTAAAAAATATTCCAGAAATACTTAAAGTATATTCTCAGTTGAAAGGTTCTTTTGTTTTGTTTTGTTTTGTTTTTTTAGTTTACCTTAGTTCTATTGTAACAATATGCTCTCTCAAACTTTGTTTATTCCTATTTTTGTTTAGTCGCTTCATTTATCCAAAACTGAGAGAAGTCAATTCTCCAAAATAATTTTTTTCTTCTTTAAATTTTTCTTATATTTTGAACTTATAGATTTATCATGTGTGTGAAGCTTATATTTTATCAGTAAACAAGGATTTTCTTTGTCCTACTCAATTCTACTTGTATTTTAATAAATCCGTAGTTATCATTGTCACCTTTTTGTATAAATTTTTCTCGTACTTTGAAACCCCTTTGGAGGGCTTTCGAATACTAACACATTCTTGGGTTTAAATTTTTAAACTTATCTGAGAAATTCTTTTGATTTGAAACTTAACTCATCTGTTTGATTAACAAAGCATCTGCTTTTGTATCTGTGTTTAGGCTTCCTGACTGTTTTCCTAACTCTTTCTCTATGAATTGTACTTTAGAGGCTTTTATTCTGTCTGCTGCTTCCCTATCACCTAAGACTGATTTGCTTTTACCACCAATTCATTTTAAGCTCCTCATCCTGCACCTCTATCAGTTCTGTATTTATTACAATAGAACAATTATTACACTTTGTATTTTTTATTTGTATTTGAATTGACTTTAAAAATTGCCCCCAAATTTAAAAGTATTTATTCAATTTCTCTATCTAAATATTTTAAGATTAACTCTCATTTATAATACAATGTCTCCATCTTTAATTTCTTTATTCTGTTTCATCTATACAGTGATAGATGTAAGAAGTTTTATTCAAAATAGGAATAAGAGTGGTAAAATTTGGAGAACTTAAACATGAATTCTGTGTTGGGTACGAAAGTTGAGTCCAAGTATTTTCCTTCAAAACTGTGGATGCAAGCTGGACGTGGTCGCACACACCTGTAATCCTAGCGACTTGGGAGACTAAGGCAGGAGGATCATAAGTTCAAAGCCAGCCTCAGCAATTTAGCAAGACTCTAAGCAACTCAGTGCGACCCTGTCTCAAAATAAAATACAAAAAAAAAAAAAAGGGCTATAAATGTGACCCAGGGGTAGAGTGCCCCAGTCTCAAACCCCAGTACCAAGAAAAATAAAGAAAAAGAAAAAAAAAAAAAAATGACGGTTGTTACACTTCTAATTATTGACATCTGAGCACACCCTTATTTTTACCTGTCACCTTTTTTTCTCCTTATGTGCATTTAAAATAGTTTTTCTTTAATTTTTTATTTGGAGAAGGTATTTGCCAAAATATGCTAATATAGCTGATCTTTCTCCATAAGTCTCAATATATTTAGTCATTCTGCACTGCTGTTTTCAGAGACCCTTCAGGGCTGTAATCTGTACACTTTGCCCTGTGCATCTCTTTTCTCTTTCATCACTTTTAACCCTTTGCCTCTGGCTCTGATGTCTCCATATCAGCAATGATGTTTTCAAAAGCATATTTTCTATTTTTATCACATATATCTTTAATATTAATCTTGCAATTGAGACTTTAGACTTATGCAAACCTTCTTTTTCTTAACTAGCTTCTTTCTCCTGTGCAATTGGCCTTCCATCTCTGCTTCTGTAAGCTTTCTGCTATAGTTTCACAGAACTTATGTTTTATTGAATTGTAGCAAAGATGCCTGCTATGATTTAGATGTGGTTTGTCCCCCAAAGATTCCTGTACTGGAGTCTTGGTCCTCATTATCGTGGAAAAAAGGTAAAAGGACTTTAAGAGGGGAGATGAAGGGGGAGATCTCCACCCTGACCTCCCCTCCCCACACTCTGGCTTCCTGTCGGTGATGTGATCTGTCCCTCTCACATGTACTCTGCCATTATGATCCGTCTGCCATGAGGTGCAACAGCCAGAGGGGCACTCACTAGAGGCAATGCTATGCAGTTTTCACTTTCAGTCTCCAAAACTGTGAACCAAATTAAAGTTTTTTCTTTATAAAGTACCCAATCTCAAGTATAGTAACAGAAAGTGGACAAATATAATGCCCCCAAATCTAGAACTTCTGTCTTCTTACCCACTCTTCCTTTGATATTCTATAGAGAGAGATTCAAATATATACTTACATATAAATGTATACATGCACATTTCCCAATACTAGATACATGTGTGTGTGTGTATACATATATATATGTATACATATACACATATATATGTGTATTCATGGGCACACATCTCTATTCATATCTATAAATATAGAATCTTCATTAAATTCTATGTATCTATATTTATATCTATAGTTTTTGTTATCTATATGTAGGTATAAAATATATCAAATCTTGTTACATTTTTAATAAATAAAAAATTTTTAACAAAATAATGTCTATATTTTGTTAATAATTTGCAATTATTATGCCTACCAAAAGTTTATTTGAAAAATATTTTACTCCAAACTGCTTTGCCACCCCTAGACAAATCCTTAAACTCCTTAACTAGACAACTTTATTTTGTTTACTCTGAAGTACTTATCATAATGCTTTACATCTAGTATTTATCAAGGATTCATTTTTTAGTTGTTAATGTTGAAATGAAATAGGTAGAATCTTTCTACCTATTTCTACCTTTCTACTCTATAGGTAGAGTTAATTTAACTGTTTGCATCTATAGCTACAACAAAATGAAAATTAGATAATTTCAGAAATGCAATATGTAAGCATGCTTAAATAAGAATAAAAATAATCTTACAACTTAAATACTGCTGCTTTGGATTTTTTCATTACAAAACAACAAATTATTTGTAGTCTGTGAGTGACTCATTTTCAATGAGTCAATTCATTATAATTTTGTAGCGCTGGAATAGTTGAGAATCAAGAAAATGTCCAAGAAATTTTCTTTTTCCCTGCACTATTTATACATTTTGAGGACAGGATATTCATCAGTTCCATAATTTAGCATATTCAGTTTGTGAGAAATATTATTTGTATGGAAATCACACAACTAATTCTTGGTAAGTCGAGTTTGGAAAGATTCCAATTCTGAAGATAGTTCTCTCAAACTGATGAATTCTGAAGATTCAAATAACCAGAAAGTCAAGCATGGTAAACCTAAGCTAAGAAAGAATGTCTTCTTCAAAAAAGCATATAGGTGGATAGCCTCTGAATTCTACATAAGCCTGCAAAATACACTGCCACATAGGTGTTTAAACATTTTAGATATAAGATTATGAATAACTGAAAAATCCACTCTAGCCTGAAGCATGAAAGAAGTTCACTCAAGGCTCAAAGGGTTGATTTCCCATCTCCTAATAAGCTTTAATTTTTACTCACAACAGATTTATTTGAAAAGGATGAGATTGTCTCTCCCTCTATATGTGGCCCATATTTTTCCTTAAATGTCCCTCTGCTTTCCTAAATAAACCTTTGTTTTGGATCTCTGAAAAACGTGATGATTTTCCTTGAATAGGTCGACACTATGATCTATCAGAAAGAACGTTATCTTTTCTGCTACTTTTTTTTACAAAACTCAGAATCTAGCAGTTCAAATAAGATAAATAATGAATTGTCTGATACTATCTCCTCATTCTCCTTTTCTATTACTTTACAAGAAAGTAATTTTTTTAAGTATTTGGTATCTCGTAGCTATTAAACTATGTAAAACTCTACTGATACGCAATCTTCCCATCAAGAGCAGTTGACTTCTTCAACATTTGTTCTATATTTCATCTCTAATATTCAGTGAACAATTAAAAGTACTCTTTCTCTGATATTCCTCCTCCTCAGAAGAACACAATATAGAATTCTGAGGTGCAAATCATGGATGGGGTTTCTATTCCTTGAAACGTTGTTGTTAAAAAAAAAAAAAAAGACAGTAATACCTGTCCCTAGCTCAAACATGTGTAAAAAAAAAAATTCATGGATACATTTTTTTGGCTTGGAATGAAAGGCATTATACAAAAAAAGGAATCATATATTAATTTCCATATCCTTGAGATGATTTTGCTGAATATAAGAATCATTCAATATCTGGGCCTCTTAGTTCATTTTCTTCCTATTTCTGCTTTCTTTTTCTAGCCTCAAAAAATTATGTAAAATAAGGATTAGCAAAGGGGGGAAAAAGAACAAAAGGAAGTTCACCAAAACGTTAATAAACATTGCTGCTGCATATTATAATTATGAGTAATTTTCTTTTATGCACCTTTTGGCTTTTCCAAATTTGAAACAATGAACGTGTCTTTTATAGTCATAAGAAATTATTGTAATTTATTTAAATTGTATTCTTTCTGCTTCAGTTGAGCACGGTAACACACTTTCACATGAGAGAGAAGTGCTGCTAGACTGACTCCCCAACATCTGAGTCTGGGACATCCTTGTCCCCAGCCATCCCAGGTCCTCAGGCTGGCCTCCTGGAGTATGCGTTTGGTCTATGTCACTAAGCACGTCATGCAAATGATAAGACCAAGGCTACGTGGAGGTAGTTGAAGAGTACCTTTTAGTCATGAGGACTTCTGGTCTCCCAGACCACCAAACGCAGTTTAACAAGGCTGTCTACCCACGTGTTCTTCCTTGGATGCCTGCAGAAGACTTTCCTGCATGGATTTACCAGAGACCTCAACTTGCCCTTCAGGGTGGGAACTCTGAATCAATATTCTATTACTTATGACTTTCCGTTTTTAATTAGCGTGTGTCTCAACTGGATGGCAGAATGGTCCTTTGTGCTAGAGAAGTCATTATCAAAAGTATTATTCTCAGTTCCTTTAAAGACATACACTTAATTATTTATTATGTGCATGGTTTACACTGTGTCAGACCTCCCGAGACCTAGGGGGAGAGATTATTAAACAGATTAGAACCAGTCCAAATTTTTCTACGTTCACTTTAACTGAAGCACAGCTAGGTAAGAATTAAAATACTTAGACATACATAAATACTTAAACGTACAAAATACATTCAACATATACAAGAAAAGTTGGTTAGAAGTCACATAAAGAGAGTATATTCTGAAAGTATATGTAGATCTTTGAAGTCACATCTTCAAGAAAGATGGAATTTTTGAGACACTAGTGTAAATTCTTCACTTTTGAGAAACAGTTGAATATTTTCAAGAAACGAGATAACCTTTATATGCCAAAACACAATAGTTATTTATTTAGTTAGTTACTGGGCATTGAACCTAGGAGTGTGTTACCACTGAACTACATCGAAGCCCTTTTTACTTTTTATTTTGAGACAGGTTCTCACTAAGCTGCTGAGCTTGAACTTATGATCCTCCTGCCTCAGCCTCACAAGTCACTGGGATTACAGGTATGCAACTACCACATTGGCCTGAAAATATAATTTATAAATAGCCTGACAGAATAACCCCATGTACAGAATGAATATGATTTATGATTTTTACTCTTTAACAGTAGCAAGCAAAAGTATCATCAGTAGTGGGGAAAACCCCTACCATTTAAGCACCTTGCTGTCCACTGAACATGCTAAGAAACCCTGCAAGCATTATCTTATTTCATCTTCACTGTCATCCAGAAAGTAAGTTGTCATTATCTCCATTTTATAGATAGAGAATTAAGTCTCAGAAAGTACTGTGCCTGAGATAATCAAGTGGTAAGCGGTAAGAGTGGGGATTTAAATCTAGATGTGCTGCACTCCAGTGCTCTTTCTGAGGTCTGGCCGCCTCTTGAGGTCCAGTTAGGAATTTAATTACAAATAAAGTGGCATTTATTTGTCCTAATCCCATTATGGTATATATTTTTTAAATATTCATATCTGGCCAACATTAATCATAAAAAAATGCTGAATAACTGGTGTGACAATGTCAACATGGACAGGTATGGCAGATGGAAGACTCCGGTCTCTATGTTCGCATTACACAAAAACATCACATAAAGGACAAGGTCTCCCTGCTTCCATGCCGGAGGAATTCTTAATGTCCTAGCTCTCGTGTTAATGCTTTCTATCATTTGAAAATGGCTTTTGTAATTACCAAAATGTCTCTGCACACTTGTTTCTAAATCGCAGAAAGATTGTGAAGGAAGTTAAATAGAAAATTAAGCAAGAAGCAAAACACAACCAACCGCCTCTATACAGTCGACCTTGATTTAGAACAAATTATTTAACTGTAAGCAAGCATTACCCAGCCCTTCTTCCAATGCAGTTTTCCTTTGTTTAGTCCACTCTGCTCAGCTCCAACAAAGGGAAAATGGTAAGAAGATAATTAGATCTTCTTTTCAAAAATGACCCAGCAATAGCATCTTTAGAATCACCTGCATCTTCCCAGCAAATGAAATAATACATAAACATAAATGTTTCATGCTGCTATCAAACATTGATAATAAAGGTTTGAATATTTATTGTTACCTTTGGCCAATGCCTGAGTTCACTCTTTAGCAGAAGAGGCAGAGAGAGGAAGGATTGCCTTTGGGTACTACTGATTGGGATGGTGTTGGTATTAAAATATCCCTGTGGAAAAGGGGGCTTGGGCCCAGCATGTTTAATCTTCTTACCGTGACCCTTCTCTACATTCATCTGTAATCACCTTCCTCTCGAATTTTAATAGATTCATCTTCTTTCTTCATATAAGGCCCTGTGTTTCTTCCCAATCGGGGATATTTAAATGATCCAAGATCCTTCTGTAGTCTACAGAAGGGGTTTTCTGGGCTTTGCCCTGGCGAGTTCATCACCCCAACATCAGTAGTAACTCCAGGCAAATGTTCTTCTGTGAACATCAAAGTATCTTGAGCAGTTATCCAGACACCTCATGAATGGGAAGTTCAAGTCTTGTTATCTGCACCTCTCCCTGAACACTGGTGACTGACTCAAGGTGGGGCAGGGAGTCACACCTACAATCTGCATGAAAGCTGCACCATCTGACCTGTCGCCACCACTGTACCACCGACTCAGTGCTGGGCACAGTTCTGTACTCACAACATCCTTCTGCACTAGATACAAACCAGTACCCCCATGTGAGAGACGGTAAATCTGAGGATCAGAAAGGTTAAGAAACCTGCTCAAAGGTCACCTCCCCAGAGAACGGCAGAGTTGCTCCTGGACTCAGGCTCCAGAACAGGGCTCTTGAGTCCTGGACCATGCCACCCTGACACCTGAGGTAAAAGTCAGGAGAAAAAGGAAGCTTCCCATCTCAATGCACCTGGACCTAACCCACAACCACCTGGACATGTCTGATAGAACAGTACCGCAGCATACCAACTTCCAGCTGTTCTAAGGTATATATTTTTGAGGAGGAGGAATACCAAAAAAAAAAAAAAAAGGAATTTTGACCTTGAAGTAGTTAGCTGTAAGCATTAGAAATGAAACATAGAATGAATGCTGTGCAGCATCTGGAGAGGAGACCACTCCCTCTGTAGCCCTAAATCCCAGCACTGGAATCACACAGCAGCTCACCTCAGGCTCATCATGGGGACAGCTGAATGACTCACTGTCTTCACTCTACTGTCCCTCTCCAGTCCTTCCTGGTCATTCATGTTCTTTTCAATAACTTATGCTAAACTTTGGTAAGAGGCAACAGTTATCCCACCATGCCCCTCATCCATGGAAAGAAGTCTTTTCCTCTTCCCTCCAATTCCAGCCTCCATCATCTCCTCCTGGAGGCTGGACCAGACAGCATCCATACATGGATGCTGCTATTAAACCACCCATCCCCTTGTATTAGAATTTTTTAGGTTCAGACCTTATTTTCTCAACTTTTTGGTAAATAGGAAGCATCCTTGTTTCCTCCACCGTTCCCATGGCACTTTTGTTACTCAGGTACTATCCCTTCTCTCCCACGCTCCATAACAACTTTTACAAAAAAAAAGAAAGAAAAGGGCCCACTTTCCCGCAACTAACAAGGAACTATATTTCCAACCATATTTTGCACTGCAAAATTCAACTTTTTGAAATACTGCCTCAATTTATTTTCCAAAAATATTTTCCTTTAAAGTAATGCTTATTGTTCTCTGACACGGGTGGAATTGCAAAGGATGATGTAGTGTCATGATATCTTCTGTTATACACTGATGGCCTTTGATTTACAGACACTATAACCGTAGAAAAAATATCTGTCACTGTGACATCGATCGGTATTTTGACTGGCTGAGGTTAGGCCATAGGGAGGGACCAGCAGGAGGGAAATGTAAGAAAACTCCTCCTTGCTCCTAACTGAGACTGTGTTTGATAGCCTCGAGACTAGAGAGCCATTTCCAGACAGATATTTATAAATACAAAGAGAATGTGGCATTAATTGAAATCATGTCTGAAAGGATCTCATAGAAGAGTCTACCAGCACCATAACTACACCAGTTTCATTAAATATCAGGAGTTTTATTTTCCAGCTTCCTCTCCCCGAATGAATCAGAAAGCTGTTAACTCACTGACAAATTGAGTTATTCAAAACAATTGAAGCCACTGTCTCAGTTATTTAGGAGTTTCCAGTTTTGTGAATTGTTTTGTCTTCAAACGTCTTGTTTCACTATCAACTAGGTACTAAATCGTTTTCTCTGCTCATTGATGGAATCAACAGGAAAAAGGAAGAAAATTCAACTTAGTAAAAAAATCATTATATTCATAGACTGAAGAGAACTGAGAAATTATTTGGTATGCCATCTCATTTTGAAAACCAAAAAACCAAAATATTGGAGTAAAGATGCTTTCCTGAAGACACTAAAAATAACAACAGATTGAGACTTCAGGACACCATCTCTAAAACTGTACATTTACCTCCAGACACTAAATGTTACTTCCTTCTGAGAAGTTCTTCTCCATAAGCACTATTGAACACAGAAAAAAAAAAAAAAAATCCAGAACAAAGACTAGAGATCTTGTTTTCCTATGAGATTCTGAGGTTACCAATAAAACAATAGTAATCATATCAGACAATAATTCTAGAGTCACATAATTCAATGTTTTTCCCCCAGTCCTTTTTTTTTTAGCTCATTTGAGCCTACAGTTGTGTGTGTGTGTGTGTGTGAAATAAACTAACTTATAAATAAAATTTTCTTAGTGTTATAATTGCCACCTTCACCTTGACTTATCAATGGGAGAAATTTTAAAATGAGACAGGAAGAGAACATTGGAACAAGAGACACAGATCAGGGCTAGTAATATGATAGAGCCTTGCCTAGCAGTCGTGAGCCCCTGGGTTCCATCCCCAGCACCACAAAAAAAAGGAGAAGGAGAAGGAGGAGGAGCAGCAGCAGCAGTGGTGGGAGGGGAAGGAAGGGAGGGAGGAAGGGAGAGAAAAGAGAGAGAAGAGACAACTGGAGAATAAAACTGACCTAATTGTATTGCAATGTTGTGTGCGTATACAAATATAGAACAACAAATCTCACTATTATGTATAATTGTAATGCACCAATAAAAAACATTAAAACCTTAAAGAAAGAAAAGAAAGAGACAAAGACAAATCCATTTTAGTAAATGCAAAATATACAAATTCCAGAGCTTGTGATTATCTGCACTCCGGCCAGGAAATTCACTCTGAACATGTGGTCCACACTGTCTTTCAACCACTAGAACTGTGCAGTCAACCCTCAAGCTACATCTTTTACTGGGATTTGACCACCCTGTGGACCACCTGCTGGACAGATCACAGTTTGAGGCCTTTGGACACAGACAAAACAATCAATTGAGTACCTGGTTTTTCAGTTGTAAACCAGACATATGGCATTTTCTAGACACAAAGCAAGCATTTTAAATTCTCATCTTTTTCCGGTAGCTACATAGAGTTGTAGGATTTGGTAAAGGAAAGTGTGGAGGAGCTAAGGAGATATGTAAAAAGAAATGATCATTCATGTAAATAAACTGGGTCTCATTTATTTCTCTTAATAGAAAGATCACTTGTTTAATCACATTGAAAATTGCCAAGAGATTTTTTTTTTAAGTTATATTGGATTACATGGTTTCCTCTTGGGCCAATCAACACCACACGGGTTGAGTGTGGACTCAACCTCTTCCTCCACCCTTGGGATTTCATCAAAGAGGCAGCCCTGAAGCTTATGGTCAACTGTGTCACTATCTGAACCTCATCTATCATTGATCACCATCAACATCCGTGGTCCCCCCTGCTCAGGGTAACTTGCCCGCCCTCACAAGCATTCTTGAAGATTTGCTTCAGTTTTGTGGTTCACAAAACCACCGTGAGGAGCATGAAACATGTTAACTTGGCCACACCAGGGTCTTTGACTCACTTTTTAAAAGAATACACTAAGTAGGAAAAATAAGTTCTGATGTTCTATTGCACAGTGGGAGGGTGACTATGGGTAACAATAATATACTGTGTATTTCAGAAAGGCTAGAAGAGTTTTTCATTTCACCACTAAAAAAAAAAAGATAACTGTTTGAGGTGATAGATATGTTTTCCCTGATTTGGACATTTATACACATTCTACAATTTGCACATTCATCAAAATATCACATGGTGTCCAATAAATATGTACATATGTAAATTTTTTATGTGCCAATAAAATATTTTTTAAATATACTAATAAAATCATGACAGTATAATAGTCAAAGGTTTTCTGTTCTAGATAGGATGTGACAGCTATTTAATTTTATCTTTTAGTTTTCTTCAATTTCTTGAAGGCTATTTTTTATTTTTTATTGTAAACAAATGGGATACAACTTGTTTCTCTGTACATGAAGTAGAGGAATATATCACTTGTGTAATTGTACATTTACATAGGGTAATGGTGTTTGAAGGGCAATTATTTTTATTGTAAACCTACTAAAAATTCATATATGTTTAAAGTACTCGCACCTTCAGATTTAATGCTGAGGGAATAAACTTAAAGCGTTAATTGAATTTCCACTGCATTAGTTATCTTAAAATTTACTTTGTCAGGATGTACTTTTAGAAACATTTCAAAGAATTTCATATTTTAAAATGATTGAAAACATTTCAACACAAAAGCATTCTTTCTAACACAAAACTGGATTATTTCCCTTAAATTTAAGAGAAATAATGTTCTTATGAAAGTTTAGTAATTGTATACTTTTTTATTTATTAAAAAATCTCATCTATTAATTGAAGAAGAAAGTACCTCTAAAATCTTCTATGTAAAGTTTCTGAATGTGAACTCCTGTGATTTATTCTCAATAGCCTCATATTTAGAATACTTTTGCAACTCACACATTTTTCCCAGGGTTAAAATATTGATTAAAAATATACAAATTATCTGTTACTAGACTAAAATTTCCTTAACATTATTTCCTAGAGGGTTAAGAAATTTCTCTACCATCCCCATCCAAAAATAGTGCTAGTCAAAATTTTACAAATATATCCTGAATATAAATATAACTTTAAGACAATATGAGTAGTAAAAAAAGATGAAAGTCATACAAAGTATCCAGTTTTTCAATCAATATATTGATGCTATAGGGGTTTTACATGCGGCTATCCACTTTGGGGAGACCCAGGAGAGAATCCACATCTATTGTACAGGGAAATAGACAAAACAAGGGGAGTTTTAGCTATTGGACACCAACTAAAGAATAATGGGAAAACTTTTATGTAGATTAAAAAAAAATCTTCTGGGACTACTTCTGGGTCTTTTTAATGGACAGTAACAGGTTTTGAAACACAACCTCTAAAGGTTCTATACAAAGGTCATTTATCTCTTGAAAGCTTACTCAATCTTTTATTTAATATCCAATCATAATCATTCATTTATTCAGCCATTTTTTTAACTTCTACTGCATGCCACATGCAGGATGTATGGGAGGAAAAATCACAAGCCCTGGCCTCACTGAGCTCATAATTATCAGATTCCATACACAATGATCTGACCATACCAGATAAGGGCTATGATATGGGTACCTTCAATGTACAATAGAAAGGCAGAGGAAGGGCATTCCAATAGTTGTTCAGTACTTGTATAAAGAGTATGTAGTGTCAGACACTCCACTTAGCACCCAGATTGCAAAGATTAAGAAAGAGATAACAAAAATATACCACAATGTGCCAACTCCTATAATCGAGATGTCCAGAGATGCCAGAGAAGCACAGAGAAGGTTATACAGCTCAAGGGGGAAAAACACATTAATCTCATAAATATATTCAAATTTGCTTAAAGTACTTGAATTTGCAGATTTAATATTGAGGGGAAAGCTTAAAACACAGTCAAATTTCCTCTGCTTTAATTTTCTTGTAAATTGCCTTCTTTGTACTTTCAGATATGAGAAAGATGTAGAAAACAAAGTCCTCTGGCATGGGAGTCTGGGAGAGCCATGTTGGGGAAATGATGGGCAGTTCTGCCTGGCTGGAGTGGAGGATCAACCTGAGGGGAAAGGAAGGTCAGATGGGGAGGAAGTTCAAGCCAAGGCATGACAGGCCCAGAACACTAAGCAATTAGGACCATGTTCCATAAGAAATGATAGCCACTTAATAGCTTATGAGGAGGAGAGATGTGATCTGATTTGCACTGTTAAGAAATATTACTCCAGCCGATGTGAGGGGCTTGTTGATGAGCTCACGTCCATTTATGAATCTGACTTCCACTCCATTCATGCTCAGTCGAGCACCATTCTCTAGGACACATCTTAACCATGGACAAGAGCAATAACAAAGCTCTTGTTCCCAGTCAGCCGCATGTAGTCTGACTCACTATCTATCCTGTTTTTACCTGGAAGACTCCATTTTTCACAATGAACCTTTTGGCTTTTACCTTTCTTCCCTTCCTCTCCATGGCTGAGGACACTATCCTTGTCCCAATCCCACAACATTTCTGCCTTCACAGGTTTGACCTCTTAAGCCTAAGTCTCTGCTTCTGCAACCTTGTTCTTCCAGATCTGTGATCAGATATTGACCATAGCTCCCCATCTGCTGGTTCTATAACTTGAATGGCAATGAAGGATCTGCATAGTTTGATTCTCCCTGGGCCTTAAGTCAGCCTGTATTCTGGTTTGGATATGAAGCCTCTCCCAAAGACTGGTGTATGGAAGGCTTGGTCTCCAGGGCAGCAACATTCAGTGGTGCAACTTTTGCGAAGTAATTGGATCATGAGGGCTCTGACCTCATCAGTAGGTTAGTCCAGTGATAGTTGAATGGACTGCTGGGAGGCAGTGGAAATTGTAGGCAGGTGGAACATTGTTGGGAGAAACAGGTCACTGAGGGCGTGCCCCAGGGGTCTACATCTTGTCCCAGTCCTCTTCCTCCTTCTCTCTACTTGCCAGCTGCCATGAGCTGAGCAGCTTTCCTCTACCACACCCTTCTGCCATGCTGTTTTACCTCCGACCCAAAGTGATGAATGGAACTAGTCAACCATGGACTGAAACCTTAAGCCAAAATAAATCTTTCCTCCTTTGAGTTGTTTATCTCAGGTGTTTGTCACAGTGATGAAAAGCTCAATAACACACCCTCCATTTTGGGCCCTTTGTCTACAGGCCTGAGTTCACATCTCCTGCATCTGCATACCTCCCATCTGCCACTGCTGCCCACTTCCTATGCCTAACAAGAGACTTGCCACCCAAACTGCCACATGCTGGCATTATCTGCCAGTCCCAGGTCTTTGGTTTTCTCCAATTCCACATCTGAATTGATCACTAGCTCAGTCTATTTATGCTACTATGGCAAAATAACACTGAATGGGTAATTTATGAACAATAGAAATTTATTTCTTACCGTTCTGGAGGCTGGAAAATCCATGGTCAAGGTGCCAGTAGGACTGACACTGGATGAGGGCTGGTCTCCACTTTCAACCTTGCTGCTGCGTCCTCCAGAGAGGAGAAGAAGGAAGGGCAAGAAGGGATTCCCTTAATCTTGAGCCCTTTTATAAGGGTACTAACCTCATTCATGATTTAATCACCTTCCAAAGGCCCCAACTCAACACGTGCACCGAGGATGAATTTTGAAGCAAAAACCATCATTCAAACCATAACTATCATATTACATCCCCTGGGCTGGTTTCCTCATCTTGGTATCCCTCCTAGACCTAAGCCCCTATGTAGTTATACTTGAACTAAGGGCCTCTGAGGCAAGAAAAAAGAGCTTTTTCCCTGACTCTTTTTGCTCTTACACTTTTTCTTCATTGGGTCTGAGACCAAGAAACATCTCAGCATTCCCAACCCCAAATCAGAGTACATTGCTTAACAAGGTAGTAACACTGGCCACCACCTTAGGGGGACTTCATTGCCAGAAATGAGGTAATGTACTTGACATTCATTGTCTCTTATCCTTATGGGAACTTAAAGTCAAAGCCCTTAAAAGCCATATTTTCAGGAGTCACTAAAGGTCAAAGAGATTAAATAAATTTGCCACCAACAAGTTAAAAGATTATTAGAAAGTGACTTGAATCCACAGCTCTTTACCGATATACTATGTTGCAAAGTCTACAGCTCTGCATCCATGTGACCCTAACCAGCAGGTGTTGTGGGTACCCCTGAGGGTTCCCATCAGCCACCACCAGCCTGAGAGCTTGATAGTGTTGGTCTGGAATTTCCAGAAGGAACAGGAGAGCTCAGTCGAGTGAATGTGCCCATTTATCCCTTCTTAAAAACCTGTTCACTTATAAAGGGCTGGAGTCCAGGTGCAGTGTTTTCCATGGGAAAGTCATTAAAGGTTTTCAGTCTTTGATGTAAAATGATAAAGTGTGCCAGACCCTCTTTACATCTCTCTGTCTGGAGCCCTTATCGTATAATTGTTTTATAAAAAAAAACTCTCACTTCGGAATGAAACTATCTTGGATTAAAGACAGACCCCCTTCACACTAACCCCACCAATCAGAAGCTACCTGAAGACACTTCAAATGTGGTAAAACTTTTTTAAAGGTATATTTAAGGTGGGAAAGATACGTTTGCTATCAGGCCAGTGTTACTGGTTGACTACACGCTTCTCTACTTCCAGCCCTTTCTGATTTTTTTTCTCTGAATCCTCTTGCTATAAAGAGCCCAGAGAATTTAGGGGGTGTCACATTTCATTGGACAGAGGCCCTGATGTGATAGGTGAAATATCTTTCTGACTGGATGATTTATCCGTTCACTTGTATTTATAAAATTCAAGTGACCTTTTGAATGTGAGAAGTGGTCAGGCCTTTTAATAGATTATCCCTCCACATCTAGCATTTTTAAAGCAAAGGCACATTTATTCAAGATAAGGGGATAAATGACAATAAAGGTACAGAACATCCATTTGCCATCAGACAGTAGGTTGCTGTGTGAAAGTTTCCCCTGAAATGTTACTGAGATTGAAAGTAGTCTACACATTTAAAGTCATACACAACTTGATTTTCAATGCCTGAGGCTCTTAAAATTTTATGCACAATGATATTTCACTCATATCTCTAGCACTGTTTTTCAGCAGGAACAAACTTTCTAAATCTAAATCTGTTGCCAATTTTTAAAAAGTAAAGAAATGTAAAGTGAAAAAAAAATCTATTCAGACCTATATCTTTCTTAAATAATATACCAAGTTACCATTTTTTATGTATCTATTAAATATAAGGCATGATACTAGATGCTTTAAATATAGTAACCCAGACAATAGTTCAATAGTAGACATTATCTTTTTATAGATGAAAATATGTGACTTCCCCCAAGGTCACAGAGTTAGGAAGAAGGCCAAGAATTCACATCCAAGCTCATTTGATTCTGAAAGCTGCTCTTTTTCTGCCAAACCCTAAAGAAACCATATTCTCTGGGCTTTAGTAACAGACCTGCAAGAAACCATGTTCTCTGGGTTTTAGTAACAGCCCTGCTGATAACTATGTGACACTGGACGAGTTACTTAACCTCTTTGGTCTTCACTTTCCCTGTACATCAAAATAAGAATAATAATACATTCCAACTAAGAGTCTGGTAAAGACTAACTGAGGTAACAAAGGAGAAGTGTTTGGAACCACATTTGGGACATAGTGTTCAAAAATGGATGCTAATATCATCACCATTGTCTTCATCATCATTATTATCACACAGAGCTCTTCTCCATGGAAACTTCTCTCCACCCTACTTTGTTTCCTCTCAGGTTACCGTCCCCCTTCATGTTCCCCTTCCCAGATATGCTTATTGAAAAGGTGTCTCTGCCCACTATCTCCATTTCTATCCTCACATTTAGTATACCAGCCACTCGGCTATGGTTTCCATAACCTCTAAACTGCAGAAACTGCTCTTGCTGAGATCTCTGTGGCAGAGAATACTCTCTGTTCATCAAACCCCATTTACTTTTGCCTCTAAGAACATGTCCAGACTGTAACTCCCAACCTCCCTTGCTATCGAGGGCAGCCATGTGATTAAGCTTTCACCATTTGAATGTGGATCAAAGTGAGGTAGCTGTTAACTAGATCTTGCTTGTGATTCTCTCTCTCCTTTCTACATTTGCAGACCTGACGCTGAGGATCCAGGTTTAAATCCCAAAAACTGGAAGTATAACAGAACCACACAATGAAGGACTGGTGTCTGCATATGAATACATGGAACAGAGCTCACATACAACATACATGCCCACACGAAACCACCACCTCGCCCATAGTCAATTGTGAATTACCCAAATGAGAAATAACCTGTATCGTGTTAAGCCTTTGAAATGCTGGGATGGTTTGTTACAGAAGCTAATATTACATCCCCTACCTAATACAATTACCTGCAATATTCATGTTCTTTTTTTTTTTTTTTTTTTTTTTTGTACTGGGGCTTGAACTCAGGGGCACTCAACCACTGAGCTACATCCCCAGCCCTATTTTGTATTTTATTTAGAGACAGGCTCTCACTGAGTTGCTTAGTGTCTTGCTGTTGCTGAGGCTGGAGATCCTCCTCCCTCAGCCTCCACTGGGATTACAGGTGTGCACCACTGCTCCCCACCTGTCTTCATCTTACTAGGCCCCTGACACAATTTCTTCAAATTCATCTCACAGCTTCCATGACATCAAATTCCTCTAATATCCTCCTGCCTCTCTGCATGTTCTGTCCCAGTTTTTGTTTGTTTGTTCTTTTGTTTTGTTTTGTTTTGTCGTTGGCTTCATTCCTTCTACTTCAGCAGCCTGCAAGCTATTTTTCTAAAAGGCTAAATCATAAATAGGCTAGATTTTGTGATCACATGTAATCTTATGTATTTTTTTTAATTCTATTTAAAGCTTTTAAAGTGTTTTTTTAAAATAGTAACTTTCTTAACTACTAACCATACAGTCACAGGCCCCAGACTGGATTTGACCCATGGGCTCTGGGACTTGCTCCAGGTGACTAACAAGTGCCCCTTTTCCAACTTACCCTCTCTTTCTTTGCTGTCCCAATCTGTATGCAATCCCAAGCGTAAAACATACACACCTGTAGGCTCCTAGATAGCTATGTCCGGAGCTGACCATCCCCTGGTAAAACAGACCCGAGTGTACACCTCTACATTTGACCTCTCCCCTGGATACTTGCTAGGACTCTCCAACACAAACACCTGAAAGACCACACTGTTCATCTCCCCTCTTCAAGCATGCTTCCAGCTCAGACACAGTTTTTGTCAGCTTTTTTGCCACTATGACCAAAAGCCTGACATGAATAATTTTAGTGCAGGAAAAGTTTATGAGGCTCACCTTTCAGAGGTCTCAGTCCATAGATGGATGACTCCATGGCTCTGGGCCTGAGGTGAAGCAGAACATCATGGCAGTAAGGTGTGGAGGAGGGAAGCAGTTCAGGACATCATGACAATCAAAGCAGAGAAAGACTAAGCATGAACAAAATATATGCCCCCAAGGCACACCCCCGATGACCCACCTCCTTCAGCTGCACCCTACCTGCCTGCAGTTACCATCCAGTGCATCCATTCAAGTGGCATAATGCACTTATTCGGTTAAGAATCTCATAACCCAATCATTTCACCTCTAACCTTCTTTGCATTGTCTCATAAATGAATTTTGGGGGGATAGCTCACATCTAAATTACAGCAGACACCATCATTCTCAACCCCAAAATATAGGATTTATCTTTGATTTCTCCTTGCCCCTCCTCCAGTTACATTCAACATGTATCAGAATCCATCTCCAACCCCCATCCACCATCCTCGTCCAAACCATTGTTGTCCATCATCTGAACACTTGCAAGAGCCCACTAATGGTTCCCCAATTCCACTTTTACCTCTGCATAACAAATAAGGAAAGGAAATAGTCAAATGAATTCTAGTGACAGAATTTATTTTGACTTCGATTTAGTGACACCAACATGAACTTCAATAAATTGCTAATAATGAACAAAAGTACAAGAAAAATCATAAAGGCACATCCCAACAAAAACAGTTAAAAAAAAAAAAAATATATATATATATATATATATATTTTTTTTTTTTTTTTTTTTTTTTTTTTTGTAGTACTGGAGATTGAACCCAGGCCTTGTGTGTGCAAGGCAAGCACTCTACCAACTGAGCTATATCCCCAACCCCTGTGGGGAATGAGATTTAATAGTCATGTCATTCTGAGTCCTGAAAGTTATGGAAATCTTAAAAAGGAGCCTGGAGAGATCAAAACAATAATTAAAAAATTGGAGTGGCAGAGTAATGGCTAAAGGAATTGTACTAAATTCCCCTGAAGAAGAGATGTTTGGAGGACAGCCATGACACTCTGGAGCACTTAATCCAGCAAACTTCTGCTTTCCTTAATAAGAACATGGGTTTAAATTATAAACAGGGTGACTTCAGTCACATAGGAGAAGATTCCAGAATTAACAAGTCTTTGCCTAAATTTTCATTCCATGAATGTATTTCAGTGCCACAAGATTTCACTGAATAGAGATATTTAGTGAAGTATGCCCTCCATGGCTTACCAGTAAAGCTTGTCCTGAGGAGTCCTGGCTCCAAATCTCTGTTCCATAATTGCCCTCATTCTCTTCTGTTCTCTTTCTCCTCCATGTTGTAAAACCAATCTTTAAGTATTATGTTTATATTGGAAGCATAAGAGGAGAGCATCTAAAAGCATCATTCTTCACAATTTTATTTGCTTTTGAATTTATGGCAAAAGAACAAAAATATGATAGTAGAATTTCAAAAATCAGCCACACAATTGTGAAAACACTAGACTTTTGGTTGTAAAAACTTCAGGACTTTCCCATGGTTTTATTGAAAGTTTTCCCTGCAGGTTGGTACCTAAAACTGGGACCACAAGAGATGAAATGACATGGGGTAGAGATTTTGCAATTTTACAAGTGATTAGTTTCCTCGATATTATAAATTGAGCTCATAAACATTAATGTTAATCAATATTTACTAAACATACTATGTGCCAGGATTGTGCCAAGTGATATAAGGAGCAAAAAGATAAAAAGACCCAACCTTTGGGGTTGGGGACTTAGCTTTCCAGTGGAGCACGTGCCTAGCATGCACAAGGCCCTGGGTTCCATCTCCAGCACTTAAAAAAAAAAAAATCCAGCCTGTTCCCCAAAGCAAATAGCATATCAGGGGGAAAAGGCACATGTTTAAATAGCTCTGATCTGAGGCAGAGTGTGAAGAGCATTTTAATGAGAGTAAAACTGCAGAACTTGGGAAAGGAGACTAAGTCCCACAGGAGATGTTCCAATTCATCTAAAAATCTGCTAACTACGGTATTATGTGTATAAAGATCACAAATATTCAAAGAATTAGACCACAATAAATGTGCATTGAAATGATAATGAAAACAATAACACTTTCTCTCTGATGATTTAGAAATGACTTCCAACTTTACAAAGACTCGGGACCTTCTTTATAACCAGCATATGTCACAGAATTATAGATGTAAGTCATATCATTTAATAGAATATTCTAGTTGATGATTCTTAACCACTTCATTCTTCATTTCTGAGACTCATATCCAAGTGGTAAGATGCAGTTAACTTTTTCCCACTCTTTTATGTTTGATATACATAATAGAAGTTTATAAAAATTTCTTTAGATACATATAAAACTTTATAAAAATTTCAGAAATCCTTACCTTTGAAACAAGGAAGAATATATGTAAAAAGCAAGAATGATGCAAATTTTTTCTTAAGTAGAAAGGTTAGAGAACAAATGTCATTAGATGTCCGTATTAATAAGGCCTTAAATGCACAAATATTCTTACAATTATTTAGGTTCTCCCTATCATGACCACATGCATTTTGGAGGATGGTATCAGTGATTTAGGCAGATTGATGGAGACACCAGCTCTGATCTGAGTGAAAATAACCCAGTAAAGTGCCAGTCGGAATAAGTTGTCCCCTTGTCTAAATCTCCTAACGGCTCCCTTGGTGTTCAGGGTAAAGTCAAACCCACACTCTTGAAATGTGGTGAAGAGGTATACTTACCATAAATAAGAATTCCACAAGGAAGGCAAAGAAAAGAGGTCTGATGAGCAAAGTATGGTGTGGCCTGGGAAGTTCCTTGCATGTGAGAGGTTCAGAATGTGGAAGAACAAAAAAAAAAAAAAAAAAAAAAAAAAAAAAAAAAGGAAACATCTAAAAGCAAATAATAAAAAATGAACAAAGATCAAATATATTAAAAATTCCAAAAGGTAATGTTTTCTTTTTTTTTTTTTTTTTTTTTTTTTTTAATTGTAAACAAATGGGATACATGTTGTTTCTCTGTTTGTACATGGCGTAAAGGCATACCATTTGTGTAATCATAAATTTACATAGAGCAATGTTGTTTGATTCATTCTGTTATTTTTTTCCCTTCCCCCCACCCCTCCCACCCCTCTTTACCCTCTATACAGTAGTTCCTTCCTCTATACTTGCCCCCCTCCCTAACCCTAACACTAACCCTTCCCTCCCCCCCATTATGTGTCAACCTCCACTTATTAGCGATATCATTCGTCCTTTGGCTTTTTGAGATTGGCTTATCTCACTTAGCATGATATTCTCCAATTTCATCCATTTGCCTGCAAATGTCATAATTTTATCATTCTTTATGGCTGAGTAATATTCCATAGTATATATATACCACAGTTTCTTTATCCACTCATCAATTGAAGGGCATCTAGGTTGGTTCCACAGTCTGGCTATTGTGAATTGAGCAGCTATGAACATTGATGTGGCTGTATTTCTGTAGTATGCAGATTTTAAGTCCTTTGGGTATAGGCCAAGGAGTGGGATAGCTGGGTCAAATGGTGGTTCCATTCCAAGTTTTCTAAGGAATCTCCACACTGCTTTCCATAGCGGCTGCACTAATTTGCAGCCCCACCAGCAGTGTATGAGTGTACCTTTCTCCCCACATCCTCGCCAACACCTGTTGTTGCTCGTATTCTTGATAATCGCCATTCTAATTGGGGTGAGATGGAACCTTAGGGTGGTTTTGATTTGCATTTCTCTTATTACTAGAGATGTTGAACATTTTTCCATATGTTTGTTGATTGCTTGTAGATCTTCTTCTGTGAAGTGTCTATTCATTTCCTTAGCCCATTTGTTGACTGGACTGTTTGAATTCTTGGAGTAGAGTTTTTTGAGTTCTTTATAGATTCTGGAGATTAGTGCTCTATCTGAAGTATGATTGGCAAAGATATTCTCCCACTCTGTAGGCTCTTTCTTCGCATTGCTGATAGTTTCCTTTGCTGAGAGAAAGCTTTTTAGTTTGAATCTATCCCAGTGGTTGATTCTAGCTTTTATTTCTTGTGCTATGGGAGTCCTGTTAAGGAAGTCTGGTCCTAGACCAACAAGATGAAGATTTGGACCTACTTTTTCTTCTATAATCTGCAGGGTCTCTGGTCTGATTCCGAGGTCCTTAATCCATTTTGAGTTTAGTTTCCTGCATGGTGAGAGATATGGGTTTAGTTTCATTCTGTTGCATATGGATTTCCAATTCTCCCAGCACCATTTGTTGAAGAGGCTATCTTTTCTCCATTGCATATTTTTGGCCCCTTTGTCTAGTATGAGAAAATTGTATTTATTTGGGTTTGTGTCCGTGTCCTCTATTCTGTACCATTGATCTACCTTTCTATTTTGGTACCAATACCATGCCGTTTTTGTTACTATTGCTTTGTAGTAGAGTTGAAGATCTGGTATTGCAATACCCCCTGTTTCACTCTTCCTGCTAAGGATTGCTTTAGCTATTCTGGGTTTCTTATTCTTCCAGATGAATTTCATAATTGCCTGCTCTATTTCTGTAAGGTACGTCATTGGGATTTTAATTGGAATTGCATTGAATTTGTATAGCACTTTAGGTAGTATGGCCATTTTGACAATATTAATTCTTCCTATCCAAGAACATGGAAGATCTTTCCATCTTCTGAGGTGTTCTTTAATTTCTTTCTTTAGTGTTGTATAGTTCTCATTGTAGAGGTCTTTCACCTCTTTTGTGAGATTGATTCCCAAGTATTTTATTTTTTTCGAGGCTATTGTGAATGGGGTAGTTTTCCTAATTTCTCTTTCTGAAGATTCATCACTTATGTATAAAAATGCGTTGGATTTATGGGCATTGATCTTGTAACCTGCTACTTTACTGAAATCACTTATGAGTTCTAAGAGTTTTCTGGTGGAATTTCCAGGTTCCTCTAAATATATAATCATGTCATCAGCGAACAGGGATAGTTTGAGTTCTTCTTTTCCAATTCGTATCCCTTTAATTTCTTTGGTTTGTCTAATTGCTCTGGCCAGAGTCTCAAGAACGATGTTGAATAGAAGTGGTGAAAGAGGGCATCCCTGCCTTGTTCCAGTTTTTAGGGGGAATGCTTTCAGCTTTTCACCATTTAGAATGATATTAGCCATGGGCTTAGCATAAATGGCCTTTACAATATTAAGGAATGTTCCCACTATCCCTATTTGTTCTAGTGTTTTGAGCATGAAGGGGTGCTGTATTTTATCAAATGCTTTTTCTGCGTCTATTGAAATAATCATGTGATTCTTGACTTTAAGTCTATTAATATGGTGAATTACGTTTATTGATTTCCTGATGTTGAACCAACCTTGCATCCCTGGGATGAAACCCACTTGATCATGGTGCACTATCTTTTTAATATATTTTTGTATGCGATTTGCTAAAATTTTGTTGAGAATTTTTGCGTCGATGTTCATTAAGGATATTGGTCTGAAATTTTCTTTCCTTGATGAGTCTCTGTCTGGTTTAGGTATCAGTGTGATATTGGCTTCATAGAATGAGTTTGGGAGGGTTCCCTCCTCTTCTATTTTATGGAATACTTTGAGAAGTATTGGAATGAGCTCTTCCTTAAAGGTTTTGTAGAACTCGGCTGAGAACCCATCTGGTCCCGGACTTTTCTTTGTTGGTAGGCTTTTGATGACTTCTTCTATTTCAGTACTTGAAATTGGTCTATTTAAATTGTTTATGTCCTCCTCATTCAGTTTAGGCAATTCATATGTCTCTAGAAACCTGTTGATGTCTTCGAAATTTTCTATTTTGTTGGAGTATAGATTTTCAAAATAGCTTCTAATTATGTTTTGTATTTCCATCCTGTCTGTAGTGATATTTCCTTGTTCATTCCGAATTTTAGTGATTTGGGTTTTCTCTCGTCTTCTCTTTGTTAGTGTGGCTAAAGGTTTATCAATTTTGTTTATTTTTTCAAAGAACCAACTATTTATTTTGTCAATTTTTTGTATTGTTTCTTTTGTTTCAATTTCATTGATTTCAGCTCTGAGTTTAACAATTTCCTGTCTTCTACTACTTTTGGTGCTGTTCTGTTCTTCTTTTTCTAAGGCTTTGAGCTGTAGTGTTAGGTTGTTTATTTGTTGAGTTTTACTTCTTTTATTAAATGCGCTCCATGAAATAAATTTCCCTCTAAGTACTGCTTTCATAGTGTCCCAGAGGTTTTGATATGATGTTTCTTTGTTCTCATTTACCTCTAAGAATTTTTTAATTTCCTTCTTAATATCTTCTGTTATCCATTCATCATATAATAGCATATTGTTTAACCTCCAGATGTTGGAATAGTTTCTGTGTTTTACTCTTTCATTTATTTCTAACTTCAATCCATTATGATCTGATAGAATACATGCTAGTGTCTCTATCTTCTTGTATTTGCTAACATTAGCTTTGTGGCATAATATATGGTCTATTTTAGAGAAGGATCCATGTGCTGCTGAGAAGAAAGTGTATTCACTCTTGGTTGGATGGAATATTCTATAAATGTCCGTTAAGTCTAAATTATTGATTGTGTTGTTGAGATCTATGGTTTCTTTGCTCAATTTTTGTCTGGAAGATCTGTCCAGTGGTGAGAGCGGCGTGTTAAAATCACCTAGTATTATTGTGTTGTGGTCTATTTGGTTTCTGAAATTGAGAAGGATTTGTTTGACATACATAGATGAGCCACTGTTTGGGGCATAGATGTTTATGATTGTTATATCTTGCTGATTTATGCTTCCCTTAAGCAGTATGAAATAACCTTCTTTATCCCTTCTGACTAACTTTGGCTTGAAGTCCACATTATCGGAAATGAGGATGGATACTCCAGCTTTTTTGCTGAGTCCATGTGCATGGTATGTTTTTCCCCATCCTTTCACCTTTAATCTATGGGTATCTTTTTCTATGAGGTGAGTCTCTTGCAGGCAACATATTGTTGGATCTTTCTTTTTAATCCAGTCTGCCAGTCTATGTCTTTTGATTGATGAATTCAGGCCATTAACGTTCAGGGTTATTATAGAGAAATGATTTGGTTTCCCGGTCATTTGGTTCATTTTTAAAATTTTGTTTATTTATTTGTTTGACACAACTTGTTTCCTCCTTTATTTGACAATTCCTTTAGGATAATTCCTCCCTTTGCTGATTTGCTTCTTTGTTTTTCATCTCTTCCTCATGGAATATTTTGTTGAGAATGTTCTGTAATGCTGGCTTTCTTTTTGTAAATTCTTTTAGCTTTTGTTTATCATGGAAGGATTTTATTTCATCGTCAAATTTGAAGGTAAGTTTTGCTGGGTATAAGATTCTTGGTTGGCATCCATTTTCTTTCAGGGCTTGAAAAATGTTGTTCCAGGCCCTTCTAGCTTTTAGGGTCTGGATTGAAAAATCTGCTGATATGCGTATTGGTTTCCCCCTGAATGTAATTTGGTTCTTTTCTCTCACAGCCTTTAAAATTCTGTCTTTATTTTGTATGTTAGGTATTTTCATTATAATGTGCCTTGGTGTGGGTCTGTTGTAATTTTGTGTATTTGGAGTCCTGTAAGCCTCTTGAACTTGATTTTCCATTTCATTCTTCAGATTTGGGAAATTTTCTGATATTATTTCATTGAATAGGTTGTTCATTCCTTTGGCTTGTTTCTCTAGGCCTTCCTCAATCCCAATAATTCT
Source organism: Sciurus vulgaris (assembly GCF_902686455.1). Taxonomy (NCBI): domain Eukaryota; kingdom Metazoa; phylum Chordata; class Mammalia; order Rodentia; family Sciuridae; genus Sciurus; species Sciurus vulgaris. Next base: position 83,396,908 of record NC_136473.1, on the reverse strand, counting down.
TAAATTTGGCCTTTTCATGATATCCCATAGTTCTTGTAGATTCTGTTCATGATTTCTTACCATCTTCTCTGTTTGTTCAGCTTTGTTTTCAAGGTTAAATATTTTGTCTTCAATGTCTGAGGTTCTGTCTTCCAGGTGTTCTATCCTATTGGATATGCTTTCTATGGAGTTCTTAATTTGGTTTATTGTTTCCTTCATGTCAAGGATTTCTGTTTGGTTTTTTTTCAATATCTCTAACTCTTTATTGAAATGATCTTTTGCTTCCTGTATTTGCTCTTTTAACTGTCGATTGGTGCGATCAATCAATGCTTGCATTTGCTCTTTCATCTCATCATTCAATGCTTGCATTTGCTCTTTCATCTCCTCGTTTGCTTCTCTGATCATTTTAATTATGTACATTCTGAACTCCTTTTCTGTCATTTCTTCTGCCATGCTGTCATTGGGTTTTATTGATGTAACACCTAGATTTGTTTGCAGCATTTTCTTTCCTTGTTTTCTCATGTTGTTCAGATATCAGTGGACCGCTGAGATATTGCAGATTTCCTCTGTTGATTTACAATGACCCTGAAGATTTCTATATATATCCCCTCTTAGCCTTCAGTAGGCTGAAGTCTTGGAGGAGGTTGATAATGCGGTGCTCCACAAGGAAGCTGCCTCTCTAGGAGTGGTGGCCTTCAGGTGGGGTATATTCCCTGCTAGTGGGCAGAGGTGCCTCCACTTGTTGACCAATGGTCATCCAAAGGGGACCTAGGCTGTGGGCTGAGGCAAGGCCTGTTTGGGCCTGAGCCTCTGGTTTTACCGTCCTTGTGGGAAACCTCACCCAGCAGGGAAGACTCACCCGGTGGGGAGGTCTCGCTGGTCAGTTTCCTCCTAGAGGTTCCCCTCAATTTACATCTACTGCCTGGGCTGGGCTGCCTTCCTCTGCAAAGTTTCCAGGGGCCCGGCCCTACCTCCTGGGCCTGGGAGCCTCACCCTTCGCAGATGAATCTCCTTAGGCTGCCCCTCCTCAGAGAATTTGCCCATAGGCCTGGAACCTTCGCTCCGCCCTAAGCCTGTCTCTGTGCGGCTCTTCCACCCAGAAGCCTCCTAGATCCTGGGACCCTGTTCTGCACCTAATCGCCTGGCTGCGTGGCCCCTCCTCTGAGCAGCCACCTGTGGCCCCGAACAATCGCTCTGAGTCCCAGAGACCCGCCACAGGCCTCTTCCTCCAGACAGCTGCCCAGTATGCCGGTGCGGTCACTAGGAGTCCAAGAAACTCACTTCGTGCCTCCTCCTCCCACCAACCACCCGTAGCCCGGGGCAATCAATCACTCCGAGTCGAAGTGACCCTGCCCGTTCCTCCTCCTTCTCCAGATAACCCCCCGGGTGTTCAGGAGCAGTCCCTCTGAGTGGCTCTGAATCCACGTGACCCGCTGCACGGGTCCTCTGGGCCACCGCCCGGAGCTCTGGTGTGGTCCCTCAAGACCAAGCGTCCCACCACGCTTCTCCTCCAGGCAGCCCCCCTGTGTTCAGGAGCTGTCACTTTAAGACCAAATAACTCACCACTCGCCTTCTCCTCTGAGCAGCCGCCTGGAGCGCTAATGCAGTCACTGCGAGTCCAAAGGACCCGCCGCGCTCCTTCTCCTCCTTCTCCTACTCCTCCGGGCAGGCCCCGGGGTTCAGAAGTGGTCAGGGTCCAAACAGCTCGCCACGCAGCCCCTTCTCTGGCAACTGCCTGTAGTTCCCGTATAGTCGCCCGAATCCAAGCGGCTGCTCCTCTTCCTCCTCGTCCTCAGGGCAGGCCCCGGGGTTCAGAAGCGTCGTTCTGATTCCAAACAGCTCGCCGCGCGGCTTCTCCTCTGGCAACCGCCTGTAGCTCTGGCGCAGTCTCTCCGAATCCAAGTGGCCACGCTCCTCTCCTCCTCCTCAGGGCAGGCCCTGGTGTCCTGAGTCCACACAGTTCTCCCCGCCTCTCCTCCCCCGGGCAGCCGTCGGAGCCCCAGTGGCTGCTCCGAGTCCCAGCGCTGTGCCAAGCGGCCTCCTCTATGGCGCTCCAGCGGGGGGAGGGGCGTCTCGCCGGCAGTTCTACTTCACAAAGTTTCCTGCGTTCCGGGACCCCCGTCCCATCCGGGATGCCCCCCCAGGGGGTGAGAGTCACCCGGCTACTTTGAGTTGGTCCCAAGCGTCTCAATATCTCCTCTCTTGAATCCTGAGTTCTGGAGCAACACGTAATGCAGCCACCCTCTAGGCCGCCATCTTGAAAACAAGGTAATGTTTTCTTATTAAAATATTGCAATTCTCAAATTCAGTTTTTTTTAATAAAATGAAATTTAACTATATTTGGCTTAATTTAAAAAGAGGAGAAACTCATGCAAGGCAGGGGACATGAGTCAGATTCAGTTCCTGAAGACCAGGATTGGGGTGGGGATCCCTATCACAACTTTATAAGAAGGACTTAGCAACTAGATCTATACGGTGCCCTTGTGGCCCATAGGAAGGGCCCCACATTCCCATACTGAAATGTGGTTAGGGGTTGATACTGCAGGGGTAGGGGGGGCAATTGCAAAGTCCCGAAAAAGAGGGAGGTGAGCAAAGAGTAGGAGAGAATGTGTGATCGCACCTGTCAAATAACACTTGAGACTGAAAATCCAGACCTCACTTGAATAAATGAAAGGGTCTGTTGGGTTTGTTTTGTTTTGTTTTGTTTTTTTAACCAAGAGGGTTTAGAAGGAAGTCCCTGTAGTTAGGACAATCAATACTCTCAGATGATTGACAAAGGTACAAGTTCTAAGTCCCATCAAAACAGACATTATTACCTCATGTACATATATGACTTCATGATTGATATGATCCTACAATATGTATAATCAGAAAATATGAGAGATTACACTCCATTTATGTAAGAGCTCTCAAAATGTATAAATGCATTCCACTGTCATGTACAACTAATTAGACCACATAAAACAAATTTTGAAAAAAAAGACATTATTAGAATGTCCCAGTTACACGGGACAAGGTGAGAGGAGTAGGAATTCCGTCAGACATTCTGGAATGTTGGCTCTCTCTCCCTCTCCCAAGCTCAACTTTACATACAAGGCTATAGTATATGAAATTGCTTGCATTTGGCCATTTTTTACCTATACATCATAAAACAATATATAAGGCAAGAATAGATTGGCAACAACAGATCAGCAAGACTGGATGGGTGCTGGAGACCCGTGCACCTGAGCCAGAAGGGCCCACCAATCAGTGTTATTCATTGCAAAACAGCACTAGAGCAGGTCATCTGTAACAATCCTGCTATCGGTAGACACAGACCTCAATTTTTTTTTTTTATTGTAAACAAATGGGATACATGTTGTTTCTCTGTTTGTACGTGGCGTAAAGGCATACCATTTGTGTAATCATAAATTTACATAATGTTGTTTGATTCATTCTGTTATTTTTTCCCTTCCCCCCACCCCTTCCACCCCTCTTTACCCTCTATACAGTACTTCCTTCCTCCATACTTGCCCCTCTCCCTAACCCTAACTCTAACCCTAACACTAACCCTTCCCTCCCCCCAATTATGTGACCTCAATTTTTATACTCACTTTTCCCCAACCAGCAGAGTCTAATACAAGTACTTCCTGCATTATTAGAACAAGGTTCAGATGCACAGATGTATATTCAATATTATTCTAATCTCATATTAAAATATACAGCATTTCCATAGAAAGGAAACTTAAAAATGTAGTAGATTGCAGTAACATAACAGAAGGATTCTATTTTCTTCTTTACTGGTTTTGAGAGTTCCAAATTGTAAAAATGATTGCATACTACAGTTAGAGAGAATCGATACCTTAGAACTTACTCTTGCAGTCATATGGAGAGGGAGGTGGAGGACAAAGTCATCTGCAGTGGTCCAGACAAGAGTATGATAAAGGCCTGGAGAGAAGCGAAGGATTTAAGAGTTATTCAAAGGATGTAAAGACTTTGGGGCTTAATTCATGTAAATGAAGATACATTTTCCGGTTTGAGAAACTAATTAATACTAATGAGAGAATTGATTAGAAGAACATGTAGTTGAGAAGGAATATCCCAGGAAAATGGGATATTTTATTTTTGACATGTGTTTGGTTGATGATACCTTAAAATATACAGTCAGAAATGCTGAATAAATGGAAGGAAAGGTAGAAAGAAATAGGAATGGTGGGAGGGAGGAAGGAAAAAAAGATAACTGTGAATCAGGAGCTCAGAACATTCCTAGTCTAGAGATACCATATGGCAGTATCAGTATAGAAAGTCATTGAAACTGTGTGGACCCTTGTAGTACTGGAAAATATGACATACAGGCTTTTTTCTTGTAGTACAGGATTTCTCAACCTTGGCAACACTGATATTTTGGGTGGGACGTGCTTTGTTGTAGGGTCAGTCCCATGCTGGCTTCTATCCACACTCCTGGCTTCTATCCACAAGGTGTCAGTAGCACAGCCCCTCCCCCTCAGTAGTAACCACCAAAACTGTCTCTAGACAGGGCCAAAGATCTACTGGCGGGCAAACATCACTTCCAGGTGAGAACCACTGTTCTAGGCATTATGGCAATGGGCATGATGTCACTCAATAGCAGTCTATGTATTGAGACAAAGGTTTTTATTGGATAAATATGTGTCTCCTACCATGCTAAGTTCTGGAGATATAAAGGTGAATAAGATAAAGGTCTAGTCCTTAATCCATTATGTCCTGATGTCCCATATAAGTCAATTTAGATTTTTGTAAGTGTCTTATATGCATACACTAGGACATATTAAGGAGTTCATAACCCCATAAGGGATAGAGACCCATAAACTCTTATATTGTGAAAAGTACTACAATTTTAGCAAGAACTCTGCTTGCAAAGGAGAATGCTGATGTCACAGGTGAAAAAACAAAGTCAAAGAGAAAGTGACATCTAAGTTTGAGAGATAAGCATGAATTCATCAGGTGAAATCGATGGGCAAGGCATTCCAAGAAGAGTACATGCCAAGAGAAGAGTGTTTGGTGGGAGAAGGAAAGAGTGATCTAACACAACTCTATTTCAAACCCTGGAAAGCTGATGTCACTTCGGGTGTTTACTTCATCAGTGTTTTTGAAAGAATCTCCAAAGAACTAATAATGGCTCAAGATCTATGTTGAGACGTTTTTTGTTTCACTCACTGTTGATTCCTGTGTATTTGAGCAAAAGCATCTCACTTACATAAAACTAGCATCAGATGTGAAATGTGTATTTTACCAAATGTAAAGAAAGTGGTACTAACTGCAAGAGGCAAAAGAACAGGAGCTGTCTTCATATCCACTCTCCTTCCCACGTATTGTCAAGAGCACTTAAATTGACCTCACGGGGGGCCGTTAAAAAGGGTTTTCATCCAGCTGACTTCCCAGTCAATACCTCAGGAACGTGGGGGCTTTTCCCCTGCGTTAGGAGGTAACCCCTCAGTGAGACTAATTAGATTTTTTTCCCAAACAGACAGGCTATTGATTTGAGAATTGAAAATAGTATTGACGTACACTAGTCAGTTCTTCTTGTATAAGAATTAATTACAGAATTTTTTTAAACTAGGAAAAAAATGCCTACAATTTTTAATGCTGCAAGAATTCCCATTTAAAGACATTCATATGATGTAAAACCTCTTACCAGATCTGAGCTATCTAAATCAAACATTTTATATGATTGTTTTCTCAAAGGCTTTCAAATTTAGATTGACTGTTAGCATATTGAAATATTTTTTTGTTATTCGTGAAAGTGAATGTTCTTCACATGACATTTATTTATCTGAAGGATTATCATGATAATCTCCTGGTAGCATTAAGATTTATTCTGCCTTTACTACATTCATATGCATTCATTCATTCAGTAAACATTTTCTAAATACTAGTGATGTGGAAGTCAGTGTACAAATGCAATATGCTTCAGTAAAGATGCTGAGAAAAAAGGACCTAAGATCATACAGAGTCATGGTCATTTGACAGTCACTGTACACACTGTTTAATTCCCACCACCCTAAGAGAAAGCTATTATATTTATCTACGTGTTACAAATGAACTAGAGGAGTAACTTAACCAAGAGCTAAATAGATGACTCAGAAATAGACCACTCAACCTCTTTCCCTCCTTTCTCACTCTTAAAGAGTGAGGATCCCTAGCTCAGTACTCAGCCTCATTTTCTTATTCTCTCCCATGTCTCCAAGTTGGTCCCTCTGATCCTCAAGGCTGAACCTCCATCTTCCACTCTTCCAAGTGCTCTGCCTTCATAAAACTTTCCTTCTTCCTGCCAGAGGGACTGACTTCCCTGAGGGTAGGAGAAAGGGCAATGCTCCCCTCCACCTGAGGGTGGTGTGTTAGACATCCGGTTCTAGGTTCATCTCTCATGGGTACCATACTTGACCACACACCCTAGACGTTGTTTGTCTATAATACCTTAAAATAACACCTAATATGCTATTTCTCCCACACTTAAATCTCTAGAGTACACTTCCCTGAGTTCAAGATTCATGGTCCAAACTGCCTCCTCTAAGTCTCTGAATGGACATGGTGATTTCTAGCACTCCTCAAATCCATATCCTCTTGTTCACAGGTTGGCACAAAACTAGATCATATTTCCCAGTCCAGTGAGGACATGTGTCTTTGTTTTATTTAACGGAATGCAAACAGAAGTGACGTGTGTCCAATTTCCATGCCAGGACAACAAAACCCTCCTGTGACCACGGTGTCATGCTTTTATATTGTTTTCCTCTTGGTATAATGAACATGATCCCAGGATGACAGATAAAGCCTCATGGGGAAGGTGGCAGAGTTTGTGGGAGCCTGGATCTCTGAACAACTGCACAGAAGAGAGCTGCCTTGTTACACTATTTACCTATATGTTACAACAGTCGATTTATTCCTTAAGCTAAAATATAGTTTAGGAACTGTTTGCTAATTAGAAAGGCAGACAGCCTTCCAGACTAACTTGGTTGTCTCGTAGGCATCTCAAGCTTAACATGATTTCCACCAAACTCTGTGCTCATCAACCTTCCTTCATCCAGAAAACAGCCCTTGCTTGCATTTTGGTATCTAATATCTTATTCTGGGTTCCTTCTTTTCCCTCACTCTTCATGTGCAGTCCATCAACAAGCCAGGTAAATTCTATCTCCAAAAGGTATCCCAAGTCTATCCCCACTCTGTCACTACCACCTGTTCCCTATCCAAACCACCACCACGTTTGCCTGGGTTGTTACAAAACCTCTCATCCCCACCCCATGTTCTTCAATTCACAACTATAAGAGAAATGTTTTATGGACCAAAAGGAAAGATAGTACACATTAAGCCAGTTGAGAGGGTCCAGGAACACTTCATGATGGATATTTGAATGATGGATAAGATAGTGATCTAATAGTGATAATACAGGGAGAAGTGAGCAAGATCAGGGGATAGCTGTGCAAGGAACAGCCACAAGCAGAAGGAAGCGGGGAGTGTCAGGTATCCCTACCCGCATGGAGAGTCTGACTGATGTCATTGGCTGTTATTAAAAATAATTTGCGGGAACATGCTTATACAAGACTTAGCCTGGACTGGGGTTGTGGCTCAGTGGTAGAGCGCTCACCTAGCATGTATGAAGCACTGAGTTCGATTCTCAGCACCACATAAAAAATAAACAAAATAAAGATATTGTATCCATCTACAGCTAAAAATAAATTTTTAAAAAAGACTTAGCCTGCCTTAAAATTATCAATGCTCAATTCCCAATCTGCGAAAATAACATAATTATAACTTTGTGTACCTCAGTTATCATGTAGCATGTAGTAAATTTACTATTCTTGCTACTAGTAATATAGTTAGTGATGAGGAAAAGAGATAACCCCATCAGTTTAATCCTTTGTGACAGCAGTAGACATAACTGTAGACTATATTTTAGAAAAAAAAAAAAGAAGAAGAAGAAGAAGAAAAGGTGTGCTTGTTTTATATCATGGTTTAGAAGCAAATTGATCAATGGTTATTCTAGTTAATTTCTTTAAAAAAATGCAAAGCAAAATAGGTTCACTTATTATCAAAATTTACAACTGATCATAATAAAATAAGACAAAAATAATGTTCTTTCTTCCTCTTCATTGCCAAAGACAGATCCCCATTATTCTAGCTTTCTGAAAGTGAAATGTAATGTCCAAGGAAAATCACTATATTACTCATTTGAAACACTACCTTTCTCTAAAGCCTATGGATGAAAATAAGAGGCAGAAATTCCTTGATAATTTGTTTATGTTCAGAATCCAGAGAAAGTGCTGATCTTCCTCTACTGAATACTTAATGCTACTCTTCCCTGAGGTAATTTAAGTGAGGAGGAAAGCTCGTAGAGAGGAAAACAATGGTCAATATATTAAATATAACTGTCAATATTAAACATGAAGTAGAGGTGACAGGGTTTGCATGTAAATTATGGAAGAGTAGTGTAATTAAATAAATCTTTTACACGCACGCTGTATATACAGATCTTTTATAGGGAAATCTAGAGAAGCAGATATTTACTAGGAAAAGGCTAACTCTACAAACCAGATAGCAAATATTTTCAGATAAACAATTAATGAGCAGCAAAGGACGTGGCTTCTCTACAAAGAAATGACTCTTTTGAATTTTTCTTGTGAAGAAATCCATAAGCCAGATGCTTGACCCCTGGGCTCCAGATCGTGTTGTAAAGATTAGAAAAATCGTGTGTGGGATGTACTTTAAGCTCCTTTAAAAAAAGAGGATATGTAAATATATTGTTGTAGAATTGATTATATCGGTCAAGTAAAATTGAGACCACTTGCAGTGAATTTTTAAGGGAAACTCCCAACTGAGTATTTTGGGTCAGAGTGCATTTTTCCTGAATTGTGTGAATATTATTTCAGCTCTCCATTTCAATGGCTTTTGAGTGCTCTATTAGATTGTTAACAAAAAGAATCCCACTTTCTAATTTGCTGACCGAAGTCTCAAGCAATACAGTGTGAGCTTGTTAAAGCAACTTTTTTTGTGGGTGTAAAGAGAAGCAACTGGACTCAGCTCCCCTGGTAATAGTATCACCAGTGGTGAGACCTGTGATCATGGCTTTGAGGAAATATGTCATGAATTTGGGAAAGATAAACCTAAACCTCAAATGCACTACAATTTTATTAGTGAAAATTGCAGTAGTGTGAAAATCTATGTTGGCAAACTCATTTGTGATTGGATTATTGGTGACTTGCTTATAGCTTACTAATAATTATTCAATCATAAATGAATTTGCCAACATTGATAGAACAGGAAAAGGACTTGTAATTTTCCTAAATTCACTGTCACATGTAGTTCCAAATGGATTGTCTTCTGGAGGGACTCAGCTGCAGACTATTTGGCTCTGATCTGGAATTCCAAGAGGAAAAGCTGAATTTAGTCAAATCTAAAAAGTTCTGCTGACTTTTTGTTACAAATGTTATATTGGTGGGCTATGAAATACATGTATTATCTGAGATATTCTTAGGATAATGTCTGATGAAGAGAACATCAGAGAATTGGATAACCTGGTTCTAGAAATCACTCAAGAGCTAACTAACCATTTTACCCTGTTAGTTAACCCCTTTAAAAACAATGGGAGGGGATGAGTGCATCCTTCATGTTGTGATGGAAAGAGGATTATAGGTTTTAAAAGTAAATGAAACTGAATTTCATTTGCTGTAAGATACAGGGCAACTTGACCCTAATAAGTCTATTTTTCTCATTAGTAAAATGTTTCCAGCTCCCTGATGACATGGCCCCTTGGCTGCCTCTCTCATTCTCCCAATCCGGTCTGAATCAGCTATTTCATTGGAACCCCTGCTGGCACTCTTGACACCCCCCTCCCTTGATCCTCCTTGGATAAGTTCACCACAGCATGTCTTCCACTCTTGTTTCTCATCTTCCTTCTCTCCCTAGCTTCAGGTCTGCCTGCTTAGTCTGTATGGAGATACCTCCAGCTAAATGTCCATAATGGTTAATTTGAATTGTCAACTTGTTGGGATTAAGAGAGGCCCATGATTAAGAGGCTTCTGGGTGTGTCCATGAGGGCGTGTCTAGGGATGATTGACATGTGGGATAGTGAACTGAAGAGGAGCCCCTCCCTAAGCGTGGGCGGCACTGTCCAATAGGATGGAATCAAAGCTGGAAGAACAAGGAGGTGCATGCAGATGCAAGCTGGGCTTTTCTTGAAGGGCTTCTTGATTGCTGCTTCCATCATCTGATGATATCGGACCCCCACTTCTTCATTCTTTCAAATCAGACTTAGGGACTCTGTGGTGATTCTCCAGGTAGTTTCCAGAAACCTTGGTATTGGACTAGGGTAGCACTGTTAATCCTCTTGTTCTGGGGCTTCTGCGTCTTGGACTGCGCAGCTGCTGATTCCTCCAGCTCTCCAGCTGCAGGCAGCCATTGTGGACTCTCCAGCTTCTGGTCGTGTAAGCCAATCTAATAAATCCCCTTTTATAATCATACTTCCTATTGATTCTGTTCCTCTATAGAGAATGCTGACCAAAACAATGTCCAAGTTCAAATGTCCCAAACCAAACCTGCACCCTCCCTCCTGGGTTCTCTGCTTTGTAGAGACACCAGCATTCTCTGCTTCTAGAAAATTCAGCCCTCGCCATTAGCCTTTGTCTTCTTCACTTCATCTATTCTCATCCTCTTGTTTCTCACTCATCCAGCCCAATGACTCTTCATGCCAAGGACTTAAACACGTGCATCCCCAGTCTAGATCTTATTCCCCCTCCTCACAATCAGCTATCCAACCCTGTTCCTATTTCCTCCTGGATATCTGCAGACATCTCAAACTCAACACATTCAAAAGTGAACCCCAGATTTCCACTCCTAAAACCTACTCCCCCTGAAGATTCACACAGACAACACATCAACAACCGTCCCCAGCATGGACTGTCTATTTTGTTCAGTAGCTCTCTATGCCATTTTGTGCCTTTGGTGTTGCTTCTTTCTACATTTGTAAAAGTTTCCAACCATGTCTACATTTGACTCATCCTTAAAAATCCAGCTCATGTGGCACTGTGTCCACCAAGTGGCCTGTATAGCCCTTGCCTGGAGATCTCCCTCTCCTTTCATATCCTTAGTGCCTTTGCCTCTGCACTGCTCTTTGCTTAGTGCCCTGAGATTGGCATGGCGACTATCTGTCTGCATGTCGCCCTCTGCATGAGTGGCAGTTCCTTCCAGGCAGGCTTCTATTCAGTTCACTATTCACGGATTCCCTACCATATAATAGGTGAAGAAAAATGATTGTAAATCAATGAATAGCTTAAAATTATAGCTTAGAAAGACACGTGAAGTGACATGAAGAGAAGAACGATCATGTACATTCCCTGAGGAAAGGATGTGCGATTGCTGTGAAATCAGAAAAGTAACCTGAAAGGAATGACGGGAGCAAGGAGTGTGAGACCCAGAAGCAAAGGGGCTACTGGCCCCTCGACTGGTAAGCCAGGGCCTCACAGGAAATCACTAAATGTCACAATGCATTTCACAAGCTCACAGGATCAGGGCCTTAGTATACATTACAGTCAAGTTTTTCTAAGCTCATAAATAGATTTTAATGGTCATAGTCATACATCCAAAATAAGTAGACCAGGAGCCATAGAATGAATTATTTTTATTCTTTCTATAAAAACATAATTCCCTCTTGGGTATCACTACTGACTTTATTTTTAATTATAAAGGAATACTGTGCATGACCTTATGCCAACGAATTAGACAACTTTGTGCCCTGGAAAGACATAAATTACCAAATGTTCAAAATAAATAGAAAATCGGAATATAACTATAACGAGGAACACGGAATCTCACATATTACCATAACAAAGACAGTGAAATAATAATTTCAAATATTCGCACAAAGAACTGGGCACAGTGGTGCATGATTGTAATCTCAACTACTCAGGATTGCAAGTTCAAGGTCAGTCTGGACAATTTACCAAATCTCTGTCCTTTAAAATAAAATTTAAAAGGCTATGGATGTAGCTCAGTAGAGCATTTGCCTAGCATGTTCAAGGCACTGGGTTCAATCCCCAGTACTTACTGCAAAGGATAAAATATTGCCACAAAGGAAAGCCCAGGGCTGGGGATATAGATCAGTTGGTAGAGTGCTTGCCTCATATGCACAAGGCCCTGGGTTCAATCCCCAGCACAGCAAAAAGAAAAAAGAAAAAAAGCCCAGGCTTAGATGACTTTACGAGGGAATTTTATCAACTGTCCCAGGAGGAAATAACACCAATCCTACACAAATTCTTTCAGAACACAAAGGAGGAGCTAACACTTCCCAATTCATTTTGTGAGTATATGATTCTGTTTATATAAGATTTCCAGAAAGGCAAATTTATAGACATAGAAAGCAAATCACTAGCTTCTTAGGACTGGAAATGGGAATAAGGATTGATGGCAAATGGGCATGGAGGTTCTCTTTGAAATGATAAAATACTGTGAAGCTGGATTATGATTGTGGTTCTCTTTATTAATTTACAACTCCAATAGGATTATTTTTGTTTGATTGGGCTGGGTTGATATGGGGTATTGGGGTTTTGTTTTCGTTTTGGCTATACCTGGGGATTGAACCTAGGGGTGATCTACCATTGAGTTACATTCCCAGCCCTTTTTATTCTTTATTTTGAGACAGTCTTGCAAAGTTGCTGATCTAAAATCTGTGATCCTCCTGCCTCCAGAGTAGCTGAAATTACAGGCATGTACCACTGTGCCTGGATAATAGGACTTTATTTTTTTTTTTATTCAAATTCTATAGTTCTTCTCTGACTTCATTTTTAAATGGAAAGCTTTAAAGACTATAAGGTCTAATACTCAAAAATTTTACCTTAGGTAAGCAGCTTGAATTTTTTGAAGCTCAAGCAGCTTGAATTTTTTGAAGCTCTTTAAATAAGGCCATAAGAGCTACTTTACTTCAATTTCTATGTAGTTTAAGTTTTTGCTTTTATCCAAACAAATGTGGTCATTCTTCCCTCAAACCTCCACCTGTCTAGCACTCACTCCCGCACACCCAGCCTTGTCCCAGTTGAGGACATGCAGGAATCAGGGCTTTGCTCTGGGTGTCAACTTCCTCAATGGATAGGCTTCTCTCTAAAATCCTAGGGATATTTAACTGGTATTGAGGAGTGAGAAAAGTGGCTCTGAATTATCTTATCTTTCCAAAGTTTCCTTTGCCTCATGCACTCCCAATTTTGAATCTCATGTTTCAAGAACCAGATTCATGTGTTCTACCAGAGCCTCTCTGTGCCAAGGTACTGAGTGCCATTGACTGAATGAGGAGAGGAGGGCAGCAAAGGAAGTAATGAGAAGAAAAACACTGAAAAGAAGAAATGTCCCATTTGACATGTACCTCCCAAGATGAGGTCCTCCGTTCTTGGATCCGCTGCTGCTACTTCAGAGATGTGTTTTCTAGCATCTTCCAATGTTGCAATGTACCTACCTACCTTGCTTTCTTCTCTAGTGAAAAGAGGCTTCACCTTTTCTCCCCACTGAGTCAAGTATGTGTCCTTGGTTCATTCACATTCACCCTCCAATCTGGCTTTGAGTTGTGACTGGTAGCAGACACATTCTTGATAAGAAGCCAGGGGTAGATAGATAGAATTTCAGCTATCCTATTAGAATAATGGATTTGTGGATTAAATATTGCTAAATTACTCAAGTCTGAACCACCTCCTCCATTCCTACCCACAAATACATAAGAAAAAGAAAGAACACCATATTTCCATTAATTAAAGACCAAAAATTTTACACTCACTGATCTCCAGCAGCTACCTAAGTTTCCATTTGTTTCACACAGCTTGTACCCTTTAGTTGCAATGAACTTATTAGGGACCAGGTCTCCCATATCATGCCGACAACTTCCATCAGGGTTAACCAGTGCAACACACAGAAGTTCTAGAATCTTCTTGAGCAAATACTTGAATCTGATCTGAAAAGAGTCATTGTGTCACATGCAAAATAGTATTTAGGAAAAAACTACCCCACAAGACCAAGTCATGAAAGAGAATCTATCATTCCCCTCTTCTAGGAGGAAAGAGAGACTTAGCAATTGAGTGATTAGTGCACATCATTCTCCAATTTGTTCCTGGAAATGGGATGGGACCCCAGATTTCAACTTGTTCATCCTCTGTCCTTCTGTAGAGCCTTTCCAGAGTAGACAGTCTCCTCGTGATACCCAGGTCTACAGAAGACCCCATGAATAAGTTAGCTGGAACCATTCAGCTCATGCATCTGATTTTATTTTGTAATAACTATTATGTTTGTATATTGGGGACAAAAAGAATCTCTAAAACTAACGTAGAAAATTAGATTTAGCTGAATCATCTACAACTGAAATATATGTAATATACATTCACATATATATATATTATAGCATATAAATATATACATATATAAAAATAAAATTTTCCTAAACTAATTAACTCTTCTCAAAACAATTACTTCTTAAAATATCTGATAGTTTCACTGAACTATTGTCTTTTTACAGACATTTAGAGAATAAGAACTTAACAAAAATGACAACTGAGTTTTGTAATTTTTCTTGACAGTCAAGTCTCAATTCTACCTCCAAACCATCCCAACAAGACTTCAGGTCTCCAGGGGAGGATATTCTACAAACTGCCTCAGCATATTTTGTTCATTCATTCAAATAAGTTATTTTTTTCCTGTGCCTCATTTCTGTCTCTCCAGCTTCCTTATTTACTCCCTTTGAACATTCTAGACCCAAAACTTAACATATTCCGCTTATGTCCTTTGATTGTGCACTTAAAATTGGAGAGTAATAAATTGCTAAGACTCCTCAACAATAGCAGCATATGTGTGTGCCTGTGTGTGCTTACCTACACACTTACACATGTGAGCATACGTGATGTACATATGCTTCCTATTAATAAATATTTATGGTGTTGCCATTTGTTTTGTTTTGTTTCCAGAAATAAAGTTTAGTACTGTCCAGTTCCTTATATGCAAAACCAAAAGAAATATATTGTGTTCTCTGTAAATTTTGACTTTTTTTCCACAAGAATTCCATTTTCTGATAAAAGGGATGAAGATGTGCTCTTTTTCGAGGAACATTGAATAGTCTGACTTGAAAAGAGATTGAAACAAAATAGCCAATTTCTTAATCATTAACAAGTCATCACTTACATCTAGGGTTCCTAGTCTCTTTGATTTTATAGCATGCTTCCCAAAAGGTTTCCCCATTAATATTAACAGTTTTATGAATCTCATTACTCTGATTTATGCTTTTTCAATTTATTTAAGGTTGTGTCAATATTAAATTATCTGTCCCTTGTGAGCAACTTCAATAATGTTTAGATGCAAAATAGTCCTAAGCATTACCTAGCAGATGAAAATCCATGTTATTACTTATAAAGCCATCCTCCCTAACAGAATTAACTAATAATTAATAACTATTATATTGAAGAATTCTGAGGCAGTCTCAAATACTACAATAAAAACACCATAGGTTATCCTGCAACTTCTGCCCTTACTTAACTTCAAATATACTTGTTCTTGAAAAAACAAGAGAGGGGATCAAAAGATGATTACAATGTTTGAAACTAATGCCTGGATGCCTACAGGAAGCTGTAAACCAAATTAAGTGAATATTTGGGCTAAAATTTCCATTTTAGGAGATTTCACTTCTAGGAAGATGGGACACACAGTACTTTCCCTGCTCCTCCTACTAAGTACAACAGAAGGTCCTGGACATCATGCATGAAACCCCAGAGGGAAAGGGGAGAGGCATCAGGAACCACGGAGGGCACTAAACCTGAAGCATACTGGGGGAGTTTCCTGAGTCATCCTTTTGCCTCATATATCCCAGATTTGCCAAGGAAACCAGCAACCTGGAAATGCCAAAACAGTTTTTTAAAAAATCCCAAGAAAAAAAAAATTCCTCAAAAAAAAAAAAAAAAAAACTCCAAGATTTTGGCTCCCCCTAGCCAAAGGCATAGGAGAGGATCTGCCAAGCAAGAGAGAAAACATTTAGACAATAACTGCTCTACTCCACTCAAACTTCACAGGAAACACTGTGGTCCCAGCCCTACTCATTCCAGCAAAGACCAAGTGAAAAGTCTATACTCACCCCAACAAGCCCTCAAGAGGGGGGCAAGAAGGTGCATGTGCATGTGCAAATATGTAACAGCAAATGCCACCATTATGTATAATTATAATGCACCAATAAGAATATGGAAAAAAGATCGCAGCAAACCTTAGATAATTAGAGAGAAAGAGAGAGGCGGGGGTGGGGGGGTGCAAGGGAAGACCAAGTAGAGAGTGACTGGAAATAAGTCTCCCTTCCCAGTCAGTGAAGACCACATGGGAAGTCTGATTTTACCTCCCTCTGGAAGAAATGAATCACCCCTCTGTTCCCTCTTGGATGCTGTCCAAAAGACATGTCCTAATGGAGCATCAAAACTTTGGTCATTACTCAGCAGTAACAAGGTCAAATGTCATCATCTCTCCTTCCCACCATCCAGGACGTCAGTGAAGGCTAAGTGGGCAGCCAGACTCCCTTTCCCACCCAGCAATACCAAGGACCACCTTCCCTCGCCCACATCTCCTGTCAGTGGAGGCCAGGTGGGGAACCTGGACTTGCACTGCTGCCTAGTGGTAATGACACAGTGTCCTCTGCCCTTCCCCAAGTGAGATCAGAGAAATCCAACTAAAACAGGAGGTTTAATAACAGCCAGAGTATCATAATATCTAAAATGTCCAGGTTTTAACCAAAAATCTCTCTTCTTATCAGGAACCAGGAAGCCTAAAACTGAATGAAAGTAAACAACAAATGTCGATATCAAGATGACAGAAATGTTAAAATTATCTGGCACATTTGAAACAAATGAAGAAATAAAAAGATTTAAGCAAATAGAGGATATATAAAAGAACAAAATATAAATTTTAGAATTGAGAAATATAATAACCAAAATCTAAAGACAATTATTTGATAAACCCGAAGGGTAAAGGAACAAGGGAGTAAGGTTTCTATACTTCCCTCAAACTTGTAAGTGACACTAATACACCATGACAACTTTTATATATACATAGATATTATAATGATATAATACCCAGAACAGTCATTAAAAAGCTACAGAATGGGTTACACACAAAAATGCCATTGATAAATTACAATGGAGTTCTATAAATGCTCAAATAATCCCCAGAAAGGCAGGAAAAAGAAAACAAAAATAAGAAACAGAACAAACAGAAAACAAAAATAAAATAAAATATTTAAGCTCTAACGTAACAATTACATTAAACATAAATGGTCTAGAAACAGAGGCTGGAGCTTGATGGTGTAGCAAGTGTGAGATCTGGGTTCCACAAGAAAAATCCAAATAGTCTAAATACATCAATTAAAAGATAGGTAATCGGGCTGGGGATATAGCTCAGTTGGTAGAATGTTTGCCTTGCATGCACAAGGCCCTAGGTTCAATCCCCAGCACCAAAAAAAAAAAAAGGCAGAGGTGGTATTAATTTTAAAAAGTGATCCCAATCTATGCTGTCTATAAGAAATTCACCTCAATTTAGAAATATGTCAAAATGAAAGTGAAAGAATGGTAAAAGATATCATGCAAACATTATCAAAAGAAAGAGGGGGCTGGAAATATAGCTCAGTTGGTAGAGTGCTTGCCTCGCATGCACAAGGCCCTGAGTTCAATCCCCAGCACCACAAAAAAGAAAGAAAAAGGAACAGATATGTTAATGTCAGACAGCACAGACTTCAGAGGGAAAACAAAACTCTCTGAAACAAGAAAGACATAATACCAAGATGAAAAGTTCAGTCCACCAAGAAGACTGCAATCCCAAATGTGTACACACCAAACAGAGCTGCAATACATGAAATAGAAATGGGGAGAACTGAAAAGAGAAACAGACATCCCACAATTTCAGCTGGAGATTTCAACACCCTTTTCTCAATGTCTGATAGAACAATTACACAAAAAATCAGTAAGGATATAGAAGAACTCAAGAACACCATCAACCAACAGGATTTGCCCAAACTTTACATAACAGTCCACCCAATAACCAAATACACATTTTCTTCAGGTGCCTTTAGCACATATGCTGAGATATGAACCTCACCAAATTTCAAAGCATTTAAACCACACAGCTTGTATTCTCCAAGTACGATGGAATCCCACTAGAAATTGGAGCAGAAAGTAACTGAAGAAAAAACATCACATTTCAAATCTGAACAACCTACTTCTAAAGAATCTGTAAATGAAAACAGAAGTCTAATGGAAATTTCTAATGGGGAAATGAAAGAAAATGAAAATGCATCCAAAGTGTGTGATATACACTTTAAGCTGTGCTATGAAGGAAATTTATTGCACTAATGCATTCAGTGGAAAACAGAGGTATGGGATGTAACTCAGAGATAGCGGACTTGTCTAGCACATACAAGGCCCTGGGTTTGATCCCCAGGTCCGCCCCACACCCAAAAGAACTCACCTGTTTGTTTGCTTGCTTGTTTGTTTTAGATGTTAATAGACCCTTATTGCATTCATTTATTTATATGTGATGCTGAGAATTGAACCCAGTGCCTCATACATGCTAGGCAAGAGCTCTACCACTGAGCCACAACCCCAGCCCCTGTTTATTTATTCTTTAAGATTAATAAAATTACAAAACACTGGAAAGATTGACAAAGACAAAAAAAAAAACAATATCAGGAATATAACAGGGAAAAATCAATGCAGACCCTGCCACCATCAAAAGGCTAATAAGAGAATATTCCAAATAATACTACATACATAAAATTGAGGATTAGATAAAATGGATAGATTCCTCAAAAAGTACAAGTACAATAACACATCCAGCAGCCAATGGATCATTTGAATAGTTCTATAATCTTTCTCTCCTTTCCTTCCTTCCTTCCTTCCCTCCTTCCTCTAATTACTCTGTAAAATTTAGAATCATTACTCTTAATTTTGACCGAGGCAAATCCACAGTGACAAATTTAAATTGAGAAAGATAATATCATAAAAGAATAATAAAGACTTACAACTAGGAAAGAATGAAAAAGAGAAATGGAAAAATGAGTAAGTGGAGAAAGAAGAAAAAAAGAAAATTGTTTTTATTTGGGGCTGCTGGGTACCAAGCTCTACCACAGGTCTCACGTTCTGTGCTCACAATGACCCAGCGAGGAAGATATTACACTATCTGTCGCATGGATTACCAAACTGATGACCACAGAGAATGAATCAACTGCCTCTGAGGAGAAACCTCAGATAGCAAATATGAAATAAATATAAGGTGCAAAAAACTCCACTGTACTGATAGTGCAGGATATTCTGTCAGTATTTCAACATCTTTAAAATGTACACCTGGGATTGGGGATGTGGCTCAATGGAAGAACTCTTGACTGCTATCCCCAAGGCTCTGGGTTCAATTTCCAGCACCACATAAAAATTTTTTTTTTAAATAAAATATACCCCAAGAGAGATGGGGTTATGACTGAGTGGTAGGGCATTTGCCTAGCATGCCCAAGACCCTGAGTTCAATCCACAGCCCCTGCAAAAAACAAAATGTATTCCAGGGAATAAAATGAACAAGCATACATGTCATATGTAACCAGCTTTGTTGACACTCTGTCTTTGCATTCTTGCCATCATTAGGTCATTATTAGGAATTATCATTACTTTCTTCAACTTTTGTTTTAAAACACTTCTTTCTCAAACATTTTTTACTTCAGACTTTCTTGAATTCTGATTGAGGTAAAAAGAACTTTCCAAGAATAATTTTCTCTTACTCCTACACAATCAAATAAATACAAGAAAAATTGTCAGTAAGTATACAGGGGAAATAAATCTTAATTGTCTCCTAACCTGCTGTGCAGCCTGGTTACAAATGCCATGTCAGCAAATACAGGTTCTGTTTTTTTATTCTATGGATTAACAAACACTAGAAGTGCATGTCAGTCAACAAAACATTGAAGTGAGAAGAAAGTACATCTCAAATCTTTTTATCCATGTGGAAATTGTAAAATAATCTGCATTAATCATTTGCTGCACTCCAAATGAAGTATGTGTCCAAAGAGACCATTTAAAGCATTTATTGTCATTGAACATATGGCTTGTTTTCAATATCTCCCTGATTATTTTCAATACAAACAAAAACAGGAGGGTAAGGGAAGTTTATCCTACCAGATTCTAAAACAGATGTCAATTATATTGAAGGGTTCCATAAGGAGCACTAACTTTGTTATTGACATAGTAATGGAAAGAGCCAACTACTATAATTAGCCATTGATCTTAGTGGTATGTAGATTTGTAGTCAAATGAAGAGTTGGATTCCATTCATAAGGTATCATAAGACATCAGAGGCTATTCAAGGTGCCACATGCTATAAAAATTTTTAAATGAAAGAACCATCATAAAAGCAATCCTAGTAATGAATTACTAAAGCTATCATTTTAAAGTGGCAGAGAGCTAAATTGGGTGGTCAAGAGAAAGAGTAAAACAGTAGATGTTGCTATCATTCTAGTACCTTAGATTATATTTTAAAAACTTCATTTTCAAGAGGCATGCCATTATTTTTTTATTGTCTTTAAAAATCAGGGAATTTAATAAGACTTTTAGGGAAGGACACAAATCCTGAGGAAATGGCCATTGTGGTCCAAAACATTTACTTTGACAATGAAAGTGAGATGAGTATGTATTAGGCATGCTTCCTACACTGAATGTCATTGTCATTTATCCAGAAAACCAAGCTGGAAACACATTCTTACCTCTCTGAGGTCACCAAGCCTCTAAATTCTGCCTCTCAGAGTTCCTCCTCTCTGGGGCCTCTTTATGTTTCTAACTTTCCATCCTCATATAAGACCCTCTGATCTTTTTTTTTTTTTTTTTTTTTGGTGGGGGGGTAATACTGGGGAAACTTAATCTAGGGGCATTTTACCACTTTACCACTGCGCTATATCCTTGCCCTTTTTATTTTTTGAGATAGGTTCTTGTTAAGGTGGTGAGGGTTTCACTAAGTTGGTGAGGCTGGCCTCAAATTTGGGAGTCTCTTGCCTCAGCCTCAGGAGTTATTTTCTCAGTTTTGAAACAAGGATCAGCTAGGATAACTGAGGTAACTATTTTTTTAAGTGGAGCTATACAATCTTTTTAATATACTTAAACCTCAGACTTTACACTTTGGAAGATGCCCCACAGAAGCAAGACTTAACTTACGTGCAGTTATCAGAAGAGAGTGATTGAATTCATTTCACCCCAAGCTGTAACCCCACTTTGGAACCATTGTCCCCCTCATTTCCAGCCCCTGGGCATGCCATTTGTCTTCCTATAGTTCCCCAAGCATGCCACACCTCTTTCCACCTGCCTTGATCTTCACCCCTGTCTTCTACTTCTCAGTAAGAGGCAATATCACCCTCCAGTTGCTCTTCTCTTGCTCCCCACATCCACTTAATCCAACATTGAAACCCACCAGCTCTATTCCCAGAATAAATTTTGGATCCATCCATTATTCTCCATCTCCTCTATGACTTTGAAACAGGCTACTTATGAAGGAAAACAGTTTACTTAACTCACAGTTCTGACCGTTCACACACCGTAGCACAGGCTCTGTGGACCTGGCTGCCCTTGGAAGCATCATCTCACGGCACAGAGAGCCATGTGGGAAGGCATGCAGGAGCAAGTCACTGATCACATCTCACCCAGAAGAGATAGGGCAGGAGGGCCCAGGCTGACTCTTTCATCACAACCCTCTCTAAAGAACTCAAAGCTGGCACAAGAACTACCCAAAGCCTAAGTTTGATTGTGTCCAAGGCCCTGGGATCATGTCCCCAAAAGCTAGGGACTTCTCACTCAGTCCTACTTCTTAAAGGTTCTGCCACCTCCCAATAGCACTAACCCAGGGACCAAGTTCCCTACACATGAACCTTTGGAAGGACACGAACCAAGCCATAGTCAAATCATAGCAGATCACTTGAAAACATTTGCAGAAAGATTAGACAGAATACAGAAAAGAGTCAAGTCCCAGTAGGAAGATGAGACCGGTTGTAGGAATAAACCCATGACCTTCACCTCATTAACTCCATGTATTAATCACCCAAGTCAATTCAAAGAACCTATTTCTTTTCTTGTCTTTTTTTTTTTTTTTTTTTTTTTTTTTGAGATAGGATCGCCCTAAGTTGCCCAGGTTGATCTAAAACTTGCTGTCCTCTTGCCTTACCTCCCAAGTCTCTGGGATTACAGGGGTGTGTCACCATCCACAGGTAGGAGAGCCTATTTCTTTAGCTTAAGAATACCAGTGTTGGTGCTGGGGCTGTACCTCAATGGTAGAGTGCTTGCCTCGCACATGTGAGGCACTAGGTTCGACCCTTGGCACCACATAAAATTAAATAAATAAAGATATTATGTCCACATACAGCTAAAATTTTTTTTTTAATTTCAAAAAGGAATATTGACATTTCACATTTTCCTGTTTTATAAATTCACAAAACTGTTAGTTCTGCTCATGTGCCCATTGCAACTTCCTCCTCCTCCTCCTCCTTTTCCTTCTCCTCCTCCTCCTCTTCTTAGTCTTCTTCTTCTTTTCTAACTAAGGTTGGAACACAGGGCCTCACACATGCTAGGCAAGCACTCCACCACTGAGCTAACCTCAACCCTGGAGACAGGGTTTTGCTAAGTTGCCAGAACTGCCCTGGAACTTGTCATCCTGCCTCAGCCTGGTGAGTAGCTGGGATAGCAGCATGTGCCACCACACATGTCCACTTCCACTCTCCTTCCTTTGATGTTAGTAATGTATTCACTGCACAGGTCACCAAGTATCATCAGAAAAGCCAGCAAGGACCCAACTTCTTGAGTTCCTGGTTCTGAAATATAACAAGAAAGAAATTTTCCTTAACAACAAATTCCCCTATGATGTATAATCATAGTGTACCAATAGAAATACTTTTAAAAATTTTTTTTTCTTTAAAAAAACAATACCCTTCTTTATCCCAATTTGTTTTCTTTGGTTGATCCTGTTGGTGAAACTTTCAAATCAAGTTGTTTCCTGCACTGATAAGCCTGTAACTCTGCACCTCTACTATTTCTTACTATGACTCTCCTTATTCACCTAGGACAAGATCCTATATCTTTTGGTGTAATACTGCAGCATTATAAATTTTCCCCAAGTGTGTCATGAGTGCCCTGAAGGGCATTTTGTACAGATTTTTTTTTTAAATGACCCTCTCAAAACAAAGTCCTGTGCAGGAGGATTAAAAATCCCTCAGGGAACTTCCTTCCTTTAACAGAGTTTCCAGAAGGAATGTGCTACAGGCCCTTGATTTGATTTCCTGCCCCAGTTAAAAGCATCATGGTAAAGGACATGTTTTATCCCCATCTTTCACTTTATAAATGATGTTAACCTCAGGTGAATGAATGCCCACATTGGCTCAAAAGCAAACTAAGTGGTGATATTAGCTAGATCTGTCACATCCACACACATGTACACCAAGGTAGAGATTCTCCTTTGGTCCCATCTAAATTGCTGAATTTGAAACACAGAAGAGCCGAGTCTTCTGGCAGTTCCCCTCAGGCTGTGTGAATTGGGTAAAAGGTATTGTAGCAGAGATAACTGGAAGGAATCCTGACAATATAGATGCTTTCCTTCCTTCCTAGGGATGGAATGTTGACTGTTATTTTTTTCTTGCTAGTCCCTAAAACCAACCAGTAACCACCAGTACTTTTCACATGGACAGATCTGCATATTTTGAAAGATAAGAACTGGCCACAGCAAACAGATCTTATTGCCTCAAGGTTGGTAAAAGATTATGACCTTAATTATTTTCCTAAAGAAAACAAGGGCAGTCATTGTGGGTAGAATTATGTTGGGGGGGCCAATATATACATATGTTCAAGTTCTAAACCAGTACCTCTGAGTCTTTGCAGATGTAACCAAGTAAAAATGAGGTCATACTCCATCAGGGTGGGCCCTAATCCAAGGACTGGTATCCTCTTCAGAGAGAGGAATGCCAAGGATTATGGGCCAGCTCCAGAAGCTAAAGTAGACAGACAGGTTCAGTTTCTCCTTCCGAGGTTTTGAGGGAGCATAGCCCTGCTCACTCCTTGATTTCAAACTTTCAGTCTCCATAGGTAGGGATGAATTTCTGTTGTCTTAAGCTACCCAGTTTGTGGTAATTTCTTGTAGCAGAATCAGAAAATCAATTCAACAGCAATTAGACAATGTTCTCTTTTATATATAGACAAGTGCCATTTGCAAAGAGGTCCCATATCTTTCTAGGTATCTATAACACCTTAAAAAAAACAATTAAGAAATGAATTCCTCTGTCTTCAGCCCACCATCTCTAAATTAGAAATGATGCTTTCTGACATCAGTATGTACCCCCTTCTCATATGGATGAGATTATTTGACCTAGGATTCTGTCTATTGAAGACCAAATATCTACCTGTTTATGGAAAGGGGCTGGTGTCTATTATTTGAATATCCACCACTTGAAGGCCTTCACTCATGATATGGGAAACAATGTCTAATAGGTACCCCTTCAATTAAAGCCAAGTGAAAACCATCTCTACAGCATATTTTTAATTTAGGCATGTATTCCAGATAATCTCTATAATATGTCAACAGATCAGATCTTCAGAATTCAAATTCTTGGCAGATTACAGAAAACTTGGAATATGAGAGAAACCCTTCTTAGGATTTCATTCTAAAGCATTATCTCAGAAATGAATTACACATTTCTTTTATATGCCACACAGTGCATACCAGACACAATCAGACAAAGGGCAAATATTCATAGAGACAGAAAGAATGGGGATTGTCAGAACCTGGGGGGAGGGAACTAGTGTGTAATGGGTACAGAAATTCATTGGGGGTAATTAAAAAGTTCAATGGGAATATACTTAACACTAAGTTTTCAAATGATTTAAATGATAAATTTTATGTTATGTATATTTTATCATAATAAAACAGGAACACAGAATTCAGTAAATACAATTTAAGCAGAAATTCTATACAAAGTCTGCCATGTTTTAAGTTATTATAATCTTTTTCAATTTTCATTAATGCCTTTTTCTGAATAGATTTTTCAAAAAGCACTAGGAAGCCTCCTACCACCTTTCTCTCCATTACTCTTCAAGTCACATTTGATAACCACTTTTGCTGATTTCCTGTGTAGCCTTCCAACCCAGGATGAAAGTCACAAGAGTTAGCAGCTCAAGTGACACAGGCAATAACTCACCAAAACATCAGTGCTCATTCAAATATTTTGTGTGTGCTATTAAAACCAAGCGTAAGTACATTTTCTCACACTAAAGATGGCATGCCCTGTACACAAATAGGTTACTCTTAAAGAGTCACTTTTTTTTTTTTTTCTTATATGAGTCAACTCTGAGCATTAAGAAGAGAATCACCCACAGGAAACAGTCTTCCATTTCATTGTCAACAACACTACAAAGACGGCATCATCATTCCCATAGTATCAAAGAAGTAAATGAGATGATTCCAAGACCATAGGACAGTCAGAGGAGATGGAGACTAGTACTCTAGTTCAACTGACTCATCAACTCGCCTCTTTTCAACCAAGTGCAGAGGGTTCTCCAAGTGCCTGCAGATACGTAAATCCTTAGATTGGGTTAAAGACCACTTCACACCTATATGCAAGGTAATTAATGAGTATAACAAATGGGCTATGCATGAATAAGAGGGATTTTTATAAACTTATTTTGAAATAATTTTAGATTCACAGGAAGTTGCAAAAAAAAAATATATATATATATACAGGGAAGTCCCAGGTACCCCTTACCCAGTTTCTACCAATGGTAACATCTTGAAGATCTAAAATGCAAAACAAAACCAGGAAACTAACATTGGCACAGTCCTCAGAGTTGATTCGTGGATAACCAATGTTTCATGCATTCATTTATGTGTGTCTGTGTGTATGTAGTTATATGCAATTTTATCCTATGTGGAAATTCATGCAGCCACTACCATAATCAAGATGCAAAACTGTCTTGTCAACATATCCCTTTATTGCCACAACAGTCCCATCCCCATCCTAACCTCTGACAACCACTCATCTTTCCTCCATCTCTATCATTTCATTCCAAAACTATTAAATAAGTGAAACCTTAGAATATATAACTTTTTTTTTCTCTAAAATGTTCCCTTGTGACGCATGTAAGTTACCCCACATAGCAATAGTTTATTCCTTTTTGTTGCTGAGTAAACCAGGGTCTTGTGAATATCATCTGCTGAGGCTAAATACCTCAATTTGTTTGTGTCTTTTGATCAAGATAGCCAGAGAGAGAAAGCAGAATAAAGCCCACCACCAGTACTTGATTTCATCACCATTGTCAGTAACATGCCACCTAACCTGTGAAACATCACTGGTTCTCTTGATAAAATTTGTTGTGTACACATGGTGAACAATGGACTATGATACTGTCGAGAACATGGGTAAAAACAGAATATGATCCCTATTCAATACTTGACAGGACAGTGGCAGTGTGGGGACATTGGAGGACAAGGTCATTAAATATTTGTGAATGTGGAGTAAAAACACTGTGAAGGGCAGACTGAGGCTAGAGGCAAGTGTTTGAAACAAGCTTTGGATCGGGGATGAGATGATATGCCTGTGTTACAAAAAGAGGCACGTAGCCTTGGGGTTCGATCCTATCTCCATGGCCTAAGAGAGAGTATTATTCATCGTGCATGCACAGAGATGTTATTCTGATGACCAGGATTATCTGTGTGCTGGACATGGTTCAACAGCAAGGAATGCACCATGATTAGAAATTCTGACAACACGATCACGCAGAAGTGCATTATCTCAAAATTTACTTAATGCACTCAAAATGTTCTACCCTAGCCCTGAGCCTGACCATGCTGCTTCCTGTCACTCAACCTCTCGTTCTTCAGCCAATTGCTTCATGCTTCTCCTCCAGCCGTCCTCTGTGTGACTTCTGCCCTGAGAGTGGTGTTGCATATCGCTGAGATGAACCACATTTTGTGATCTCAGATTTGAGGATGCCAAACAATCACTGAAATTAAATAAACTGCTTTCTAAATTATTGCCACTTGTAATACATCAAGAACTATGCTAATCTTTAAACAGAATGAAGAAGAGTTTCCCTCCCTTGAAAGAAGCTGAAAACAAGACTGGAGATGAAGGCCTCAAAATTATGAAATCATTGGGAAACAGTTATGCTGCTCCAGCCACAAACTTTGACAAAGTAGAACATCACCTCCAAAGACTACCACACATATGCAGAGGCTGCACTGATTAAAATTGTTTTAAATTTGCTTCACATTTCAGTATCCTCCTTGAAGCCCAAATGTCCAGGAAAACCTATACTTTGTGAGCAAAGTCCTGAAATAAAAGCCTCAACTGAATTCAGGAGAAAATTTTTATTTCCAAGTTGCAGATTGTTCTGGAAGAGGGGAGTTCAAATAGGCTACTCGTGAGACTACACCAGGAGAAGCCAAGGCATCAGGAAGAAGTAAGTTGGTACCTGAAATACAACACTCCTCTCTCACAATTTTGCATTATTTCACTATAAAATGTACTACTATTTTTAACAAATGAGTTACATCCCCACCTCTTTTTATTTTGAGACACATTCTGCTAAGTTGCTTAGGACCTCACTAAGTTCCTAAAGCAGACTTCCAACTTGGGAGCCGCCTCAGTTGCTGGGATTTCAGGTGTGTGCCACCACGTCTGGCAGATGTGGTTATTTTTAAAGGCCAAAAGTATTTGCCCTTTGGACAAATAACCAAAGCTACTTGTAAAAGGAATATGTATGCAGTCATTAGCTATTAGAATTTCACCGATTTAAAGACATAGAAAACCATTCATGGAAAGCAGGGGAGAGAACAGCTAGAAAAACTAGGTGCATAACAATCATGATTTAATGTATGTATATGTTATATATAGTTTATTATTATATATTAATAACATAATTAAATTACTATATTAAATATAAATTTATATATGTGTAAGTTCATATACATTTATATATAAATATACATATAAGTATATATAAATATGTATAAATATATGTATATACAGATATAAATTCTTGTATGTACGTATGTATAAATAAATTTGTATATATTTATATATACTTATATACAAATTATATACATAAATTTCAATGGAAAAAAGCAATAAATGATTCTCTGTGACAGTAGTCCTTCTGCCAGCTCCCACAGATTTTATAGCTGAATACCCAGGCACCTCTTCTTTGCTGAAAGGCCAATATAATTCAGATTCCTTTACCCCCAGTCACTGTGTTCTTGCTCCTGGCTGTGACTTTGGGGAGACATGTGATTTGCATTCTGTGGTCTCACTATCTACCCTAGAACTCACACTATGTTCAAGACGGAAAGGAATTTTCAAGGCTCATAGTGGAAAGTGATGTGATGAAATATTCCAAAGGAAATGAGGAAGAGCATGTGGAATGTTTCTGAGCCCCCAAAATAGAATGAAGATTCAAAAAATGTTCTTCTTTTTTACTTGACTCTATTGTTTCTCCTGGGAATGACCAAAATCAGGGGACAAGAGACTCTAACAGAGGATGAAGAAAAAGATCTAGAGAGTTGATGAAGTTTAGAACAGTAGAACACTTAAAACATTTTAAAAATACTTTAAATATCTTACCTAATTTTTTTAGAACCATTGATCAAATAAAGATGACAGGTAAGGTAGTATTTAATGCACCCGTTGAAGGAATAAGCTAAAATTGTTTTGAGTGGTTTTGTAGTTGTAATATCTACTTCTCCACATTTATATATGCATGCAAACACACATGCACATATATGCATACACACACATGCATAGCAGTACCCTCTTAGCCACAGGGGATACTTTCCAAGATCCCGGGTGGATGCCTGCAATTGCAGGTTGTACCACACCCCATACGTCATTTGTTTTCCCCATGTGCCCTGCAGCACTGCACATAATGCCAGGGTTAGTCTGTCCTCCGACGTCTGTGCTCTGGAACCTCCTTCCTGTCACTGCTCTTCCAGGGCCTTGATGGAATAACGTAAGTGTTACATGAACACTGTCCCTGTAAAACCATGACGGTCCATCTGACAGTCACTCAGTGACTAGTAGACAGGTAGCACCTAAAGCCTGGGAGCGCTGGCAAAAGGATGAGTCCCAGGCTGGCTGGATGGAGCTCTATTTATGCTGTCATGTGACATGTAAAACAAATCTCACCAACTGTAATGTGCAGATAAAAAATGATGTGGGGAAAAAACGGTTTCCTCGTGCTATTCAGAAAGGTAGCTCGGGGTAGAGTCAGTGCCCAGCCTGCATGAGGCTCTGCGTTAGATTCTCAGGACTGAAACAAAAACAAAAGTAAACAAATAAACAAACCTTGCAGAATTGCAAACAAAACTTATGAATTGTTTCTGGAATTTTCTATTCAGTATTCTCAGAACGCAGTTGATACTGGGTACTTGAACCTGCAAAGCTGTGGAAGAGCTACTGTACAAAGACACACACATGCACACGCACACACACACACACACACACACACACACACACACACACCCCACACATGAACTTAATTAACCTATCCACGTTAGCAATCGTCCTTCTAATTTATTTTCCATGTGACCAAAGAACACCATCTGCCATCTAGTAAATAACCTCAGAATTCCCTGCACATACTCCAGCACAGAGAGTCATAAACAATCTAAACAAAATGCACAGGCACACACGGGGTATGCTTATAATCCCAGGGTCTCAGGAGGCTGAGGTCAGGGGATCAAAAGTTAGAAGTCAGACTCAGCAACTTAGTGAGGCCCTAAGCAACTTAGCGAGGGGCCCTGTCTCAAAATAAAAAAAAAAAAATTAAAAAATTAAAGGACTGGGTATGTTTCTCAGTGGTTAAGCACCCGTGGGTTTAACCCCTTGTACCAAAAAAAAAAAAAAAAAAAGAAAAGAAAAAGAAAAGAGAAAAAGAAGGTGAAGGAGAAGGAGAAAGAAAAAGAAAAGAAAGCACAGACATAGCTCCATCCCAAAGCCCGGCTACCATTGGGTCTAATTTGACATTGCTCGCTTTGTGCATGAGTCAGGGCCCCTTGATTTGTCCTGGCCTATACACATGACATCCTCAGATTATTCAAAGGGCACAGGTGGTACTGTGGCAATACTGGTAAGGTTCTGTGGGTAACAAGGGACCCTGGGACCCTTGACTGAGTGAGTGGTGCCACCTAACTTGGGCCTCTGCGTCCCTTAGCTCCTCCAGGGGTCTTGCAACAGTAACTTGCAGCGTTCTGAACTAGAAGAGCAATGAGGGAGGGGACCCAGCCACAACGATGTTCTGTTCTGATGCTCACGCCTGCCATCAGGACCTTCTCAGGCAAGAGGCCAACACAGAGCAGGCAGAATCAGCCCCGAGAGCTCTGTGAATGGACACGAAGTGCACCGGCCCCGGCTAGAGCAGAGGGTTTCACAACCCCACAGGGAACACTTGACTGAAAGACCCAATTGTCCCAGGAGACATCCACAGGCCCACCTCCAAAAAGAACATTTCACACAAGTTCACCCCAGTTTCGGGGAACTGTGATGGCTTTTGAATTTACAGTAACTGAATTGAGTGGCTTATATTTTGTTTCAATTCACAGACTGTTGCAGCCCTTAAAGTGGTGTTAACGTGAATGACACGCTCTCTCAGGTTTTCAAGTATGGACCTGCTTTTCCACTGGAGATCATAGTCTTCCTCAGAAATTGGAATTTGAAATCGCTGAAGAGCAAGGAGTAATGTACACATCTTCCCTAAGCTGTTCCAACCTCCATCGCACATACCCTGATCACTTTGTTGGATCAACTGTAGTCTCATTATTTGAGATTTGTGACTTCAAGGGATAAGAAAAATGACATGAATTAAAGAGGCATGAAATGAGTTTTGGAAGAATCTATAAATGAGTCTAATGGTTAAACAAGAAAGAGAAGGAAAAGCCCAACATGCCCTACAGTTTAAAAAAAAAAAAAAAAAAAAGAATTGTTTAATTATTTGAGGGATTTTTTTTCCTCTTTAAATTCTGAACTTCCTACATTCAAAATGCAAGATGCTTTTATGTCTTCTGCTTGCTTCTTATTCAGTAAGAATCAGCGCGTTCATGATCCTCATTTTAAGCCAAGAAAGGAGAAAAAGAACTGCTTTTATGTTTGTTTGTGTTATTATATTTTTTTTTTCTTTTTGCATTCTAGTATCTGTTGGGAAACAGAGCCATGATCAAAAGGAAAAACAGGAACCTCACACCTGACAACAATAAGAAATAAAATCCTGGCTTGAAACATCACACAATTGCCTGACACTTTTTTTTCCTGTGGGCCAACAGCTGCACGGCTTACTGATGTATGTTTTGCCGCCTTAGCACTGAGTGGGCAGATGTAAATAGGAAGTGATGAGGAAAATCAATTTGGGCAAACACATATTTTTTCAAGGCTGTAACAGGAAGAGATAGGAAGCCCAGGCAGATACTTGATAGACATTCAACTCTGTGGAAAGGAGGAAGTAGCAGTGAAGCACTCGGCTAGTTATTTTGAGTTGTTGAACGGAAACGGGATACGACAGAGAAAGGAGGCAGAGAGGACGCATTTTGTTGCATAGCAACACCGAGGATAGAAGCTACTGTACATGACTGGAAACATCTGTCTGTATGAAAGAAGGAGAAACGGTTTAAAACAAAGAAAAAGAGCGAGGTTAATAAAATGCTCGTGAAGAGTATGTGAGATTCCGTGTCCCTTTTAAAAGCACATTCTGAGATAATTAAAAAAAAAAAAAATCCTTTAGGAATATTTAAATGTTATTTCAAAGAGTTGATTTTAATACATAAACTTCCACCTCACCTTGGAACTTTCCAGAAGGGTTTGCAGATGGTGGAGTCTAGGAACTTTGGAAGACTTTGTGCAGTCAGTGTGTAGTCAAAATTAGGGATCAGCTATCTAAAGGACAAAATCAAGTGGGTGAGGGATGGGGGAGGGGAGTGAGGAATTCAACCCCACCAGAATGACCCCCAGCTCCTGCCTGCGGGTTCCCTCAGAGGATTTCCTGCGGAGTAGTTCTATCACACAGTGACCCAGGAGAGAGGCGAGAGCCATACTGAGAGCGTCTCTTGCTTAGGAAGCCCAGAGTTCAAGTGGGGAAACATGCTATGTGGATATAAGTTCATCCTTGTGGAACAGGAAGTGCTCTCCAGAAATAAGGTCCACTTCCTGCTGCTGAAGACTGCCAGCCCTACAGTGGATTCTACTTCCACAGCAGTATAAGGGCCTCTTCCTTCCCTTTCCCCCTGGCCTTCCCGCTTCTCTACACCACAGAACTACCCAGTGACATTTTAGGAGAGCTGGGCCTCTGTTCCAGCACATCCTCACTCCCCTTCCACAGAGGAGCAAGCTGTGGGAACAAAGGATCCATGTGTCTACCTGTCAGGGACACCACTAGGTGTTATTTCAGGAGAAATCCCTCCTAAAGAGAAGAGATGATCTGTTCATGGAAATCCTTGTTGGAGGAGGTCTCCCGACGATGTTGGGGAGGTAGAGGGGTCGACAACCTCTAGACTGCCAAAGACTTGAAAGGAACATGAGCCAACACTGTTCTAGAAACGATGGGAAGCACCCTGGTTGTTTTAGTTTTGTTGGGGTAATTTGTTTTCTTTTCAGTTGTTTTTAACTTTGTTTTGTTTTGTTGCTGGGGATGGAACCCAGACCTCATGGATGCTAAGCTCTACCACTGAGCTATACCCCAGGTCCTCGGTAATGTTTCATTGCATAATATTTTTATATTATTTTTATTTTAATATTTTAAGCACGAACTTCTCGCACGGTGATGTTATAGACACACGGTACAGATAAGAGCATAAATTCTGATGTCAGCACGCTGTGTTTCATTCCAGTTTCCCCTCTTTGCCAGTCTGATGGCCTCTTGGTTTTCTCATCTGTAAAATGGGAATCATTACACCCAGCCTTCCATGGGGTGGAGAGGATTTCAAAAGGCAAGGCAAAGCATGTATATGGTAAGCACTCCCTCAGGATGAGTGATGAGCATTCTGAGAAACCAATTTTGACTGGTGAAATTAAGAACCCACAAGGATCTTAAGCCAAGTAACTAAGTCTAAGGTGAGAGATAATTTTATAATAGAGATCTCTGGGTGAAAAAAAAAGTGGAGATTTTCCCTCACTGAAATATCAAGAAATCAAGATTACATGGTGTGCTATTTTTAAAAGTGTATAACTGGTAACTGTGTTGCACATTGGAAATTGAGTCTCACCAGGCACAGTGGCACATACCTGTAATCCCAGCAACTCAGGAAGCTAAAGCAGAAAGATTACAAGTTTGAGGCCAGCCTCAGCAACATAGAGGAACCCTGTCTCAAAAGTTTTTTAAAAGGCAGGAGGGCGCTGGGGATGTAACTCAATGATAAAGTACCCCTAGGTTCAATTCCCAATACCAAAAAGGAAAAAAAAAAAAAAAAAACTAAAATAAAATTGAACCTCAATTTTGGCTCTATTTTTTTTTTTTTTTTTTTTTTTTTTTTTCTTATCAAAAAGCTGATTTGGCTGGGGAGATAGCTCAGTTGGCAGAGTCCTTGCCTCTCAAGCACAAGGCCCTGGGTTCAATCCCCAGCACACACAAAAAAAAAGCTGATTTATTATGACATAGCATTTCTTTTGATGTGGCTGCTTACCCAAAAGAATTAAGATCAAGATTTCTTTTAGTGAATTGAATTTTTAAGCAAAAGAATGATTTGGAATTTTGGTCTTAAGTTCCTAACTTTCAAATATGTCAGCAATTTCTCAAACTTATGTGAATAGTCTCTTATTTTTGCTTATTGACATTTACATTTGTTTATTATAAAGAACTCATGAAGGGGGAAAGGCAACCAACATACATGTCCTCCAGGAGTGGCCACGTGAGAAGCTCCAGCTCCCAGTACCTGCACTGCGCTAGGAAACACCTGGTGTGGTTCAAGGTTACAAGCACTCCATCTCTGCAGGTGTGATCATGTGAACAGCTGGGTACCAGAAGTCAGAGACCAAGTTCAAACACCAGCTCCACCACCATTACTGAGAAACCCTTAGTCTCTGTTCAAGCTTTCAGAGCCTTAGTTTCCTGATTTTTAAAATGGACTGAGAACTCAACCTTGTCATTTAGAATTTTTCATATTAAACGCTAAATGGTTTTCTATATGAGAGAACCTAGTACAAAGGAGGCATTCAATCAATGATCATCTCCTTCCATCCTCCAGTTAATGAAAATAATTCCCTACATTTGCATGACTTCATCAGATGCTTCAATGTTGGATGCTATAACTTCAGTCCTCAAACAACAGAAATGAAATGGGAATGAGTGTTGGGTCGTGTGGGTGACCATCTCTCCCTTGCACCGAACAGGAGAATGAGCTTTAGTAAAACCCACACAGCTCTCCAGAATATGTCAGGAGCAGGCCCTACAGACCACTTCATGTACTGAAGTCCCCAGGACACATCTGTTAGAAGCACCAAACCCTGTACGGCCTCCAGGAGGGTCGCAGCAGCTGACAGTTTTCAACAGCATGGTTTTTTGTTTGCTTTTTCTCCCACTCTTTTTTATGGTGCTGGGGTGGAACCCAGGGTCTCATACCTGACGGGCGACTGCTCTACCACTGAGCTGCTTACCCAGACCACCCAGCACCTTTTCAAAGAGCATGGAGAAGCCTCTGAGAGCGACCCCTCCCTCAGACCCCAACTCACTAGTAATCAATCACCCTTTCCGGCCCTCAAGAGAAGAACCTTGGCCACACTTGGAGGAGTTCTGTCCAGATGTGTGTCCCTCAGGTGAAAAAATGAGGTGGACATTAGTTGTCATTGCTGCTCCAATCCATGCTTATCTCAGTATGTATTTTTATTCATGAGATATTCCAAAGGACGATTTGAAGAGTTAGACTCTTTTTCTGCACATATTTGAAATTGGCTCATGACAAGCTATTCATGATATGTGATATTTCTAGTTACATAATTTACTGACCAATGTAAGTCAACATAAATGTGTCCCCTTAAGGGAAATCTAATAGATACATGATTGGCCTTTCCTAAAAATTCTCACCTTTACCAGGTGCATGTGTATGAGGTGCAATCTATATCACCCTCCATATCTCAATTTATTTCCTACCACATGCTATAAAGTAACCCAGAAAAGCTTCAGCTGTTACACATACTGGCCAGGTATAAAAAACCGTGATTGAATTTACTAATTGATAGAAGATGCATTAAAACATGCTTGTCATGCCTGGTTAAAAGAAAGCTATGCCAAATAATAAAAAGAAAAGAAAAGAAAACTATACCCTTTTCTCTAACACCCTCAGTAAGAATTATATCATTGTTAACCCATGTAACATGAAGAAGTTTCAGTTATAACTGAAAAAGTGTTGCTCTCCTAGGACAGGGTTTTCTGTCTGTTTGCTTTTGTGGTGCTGAGGAGGGAACTCAGAACATGAGGCAAATGCTCTACCACTGAACTACATCCCTGAGCTCCTCTAACAGAATTTTTATTACATGAATAACCTAATATTTCAGAGATTTAGTATAACATGGAAAGAAATAGGCTTAGTCCACTCAGCCAATCATATTTTTAAAGTATAGATTTAATGTCAGATCCAACAACAAGTGCTCTAAGATGTTTTATTAGAAAGTTTATAATCTATATCAGCCTCCATATCTCAACTTTAAAATATGATTCCTATATATTAGCAGGAAAGTCCTAATTCCAGCTGGCTAATAATGATGAAATTTGTGCTTAATTATAAATATGGGTGAGGCTTGTCTGCAAGAGCCCATGGTGAGTGCAGGTATAGAGAACAAGGAGGAACAGAGTAGAGAGGAGAAGAGAAGAGAAGAGGGCAAGAGGGTGGAAGAAAAAGGTTGTGGATTATCTTAGTCCTTTTTCTGTTGCTACAACTAAATACCACAAATTGGGTAATTCAGAAAGACTAAAGGTTCGGAAGGCCAGAGCACCATGGCTCAGTTCTCTTCCTTTTATTTAAAGCCGCTCATGAGATCGTGGGGACTCCACCCTCGTGATGTCTTCTAATTCTAATTACTTTCCCCCGGCCCTTCTTTTTTTTTTTTTTTTTTTTTTTTTTTTTTTTTTTTTCCAGGCACTTTTTGACTTTGGGGGCTAAATTTCTAACACGTGAATTCTGGGGTACACACCCAAATCAATGCATAGGTCAGAGCCTGGACTTCAGAACCAGCCAAGTGAACATGAGTTGGGGCTCTGACATCTACAATTTGCATGATGTGGTGCAAGTCCCTGTAAACTGTATGGGCCTGGGGTTTCTTTTTTCTCTTTTTTAATGTGTGTGTGTATATGTCTGTGTGTATGTGTGCATAAATTATCAATGGACCTTTATTTTATTTATTTATTTATATGCAGTACCAAAGATTGAACCCAGGGCCTCACACATGCCAGGCAAGTGCTCTACCATTGAGCCACAACCCCAGCCCAAGGTTGGGGTAGCAGGTTTCTCTTTTCTAATGGAAATAGTTGTGTACTTGGTAAACTGTCATGGGATCCCTTGTTTCAGTATCTGGCACAAAGAAGGTGCTTGATAAACAAAGGGTAGCTACCTGTGACCTTTTATACCGTGTGTGTGTGTGTGTGTGTGTGTGTGTGTGTGTGTGTGTGTATGATCCTGGGGGCTACTCTATCATGAGCTACATCTCCAGTCTCTTTTTGTATTTTGAGACAACATTTCCCCAAGTTGCCCAGATTGATCTTAAACTTAAGATCTTCTTGCCTCAGCTTTCCAAGTAGCTGGAATTATAAGCAAGTGCCTCCTGACCTGGCTTTAGATTGTGTTTACACATGTATTCGCATATATTTAACTCACGTGTTCATATTCACCTCTAGAACACACCATCTTCAGACCCCATTTTTCTTCAGCAAAGAGGCTGAGACAGTCTTCTATGCACAGTCGACTACTGGAAAATTATTTCATGCTTCACCCACAAGAATTTTTCAAATTTTCTATAATAAAATTTGCCTAAAGTATCCTGATTATTCTATGACTTGAGTCCCTTCTCTATGCGACTGGGTTCCTACAGGCTCCCTATAAAGAAGGCAGAGTAAGGATTATTGTGCCCATCTTATACCTAGAAAACCACAGTCCCCAGGGCCCACAGTTTCCCCTGAGCCCTAAAGCCTGCAGGTGTCTGGTCCTCTGCCCCTTAATTCTTGCTCCTCCTAGCACAACCGGAGCTTCTCCTGGGAATGTGAGTTTTATAGAAGCTAATGCTGCCTATCTCCCAATTTAATCTCCTTCATGTCCGTGGACAGTGTGCATGCAAGTACCCATTATTACCATGTACAGTGTAATGAAGCATTTAAAAAAGAAGATACCATCTTACTCTAATGATCACCTTTCTGCCTGTGGTCAGATTAAACTCCTCAGGAAAAATACAAGTATTTCAGAAGATGAAGCACAAATAGGTGCCCTTCTGCTCAGCATTTGATTCCATCCTATTTCCTTTCCCCAATACTGTTTGAAATGAGCATACAGCCAAAACAGTCATTTTCTGAGGCACCCAGTATGTAATTGTTGAGGAAATAACTGTGTTGAATCTGTCTTAGCTAATTTATTGTCATGTACTGTGCTGGGCTAAATTACTAAATAGGGACATTGCTGGGCTTGTGTAGAGAGCACTGGGCTCCTGTTCCTACTGCACCCAGCACTTCACTTACACTCCTGGGACACATATTGGGTTTCTACTTGAAATTTCTTTAAATAAAAAAAAATTATAATTTAAAAAAATTCCATGTGGGCTGATGATAACTATTGTTCTGAATAATTAGAGATATAACAAAAAGAGAAACTTGAAATGGAAGTCAGATAATTTAGGAATAAACAAGAAGGGGCCAGGTATGGTAGTGCATACCTGTAATCCCAGCAACTTGGGAGGCTGAGGCAGGAGGATCCCAAGCTTTAGGCCAGCCTCAGCAAAACCCTGACTCAAAATAAAAAATAAAAAGGATTGGGGATGTGACTCAGTGGTAAAGCATCCTTGGGTTCAATCGCCAGTACCAAAAAAAAGGGGAACATAGGATGATAATAATAAAATTTTGAATTTCCAAATTACTTGCTTCCTAGAGTAACCTTGCAGATGTTGATTTTTCTTCGAGTTCTTCTAGACACACGGAAGTGGTATTTCTACAGCAGGAAGTGTAATAACTGACTGCAGGAGCGTGCAGGAGTGGCAGTCTGATTCCCACCCCGCAGGAGGCAGCTCTCGGGAAGCCAAGAGGAACAGCAGAGTCGACTAGTTGGTGGCAGAGGACTCTGGATCTCACAGGAGGCAAGACCAGGAGGCACTCGGGTCCATGGCCCTAGTCAGAGGTTTGAGAAGTGAGTTCAGCAAGGACTCACCACTCCTGGGGCAGCTTCTGCTGGGGAGGGAAAGAGCGAGGGAAGGGCCTGGATGTCGGCCTCTCCAGGGACCCTTCCTAAGTGGGGCAGTCGCCACCTCCATTTCCTCATGTCCTGACCAACGACATCTTCCCTGCCTTTTCCACTTCGTGTCAATTATTTTGCATTCTTATTTTTAACATTGTGTCAAAGAAAAAATAGTAAAATATAAATTATATAAAAAGTCCACTAATTTGCTCACTTAGCAAATCCTTGCTGAGTACCTCACTCTGTGGGCCCAGGACAGGGCGAGGAACAAAGAGCCCGTGCCTGCTTTCAGAGAGGAGTCCCATTGGTGCCAGGCGGCAAATAGGCAGCGTTAGTTTTTAAGGAATATTTTTCTTTTCTTAAATCAAATTGAAATATATTTTACCTAATTGGTGGGAAGATACAGTGTTTTAAAAGTTGTTTGAAAAAGAGTTTAAATTTTTACCATGTACTCAAAGGAATTTAAAGAAGACAGAGGTTCCCAGAAGGTTCCTTCTTTCTGTTGGAAGAAATCCACCCAACTCAGATTTGCCACAATGTCTTCAAAGCTTCTCTTAGCTTCTGTGAGGCTTTCCCGCTTCCTCATACTGGGGATTGAACCTGGAGGTGCTTTGCCACTGAGCTACATCCTCAGCCCTTATAATTTTTTCTTTTGAGACAGCATCTCACTAAACTGCTGAGGCAGGTCTTGAACTTGCAATCCTCCTGCCACAGCATCCAAATTTCTGGGATTATAGTCATGTGCCGGCACCCCTGAATTGTAAGCATTTTTAACACTATAAAACAGGGGTCCTCAAAATGTGGTCCTCAGATTGCACTTGAAAACCTAACAGAAACACTATCTATCCCCACCCTAGACTGGTATTTGAAATGTGGTTTCTTCCCTCTAGAACACATACTGAAATTTAATCCCCAATGTGAATTATTAAGAAGATGGAAACAATCCAATAATGGTATTAGAGTTGAGGCCTCTGGGGGCAATTGGGTTTATACAAGATAATCAGAGCTGGGCACCGTGGCACATGCCTGTAATCCCAGCCACTCAGGAGGCTGAGGTAGAAGGATTACAAGTTCAAAGCCAGCCTCAGCAACTTAGCAAGGCTCTAAGTAACTTAGCCAGAACCTGTCTCAAAATAAAAAAAATAAAAAGGGCTGGTTTCACCTAATTGCATGTCTTTGTTCCTGAAGGTTTGACTCTTAAAATATTCTCGCTCTTTGTCCATAAAGTAGCACAGAAGGGTAAATATTTGGCATATAAAATAATTGGAAGAATACAGAAGGATTGAATTTGAAATTTCAGACACTGACATCATTTACCAATGTGAAACTAAATTCTAAAGTCTGATTCAGGAAAAAGACTTATTAAACATAGCTGACATAAAAAACTGCTTATGATAAAAAGTAAATGTGGTAAACTGTTACTAAAAATTAACAAAAAATAAAAAGTAAAATCTTCATCACAACACTAAAATATAATAAAATCATGACTTGAGAGAACTGAAAAAAAAGGGGGGGCGGGGGGTTGGTTTCAATTTGGATAGGTCATATGTCTCTAGGAATTTATCAATGTCTTGGAGATTTTTGAGCTTATTAAAGCATAACTTTTCAAAATAGCTTCTGATTATCCTCTGCATTTCAGTAGTGTCTGTGATGATATTTCCATTTTCATCACAGATCTTAGTAATTTGCATTTTTTCCTCTTCCTCTTGGTTAGCTTGGCTAAGGGTTTATCAATTTCATTTATTTTTTCAAAGAACTAACTTTTTGATTTATTGATTTTTTTGGATTTTTTTAAATCTCCATTTCATTGATTTTGGCTCTGATTTTAGTTATTTCCTGTTTTCTGCTGATTTGATGTTGATTTGTTCTTTTTATTCTAGGGCCTTGAGATGTAATATTAGATTATTTATTTGGTAACTTTTTATTCTTTAAATGAGAGCTCAATGCTATGAACTTTCCTCTTAGTTCCACTAGAACTTCACAGTGTCCCAGAAATTTCAATATGTTGTATCATTATTCTCATTTACCTCTAAGTATTTATTTCATCCTTGATTTCTTCTGCTGTCCATTCATCATTCAATAGTGAATTATTTAGTCTTGTGGTATTAGTTTCTATTTCTTATGTTATCGTTGATTTCTAATGTTATTCCATTTTGATCTGATAAATGCAGGGCATTACTTCTTTTTTATTTTTATTTTTATTTTTTGGATTTACTAAGAGTTGCTTTGTGTCCTAAGATATGGTCTATTTTAGAAAGTGTTCTATATGAGGCTGAGAAAAGAGGGTGTTCAGTCACTGATGGATGAAATATTCTATATTATGTCTACTAACTCTGAATTAGTAATTGTATTTTTTAGTTCTGCAGCTCTTCATTTAGTTTTTGTTTGGATGATCTGCCTAGTGATGCACGGTCCCACCTAATATCTCCTGATTTCCTGAATACTTGAGATGACTGGCTGCCCAGCCCTGAAAACCAGGCTCAAGGGGTTCCACACCTGCCTGTCAGATTCTAGACTGACTCCCACCCTGCTCATCCCGCCTCATCTCCCAGTCAGTTCCCTCACGTGCTCCAAGCACAACGACCACTACTCCTCAAAGTCACAGAGCTCACCCCAACTTCCGGCATTTACGCCAGTCCCACCCTCCACTTGGACCACGCCCCCGTCCCCCCCCCCCCCCCCCCCCCCCCCCGCCCCATGGCTGCTCCTTCGCAGCATTCAGATCTCTGCTCAGATGTCACTTCCTGTCCAGACCATTCCACCTTTCCTGCCTACACTCAGTTCAGTCGCTCTCTGTACCCCTTCCCTGATTTATTTTTCTTCATGGCATTTATCTGAAATTAGAGTACTAATTTGTCTCCTTT
Source organism: Sciurus vulgaris (assembly GCF_902686455.1). Taxonomy (NCBI): domain Eukaryota; kingdom Metazoa; phylum Chordata; class Mammalia; order Rodentia; family Sciuridae; genus Sciurus; species Sciurus vulgaris. The sequence continues at coordinate 83,355,650 of NC_136473.1, read as the reverse complement.
TAACTATTTTATTATTTGTTTCTCAAACCCTAGTGTACATTCTTCAATAAAAAGGGCTATACTCACCTTAATATCCACAATTCCCAGTACAGTCATTTGACACAGAGAAGGTACTCCAAAAATACTTTTAAGCAAATGAATATATAGTTTATTATAAAATTTATGAAAAAATTACAAAAGGGCTTTAAGCAAAAGAAGCCAAAGTGATTTATCTAAACTACTTAAAATAGACTTCCTAAAGATAAATGGGAAATCTAGAAATTATTTACACTAAGAAAAGATGAAGGCAAATTCTATTTTATTAACCATATTCAAGGATGTGTTTCAAGCTACCTTGTTCCAACTTTCTCGACTCAAAATGTCTTTTCTAGTTAGTCATAATTTTTTTTTTTTTTTTTTTCCTGGCGGTGCTGGGGATCAAACCCAGGGCCCTGTGCCTGCAAGGCAGGCACTTTACCAACTGAGCTATCTCCCCAGCCCACTCATTCATAATTACTGAGCATTTACTATGTATTAGACACCACCATAAACATTGTTGATACAAAGGTGAATTAACAAATAAATCTCCTGCTTACAGACAGCTTACAGTCTAATGCAAAATACAGATCATAAGCAAGTTTACAACATAGTGAACAAATAAATAGTGCAACTTCCAATAATATAACTTCAGTACTGTGGAGGGAAATGGCAAATGGCAAAATGAATGGGTGGATCCTTCTATTGGATGTATGAATGGATGTGCATTGATGGTCTTTGAACACAGTAGGAAATTACCACCATGAGGGAAGAATCACCTCAAATTCTCAAAATCACATCTCAAATTCATGTTATTAGCCTTGACAGTCCCAGGAGCTGTGCTCTGCCCATTCTCTCTCTTTGGTTCTGTCATCACTAAGGAAAAAAGGGACAGTAAAACACCATGTTCCTGAATTCCCACTTGCTGTTCCCCAAGACTAACCAAGTTAAGAGAACAAAAATCATCATCACCATCATCATCATCATCCTAGGCCAAAAACTCCAGATACATATTAGCTTGAAGGACATTGACTTTCTCCTTCACACTGGAAACTAAGTTAGCGTCATCTTTAAAAAGTTACTTTCTTGCCTGACATCGAGGCACATGCCTGTAATTGTAGCATCTCAGGAGACTGAGGCAGGAGGATCACAAATTCAAAGCCAGTTTCAGCCCTGTCTTCATATAAAAAATAAAAAATGATTGGGGATATGGTTCAGTGGTAAAGCACCCCTGGGCTCAATTCCCAGTACCCACTCACCCACCCCCAAAAAGCTCCTTTCTTGCACAGACACCAGGACAGTTTCTACTGGGGATGGTGGTGGATGTGTAAGCACGCTAAGGCAGATGACGTCACGCTTCTGCAGCCTAACATATGAAAATTTCTCTGATGGATGGGTGGAACAGAGGGCACCATGGAAAGGACACATGGACTCGTCCAGCCATCTGTAACTGGACAAAACACCTGGAAGGGAGGAGAAACTGCTTAGCAAAACACCAACCTGTCACCTGAGCTCTTCTTGGAGCAGCACTGACCTCTTGTAAGCTTTCCCCAGTCCATCACAGTCTCTTCTGCTGTCTCTGGGCACTTCCTTTGGCCTGTCCGCAACCTACCCCACCGTCCTGTCACACCTGGACTGTGGCCCAGACGGTTTTTCTCCTCTCCGACCCTAGAGGCAGCCCACAAAGTGGAGAGTGAGGAGATTTGGGGGGAGACAAGTCAAAGCACACTTTTCTCACTGCATGTGGCAAGCCTTTTGTGTGCCCAAGATGAGGAAAGGAATTTTAATATCCCAATAAAGTTGAGGGGTTTTCATTTTTACGATAGATTCATGGGCTGTGAAGGTAGCTCACTTTAGAGCATGTCCAGCCCTGCATTCCTAGTACCACTAAATTAATTAACTAGTAATTTTAAAAGAACAGATTCAGCTGGGTATAATCATGCACACCTAAAATTTCAGTGACTCAGGAGACTGAGGCAGGAAAGTTGCAAATTTGAGGCCAGCCTGGGCAAATTAGTGACCCTGTCTCACTAAAAACAAAAGGACCGGGGATGTAGCTCAGTGGGAGAGTGCCCATGGGTTTAATTTCTAGTACTTTTTTAAAAAGTTGAAAAACAATAATTTCAACATCTAAGTTGCTGAGATTCTTATTTATTACATTTTTTATGACTTTTTATTTACATTTTGCCTGTCTTAATATACTATAATATGGTCTCTCTGAGGGCAGGTAATGAGCTTATTTTGTTCATTCACTTATCACGAAAACTGGAAGACTTTCTATCGCATCTTAGGTGCTCAATAAAATTTGATTAAATGAAAAAAAGTTCTACTTATCAATAAAATGCCACAAATAAACTTAAAAATGAAAGCCACAAATGGGAAAACACATTTTCAACACATAGAAAGAAGGATTAACATGAAGAAAATGTGAAAAACTATACATAAGTGAGACCAAATCAACAAATACAATTTAAAAGCTAGCACAGATGCTTAAAAGGGAACTTGACCAAAAGAACTATGCAAACATCTTAAAGTATGGTTATTTTCATCAGCAATGGAGGAAATGTAAAAATAAACCATAATGCTGTTCTATAACACACCCACCCAGAGCACCATGAATTTAAACTCCTAACACCACCAAGCGTAAGCCCACCCCTGAGGCACCAATCCCCACACCCTGCTGGAGGGGTGCGACTTAGGGCCTCCACCCGGACTGCCTCATAGCATTGTGCCCCTTGCCTTTGAAATTGTGATCGCAGAGAATTACCTAGAGAAACTCTGACACCACACTCTATGCTGTACACATAAGAATGCTGATCAGAATGTTGTTAGTAACAGTCCAAAAATGAAAAGACCCAAATATTCATAATTGACAGGTTAAATGCATGATAGCTTATTTATACAATGAAATACAGCAATAAAAATAAATGAAGTACAGCTGCCGATGTCAGCAAAGATGAATCTCAGAAACATAATGTTAAAGGTATAAGCTAGAAAGAAATACTCAAAATATTCAAATCACATAAAGACAAAATAAAATCACTGAATATGGTTTATGGATATTTAGGAACTGTTTAGGGAATCACTGTAAGAGGATGGGGTTGGGGAGCAGCACAAATACACTTTCAAGAAAATTGGCGTTGTTCTTTTTCTTCATCTGGGTAGAGATTACGAAGGAGTTTATTGAGACTTTTTAAGTGGTACATGTGTATTACACATGTTTTGACCCATTATTGCTGCACTAATGCTGTGTTACAAATCACAAATCTCACTGGCAGGTGAGAACAAACATTTACTTATTCAAGGGCCTGGGGGGCAGTGGTTGTGGCTGCAGACTGTGGGTTGGGTTCAGCTCAGCTCCAGGTGTCTTTCATTCTCCCTGGAGCAGCAGCTACCTGGGGTGTGTGCTCATGGTAGTTGGTAGAAGCATAGGAAGCCAATCACAACACACAGGAAGATTTAAAATCTGTGCTCACCTCACAGACATTAAGACTCCGCAGGCAAGCACGTGAAAGATGCCCAACATCGGCCCGACACAGTGAAGCACACCTGTAATCCCAGTGACTCGAGAGGCTGAGGCTGGAAAATCACACGTTCAAGACCAGCCACAGCAACTTAGCAAGGCCCTAAGCAACATAGCGAGAACCTGTCTCAAAATGAAAAATAAAGAGGGCTGGGGATGTGGCTCAGTGGTTAAGCACCTCGGGGCTCAATCCCTGGTACAAAACAAGAAAAAGCCTCAATATTATTAGCCATTGGGAAAATGAAAATCACAACAAAAAGATACAACTTCACACCCACTAGGTGGCTATAATCAAAGTAACAGATAATGACAAGTGCAGCAAGAATGTTGGAAGTATACACTCATAAAATACTTCTACACAAATGTTCATGATAGCCTTATTGGTAACAGCCAAGCAGTCGAAACACTGCATATATCCATTGACTAATGAATGAATAAACAAAACGTGGGATATACTTACATTTGTCTATAAAAAGAAATGCAGTACTAGCCCAGCACAGCAACACACACCTGTAATCCCAGAGACTCAGGAGGTTGAGGCAGGAGGATTGTATGTTCAAGACCAGCTTCAGTAACATTGCAAGACCTGTCCCAAAATAGAAAAATAAAAAGGAGGGATTGGAGCTCAGGGGTAGAGTGAATGTCCTGGGTTCAATCCTCAATATTAAAAAGAAAAAGAAAGGAAGAAGTAATGATAGTACTGATACATGCTACAACATGAACCAAACTTAAAAACATGTACTGAGTGGGAAAAAAAATACAAAACATACACCATATGACTCCACTTACATCAAATGTTCACAATAGACAAATCCAAAAAGACTGGGGTAGAGAAAAGAGGAATGGGAGCCCTGATAGCAGTATGTAGTTCCTTTTGGGATGATGGGAATGCTCTGGAATTAGTGACGATGGTTGCCACCATTAATGAACTAAAATCCACTGAACTGTTCATACGTAGCCCTACTAAGCTGCAGTTATGCCCCTTCAGATTTGCTGCTCAAAATTCAGTTCTTCACCGTGGACGGGCACCGGTTGCCTGCCAAGCCCACCCACTTGTCACCCCCACCACAGAGGAATGCCAGACACTGCGCCTGCTCCCCGCACTGACTCTGCACACCCTCACTGGGGCTCCCCTGCATCTTTGGAGGCTGGTGCAGGCATTTTGAATTATTCCTGAGGGTGTGGCCATCATCATTGGAAGGGTGGCTCCCTTCCTGAGACACCTACAGGAGACTGGAAGCCCTTTGACAGGTACCTCTATTTACTCACTTACATACTACACCCTTCCCCATCCTCTTCATTCACCACTAGAAAACTGTAAATAGTAATTGAACTCATCCTGTTTATTATAATAATGCTAAAGTCTTTATAGGAGCTATCTGGTTCAGGGCTGCATTTTCTTTATATTGGGTGCTACTAATATTGATATCCCCTTCAAAGGAGAGGTTCTAAAAAACTGCAGTTTCATAATAAGCCTGCAGGGGGGAATCTTCAGTACCTCTGATCTTCACTGCTAGAGGGGAATATGAAACAATATGAAACAACAGGGGAAGAAAGTGTCCCTAGCAAATCAAGATACTATTGTGATAGACTCCAATGACAGCATGGCAGTGGAAATGACAGAAAAAGAGTTTAGAATCTGCATGATTAAAATGATCCATGAAGCAAAAGACAAGATAAGAGAGGAAATGCAGACAATGCATGATCATTCCAGTAAACAGTTAAAAGAGCTAATGCAGGAAGCAAAAGAATACTTCAATAAAGAGAGATTCTGAAGAAACAAAAAAAAAAAAAAAAAAAAAAACAGAAATACATGAAATGAAAGAAACAATAAACCAAATAAAAAACTCAATAAAAAGCATCACCAACAGAATAGATCTCGTGGAAGATAGAATCTCAGATAATGAAGACAAAATATTTAATCTTGAAAATAAAGTTGAACAAACTGAGAAGATGTTAAGAAATCATGAACGGAACCTCCAAGAATTATGAGATATCATGAAAAGACCAAATTTAATAATTATTGGGAATAATTATTGAGGAAGGCACAGAGAAATAAACCAAAGGAATGAACAACCTGTTCAACAAATAATATCAGAAAATTTCCTAAACCTGAAAAATGAAATGGAAAATCAAATACAAGAGGCTTACAGAATACCAGGTATACAAAATTACAACAGATCCACACCAAGGCACATTATAATGAAAATACCTCACATGCAAAATAAAGATAGGATTTTAAAGGCTGCAAGAGAAAAGCATCAGATTACATATAAGGGGAAACCAATATGGATATCAGCAGATTTTTCAGCCCAGACTCTTAAAAGCAAGAAGGACCTGGAACAAAACATTTCAAGCTCTGAAAGAACATGGATGCCAACCAAGAATCCTATACCCAGCAAAACTAACTTTCAGATTTGGCAATGAAATAAAATCTTTCCATTATAAACAAAAGTTAAAAGAATTTACAAATAGAAAGCCTGCACTACAGAACATTCTCAGCAAAATGTTTCATGAGGATGAAGTGAAAAACAATACAAGTCAGCAAAGAGAGGAACTACCCTAAAGGAAAAGCCAATCAAAAGAGAAACCAAGTCAAGTTAAAAAACCAAAAATAAGCCAAAATGACCAGGAATACAAATCATATCTCAATAATAACCCTGAATGTTAGTGGCCTAAACTCAATAATCAAAAGATATAGACTGGCAAATTGGATTACAAAGAAAGACCCAACAATATGCTGCCTTCAAGAGACTCATCTCATAGAAAAAGACATCCACAAACTAAAGGTAAAAGGATGGGGAAAAACATATCATGCACATGAACCCAGTAAAAAAGCAGGGATCTCTATCCTCATATCAGATAAAGTGGACTTCAAACCTAAGTTAGTAGGAAGGGATAAAGAATGACATTTCATACTGCTTAAGGGAAGCATAAAACTGCAAGACATAACAATTTTAAATATTTATGCCCCAAACAATGGAGCATCTATGTACATCAAACAAACCCTTCTCAATTTCAAGAATCAAATAAACCAAAACACAATAATAGTGGGGGACTTTAACACACCATTCTCACCACCAGATAGATCCTCCAAACAAAAACTGAAGAAAGAAACAATAGAACTAAATAATACAATCAATGATTTAGATCTAATGGACATTTACAGAGTATTTCATCCGTCATCGAGCAAATATACTTTCTTCTCAGTAGCTCATGGATCCTTCTCCAAAATAGACCATATGCTATGGCACAAAGAAGCCATTAATAAATACAAAAAAAAAATAGAGATACTATCTTGTATTCTATCAGACCATAATGGAATGCAGTTAGAAATCAATGATAAAATAACAAACAAAAAGTACTCATACACCAGGAGATTAAATAATATGCTATTGAATGATGCAGTGATAACAGAAGACATCAGGGAAGAAATAAAAAAAAATTCTTAGAGGTAAATGAGAACAATGACACACAACATATCAAAATCTCTGGGACACTTTAAAAGCAGTACTAAGAGGAAAGTTCATTGCATTGAGCTCATACATTAAAAAAATAAAAAGTCAACAACTAAATGACCTAACATTACAGCTCAAAGTCCTAGAAAAAGAAGAATGGAACACCAAAAATAGTAGAAGACAGGAAATAATTAAAATCAGAGCTGAAATTAGTGAAATTAAAACAAGAGAAACAATTCAAAAAATTGACAAAACAAAAAGTTGGTTCGTTGAAAAAGCAAACAAAATTGATAAACCCTTAGCCACACTAATAAAGGAGAGAGAAAACACAAATTACTAGAATTTGTGATGAAAAAGGAAAGATCACAACAGACACCATTGAAATACATAACATAATTAGAAGCTACTTTGAAAAATCTATACTCCAACAAAATAGAAAATATCAAAGACATTGACAAATTTTTAGAGACATATGATCCTCCCAAACTGAACGAGGAAGACGTACACAATTTAAACAGATCAGGTCAAACTTCCGCGCCGACTTCCGGAAGTGGTAAGCCGAACATCGAGGCAGTCGCCGAGTCCCGGGCCAGCCAGATTGAGAAGCGTGAGAAGGCCCAGAGGCGAAATCCAAGAGGGACTCGACTCCTGGCGGCTGGCAGTCGGCTTTCAGAGAAGATGGCGGGGCCAGAGCTATTGCTCGACTCCAACATCTGCCTCTGGGTGGTCCTACCCATCGTTATCATCACTTTCTTCGTGGGCATGATCCGCCACTATGTGTCCATCCTGTTGCAGAGCGACAAGAAGCTCACCCAGGAACAAGTCTCGGACAGGTCCTCAGAGACATGGTATTTACTCCTGCAACAGGGTGTGTGTCCATGAAATTACCTCCAGCATTTTGCCAAGACAGGGTCTCACTAAGTTGCTGAGGTTGGCTTCAAACTTACAGTCCTCCTGTATCAGCCTCCAGAGCCTCTGGGATTACAGCCAAGTCCTAATTCGAAGCAGAGTCCTCAGGGAAAATGGAAAATACATTCCCAAACAGTCTTTCTTGACACGAAAATATTACTTCAACAACCCAGAGGATGGATTTTTCAAAAAAACTAAAAGAAAGGTAGTGCCACCTTCTCCTATGACTGATCCCACTATGCTCACAGACATGATGAAAGGGAATGTCACAAATGTCCTCCCTATGATTCTTATTGGTGGATGGATCAACATGACCTTTTCAGGCTTTGTCACAACCAAGGTTCCATTTCCACTGACCCTTCGTTTTAAGCCTATGCTACAGCAAGGAATTGAGCTACTCACATTAGATGCATCCTGGGTGAGTTCTGCATCCTGGTACTTTCTCAATGTATTTGGACTTCGGAGCATATACTCTCTGATTCTGGGCCAAGACAATGCTGCTGACCAGTCACGAATGATGCAGGAGCAGATGACCGGAGCAGCTATGGCCATGCCTGCAGACACCAACAAAGCTTTCAAGACAGAATGGGAAGCTCTGGAGCTGACGGATCACCAGTGGGCACTAGATGATGTGGAAGAGGAGCTCATGGCCAAAGACCTCCACTTTGAAGGCATGTTCAAAAAGGAATTACAGACGTCTATTTTTTGAAGACCGAGCCAGGATTAGCTGTGTCAGGAACATGGAGTAGCACTTAACCTTGTAACTTTCGTTGGAGCTGGAGCCTCTGAGAATAAAAAGGAGGATGCAGGGGCTGGCGGGCGTGCAGCAAGGCTCGTTCTTGTCTGAGCTGGGTTCCCCTAACGTTGGAAACTAGAGGAAAGAGGAGGTGAATGCTGGCGATTCACTATTTAAAAAGTGTTTAAAGTTTCCTTCTGGTGACTCTAGTAGTGACAGTCAGAGAAAGGGGAAAACTCAAGCTACTGATAAAAACTTAGCAAAAATTCCGTCTTTCAAAGAAGCATTGTCAGTTACAACTAGTTATTATGTTCAGTCAGTCTGACTTCTAACCACGGTAAACTCCTATTTTCTTGGGATCCAAGCACCTCCCCCTCTTCATTTTACCTTTAATTTTTTGTTAGTATTTTTGACTTTCTTTACAAAAGTTAACACTTTTTCACGTCCAAAATTTTAGAAACTATGGATGAGCGAAATGAATCTCCCTGTGTTGTTCACTTTGAGCCTACAGAAGGACAAAGAAAATGTGTCCAAACCTTGTGCAGATAAACTCTGTTCAGAGTGAATACCCAGGACCAGCACGAACTCAGCAAACCTTTGATAAGTCTTAACACTGTCCAGTGAAAATCAGTGACCCTGAGGCACTGCCAGATTCTCAAGTGCCTTTGGGATTATCAAAGACAGGTTAAATAATACAAGTTCTTGATCTAGACTTCAGAATATATCAAACCCATTGATGAATCAATGGTGCTGTACTGTAAATGACTACTCAGTTGAACAAAAGACCTCATTTCCCAGTTACTCTGGACAGGAGAGAATTCACATATCACTGTCAGAGGGGAGAGAGGGCAGCTGCTGATCAGGGTGCCCAGGAATCTTTCTGTCTAGATTAACGGTCCCAGGGAAATGACAGAGACCCGTTTCTGTACCAAGAGATGGATGTAATTTGCATGTTGAGCGCTGTAATCAAGAACAAATGACTCTTGACTCTACAAATTAAACCATCCTGTTTTCTCTTTGCCTGTGAAAAATAAAATAAAATAAAATAAAATTAAAAAATAAACAGATCAATTTCAAGCACCAAAATAGAAGAAGCCATCAAAAGCCTACCAAACAAGAAAAGCCCAGAACCAGATGAATTCTCAGCTGAATTCTATAAGACCTTTAAAGAAGAGCTAATACCAATACCCTCAAAGTATTCCAGGAAATAGAAAAGGAGGGAACCCTTCCAAATTTATTTTATGAGGATACTATCACTCTGATACTAAAACCAGACAAAGACTCATCAAGGAAAGAATACTTTAGACCAATATCCCTGATGAACATAGGAGCAAAAATCCTTAACAAATTACTGGTAAATCACATACCAAAATATATTAAAAAGATAGTGCACCATGATCAAATGGGTTTATTCCAGGGATGAAAGGTTGGTTCAACATCTGGAAATCAATAAATGTAATTCATCACATCAATAGACTTAAAGTGAAGAATCATATGATTATTTCAATAGATGCTGAGAAAGCACTTGATAAAATACAGCACTTTCATCCTTAAAACACTAGAAAAAATAGGAATAGTAGGAACATACCTCAACATGGTAAAGGATATCTATGCTAAGTCCACAACCAACATCATTCTTTTTTTTTTTTTTTTTTTATGATCTCACTTCTATTAACTTTTGAAGGTTTACAGCAGTTAAGGTATTTTTGCTTCTATGTATGAAGGTTAAAAAAATCATTTTTTTTCATAAAATACAAGAGCAACCAATTCCACCATCGAGTAAAAGTAAAAACTGGGATTCTTTTTTAAATTAGTCCGAAGTGGCATTTAGGAACTTAGTTGTAGGCTGCTGCGCTGACACCATGACAAACCAATGTACAGGGTTGGGTCTGGTTTTGTTTCGGTTTTCTTTTCAGTATCCAATGCTCATGGATTAAGTTCTGGAAATGTTCCAATTGTAAGGCAGGGATCTGTTTGGATTCCACCACGGGTATGCTCCTTGGGTTGGATGCTGGAGGGTGAGGCACATTTTGCCGGACCCATGTCGACTACCTAGTAGTCATCAAGGTCAAAAAATTCATCGTCTCCTCCTTGGTCAACATCATTCTTAATAGAGAGAAACTGAAAGCATTCCCTCTAAAAACTGGAACAAGACAGGGATGCCCTCTTTCACCACTTCTATTCAACATTGTCCTTGAAACACTTGCCAGAGCAATTAGACAGACTAAAGAAATTAAAAGGATACAAATAGGAAAAGAAGAACTTAAACTGTCACTATTTGCTGATGACATGATTCTATATTTAGAGCATCCAAAAAACTCCACTAGAAAACTTCTAGAATTAATAAATGAATTCAGCAAAGGAGCAGGATATAAAATCAATACATGTAAATCTAATGCATTTCTTTTCATAAGTGATGAATCCTCTGAAAGAGCAATTAGGAAAACCACTCCATTTACAATAGCCTGAAAAAAATAAAATACTTGGGAACCAATCTAATAAAAGAGGTGAAAGACCTCTACAATGAAAACTAAAGAAAGAAATTGAAGAAAACCTTAGAAGATGGAAAGATCTCCCATGTTCTTGGATAGGTAGAATTAACAATCTCAAAATGGCCATTCTACCAAAGATGCTATACAGATTCAATGCAATTCCAATTAAAATCCCAATAATATTCCTCATAGAAATAGAGAAAGCAATCATGAACTTCATCTGGAAGAACAAGAGAACTCAAATAACCAAAACAATCCTGAGCAGAAAAAGGGAAGCAGGAGGTATCACAATACCAGAACTTAAACTATACTACAGAGCAATAGTAACAAAAACGCATGGTATTGGCACCAAAATAGACAGGCAGACCAATGGTACAGAATAGAAGACACAGAGATAAACCCACATGAATACAGTTCTTCATACTAGACAAAGGAGCTAAAAACATACAATAGAGAAAAGATAGCCTGTTCAACAAATGATGCTGGCAAAACTGGAAATCTGTATGCAGTAAAATGAAATTAAACCTTTTTCTCTCGCCCTGCACAAAACTCAACTCAAAATGGATCAAGGACTTAGGAATTAGACCAGAGACTCTGCACCTAATAGAAGACAAAGTAGGCCCAAATCTTCATCATGTTGGCTTAGGATCAGACTTCCTTAAGAAGACTTACAAAGCACGAGAAATCAAAGCAAGAATCAAAAAATGGGATGGACTAAAAGTAAAAAAGCTTTTTCTCAGCAAAGGATACAATCAATAATGTGAAATGAGAGCTTAAGAGTGGGAGAAATTCTTTTCTATACGCACTTCAGATAGAGTACTTATCTCCAAAATTTATAAAGAACTTACAAAACTTTGCATCAAAAATACAAAGAACCCAATCAATAAAAGGGCAAAGGAACTGGACAGACACTTTACAGAAGAAGACATACAGCTGATCAATAAATATATGAAAAAATGTTCAACATCTCTAGTAATTAGAGAAATGCAAATTAAAACAACTCTAAGATTTCATCTTACTCCAATTAGAATGACTATTATCAAGAACACAAACAATAATAGATGTTGGTGTGGATGTAGAGAAAAAGACACACTTTTGCTTTGCTGGTGGAGTTGCAAATTGGTACAGCCCCTCTGGAAAGCAGTGTGGAGAACCCTCAGAAAACTTGGAATGGACCCACCTTTTGACCCAGTTATCCCACTCCTCAGTTTATACCCAAAGACTTAAAATTAGCATACGGCAGTAACGCAGTCACGTCAACTTTATAGCGGCTCAATTCACAATAGCTAGATTGTGGAACCAATCTAAATGCCCTTCAACTGATGAATGGATAAAGAAACTGTGGTATATATACACAATGGAACATTATTCAGTCATAAAGAAGAATAATATTATGACATTTGCAAATAAATGGATGGAATTGGAGACTATCATGCTAAGTGAAATAAGCCAATCCCAAAAAACCAAAGGCCAAATGTTTTCCCTGATAAGTGGAGAATGATATATGATGGGGGTGGGGGTGGGGAATGAGAGAATAATGGAGGAACATTAGAATATGTAGAAGGAAATGGGAGGGAGGAGGGTATGAAAAATGGTGGCATGAGACAGACATCATTACCCTATGTACATGTGTGATTACATGAGTGGTATGAATCTACATCGTGCACAATCATAGAAATGAAATGATGTATCCCATTTGTGTACAATGAATCAAAATGCAGTTTGTAAAAAATTTTAAAATGAAAAATTTTTAAAACAAATTCAGTTCTTCAAAGGTGGGGCACCATGGGCTGGGGAGCCCTCATCGTCAGTGTCACCAAGGGAAGGAAGGGGAGGAGAAGCAAGGTAAGGAAGAGAGCCAGGGACGTGTTGAAGCAATCCTGGAACTAGTGGAGAGCAGGCCTGTGTGGTAAAATCCAAAGAGAGAGAAGGAAGTCAAGAAAAAGCCATTCTCCTGGCAGTCAAGCCCAACAAGAGAACTAAAAGGGGAGGAAACCCCCCAAGGCAGAACTAGAAAGGCAAATGTGTTTTGTTATAAACAAAATGTGGGCAAAGTCCCTGATCACACATTGTAAAACTCAGTAACATCCATTGAATAAATAGATAAAGGAGTGACAAGCTTGGAAGTAACTGCCATAAAACCACACTCGCCATTTTCTCTCTAGAACGGATGCCTTCCCGGCTTCCTCTTCTGTTAATGATTAAGTCATTTTCTAAGTAACCCAGACTTGAACCCCTAAAATCATCCTCACCACTGTTCCCGTTGTCTCCCCCACATCAGCTCCAATCATCACAGTAGAATTAATTCTTTCCTCATTGGATTCATTTTACCCGTCCCTTTCTGTGCAGACCCATCAACTCAGTCTGCAGCTAATTATAGATTCGACAAGCATTCAGCATGTGCCCCTTCCCAGCTTAACCCCTCCTGTCCTTGTTCTCCTAAAGCTTATCCAATCCCATGCTTTAAACACCTGTAGGCTAATGACTCCTAGATAGCTGACCTTCCCCCTGTAAAACAGACCCGAGTGTACACCTCTACATTTGACTTCTCCCCTGGATACTTGCTAGGACACTCCAACACAAACACCTGGAAGACCACACTGTTCATCTCCCCTCTTCAAGCATGCTTCCAGCTCACTAAAAGACACTTTTAGTCAGCTTTTTTGCACTTTGTCCAAAAGCCTGGAAAGAACAATTTTAGTGCTGGAAAAGTTTATTTGGGGCTCACCATTTCAGAGGCCTCAGTCCATAGATGGATGACTCCATGGCTATGGGCCTGAGATGAAGCAGAACGTCATGGCAGAAAGGTGTGGAGGAGGGAAGCAGTTTAGGACATCATGATAATCAAAGCAGAGAAAGACTAAGCATGAACAAAATATATGCCCCCAAGGCACACCCCCGATGACCCACCTCCTTCAGCTGCACCCAACCTGCCTGCAGTTACCATCCGGTGAATCCATTCAAGTGGCATAGTGACTGAATAGGTTAAGGCCCTCCTAACCCAATCATTTCACCTCTAAACCTTTTTGCATCATCTCACACATGAGCTTTGGGGGAACTTCTCATATCTAAACTCTAACAGTGAGACACAATCCCAGGGCAAGGAGGGTGAGAGAAAGGGAAGGAGGAGTGAAGGATGAGGTATATCCAGTTGGCCCCACATCACTAAACATGCAGCCAAGGGCAAGGTCCAAAGGAATAGACCATAAAGGCAGGCATTACCTCAGAATAGTCCATGGGTGGGATGGGAATGGAGAATAAATCTAATCACTGTGCCTGGCTTTCATACACTTGACCCTTCCAGCAACTTCTGAGGTGAATCTGGTGTCAAGTCTTTCTATGCTTCAGTTGGGAAGATGCGAAGACCCTGGCAGAGCCTCAACAGAACCAGAACCCTATAGACCACAGAGGCTGTTGCAAGTGCCCCAGTTTCCCTAGAGAATCCAAGGGGACACACAGGAGGAGTACAATACAACCAACAAGTGTACAAAAAACATCTACTAATTGAAGAATGGAAAATTAAAAGAAAATATGAGATATCAATTTTCACTCTCTGTATTGTTTTAGTTTTCATGAGTATATACTAATTTTAAAACTGAATTTACATATATTTGGGGGATTGGTGTTAGGGATTGAACCCAGGGGTGCTCTACCCCTGAGCTAGGTCCCCAGTCCTTTTTTATCTTTAAATTTTGAGACAGGGTATATATATACAATGGAATATTACTCAGCTATAAAGAATAATAAAATTATGGCATTTGCAGGCAAATGGATGAAATTGGAGAATATCATGTTAAGTGAGATAAGCCAATCTCAAAAATCCAAAAGAGGAATGATCTCACTGATAAACGGATGATGACACTTAATGGGGGGTGGGAGTGGGACAAGAATGGAGGAAGGAGGGACTGTATAGAGGGAAAAGAGGTGGGAGGGGTGGGGGGGAAGGAAAAAAATAATGGAATGAATCAAACATCATTACTCTATGTAAATTTATGAATATGCAAATGGTATGCTGTTACTCCATGTACAAACAGAAACAACATGTATCCCATTTGTTTACAATAAAAATAAATTTTAAAAAAAAATTTTGAGACAGGCTCTTTCCTCAAACTTCCAATCCTGTCTCAGCCTCCTGAGTTGCTGGGAGTACAGATGTGAGCCACTATACACAAACTTTTTTTTTTTTTCTTATTTTTTTACTGGTGCATTATAGTTTTACACATGGTGGGATTTGTTGTTACATAATCAGGCATGCATACAACAGTACAAACTTTTTAAAGGAAACGAATCAGAGACAGTGAAGATAGAGAATTCTTTTTAAAGAGGTTTCCTGCAAAGGAAAAACAAAAAAGATATGGGGCAACTGGCAGAGGAAGTGGGGTTGCACAGAAATTTTTTTTAAACATGAGATAGGTAACAGAGTGCTACTCGGACAATGAAATGATCCAGTGAAGAGCGAGAAAATGATGTAAAAGACTGAAGAATTTCTGAGAGGCTGTCCTTGGTAGACGGAGGTGTGAGGATGTGTGGATGGACTGGCTTAGCTACAGCTGGGGAGCTCCTCACCTGTGGGAGCAGAAGGAAGGTGTAGGAGGTGGAAGCAGACGGTTCAATGTGAAGATGGACGTCTGGGGAAGATTTTTCCAGGTGCAGGTGCTTCAAGGTTTTTCAGTGGAAGAAGAGATGCATCAACAAAGAATGAAGATGAAGAGAAGATACTGAGCCAGGTGCAGGGGTGGATGCCTGTAATCCCAGCAGCTCAGGAGTCTGAGACAGGAGGATCATGAGTTCAAAGCCAGTCTCAGCAACTTAGTGAGGCCCTGTCTCAAAATAAAATATTTTTTTAAAGGACTGGAAGTGTTGCTCAGTGGTTAAGCACCCCTGAATTCAATCCCTGGTACCAAAAAAAAAAGCAAAGAGATATTGGAACTTTGGAAGAAACACATAAGACATAAGGTCTGAAAGAGTCTTAAAAGACCAAAAAAGTACATAGACCAAGAAAGTGTGATATGACTACCAGGTACAACCAAAGTCCAATTTGAGGTTCAAAGTTGTGAAATTCAAGTGTGGCCAGTGAGGCCTGGGATGTAGCTCAGAGGTAGAGCACTTGGCTAGCATGTGCAAACCCCTGGTTTCGAGTCCCAGCACCAAAGAAATAAAAAAATTAAATAAGATCAGTTAGCAGAGTTATGTATTATTATTGGAATATTTAGTTGGTTTTTGCTTTTTTGGTACTAGAAGTTGAACCCAGGAGTGCTCTCTACCTCTGAGTTATGTCCCCAACCCTTTTCATTTTATTTTGAGACAGAGTTTAGCCAAATTTCCCAGGCTGGCCTTGAACTAGTGATCCGCCTGCCTTGGCCTCCCAAGTAGCTGGGATTATAGGCATGCAGCACTGTGTGGGGGCACAGAGTTTTTATTTTTAAAAACTTGGAATCCAAGCAACTTGGGAGACTGAAACTGGAAGATTGCAAGTTCAAGGCCAGCACAGCAACTTACTGTGGCTATAAGCAACTTAGTGAGACCCTGTCTCAAAATTTAAAAAAAAAAACAAAAAACTTTTTTAAAGGGCTACAGGTGTGACTCAGTGGTTTAGTGCCTCTAGATTCAATCCCTAATACCAAAAAATAAAAAATGGGAATTTTGCCTGACTTGAAGAGTTAGAGAAAAATGAAGCATCCTAACATATTTTATGAGCAAATTTTATACAGTGACAATGACAAATAAGACAACTCCTTGTAGTACAGAATCTAAGAAGCTAGAATTTTAAACAGTAAGTTTTTTGAAGTGTTTGCCATTGGAAATGATGGATTTTTGACAAATGTCCAGGATATAAATTCTAAAAATCATGGTACTGACAAAAATTTTATCTGACTGGGAATGGTAGTACATTCCTGTAATCCCAATGACTCTGGAAGCTAAGGCAGGAGGAGCATAAGTTCAAAGACAGCCTCAGCAACTCAGCAAATCCCTAAGCAATTTAGCAAGACCCTGTGTCAAAATTAAAAAAAAAAAAAAATTTAATGGGGAGGCTAAGGACTTAACTCTGTGATAAAGCACTCTGGGTTCAATTCTTAGTTCCAAAAAATACTTGTCTGAATTATATTTCACTTTGCACAGAAAGGTTAATAATGTTAAGTGTATTCAATATTTTTTAAAATATGTAAACATTTAGAATGAGCTAGACGTTTCTAGTCTACATGTCAGCACCATGCAGTAATGACAAAATCAACTGGTTTTACTTTCATGCCTGAATATTTCTGCCTTGAGCCGGGCATGGTGGTGCATGCCTATAATCCCAGGTTCTTGGGCGGTTGAAGCAGAAAGATTGCAAGTTCAATACCAGCTTCGGCAACTGAGCAAGACCCTGCGTCAAAATAAAAAATAAAAAGTGTCGAGGTTGTGGCTCAGTGGTTAAGTACCTCCTGGGTTCAATTCCCAGTACCAATAAATAAATAAATAAATAACCATCATATGTACACAAAATGTATTAAAATTTTTAAAAATTCAGTATTTTTCTTCCAATCAGGCAAGAAGCTTAAAATTGTGGAATTGCCTTAATTCAATTGCAGAATTGCTAATGACCCAGACTTCAAAGGCAGAGCATGAAAAGGGGATTTGAAAGAAAGAATATCTAATAGCTTGGTGGCAACATGACCACATGGCAACAAACATTATGCGCCCCCTTCCCCACTGGCCTGAGCTGAAAAGAGCATCTCTTTAGTGGAAAGATACAGTCTTATGACCACAAGTAGTTAGAATGTCCCAGAAGAAGGCACTGCTTCTGGACCAGAATCTCAGACTCTCAAGTTGATACTGTGAAAACTTTAATATGAAATTGTAAGGATAATTAAGTTTATTGATCTTGTTTTGGATTTATTTTGATGTTCCTAAAATTAATTCTTTAATGGTTACATTTGCCTTTGGGCTCAGTGCCACTGAATATCGATCTTTATAGTGAACCTCTTTACATTTGCCCAAAATGTATGCAAGCAGGAGGAAAAATAAATAAATAAGCCAAAATGTCAGCAACGGCTTCCTATAGGTGCCAGTGAATTCTTTTCTTCTTTGTACATGTTTTTGTTTTCCAATTTCTTCAAGTAGATACATACATACATAAATGCATGCATACACACTATGGGGAAAAACAAGAGTCCAGTGCTCTTTTTGTAAAAATAGCAGTTATGTAACAAATATCTTTGAAATGCAGACCTTGACAAATTCTGCTTTTTATTTTATTGAAACTGTATCAGTTGAATTTTTTAACATTAGGATGGAGGTGCAGAAATTCTAGCCGTTAGAGTTCACTTTGGAATTTTACAATGATTTTAAACAGTCCTAACTTTGCTTGTGCATTATGTTTGCAGTGGGATCTGTGAGCTGAGATTGAGATTGAGTATTTGGATAATTAACAACCTAACTACTGCAAACAGGGGAGATGGAAATTTACATCCATCTTATCCCAAAGACAGGCTGGGGACATTTGGCAATTGTAGCTTGAGAGAAAAGCATGAGAACTGAAATGCTGAGTGTGAAATTGAGGTCAATTAGAACATCTCTCAACCTAAATTTCCCCAAGTAACTGATTCCAACCAGAAAATTTACTGTGAAAAATTGGTTTCCTTTTCAAAATAATAATTTTAAAATATCTGGAAAATAGTAATTCTACCTAAATCACAGAATATAGGAACACTACTAACTAATAAATGTTTAGTTAATTAAACATTTAAAGTGTAAAGGAAAGAGAGAAGGAATACATTTTTTTAGTTTGGGGTAAAAATTTTTTTTTCTTTTGAGACAGGGTCTCACTCATTTCTGAGGATGGCTTAAAACTTGTGATTCTTCTGCCTCAGGCTCCCAAGTGGTTAAGTTTACAAGTATCCATCACAATGGCCACCTGAAAATAATCTTTCTAAGCAGGAGAAAAACAATCACCAAGATTCTAAGAGAAAAATAGAAAGTATACATTTTTCTGATACAATGTACAAGGGCTATTTATTACAGAAATATTCATAGTAGTAAGAACCAGGAGACACACCAGACTGGGTGGTGCATACCTGTAATTCCAGTGACTCAGGAGGCTGAGGCAGGAGGATCATAAGTTTGAGACCAGCCTCAGCAATTTAGCGAGGGCTTAAGCAACTTAACAAAACCCTAAAATAAAAAGTAAAAAGGGCTAGGGATGTGGCTCAGTGTTTAAGTGTACCAGGGTTCAATCCCTGGTACCAAAATTTCCCAGCCCCCAATTTTTAAAAAATACAGAGAAAAAAAGAACAAAAATACAAAGTAAGTGCTCACAATGAACAAATTGCAAGACAGTCATAGAATGGAATGGTATGTACCCTTTAAAAAGAATGAGGTCTATCTGAATGTCCTGACATGGAAAGCAATCCAAAATGTATTATTTGGCTAAAAAATAAGATTTAGAAAAATCATTATGGTGTAATTTTGTTTTAATAGAAAATACATAGAGTATCATGTATGAATAAATCTATGCACAATGAAAATACTATTTTGAAAATAACCAACATAGAGTCTCTATTTCCTCTATAAATCATATTCCCCTATAGTTTTATCATCTTATGACCCCAGGGGAAGAAGGTCAATTGCTCTCTCTGTGTGGAGGAAGCTATGACCTGATCATGCAGAAAGAGGAAATAAAAAGAAAACGCTTCATTTTCCAGAGGTGGAGCAAAGGTCAGAATTCAAAGGGTGAGGTACAGAAAATCCAGGCAAATACAACTGGAGCTGAGATGCCGAGGCTAACATAGAGAGACAGACATGACCGTGGCCGCCGTGCAGGGTCCAGCAAGCCAGACTGTCAGCACTACGTACAACGTGCAGAAGATCCCGAAGTTCCCAGCTGCCCATAGGGGCAGAAGCTTGCGGAAAGGACCTTGGAATGCCAGGGACCTGGGCCAGAAGGTAGAAGCTACAAAGAACAGGTGTTTCAGGACCCATGGCAAAGTGGGGTCCAAGGTCAGGAACAATGGATATTAATCTGTACCACATATCGAGTGGGACTAGTTATAACACTGATCGTTCTGGGAGGACATCGGTTGATACCTAGGGAACAGCAAAAGGACACCTCACCCAAAGACGAGCCAGGAATCAGAGAACAGCATGAGGATCCTGCCCTCCTTGCCCCCGCCCCCAAAACCTCATTTCCTACTCCACCCCAGACACCCTCTTGGGCAGAAGTCAGGAGAGAAGAGACAAGGTTCACCTGAAACAGGCTTAGCTAGAAGAAACTGAGCCAACAGACATCATCACACACCTCTCTGCACAGCACTCTCCAAGTTCAGAAGCCATAGATGTTGTATGACGTTGATTGTCAAATACTGCGCTTTCTCCCAACTACGAAAGAAATTTGAAAATCATTTTGAAGGTTAAATGAACATGACTTCAACAGGTTGAATATTAAGGTGTAAAGGAAAAGAAGAAATGATATGTAGCTTCCAGATATCTGGCTTGCTTGCTGGGGGGGACATCATACCATTAACCAAGATCTAACTATGAGAGAACACCTGGATAGCACTGATAGGGGGAGAGTCTTATTTTTAATTTGAGAATTTGAGCAGATATTGGGAAACCCTGGTAAGGTTCAGGAGGCAGGCTGGAAAATCTGATTCAGAGAAAAGTTCTGGAGGTCCAATAAAAGAATTCCTGTGTCCTCACAGACCACACTCTGGAATTTAGTCTAGCTGGAATGTATTCTCCCCCAAATATAAACTCCAGGAGAGTAAAGAACGGCTCTCACAGATTGGTCTGAGCACAGGACAGGACATACCAGAGATTGGACTACTGAGTACATTTTTTCTCCATGAGAGGTAAACAATAAATACAGGGGTCACTACATTCTGAAACAGAAAAGTTGTAAAGTAGGCAGAGGTAGTTGTTCTCTTTATGTGCCTTTCCTTAAGATGGTGAGGGACCCAAGCATCGTGGGGAAAATGCCTGCAGGCTTCCAGAGGGGTGCAGGCATGAACTAGGTCGCCTTGAACGGAGTAGCTTTCCTCAGCCACATCCTTCCACCATGGTGCCCTGCCTCACCTCAGGCCACAGCAATGGAGTCAACGACCATGGACTGAGACCTCTGAAGCCTGAAGCCCAAAATAAACATTCCCTCCTCTCGGTTGTCCTTTTTGGGTGTTTTGGTCACAGCAATGAAGTACTGACCACCACAAATGCTATCGATTTAATGAAAATAATGGCATAACCAAAGTCCTTTGGCCGATAGTCTTGACCTGATTACAGGTTCCTAGAATTTTAAAATTGGAAGAATTATCTTGAGGAAGGGATGTTTAAATTCAGGTAAAGTAAAAATAAAAGCTGTCAACTCAAAACATTTTCCACTTCTTTCCCAAGGGGAGGAGGATTTGTGGCCATGTTTACAGAACGATAAATAAGTTTGAGTAGACACCTCAAAGTTATGAATAGACAAACTTGATAGGTTTGTGTCGCTCTAAATATTCCCCACACTCCTCAAAATAACAACAAAGGCAAAAAAATTTGATTTGCTGGGAAGATGATATTAGAGGGAAATTGGATTCTTTTGTTTTTTAATTACTGATGTTTCGAAGTTATCGTTCCATTTTAAAAACTGAGAGATCACAGTTGTCGCTGTAGAAATCTCCCCTCCTCACTACTGAAGGTCCCGCTCTCTGGTGTCTTTAGTCCTTCCCCTCCTGACTTCCTGTTGCTACTACTGCCATGGCTCCCCGCTTTCCTCCTGATCTGTCCACCAAAGTCTCTCCTGTTCTTCTGAACTTGACATCATCCAGCCTGAGTTAGACATCTCTGCTCCTCATTTTCATTCCCTCGGGCTTCCTGTGCTTCTCTTTGCCTCTAAATCCTGTGCCTTCTGCAGCATCCTTGAGGTCCACCCTGAGACTCAAGTGGCAAGGGATAATGAGTTTTAAATGTCAAATGTTCTGAGAAAAAGAGAACTTGAAAGATGTGTTTTGACCCAAACTCTTTTTCCTTCATACATTTCTACTGTCATAAGAAATTACAATTTCATTGAGTTAGAAATCTATTTCCATCCATGGACAACATCTAAAACTGCGCAGAGATCACCAAGCTTTAGGAAATATTGGAAGATGGAAACATGCTTTTGAGATATATGCATGTGTGTGTGTGTGTGTGTGTGTGTGTGTGTGTGTGATTGAAAACACATTTTCCTATACTTTTCTGTGATTTTTAATTGCTTATGATTACTACTTAATACTTCTGGATATTTTAACTGAAGTTGTACCATGGGTCAGTCAACCTCCTTTCAAGTTGAAAAAGCAAGCATTTATCCACCAATTACCATATATTTGTCATTGTTCAAAGCACCAGGAGATATAAAACAAATAATATACATTTTATTTGTTTATATATAATCCCAGGGCTCTGTCTAATAAAAAAAAATAGAGTTTTTAAACCTATGAGCAGCACAATGTGATATAGATGTAATTCAATATCTGCCAAACCAGTGATGGAAACATGACAGATGCTTAAGAGCTGCAGGGGTGAATTAGACCTGAACTGGACCTGTCTTTAACACATTTATGGTCTAGCAAAAAAGATAGGTACATGACAAATAAGTAGATTAGAAAATGTAAACATTGTTAAAATTTTGGGAAAAAGAGGGGCTGGCTATGAAATTTTAGAAGGGAAAACTTTACAACCCAGGAAGATTTACATCATAGAAAATTTCGTAAAGATAATGATATGGGAATGGACTTTGAAAATGACAGAGGAGTGCCAGGTGTGTTGACACACCTGTATAATCTCAGGAATTCAGGAGGCTGAGGCAGGAGGATTGCAAGTTCAAGGCCAGCTCTTAGTAAGAGCTGTTAGTAAGACCCTCAGCAACTTAGTGAGATCCTGTATATTAAAAAAAAAATATATATATATATATATCTAGGTGTGGGGATGTGGCTGGGCTGGTTGGTAAAGTGTCCCTGGATTCAATTCCCAGTACTGTAAAGAGAGAGAGAGAGAGAGAGAGAGAGAGAGAGAGAGAGAGAGAGAGAGAAAAGAAAGAAGGAAAAAATTAAAAGTAAAGAAAATGGCAGAACGCTCAATTTCACTGTAAACCTACAAATGCTCTTAATAAAATTTAAAAGGTCAGCATTAGAAATGAGTATGTAAAAATGGATAAGAGCATTTAGGTGAAACAGAAAGCAAGGTGTGGTCAGAGAATATGAGGTGAGGCAGGAGGAGCTCCTAGAAGCCAGTGAATCAGGGAGTTTCTGTAGGAAGGTGGGGTTCTGGTTCTCTATGTCAAAGTAGAGAGAACAAGTACTATTGTATCAGTAGCTCAAAACAATAATCTTTTTATTGTGGGACAGGAACTAAGGCAGGTTTAGGCCACACAGCTCTTCCATGCAGTATTGAAGGAAGTGGTTTGGTGGCATTCAGCTGATGGTGGGCTGCTCTGGATTCACATGCGGCTTCCTTGGTGAGGCTCAGATCAGTTTGGCCAGGCCTCTCTACCTCTGCATGGAGGCTGAGGGCCTCTCCCCATGCTCTCTTAACAGAAGAATAAGATACCTCACATGGCAGCACAAGGTTCCAGCGTCCCTCTTCCACTAGAAGCCAGAAGGCCTGACACCAGAAACTGGAACCAGAGAGCATGCCCAGATTCAAGGGGAATCTACAGAGATTACAGTCTTCTGATGGGAGGAGCCTGGAAGAATTCTTGAGCCTCTTTTACCTCCCAAAGAAGGCATGGTGAACTGTGGTGCATGCAGCTAAGAGGTCCCTAGGATAAAAGCTGGGAAGGGTACTTTGGATTTGACAACGTGAAGGTCAACAGGAACCATAATGAGGTCAGTTCTGTGCAGCAGTTACAGCGGAAGTCAAATCTAAGTGTTTGAGAAATGCATTGAAGTTTATTATAGAGACATTAAAAGAAAGGGAAAAGGGAACTGCAGCCAAAGGAAACAAGTGAAGAAAGAATTGTTTTAGAAGAGAAAACCAAAATAAAAGCAAAACCAAACACTGGTAGGCTGAAGGGAAGGAATCAGAAAAAAGAAGGGTAAAGATAAATGAGTTTCTATAAGAAGTAAAGAGAGGCAGGGGCATAGCTCAGTGGTAGAGCACATGTCTAGCATGCACAAAGCCCAGGGTTCAGTCCTCAGCATCATCGGGGGAAAAAAGAGCCCATCTACCTATGCACCTCCCCTGGCCACCTCCATCTTGGGACACTGCAACCACCACCATAGCCCCCTTGATGGAGTAGCCTTCACCTTGGGACACTAGACAGGGCCTGGTGACAGCTACCCACCACAGCACCACTCACCACAATATTGCATCTCCAAACAGGCCACCCAATGCCACCGCTCAGCCCACCCTCACTGCTCCATCTCTGAAAGTGGTTGCCTCCATCTTGGGACATCCCCACCACCATCTTGGGTTACCTCTACTGCTGTCATCGCCATATTTAGTTGGGGCAGCCTCCATCTTGAGAGACCTGTTGGAACCTGGTAACCCAACATCAAGGTACCTACAGGTTAGCTGCCACCAACAACAACAATGAGGGAAGCAGCCACTTCCACCTAGGGACAACAGCCCAGTCTGGTATACCATCACCAAAGTCCCTGCAGTCTTGGTTGCACCTGAAGTCTCTATGCTGGATATACTAATAACCACCAACTTGCTAGAGAGGCAGGAGAGAGCTGTGCATGGGGTCGGTAGGTTGGAAGAGTGTGTAAGGGCATCTTGATCCAGGTTTGCCCAACCAACCAGCCCAGCACCAACCAGGTTTCCAGGGCCAATTCAGGCAGCACTTGCTGGGACCCAACACCAGCCCAGTCCCTCCCCAATGTATACAGCATCCTCTGATGGCTCAGTCCCGCCAGTTTGGCAATCAACAGGAACACTTTGGCTCCCCATTCCCCAGTCTCCCAAACACCCCACTAGCCACCAACCCAGTTCAGCAGTTGAAGCTATATGGCTGGCCCACAGCTCTCTCTGCCTGGTCCTGATCTGTCCAGTACAGAACAGCTCTCCACAACAGGCACACAGGTCCCAGCACTCAGCCCTCAGGACCTCTGGAAAGAGAGTTTCCTAATTGGGAAGTTGAAAGTTCAGGGGCATGAGAGATACAGTTTAAAGACTAAATGAGAGACCAGGAATTGTGTGGACCACAGGTAAGGTAAGGGGCTAAGACCAGGTTCCCACATCACATAAGTGGACCCCAAAGGAGATTCCTGGGGTGCAGTCTTCCAATGGGGACGAGCAATTGCTATACCCCACCTCCAGGATTTGCACTTCCAAGATTAAGCCTCCATCCTAGTGACCTTCACCATCCTGAGAATGGAGATGTCAGCAAAATCCAGACAGCCCCACCTATCAGACAAGACGGGAAACAGGGAAGCTATTGAACCCTACAGAAAAAAAGTGATTGAATTTTTCTTTGAGGTTTTTTTTTCCTTTTCCCACCCTCACATCACCAACATTTGTGAAACCAAGTACGTTAATGAATTAGGCTTCTGAGGACTGGGATATCTCAATAGTATATTACAGTTTTGTTGTATATTCTTCTATTTTTACATTTTTTTCTTTTAATTTTTTATTCTCTATTTTCCTCCCAATCTTTCTCCCCAGAATCTTTCTCTCTTCTCCTGTTAAGAGCCAACATCTTTTGATTCCTCTTCACACTCCCTATGATCTAATACCTCTGTATCTCACCTCCTACCTCATTAACATCTTATCCTACACCCCCCTGTTATCTCTTTGTCCACCATTAGAAACTGTAGACCCTTTCACGAACTTACTATTTATATTGTAGATAATAATCAAACACATCATTTCTGTTTATTGAGATAAAACTGTAAATGTCTTAATAGGAGCTATTGGGCTTAAGGCTGCATATTGTTTGCATTGGGTGCTGTTAATATTGATCTCCCCCTTAAAGGTGAGATATTGGAAACCTGAAGGGACACTATAAATCTATAGGGTAGAAACTGTAATACCTCATGTCTGCACTGCTAGAGGGGAAGACACATGAACAACATGAAAACAAGGGAAGAAAGCACTCCAAACAAACCAAGATGCTATAACAATAAAATCTATTGACAGCACAGTAGAAGAATGTCAGAGAAGGAGTTCAGAATGCGCATGATTAAAATGATCTGTGAAGTAAAGGAGGATATAAGAGAGCAAACACAGGCAGCAAAAGATCATTTCAATAAAGAGATAAGAGATCTAATGCAGGAAGAAAAATATTACTTCAATAGTGAGATAGAGATTCTGAAAAAGAACCCAACAGAAATCCTTGAAATTAAGGAAACAATAATTGAAATTAAAAACTCAATAGAAACCATCACCAACAGACTAAATCACTTGGAAGATAGAACATAGGCAATGAAAACAAAATATGTAATCTTGAAAATAAAGTTGACCACCCAGAGAAAATGGTAAGAAACCATGAACAGAAACTCCAAGAATTATGGGACAACACAAAAAGACCAAATCTAAGAATTGTTAGGATAGATGAAGGCACAGAGATACAAACCAAAGGAATGAACAATCTTTTCAAAGAAATAATATCAGAAAATTTCCTAAACCTGAAGAATGAAATGGAAAATCAAATACAAGAGGCTTACAGGACACCAAATGTACAAAGTTACAACAGATCCACACCAAGGCACATTATAATGAAAATGCCTAGCATACAGAATAAGGATAGAATTTTAAAGACCACAAAAGAAAAGTATTAGATTACATATAGAGAGAAACCAATTTGGATCTCAGCAGATGTCTCAACCCAGACCCTCAAAGCAAGGAGGTCCTGAAACAACATATACCAGGCTCTGAAAGAAAATGGATGGCAACCAAGAATCTTATATCTAGCAATATTAAGCTTCAGATTTGGTGACAAAATAAAAACCATCCATGATAAACAAAAGTTAAAAGAATTTACAACTAGAAAGCCTGCTCTGCAGAATATCCTCAGCAAAATATTCCATGAGGAGGAAATGAAAAATAAAGAAAATCAGCAAAGGGAGGAAATACACTAAAGGAAAAGTCAATCAGAAAAGAAACTAAGTCAAGTTAAGAACCAAAATTAAACCAAAATAACGGAGAATACAAATCATATCTCAATATTAACCCTGAATGTTAATGACCTAAACTCATCAATCAAAGACATAGACTGGCAGATTGGATTTTAAAAAAAAAAAGACTTAGCAATATGCTGCCTTCAAGAGACTCATCTCCTAGGAAAAGACATCCACAGACTCAAGGTGAAAAGTTGGGGAAAAAAATATATCATTCAATATATTATCCCATCCTGAATAAACAAGCAGGGAATTCCATCCTCATATCAAAGTTGACTTCAAGTCAAAGTTAGTCATAAGGGATAAAAAAGGACATTTCATATTGTTTAAGGGATTAATACACCAATAAGACATAACAATTGTAAATATATATGCCCCAAACAATGGAGCAGCTATGCACATCAAACAAATTCTTCTCAATTTTGAGAATCAAATAGACCACAACACAATAATACTTGGTGACTTTAACACACCTCTCACCACTCAATAGATCTTCCAAACCAAAACTAAAAAAAAAACTATAGAACTCAACATTAAAATGAATAATTTGGACTTAACAGATACATATAGAATATTTCATCCACCAGAGAGGGAATACACTTTCTTCTCAGCAGCACATGAATCCGTCTCTAAAATAGACCATACATTATGCCACAAGGCAACTCTTAGCCAATAGAAAAAAATAGAGATACTACCATGCATTCTATCAATTGAATAAAATTAGAAATCAATAATAAAATAAAAAATAGAAGCTACTCCAACACCTGGATACTAAATAATGCGTTATTGAATGAACAATGGATAGCAGAAGACATCAGGGAGGAGATAAAAAAAACTTATTAGAGACACATGAGAACACGCATACAACATGTCAAAGGGAAGAAGGCTGCGTTCCTTGTTTCTCCGTAACTCAGGTTTCAAGCAGAGGATATCTGTTCTTGATGAGGCAGTTTTTGCTGTTTATCAATCCCCTGTTGTTTACCCCATTTATCTACTGCAATCACCTGCAGTCAGCCAGCATATCAACACCCTTTTGAGTGCAGATTGCTCACTATCAGGCACCTATCATCTGCCATTTGCCTGCTTCTTGCCTATCCATCGCCTGCCTTTCACCTATCTATCACCCACAGCCTGAGGTTCACCTCCCAATCGTCCAACAGCAGTCAGCAAACTGACCGCAGATGGCCAGTGGAGCACCAGCTGCCTGCTGTTGCCTGGAAATTCACTGTCACAGTACCTGCAGGTTTGGTTACACATAGTGGCTGCCATTTTGAGAAAACAGCCAGGCCCCAAAGGACCCCTGGTCATACTGACTGAGCCCTGTCTCCAGGATCCCTCAGCCCAATTGATCACTCCCTGCCTCCAGAGCCTTCACATTGACAGACCGCTCCCGCTACCAGGACCCCCAGAACGACCGACTGCGCCCTATCACCAGAACCCCCAGACCAACTGATTGCACCCCACCTCCAGGACCCCTGCCCAACCAATCACACCCTGCCTCCAGGATCCCTGGCCAACAACGCCCACATCCCTAGCTGCAGCTCCCCATTTGCCATCACATTTGGAAGCCAGAGCAGCCATCTTGGATAATCCTGAAAGCTGTAGCTCCCATCTTTAGGTGGGGCAAATCCCATCCTGAGATGCATTCTAGAGACTGGAAGCTCATTGTCAGGTACCTCTCATGCATCAGGCTCCTGAAGACTGGGAGGTTTGAATACTATATGACTGTTATAGTGTAGATTTTCTTTTTTCTCCTTATTGAACAATTTAAAGTTTTTATTTCTTTACTTTTCTTGCTCTCTTTTCCTTTTGTTTACCTGTTCCCTCAGAGTCCCTTTCTCCCTTTTTGCATGCTAACAACCAACTTCTTTTGATTACACTCTCACTCTTTCTGTTATCTAGAACTTCTATATATTCTTTTCTTATCCCATTAACAGCTACATCCTACACCCCTCCGCATTCTCTTTGTCCTTCATTAGAAACTGCAGACCTTATTGCAAATCTGTTTGTTATACTGAAGATAATAATTGAACTCATTTTATTTATTATGACAATATTGTTAATGTCCTCATAGGGGCTATTTGGTCGAGGGTTGCATACCGTCTGAACTGGGCACTGCCCATTAAAGAAAAGGTTTTGGAAACCCTTAAAGAAAAGGTTTTGGAAACCTATAGGGTCACTATAAGCCTATGGAGGGAAACTGCAATACCCCAGATCTGCACTGCTAGAGGTAAAGATACATGAACAACATGAAAAAACAAGTGAAGAAAATGACCCACACAAATCTAGATTCTATATTAATAGAATCCAGTGACAATACGGTAGAAGAAATGTCAGAAAAGGACTTCAGATTATACATGATTAAGATGACTCAGGAAGCAAAGGATGAGATAAGAGAGCAAATGCAGACAATGATCATACCAATAAGCAGTTGAAAGAGCACCTGCAGGAAGCAAAAGATCATTTCAACAAAGAGATAGAGATTCTCTAATAAAACCAAATGGAAATCCTTGAAATGAAGGAAACAATAAACCAAATAAAAAGACTTAGTGGAAAGGATCACCAACAGATTAGACCACTTGGAAGACAGAACCTCAGACAATGAAGACAAAATATTTAATCTTGAAAATAAAGTTGCCCAAACAGAGAAGATGGTAAGAACTCATGAAAAGAACCTCCAAGAACTATGGGACATCATGAAAAGACCAAATGTAAGAATTATCAGGATTGAGGAAGGCACAGAGATACAAACCAAAGGAATGAACAACCTATTCAATAAAATAATAACAGAAAATTTCCCAAGCCTGAAGAATGAAATGGAAAATCAAGAGGTTTACAAAACACCAAATGCACAAAATCACAACAGATCCACACCAAGGCACATTATAATGAAAATGCCTAACATACAAAATAAAGATAGGATTTTGGAGGTTGTGAGAGAAAAGCATCAGATTACACATAGGGGGAACCAATACAGATATCAGCAGATTTCTCAGCCCAGACTCTAAAAGCTAGAACAGCCTAAAACAACATATTTCAAACTCTGAAAGAACATGGTTGCCAACCAAGAATCCTATACCCAGCAAAACCAACCAAAATCCTTCCATGATAAACAAAAGTTCAAAGAATTTACAAATAGAAAACTTGTGCTACAGAATATTCTCAACAAGATATTCCATGAGGAGGAAATGAAAAACAATAATGTAGGTCAGCAAAGAGAGGAACTACCTTAAAGAAAAATCCATTCAAAGGAGAAACCAAGCCAAGTTAAAAACCAAAAATAAGCCCAAATGACTGGGAATACAAATCATATCTCAATAATAATCCTGAACGTTAATAGCCTAAACTCATCAATCAAAAGACACAGACTGACAGAATGAATTAAAAAGAAAGACCTAACAGTATGCTGCCTTCAAGAGACTCATAGAAAAAGATATCCACATATCAAGAATACGAGCAACAACAGGTGTTGGCAAGGATGTGGGGAGAAAGGTACACTCATACATTGCTGGTGGGGCTGCAAATTAGTGCAGCCACTCTGGAAAGCAGTGTGGAGATTCCTTAGAAAACTCGGAATGGACCCTCCATTTGACCCAGCTATCCCACTCCTTGGCCTATACCCAAAGGACTTAAAATCAGCATACTACAGAGATACAGCCACATCAATGTTCATAGCTGCTCAATTCACAATAGCCAGACTGTGGAACCAACCTAGATGCCCTTCAATTGATGAGTGGATAAAGAAGCTGTGGTATATATATACAATGGAATATTACTCAGCCATAAAGAATGATAAAATTATGGCATTTGCAGGCAAATGGATGAAATTGGAGAATATCATGTTAAGTGAGATAAGCCAATCTCAAAAAGCCAAAGGACGAATGATATTGCTAATAAGTGGAGGATGACACATAATGGGGGGGAGGGAAGGGTTAGTGTTAGGGTTAGAGTTAGGGTTAGGGAGGGGGGCAAGTATGGAGGAAGGAAGATCTGTATAGAGGGAAAAGAGGGGTGGGATGGGTGGGGGGAAGGAAAAAAATAACAGAATGAATCAAACAACATTGTTCTATGTAAATTTATGATAACACAAATGGTATGCCTTTATGCCATGTACAAACAGAGAAACAACATGTATCCCATTTGTTTACAATAAAAAAAAAAAAAAGAAAAAGATATCCACAGACTAAAGGTGAAAGTATGGGAAAAAACCTACCATGCACATGGCCTCAGTAAAAAAGTGGGGGTTTCCATCCTTATTTCAGATAGAGTGGACTTCAAGCTAAAGTTAATCAAAAGGGATAGAGAAGGACATTTCATACTGCTTAAGGGAACCATAAATCAGGAAGACATAACGATAGTAAATATTTATGCCCCAAACAACAGTGCATCCATGTACGTTAAACAAATCCTTCTCAATTCCAGGAATCAAATAGACCACAACACAATAATTCTGGGTAACTATAACTCACCACTGTCACCACTGGATGGATCTTCCAAACAAAATCCAACCAAAGAAACCATAGAACTCAATAACACAATCAATAACCTAGACTTGACAGACATATATAGAATATTCCATCCATCAATGAGCAGATTCACTTTCTTCTCAGCAGCACATGGAAACTTCTCAAAAATAGACCATATGTTATGCCACAAAGCAGCCCTTAGGAAATGCAAAAAAATAGAGATACTGCCTTGTGTTCTATCACATCATAATGGACTGAGAGTAGAAATCAATGACAAAATAAAAAACAGAAATTACTCCAACACCTGGAGACTCAATAATATGCTATTGAATGAAACATGGATAACAGAAAACATCAGGGAAGAGATTAAAAAAATTCTTAGAGGTAAATGAGAATGATGATACAACATATCAAAATCTCTGGGACACTATGAAAGCAGTACTAAGAGGAAAATTCATTGCATAGAGTGCCGTCAAGAAAAGAATAAAAAATCAACAACTAAATGACATAACATTACAGCTCAAAGCCCTAGAAAAAGAAGAACAGAAAAACAGCAAAAGTAGTAGAAGATAAGAAATAATTAAAATCAGAGTTAAAATCAATGAAATTGAAACAAAAGAAACAATTCAAAAAATTGACAAAACAAGAAGTTGGTTCTTTGAAAAAGAAAACAAAATAGACAAACCCTGAGCCACACTAACAAAGAGAAGGAGAGAGAAGACTCAGATTACTAAAATTCATGATAAAAAAGGAAATATCATGGCAGACACCACTGAAATACATAACATAATGAGAAGCTACTTTGAAAATCTATATTCCAACAAAATAGAAAATACCAAAGACATTGACAAATTTCTAGAGACATAGGCTCCTCCCAAACTGAACCAGGAGGACATACACAATTTAAACAGATCAATATCAAGCAAATAAATAGAAGAAGCCATCAAAAGCCTACCATCCAAGAAAAGCCCGGGACCAGATGGATTCTCAGTCAAGTTCTACAAGACCTTCAAAGAAGAACTCATTCCAATACTTCTCAAAGTATTCCAGGAAATAGAAAAGGAGGGTACCCTACCAAACTCATTCTATGAAGCTAATATCACCCTCATACCCAAACCAGGCAAAGACACATCAAGGCAAGAAAATTTGAGACCAATATCCTTGATGAATATAGATGCAAAGATCCTTAACAAAATATTGGCAAACCGTATCCAAAAACATATTAAGAAAATTGTACACCACAATCAAGTGGGGTTCATCCCTGGAATGCAAGAATGGTTTAACATTCGTAAATCAATAAACATAATTCATAATGTCTATAGACTTAAGGATAAGAATCATATGGTTATTTCAATTAATGCAGAAAAAGCATTCAACAAAATACAACACCACTTCATGTTCAAAACACTAGAAAAAATAGGGATAATAGAAACATACCTCAACATGGAAAAGTATATTTATGCTAAGCCCATGGCCAACATCATTCTTAATGGAGAAAAACTGAAAGCATTCCCTTTAAAAATGGGAACAAGACAGGGATGCCTCTTTCATCACTTCTATTCAACATTATCCTTGAAACACTTGCCAGAGCAATTAGACTGACTAAAGAAATTAAAGGGATACAAATAGGAAAAGAATTCAAGCTGTCACTATTTGTCGATTTCATGATTCTATATTTAGACCATCCAAAAAACTCCACTAGAAAACTTCTAGAATTAATAAATGAATTCAGTAAAATAGCAGGTTATAAAATCAACACACATAAGTGATGAAACATCTGAAAGGGAAATGAAGAAAACAACTCCATTAGCAATAGCCTCAAAAAAAATAAAATACTTGGGAATCAATCTATCCAAAGAGATGAAAGATCTCTACAATGAAAACTACAAAACATTGAAGAAATTGAGGAAGACCTTAGAAGATGGAAAGATCTCCCATGTTCTTGGACAGGTAGAATTAATATTGTCAAAATGGCCATACTTCCAAAGGCATTATACAGATTTAATGCAACTCCAATTAAAATCCCTATGACATTTTTCATAGAAACAGAAAAAGCAATCATGAAATTCATCTGAAAGAACAAAAGACCCAGAATAGCCAAAGCAATCCTGGGCAGGAAGAGTGATGCAGGAGATATCACTCTACCAGACCTTAAACTCTACTATAGGGCAATAGTAACAAAAATGGCATGGTATTGGCACCAAAATAGGTAGATCAATGGTACAGAATAGAAGACACAGAAACATACCCACGTAAGTACAGTAACCTCATACTAGTCAAGGGTGCCAAAAACTTACCCTGGAGAAAAGATAGCCTCTTCAACAAATGGTGCTGGGAAAACTGGAAATCCATATGCAGTAAAATGAAACTAAACCCCTATCTCTCACCCTGTGCAAAACTCAACTCCAAATGATCAAGGATCTAGGAATTAGACCTGAGACCCTTCACCAAATAGAAGAAAAAGTAGGCCCGAATCTCCATCACGTTGGCTTAGGACCAGACTTCCTTAACAAGACCCCATAGTGCAAGAAATGAAAGCAAGAATCAATAAATGGGATAGATTCAAACTAAAAAGTTTTTTCTCAGCACAGGGAACAATCAACAATGTGAAAAGAGAGCCTAAGAGTGGGAGAAAATCTTTTGCACACACACGTCAGACAGAGCACTCATCTCCAAAGTTTATAAAGAGCTTAAAAAACTTTACACCCAAAATACAAAGAACCCAATCAATAAATGGGCTAAGGAAATGGGCAGACACTTCTCAGAAGAAGATATACAGGTGATCAACAAATATATGAAAAAGTGCTCATCATCCCTAGTAATTAGAGAAATGCAAATTAAAACCATCCTAAGATTTCATCTAACTCCAATTAAATTGGCTATTATCAAGAACACAAGCAATAATAAGTGTTGGCATGGATGTGGGGAAAAAGGCACATTCATACATTGCTGGTGGAGTTGCAAATTGGTACAGCCACTCTGGAAAGCAGTATGGAGTTCCTCAGAAAGCTTGGAATGGACCCACCATTTGACCCAGCTATCCCACTCCTCAGTTTATACCCAAAGTATGAATGGATAAAGAAACTATGGTATATATACACATAATGGAATATTACTCAGCCATATAGAAGAATAAAATTTTTGCCATTTTCTGGTAAATGAATGAAGTTGGAAAATATCATGCTAAGTGAAATAGGTCAAGCCCAAAAAACCAAAAGCCAAATGTTTTCTCTGATAAGTGCATGACACTATATAAGGAATGGGGAGGTGGCGAGGGGAAGAGAAGAATGAAGGAACTTTGGAGGGTGAAGAGGAAAAAGGAGTGGGAGGGTGTGGGGATGGAAAACAGTAGAATGAAACAGTATTACCCCATATATATATATGGGGTAATATATGGGGTATATATATATATATATATATATATATATATATATATATGATTACATGAATAGCGTGAATATACATCGTGTAAAACCATAGAAATGAAAAGTTGTACCCCATTTGTGTACAATAAATCAAAATGTGTCTGTAAAAATAAAAAATATTTTAATTAAAAAAATTTTTTTAAATAAAAAATCTCTGGGACACTATGAAGGCAGTGCTAACAGGAAAAGTTCATTGCATGGAGCTCATACATTAAAATAAATAAAGTCAACAAATAAATGACCTAACATTACATCTCAAAACCCTAGAAAAACAACACCAAAAGTAGTAGAATGCAGGAAATAATTAAAATCAGAGCTGAAATCAATGAAATTGAAACAAAAGAAACAACTGAAAAAATTGACAGTTGGTTCTTTGAAAAAATAAATAAAATTGATAAACCCTTAGCCACAATAATAAAGAGAAGGTGAGAGAAAGCTCAAATTACTAAAATCCATGATGAAAAAGGAACTATCATGATGGACACTATTGAAATACAGAAGATAATTAGGAACTATTTTGAAAATTTATACTGCAATCAAATAGAAAACCTCAAAGACACCAACAAGACATATGATCTACCCAAACTGAACCAGGAGGACTGACATAATTTAAACAATCAATTTCAAGCAATGAAATAGAAGACGCCGTCCAAAGACTACCAACAAAGAAAAGCCCAGGACCAGATGAATTCTCAGCCCAGTTATACAAAACTTTCAAAGAAGAACCAATACCAATATTCTTCAAAGTATTCCATGAAGTAGAGAAGGAGGGAACCCTTTCAAGTTCATTCTATGAGACTAGTATCACCCTGTTACCAAAACCAGACAAAGACACACCAAGGAAAGAAAACTTTAGACTAATATCCATGATGAATATAAATGCAAACATTCTCAATAAAATCCTGGCAAATCACATACAAAAACATTAAAATGATAGTGCACCATAATCAAGTAAGGTTCATCCCAGGGATGGTAGGTTCAACATATGGAAATCAATAATCGAAATTTATCACATCAATAGACATAAAGATAAGAACCATATGATCATCTCAATAGATGCAGAAAGAGCATTTGACAAAATACAGCACCCCATGTTCAAAACACTAGAAAAACTAGGGATAGTAGAAACATACCTCAACATTGTAAAGGCTACCTATGCTAAGCTCAAGGTCAACATCATTCTAAACGGAGAAAAACTGAAAGCATCCCCTCTAAAAACTGGAGCAAGACAAGGATACCTTCTTTCACCACTTCTACTCAACGTCATCCTTGAAACTCTAGCAAGAGCAATTAGACAGACTAAAGAAATTGAAGGGATGCAAACAGGAAAAGAAGAACTCAAACTATCACTATTTGCCAACGACAAGATTCTATATTTAGAAGATCCAAAAAGTTTCACCAAAAAACTTCAAGAACTAATAAATGAATTCGGTCAAGTAGCAGGATATAAAATCAACACCCATAAATCAAATGCATTTCTGTACATCAGTCATGAATCCTTCGAAAGAGAAATTAGGAAAACTAATAGCCTTGAAAAAAATAAAATACTTGGGAATCAATCTAACAAAAGAGGTGAAAGACCTCTACAATGAAAACTACAGAATACTAAAGAAAGAAATTGAAGAAGACCTTAGAAGATGGAAAGATCTCCCTTGTTCTTGGATAGGCAGAATTAATATTGTCAAAATGACCAAAAGCATATGCAGATTAATGTAATTCCAACTAAAACCCCAATTACATTCCTCATAGAAATAGAAAAAACAATCATGAAATTCATTTGGAAAAATAAGAAACCCAGAATAGCCAAAGCAATCCATGCAAGAAGAGTGAAGCAGGAAGCATCACCATACCAGAGTTTAAACAATACTACAGAGCTATTGTAACGAAAACAGCAAGGTATTGGCACCAAAATAGACAGGTAGACCAATGGTAGAGGACACAGAGACAAACCCACATAAAAACGGTTATCTCATACTAGACAAAGGTACCAAAAACATACATCAGAGAAAAGATGACCTATTCAACAAATGGTGCTGGAAAAACTGGAAATCCATATGCAGCTAAATGAAATTAAATCCCTATCTCTCACCCAGCACAAAACTCAACTCAAAGTTGATCAAGGATATAGGATCCTTGGTTTATACCCAAAGGACTTAAAATCAGTATACTACAGTGACGCGGCCACATCAATGTTTATGGCATCTCAACTCACAATAGCTAAACTGTGGAAACAACCTGGATGCCCTTCAGTAGGTGACAGGATAAAGAAACTGTGATACACACACACACACACACACACACACACACACACACACACACACAATGGAATATTACTCAGCCTTAAAGAAGAATGAAATTATGGCATTTGCAAGTAAATGAATGGAGTTGGAGAATATCATGCTAAGCGAAGTAAGCCAATCCCAAAAAAACAAAGGTCAAATGTTTTCTCTGATAAGTGAATACTGATCCATAATGGGGGGGGGCCAGGGAGTGGCAAGGGAAGAATGGGGGAACTTTGTATTGGGCAGAGGGGAGTATGGCGGGGAGATGGTGGAATGAAACGGACATCATTACCCTATTACATGTATGATTACACAAATGGTGTGACTGCATCATGTGCAACCAGAGAAATGAAAAGTTGTGCTCCATTTGTGTACGATGAGTTGAAATGCATTCTGCTGTCATGTATAACTAATTAGAAAAAATTAAAAATATTACTCACATTATATCTCACTAACTGGCATGCCAAAACATACTGATAAACAGTGTCTGGATCTCCATTGCACCAGGGCAGCTAGGCTGACTTATCCCATGCTGCTCTCCTCCAGCCCTGAGCAGACTCCCCTAAGGATCATCAGAGGGCTCATGGTCCATGGGAAGTCTGAGGCATCTCAGGAGTGCCTGCAGGACACAAGCAAACTGACGGCCAGCTGGCTACATCTAACACTAGGAATAGCACCCCCGCGCCCCCCAAAAAAAAGGGTGCTACTGCCTGGATACCTGAATATTCACCTTAGGAACCAGTTCTCTATATTATTTAAAATAAAGTTGCATTTAAAAAAATGTGTTTGTCTTTTCAGAAAGTTCACTTGGAACAATGGATACAGTCAACAACAAAGGCCGAAGCCCCATCAGCCTTGCCGCTATCCTCTCCCTGATACCGCTGACTGGGGTGCACCACAGGAACCTGTTGCTTAAGCTCCTCGGGCAGCTCCATGACCCCCTTGTTCCCTAGAGGTTGGACGAGGGCTGCTGGCAGACACATTGGAGACAGCGAATTAAATCTGTCATCACATCAGTCAGATACACTCATCCTCCCATATCTACGATTTTGCTTTCAAAGTTTCAGTTACCCATAGTCAACTGTAGTCCAGTATATCACATGAAAATTTCCAGAAATAAACCATTCATAGGTTTTAGATTATGCACTCTTGTGAGTAGTATGATGGAATCTCACACCATCACACTCTCATCCATGATCGTCTCCACCCTTCTGTCCAGAGAATCCCCAGTGTAGACGCTACCCAACCATTACCTATTTGCTATCTCAGTTATCAGATTAATTTATCATGACATCAAAGTGATCATGATCGGAATATTACTCAGCCATAAAGAATGATAAAATTATGACATTTGCAGGCAAATGGATGAAATTGGAGAATATCATGCTAAGTGAGATAGGCCGATCTCAAAAAGCCAAAGGACAAATGATATCGCTGATAAGTGGAGGATGACACATAATGGGGGGGAGGGAAGGGTTAGAGTTAGGGTTAGGGAGGGGGGCAAGTATGGAGGAAGGAACTACTGTATAGAGGGTAAAGAGGGGTAGGAGGGGTGGGGGGAAGGGAAAAAATAACAGAATGAATCAAACAACATTGCTCTATGTAAATTTATGATTACACAAATGGTATGCCTTTGCGCCATGTACAAACAGAGAAACAACATGTATCCCATTTGTTTACAATAAAAAAAAAAAAAAGTGATCATGATCAAATAGCACTTATTTTATATAATAATGGCACCAAAGTACAAGTGTAGTGATATTGGTGGGCTGGGGCTTGGGGCTCAGTGGTAAAGCACTTACCTAGCATGTTCAAGGTCCTGGGTTCAATTCCCAGTACCACCAAAAAAGAAAAAAAGTATAGTGTTGCTGTCAATTGCCCTAGAGATGCTTCTGTAAAGTGCTTCCTGTAAGTGAAAATTATTTTTTTGTTGTTGTTGTTCATTTGTTTTTTCTGTACTGGGGATTGAACCCAGAGGTACTCTGCCACTGAGCTACATTCCCAGTCTTTTAAATTTTATTTTTGAGACAGGTTTTAATAAACGGTTAGGGCTGGCCTGGATTTGCAATCCTCCTGCCTCGGCCTCACAAGTTGCTGGGGTTATAGATGTGAGCCGCATGTCCTTCTTCGCCAAAGGAA
Source organism: Sciurus vulgaris (assembly GCF_902686455.1). NCBI lineage: Eukaryota > Metazoa > Chordata > Mammalia > Rodentia > Sciuridae > Sciurus > Sciurus vulgaris. The sequence goes on along the minus strand of NC_136473.1, from coordinate 83,316,150 downwards.
AGTTTTAAAAAAAAAAAAAATCCTATAGGGACATAGGCAAGATCAACAGTAAGAATGGGTCTATTCATGAAACTGTGAACAAGGAAAGAGAAATCTGTGCTAGTTTTGCTAGTGCACCTCACACTGGAAGTTACAGCTACAGTATGAGATAAGCACTTAAAAATGGAAAAGCATTAAGAAGATACAAACAAGAACACACTCCTATTGATAGCAATGGGTCACACCAGAGAGCATTGAATCTACACAAAGACATCAGCACAGGATTCCCTGAAAGAAGTGACAAGTCATTTACTGCAAGTAATGGATGGCTCCAATTGACTCATGTAGAATCCCCTTCAGTTCATCCCAGTATGTGATACAAATGTCATTTCCTTATGTGTACCAACACATGGAAAATGTGAGAAGGTACTGATTTACACAGACACAACTGAATATAAGATTTGCAGAAAATAAGTCAAACATGGTGGTGCAACCCAGTAATCCCAGTGACTCAGGAGGCTGAGACAGGAGGATTCTAAATTGAGGCCAACCTCAGCAATTTAATGAGGTCCTAAGGAACTTAGAAAGACCCTGAAAATAAAAAGGACAGGATGTATCTCAGTGGTGGAGTGTGTCTGGGTTCAACTCCCAGTACAAAAAAAAAAATTGCAGAAAACATACAAATGAGGAGTATTCAGTAGAATATGGCTGTCTTTATCAAAGCACTCCTTGGAAAGGCATAGCCTTGTGTTGCGGCTATTTGGAAATGAAAGAGAATTCCTGAGGTTTACAGAGTAGTCTTGACTCTTCAGTTCTTCCTCCCAAACCTTGAGTAATACATTCTTATCCAATTCTTTTTTATCTTTTAGGTATTAGCAGAAGTCTAAATTAGTATCATATCTGCTTATCTAATACATAATATTCAACTCTGCATCCCAGGAAGAATGAAAGAGTAGCTACAGAAACCTGCTCAGTGAACCAAGCACAGGGGTTGAGGACGGATGTCCCAGGGGGGTTCAGAATGGTCTAATGGAAAAGGAGACCCCAGAGGAGATGTGCAGGGACAGCTTCACACAAAGTAAACTGGGCGCCCTCTAGGAGAGGACCTTAAGATGCAGCTCACAGCCAAGGAACTGCCTCCGGCTAAACTCACAGGACTAGAGCCCAGGCCAAAACGAAGAGGGAAACCTCAGATCTCTCCTTATATAATTTTTTGTGACTCCGAGATCAAGTAAATAAATAATGGGCAATAACTGACTTCGTTTGGAGCCATTTAAGATGACCGCCTCCTTCAGCCGCCTGGCGGAACAGCCTGGGCGCAGATAGGAGCTGACAGGCAGGCAGTTAGGGACGCCAAGCTGTTGGTAGGAAGGGATTTGGGAAAGAGAAAGGCAAATGAAAGGAAGCACTTGCCTGAAATCCCCAAAGCTTTCTCCATTAATGCCGGTTTCAAAATGCCCAGAGCATTTCTGTGAACTATTAAGGGTAGGCAGAGTTACCTAATGAGGCTGTTAAATTCATTAGTTGTGTGCTTGATCCATCCCTGTTTCAAACGTGCATTTCAACCTGGTCTTGGATGGTTAAGTCTGTCAGAGGTCATAATCGAAAGCAATGTGGTCACTCGGCCCTGAGCCACAGTGAAAGGTCAAAGGCGCCACCTAAACCCTCTCTTTGAAAATATCAATAGATTCTTGACTGTCATTTGCATCTGCAACTATGCAAACTATGGTAATGATGTGCTATAATGAAACCTGTGCCTGGGGCTATAAGCTGATGACCTGAGGGGCTGAGGGAAGGCTCTCCCCACCTGTGCACAGGGATTTCACAGTTTCCAAAGAAGGTCAGAAAATTTCCGGGATTGTTCATAACTTGGAAAACAAGTTTCTGACTGTAGAAAAGTGGTGCTAGATTTTACATTAATAATTCCCAGGAACATTCCAATGCCGGTGTTTACCTGGTGCCCAACACAGCATTTATTTGGGTCGCCTACTATCTAATCACAGTTGGATCCTAATTTATAAGTCTCTATCAAAATACGTGCAAGAACACCTTGATTCTAATCTATTTTATTCTATTTAAAAAGTGTCTCTAGCCAGGCATGGTGGCGCACACCTATAATCCCAGCAACTCCAGGAGACTGAGGCAGGAGGGTCGCAAATTCAAAGCCAGTTCCAGCAACAGTGAGGCACTAACAACTCAGCGAGACCCTGTCTCTAAATAAAATACAAAATAGGGCTGGGGATGCAGCTCAGTGGTTGAGTGCCCCTGAGTTCAATCCCTGGTAGCCAAAAAAAAAAAAAAAAAAAAAATGTGTCTCTACTATCTACATTAACACAATAATCTTAGTACTCTTTAAGCAGTATTATTGTAATTTTTTCACATCTTGGGACCTTTTTTTTTGGGCGGAGGGTTATTGGGGATTGAACTCAGGGACACTTAACCACTGAGCCACATGCCCAGTCTTATTTTGTATTTTATTTAGAGACAGGGTCTAAGTTCCCAAGTACCTGGTAAAATTTCTGAGGCTAACTTTGAACTCAAGATCCTTCTGCCTCAGCCTCCCTAGTGCTAGGATTATAGACATGCACCACCGTGCCCAGCTAAATCTTGGAACCTTAAGTTGTATATATACTATTACTTATTAGGAATGTTTATGGTTTTGTGTTCTTTGTGTTCATGCTTTCTTTAAATTAATTGTATGTTGCACAGAATAAGCTTCGTAAGAGGCTTAAAAGGCAATAGACTGAACTGAAGCTGGACATGGTGGTGCACCCTTGTATTCCCAGCAACTCAGGAAGCTGAGGCAGGAGTATCACAAGTTCAAGACCAGCCTGGGTCATTTAGCAAGACTCCATCTCAAAATAAAATATATAAGGGCTGGGGGTGTAGCTCAGTGGTAGTTCCCCTTGGGTTCAATCCCCAGTACCACACATACATACACACACACACACACACACACACACACACACATGCACAAAACAGTAGACAAACTGTGCTGAAAAAGTAAAAAGTAGGGGGAAAAAATGTCCTATCAATCACTTAAAAAATTGGTCAAAGCAATGTTATTCATCTTGATATTTCAACATATTGTTTTCATTTCTCACCCAAAAATGTTATAGTTGGATAACCTTCTGTTTGCTGTCATAACCACACATTTCATTAGGCAAATTCAAATAGTTATTTCATCAGTTTCAACTTTGTTTATTGCATTAGTCACAGCAAGACTTGGGATGAATTTGAAGGTGAAACAACACACTGGAATTTTTTTTCTTCTTCTTCTTCTTTTCTTGTTCGTGGTACTGGGTATTGAACCTGGGGAACTACCATTGCGCTACCTCTCCAGCCCTTTAGATTTTATTTTGAGGTAGGGTCTCACTAAGTTGCACACACTGGCCTCAAACTTGTCATCCTCCTGCCTCAGCCTCACAAGTAACTGGGATTACCAACATGTGGTTTTGTTGCCAAGAACTCGGTTCTTGTCCCCAAAGCCAACCAATAATGGGAACATGGTTTTGAGGAAAATGAAAAAGAAGGTTTATTGCTTTGTTAGCAAAGGAGAAACAGGAGACTCCTGTCCCACAGGCTACGATTTTGCCCATCAGCAGGAACGGGGGGATTTTAAAGAGGTGATTCAAAGGCTCTATTCCACTTGGAGTTGTAATTCACCTGTGAATTTGGGAGATACTCATTTCTAAGATCTCCTGGTACTATCCCCCAAATCTGGATTAGTTCATTCCTATGGTGGGTGTGCATTCAAGAACAGATAACTCTGCCTAGGATGGGGAAGAGAGGTAACCCTGTTATCTCTGAGATTAGGGAAGGGGAGAGATCAAGGAGGAGCAGGGAGAGAAAAAGAGGAAGAAGCATGTCCTTTTTAAAACAAGTTTCAGTGGCAGAGCAGCAGGGGCTGTATTCAAAACATAAAGTGAACCCTGTTACAGTACCAGGCCTGGCCACAAAGAACTTTTGCATGTATCATCTAACACAGGTCATTCAGCTGATGTGAAAAAGAGAAATGTTACCCCAAACCCTGTTTGTCACTAATTAAAACTTTATGATAAAATGTTTAATAAATTTTTAAAGATTTTCTTTCATCCTGGTAGAGTTGTCACCTAGTTAAATTTTAACTTGACAAAAATAATAATTTGCTTAGTATTTATATATCCATGCAATGTCTGATATGTATACTGAAAAATTATTCTTTGAATATCTGAAGTACAAATTTAATCAGGTATTCTGTATCTTACCAGGAAATCCTAATAGTAAAGAATAATACAAAATTTCTCTTCTACCCAGACTTTCTATCAAGTAACTATTTCAGTAGAGAACACTAGCAAGTGCCCTCTTTAGAGGAAGTCTGGCTAAGAAATTTAGTAATGCAAAGATTCCCTTTATGAAGCAATCACGCCTTAAGGTATCATTTTTTAATATTTGTGTTTTTGTGTAATATGTTTCTCAAAGTATTCTATGCCATTAAAAGCATAATTTTGAAGTAGAAAGAATCATTCTTGTATGAGTCTGTTTCAGACTCAGATGACACAGGAACTCACAGGATTAAAAAAAAAATCAGCAGCAAAAAAAAAAAAGTGATGAACTTCAGTTATTGTAAAGATGAAGAAATTAAAGCAAATGAGGAAGAAAAACTGCCTTCCCAGACATTATTTTAATTGACCAGAATATGATTGACTCCACTTTATTTTGTTCTGTAAATATGATATGTGGAGGCCTTGCCAGGAGGTACAATATTTACATGAAGCAAGCTTAAAACTGTCGAAGCTGGGGCACGTGGAAATTGCAATTTTTCCCATCAGGGAAGATGACTAGACAGACTACGTCTTAAAAAGAAATCCAAACTGGGCACAGTGGCACATGCCTATCATCCCAGCAGCACAGGAGGCTAAGGTAGGAGGACTGCAAATTCAAAGCCAGCCTCAGCAATTTAGTGAGACCTTCAGCAACTCAGTGAGAGCCGGCCTCTAAATAAAAATATAAAAAGGGCTGGGGATGTGGGTCAGTGGTTAAGCACCCCTAGGTTCAATCCCCAGTACCAAAAAAAAAAAAAAAGAAAAGAAAAACCCAAAACAAAAGAAGAAATCCAGAGCTATGCAGAGCTTGGAACACACTACTCAACACAGAGACTTGAGGGACCACCAGCAGGGACCCTCTACTCTTCCAAGTCCCCCTGAGTCTCCATCAATCCCCTCTGGATGCCATTATCAGAACAACTCTCCATGTGACGTAATGCCGAGCAAGCCCAATGTGAAGCACCAGCGTTTTTCAGGGTCTTATATTCAGATTAAAAGCTGCTTTCGCTGAAACTATCATGGCACAATCCTATGCCATAAGGCAAGGAACCGGCTTGGGGAGGGAAAACTGAGGTCACAATCACCTCAGACCTACACAGTGTTTAGAAAAAGATATGAAGGATGATGCTTTCCCGGCCCATCCTTGGAAAAGTGCAACTGCCCCCAGTGTTTATGAATGTTTTCATAAATAATACATGTGGGAGGCTGCACTTGTATTGTTTTGAAACTGAAGGCCATCAGTATTCTTTCCAAATTATCACAGTGGTGATTTTATTTTCCCAGAACTTTCTTGTTTAGAAGGGTTATTCTATAATTGTTTGCATCTGTTTAGGACACAGGGCTCATGACTGACCAATACAAACAACCAAAGGGCAGGTCATGTATTAAAGATAAAACCAGATTGGGGATAACACTCACAATATTTAGAATTAGATATCTTCTCCATATAATCCTACGAAAAAGAAGGGGCTCCTCCTGTCACATCACCAGAGATCTGGGGAATCTCAAATCTGTCACTATTTCTGATTGATTTATTTTAAAAACTAAGTTGAAAAAAATTGTCATCTTTTTCTTCATTAATCAGCTGTCTTTTTTTAATTTTCTGAAGTTGTCACATGCCTGCTTATGACTCACTAGGAATAAATAAGGATCATCAGCTGAGCACAGTGGCCCACACCTATAATCCCAGCTACTGGGGAGGCTAAGGCAGGAGGAGCATAAGTTCAAGGCCAGACTGGGAAATTTAGCAAGACCCTGCCTCAAATTAAAAAGTAAATAAGGGTTGGGAATGTAGCTCAGTGGTAGAGTGTCCCTGGTTCCATTCCCAGTACAGGAAAAGAGAGAGAGAGAGAATAGATTGTAAATAAGAGGAAGATCACCCACTATGGTAGACTTCTGGTTTGTTTTGTTGTTCTTGTTTTGTTTGCCTGTTGGTTTGTTTTTGCTTGTCCAGCATCTGCTCCAGCATCCATTTTCTTTATTCAGGCAGCAGCACCTGATTTTCCCTTTAAGGAAACTCTCCTCCCAAATAATTAGTCATGTTCCAGAATGGCTAAAGAGAGTGCAAAGTAGAAAGAAAAGGGTCTAAGAGAGAACACCAACACACTCCAGCATTTCTTAACTGCATGGTAGAAGGTGAAACCTCAGGGGAGACGGAAAAGAGGTGGCAGAAAAAGGAGGGAACAAGATCAAGAGGATTAGTATCCTGGAGGCCAAAGGTAGAAATGTTTCTAGAAGGAGTGAATGGCCAACAGTGTCACAGTTGCTAAGAGGCCAATACAATGGGGACTGGAAAATATCCACTGGATAAGCTGTGGGGTGGGGATCCCCAAGGCTAGAAGTGGGTCAGTGAGTACTAGATGGTAAGGAAATGGAGACTGCCAAGATAGATGATTGTTTTGGCTTTTTTAAGCAATTTACTGTGCAAGAAAGACGACAGTAAGGCAGGGACACAGAGGGAAATGAAGGACCCAATGAGAGCTGGCTCATTTTCAATTGGATGTACTTAAATCCTGGGAAGACCCTGAGAGGGAAGGTGGAAGGCACTGTGGTCCAAAGCACAGGCGGGCAAGTCCTTCATGGAGATGGGAGATGAGAAACAGGTGCGGAGGAGAGTACGGGTGTTCAGTATTAAGGAGATAGTCTCAGACCATGGCTTCTATTTGCTGTGTAAAGTAAAAGGTATGAGTGATGCGGGATTAAGCACAAGGATGGACCAGAGATAAAAGGGGAAAATAAAACTGAAAGAGGGGGATAACCTGCCACAAATAATGCCACAGGTTAATTTTTTAAAATACAAGTATTTATTTGCACATTGACTGGGTGAGCCTATCCAGGCAGCCTCAGACAGCTTTCAGCAGTCTAGGTAAATGCAAGTTTTCTCTCTCTCTCTCTCTCTCTCTCTCTCTCTCTCTCTCTCTCTCTCTCTCTCTCTCTCTCTCTCTCTCTCTCTCTCTCTGGGCCATGGATCAAACTGGGATACTTGCACTTGCTAGGCAGGTGCTCTGCCACACCTCAGTCATAAATGCAAGTTTTAAATGCCAACATATTGAAAGTAGGTTTTGAAACCAACCAAAGTTTGTATTGCCCATTGGTTAATATTCTCATCACTTGGGAAGGGTTCATTTTTGTATATTACATAAACTGCATCTACTGGCAACTACTCCAAACATTCAAATTTAATCAGTATAAGGATAAACAATGGCTTAAATAAATAAATAAAATAATGGTTTTGTGTTTGAGGCTTGGCTATAAAATCCTTATTCCATCACAAATATTTTCAAGGTAGCATAGACAATAATCATCTAACATAAATCAGAGCGTATACCTTGCAAAGCACTATCACTGATGTCTATTATCTGGCTCTGATGGATTATCTGCTTACCCCAAACTCATCTGAATGCCAATCCAGAGTGTACACTGAAAGCAGGTTTTGTTCTAAAAATAGGGAGAAAATTTTTAAAAGACAATGCAGTAGTGGTTTAGAATTTTTAATTACTCATCTTAAAAGAGACACAAAATCTGTAATAAAAATAAATTGTTAGGTAGTAGCACAAAGTAACATGCGAGATGGGCAAGATGTTGACGTGATTCTTGGAAACGAAGTTTCTGGTGCACAACTCAAAAGAGAACTCTGTTTAAATAACATTCAGAAAAGGCCAAAGAAATGCCGTATTGAGAATTCCAATCTCATAGTTTTCTTATTGCATATCAACTTTTCAAAAAAATCTTCCTCTTGAAGGAGGGAATGTATAGAGGGAAAAGAGGGGTGGGAGGGGTGAGGGGGAAGGAAAATAATAACAGAATGAATTAAACATCATTACCCTATGTAAATGTATGATTATGCAAATGGTATGCTGTTACTCCATGTACAAACAGAAACAATATGTATCCCATTTGTTTACAATAAAAATAAAGTAAAATTTTAAAAAATCTTCCTCTTGTCACTATCTTTAAAAAGCTATCAATGATTACGTATTATTTTTTAAATATTCTTTTACTATTTTCACTTACTAAGCATAGTCCTGCTCCTTATACCTCATGTCCTTAAATGTACGATTACTTCTGACACACACCTCGCCTGTCAAAACCATTTTTAAATGCTACCGCCTCTGTGAAGACTTCCATAATCCAATTGGTAAATTAAGCCCATCCTCTTCCTTATATGCCAGTACGTAGTTAATTACCCATCTCCACTTCTAGACCTCTCCGTGCACTGTGTGTGGAGTATAACTCCTGAAATTATTTTAAAACTCACTAGAACTTAGGTAGGCACTAAAACAGTTGCAGCATGACATCTCAAGCAGCTTCTCAATGCTCCTTCCTCCATCAATGTTACCCATCCTTATTCTCAAACAACAGGCAAAATATGAGCCTTTCCAGTCATGCATACTGATCTGTACTCATTCTCAAGTTCTTCTATGTTTATGACCTAGTACTCATGTTCCCACCCTCCCCTGCATTCCAATCCCAATATTTCTCTCATTTATAATCACCTGCTATTTACTACTCTTATACTCTTCCTCTTGCACCTTGATCCACCAAACCTCCTCACCTGAAATTCGTGCTACTTTCTCCTACCAGCTTCTTCCTTTCCTTCTCAATTTCATTTACCCAAAATTGAGCAGCTTCTCAATACTCCTTTCTCCATCAATCTTACCCATCCATGTTCTCAGACTGGATGAGTAGTCACAGGTGACTAGAGGCACCTAGTTCACATCTCTTCTTTATTTAATATCTCCTTGCAGGCAACTTCAATAATTATGTGGAAGCCTCAAAAAACACTAGCTGGTATTTACCGGGTCTTCTGTGTGTCAATCACCATTTTCCATGAATTATCTCATTTAATCTCCCCACCAACCTTTTGAAGCATGTGGCACAATGAACTGCATTTTACAGATGAAAATATGAAGCTTAGAGACTCTTATTGACCCTAGACAAGGATACAAGTTGAGAGTGAGACTCCAGTCACCTGCCCACTCTGAGGCACCTGACAGCACCACTCTAAACTGTCTCTAGATCAACCTGACAGCAGTGGCCCCTTCCTCCATAACAAGGTCAGCTGCCAAACGCAAGAGTCTCGGGCCATGGAGAACAGCTTACATATGAAATCTGAATCTTCCAAATCCCATTACACCACCCATTACACTTCCAGCTCACCTTGTGGCCTACCCTCCTTCCACTAGTTCCTGTGCGCCATGGGAATTTCCAATCCCTTTATTCTTCTAATCTCCTTTTCTTATCCTTTCCCGGCCATCAGTAACCATCCAATCAGACCTTGCAACAAGAAAGCTTTGTGGGGCTGGGGATATAGCTCAGTTGGTAGAGTGCTTGCTTTGCATGCACAAGGCCTGGATCCAATCCCCAGCCACCACCCAAAAAAAAGGAAACCCTTGGTCCCGCACCTACTCCCCAAGATTCCCAATCACAAGCTGTTATGGTTTGGATGTAAGGTGTCCCCCAAAAGCTCACGTGTGAGACAATGTAAGAAGGTTTGGAGGACAAACGATTGGGTCATAGCCTTTACCTGATCAGTGAATTAATCCCTGATGGAATTAACTGAGTGGGAACTGGAGGCAGGTGGGGTGTGGCTGGAGGAAGTGGTTCCTTGGGGGTGTGACTAGGGGGTACATATTTTGAATCCTGAGCATAGTCTCTCTTTGCTTCCTGATCACCGTGATGTGAGCTGCTTCCCTCTGCCACACTCTTCTGCTATGATGTTCAGCCTCACTTTGAGTCCTGAGGAATGGAGCCAGCCTTCTATGGACTAAGATCTCTGAAACCGTGAGCCCTCAAATAAATTTTTCCTCTTCTAAAATTATTCTGGTCAGATCCTTTTAGTCACAGCCCTGGAAAAGCTGACTAAAACACAAGTCATTTTATTCATTTGTCTTTACCCTTCTATAGCTGATTCTCATATTATCTCACGGCTCCACAGCATCTTATTGAGGTACTGTCCCATCATTTGTAATGTTTGGGATAAACTCTCTGCCCTATCATTACCCTGTGTGCATGTGTGATTACATGAATGGTATGACTCTACATTGTGCACAACCATAGAAATGAAAAGATGTACCCCATTTGTGTACAATGAATCAAAATGCGGTCTGTAAAAATAAAAATAATTAAAAAAAAAAAAAAAGACCTCTCTGCCCTAATTTGTTCTCTTGGCTTTCCTACTGCTTCCTGACCTCTCTTTCTAAAAATCCTTGTTTGACTCTTCTGCCCCACTGTTCAGGGCTACTCCCCAGGGTTCCCTCAATGGCTCTTTTATAATTTTTATATTAATTCTATTATAATCTATTTTAAGAGCACAGAAAAGTACAAAGTGAAATATGGAGAACATCATAAAAGCATGATAGATTTGTCATATTTTTAAAAGAAGTAAATTATAAATATAATAAATATAATAGAATTCCCCTGAGTGTCCCTCAGCAATACCGTTCTCATGCCTCCTGATCAGAGAGAAACACAGTCTTGATTTTGGTTCATTATTCTCATGCATATTTTTACAATGCACGTGCAGTTCTTAAAAACTATTTATATACACACATAATAATTTTTCAGAGTTTAAACCTTTGTTATATAAGCTGTACATATCTTTCTACCACTTGTTCTTTGGGGCCAAATTTTCAACATTATTTTTTTAGAGACTGAATATAATTTTTTATCTTTTCTTCTACTGAAGGACATTTTTTAAGCTGTTCCCAGCTTTTCACAACTGAAAATATGATGCAGTAAGTATTCTTCTACATTTCTTTTTGTGGACATTTATGAGAATTTCTTGTGAAACTCTTGGGACTCCAGATAGCTTTCAACTTTTAAAAATTCCTAAGGACCAGGCTAGGGATGTAGATCAGTGGTAGAGCACTTGCCTGGAGTTCAATCCCCAGTACAAACAAATAAAAATGACCAAGGACCCCAACAAATTTTTGCTTATGTGGAATATATTTACCAATATCTGCCATATTGGAAGTTAAAACAGAAATGTTTACAAGGCAGGAATTCCCAGCATGCAACACATTGATGACCACAATGACACCACCATCCATCCTCGGTCTCAAAAGTCCAGCACAGCTGGAAGGAACGAGAGTGTGAAAATCAAATAACTTCTCAGCATTATGATGGAAAGTTACGACCTTACAGGAGAGTCTCAGAGGCCGTCCACAGCTCCAGACCACGTTTTGAGAGTTGCCAGTTCTACTTTTTATTTTTGCCCAAGTAAGGGGGATGAATAACATCTCTTTTTAACTTCTATTTCCCTGATTTTGAAGGTGGTTGCTTTTGTGTGTGTGTGTGTGTGTGTGTGTGTGTGTGTGTGTAAGATAGATGACAGATCTTGACAGATCTTTTGTTGTTGTTGTTGATTTTCTGTACTGGGGAAAAAACTCAGGGGCAATGTACTACTGCACTTCATCCCTGGTCACCACCACCACCCCATCTCATTTATTTATGTATTTATTTATTTATTTAGACAAGGTCTTGCTAAATTGTTCAGACCCAGCTGGAATTCGCAATCTGCCTGCCTTAGCCTGAAGTCGCAGTGGGATTACAGGCATGAGCCAACGCGCCCAGTTTAGTCAGGTCTCTGAGGTGTTCAGCAGGCTTTTTCCTCCAAGAGAATCTGCTACTACCACAAGCAGAAATCAGTGGTTTATGACTCCCATTGCTATGAAATCTTCATATTTGACTCACAATTTTAATCAGTAGTTCTGTTCTCCTCCTGACCAATGCAAGCACCTGGGCTAGGGATGTAGCTCAATGACAGAGCACTTACCTAGGATGAGTGTGACCTGGGGCTGGGGCTGGGTTTTAAAAAGAAAAACAAAGACATCAAAACACTTCAACTTTTATACTTTTATTTCCCAATCCATGTGTTCTTTTCTCAGATTCTTTTTATAAATACGTTTTTAATAATTTCCAGCATTGTAAGACTTCTTACTTCCCTAAATGCAATGTGCTCTCTGACACCAACGCTTTTAAGATGAGGGTCCGTTTGTTAAATCACCTACACCAGGCACCCCACCTGCCTAGCAATTCCCTGGCATCCTTTAAGTGTCAGTTCAAGAATCATTTTGCCCTTGGACACCTTTCCTAACTTTCCAGAAAGATGCTTCAGGCAACATGAACATCCCTCCGAAGTCCCATGGGACATAGGCCAAATGCCATTTATCACATTGTTTGGAAAAAAAACGACTTCTCTTCCTGTCTCCCCCATTAGACTGTGATCTCCTTGAGGGGAGGGATTGCTCTCTATTATTTATCTTTTCGTCCCTGGGTGCCTTGGAAAGTCCCTGACCCATAGTAAATATCATACTGACTCCTCAATAAAAACCGTCACTTCTGCAATTTAAGAAAGCCTGTATGATCTCTTGGGTCTCTTCCAGATCTAAGCTCTGAGACCTTGTATCTTCAGCCAAGGGTCAAAGTAATTTCACACAGAAGTATACAGACAAAATATGCTTATTCTTTTCCTATGTGTAAGCCCTACGTTGGAGGCACTCTGTAAAGTCCATGTCACTGGACACAGCCCCAGACCTGTGCCACATCCAGTTTTAGTCTGTTTTTTAGAAAGCATAGGGATAAGTGTATATTATCCTCTCTTAGAGCAAATGGCACTTCAACTTGACCAAGTTTAATGTCCATGTAAAAATCAGAAATGCCACAAATTGAGGCATATAGAAACATCGCTCATCTCTCCTTCAGCCTCCGTCTGCCATCTGCATCCAACATCCCCACTGCCGACCGGCATCTGACCACTTTTAATCTAGAAACCTCATTCTCTGCAGAATACTCGAATCAGAACTAATTACAGCAATAACTAAAATGGTCCTATGAATGCATGCGCTACACAACAAGAATACTTTTACTGGATTACTTAGCCGTGGCATGCTAGGTCTGTTAATGTGCTCTGCCTGGCTTCACCTGCAGACACGCTTCAGAAAATGTAAGCCTGCAGTTAAAGTAATAGAGGGCCAAAGAAACCTGGAGGAATAAAGAAACAAATTCATCTCCTTGAGAATATGTTTTAAAACAATCCACTAATGGGAATAAGGGATTTAAGAGGTTCATTTCAGAGCAGATGGCAAAGCTGAGGCCAGGTCAGTCTTAGAGCTTTTGTTCACTAGTTTCATCCATTTGACTTCAGTTTATTTTTTCAGTACTGGGGAATGAATCCTGGAGACATCTACCCCTGAGCTACATTCCCAGGCCTTTTTATGTGATGTTGAGAAAGGGTTTCACTAAGTTGCCCATGTTGTAATCCTCCTACCTTAGCCTCCCATGTCCCTGGGATGATAGGTGTGGGCACTGCCCCAAACATTAAACCGGCTGATGAGGTCCCAGCTCCCTCAACATGCAGCCACCCACTGAGAAGGAGGAATGGACAGGGCCAGTCCTCGGCCTCCTCTCATGCAGTTATAAACTCACAATTTTTACTTTCTGAAGACATGATAAAAATGGAGGAAAAAAACAATTTCAATATAGTATTGCCAAAGCATAAAAGTAATCAGCTTGGTCTTTAGCTAATTCCTAAAAATAGGAGGAGCCAGGTACAGTGGCACATGCCTGTAATCCCAGATACTCAGAAGGCTGAGTCAGGAGGATGGCAAGTGCCAGGCAACTTAGTGAGGTCCTAAGAACTTAGCGAGACCCTGTCTCTAAATAAAAAAAGACTGGGAATATGGTTCAGTGGTTAAGCACCCCAGAGTTCAATACCCAGTATACAAAAAAATGAAGATAAAAATAACAGGAAATATGGGAATAAGCAGACAACAGGACAGGCATATAGCATGGCAGTCAATACTTTGGATCATGAATCAAAACAGAAATAGATTTAAGACTGGTTTCTTCCAGTACTGAGGGTGTAACTCAGCAGGAGAGAGTTTACCCAGCATGCACGATCCCAACACCACAAAAACAAAACAACAATTACACCAACACTTATCTTTTCCATTTAGAATTGTATGACCTTATCTCCTTGAAAAATTCAGGTCTCAGCTTACATAAAGAGAAAAACAGTGCCTATGTTGGTGGTAATAATTACCTGAGGTTTGGCACAAAAAGCAAGAATTCATTTAAAACGTATCTGTTTTAGCCCAGCATGATGTAATCTCAGCAGCTGGGGAGGCTGAGGCAGGAGGATCACAAGTTCAAAGCTAACCTCAGCAATTTAGCCCTAAGCCTCTAAGCAAGTCCCTGTTTCAAAATAAAAATAAAAAGGGTTAGGAATATGACTCGGTGGCAAAGCACCCCTGGATTCAGTTTCTGGTACTCAAATATATATGTGTGTATCTGCGTGTTTTTTATTAGGCTATGAAATCCAAAATTGAGTTTTAAGTCTGTTTGACTCCATTAAAAAGTACTTTTTTCCTTTTTTTGGTACTGGGGATTGAACCTACGGACACTCTACTACTGAGCTACTACATCTCCAGCCTTTTTTAGTTTATGGGATTTTGGTTTTGTTTTGTTTATTTTGGAGAAAGGGTCTCACTAAGTTGCCCAGGTTGCTCTCAGACTCCTGATCCTCCTGCCTTTGCTTTCTGAGTCCCTAGAATTCTAATCTTTCACCACATAGGGTGAAAAAGATGAGTCTTCAAGTAAAAATTCAAGATCAATGGAAACTATTCATTTATTTCTCAAGAAATGTTAAGGTCACAAAGATGAATGATTTTGCTATGTGCATGAACATCAAATCTAAATTAACTATCATTTTCAGAAAGAATTATATCTTGACATCTCAAGAGGTTGAAGAATGTGACATGTACAAGGAAACCGAATTTTTTCTAAAGTTAGTGGAAGCCATGGGAAGATTGTGGTTGATCTCAGGAAAAAAATTAAATGCTGTATTGTCCAATTAGAAAGTACTTTTTCCAAGCTGCGTGCAATGGTGCGTGCCTATAATCCCAGGAATTTTGGAGGCTGAAGCGGGAGAATCTCAAATTCAAGGTCAGCTTTGGCAATCTAAAGAGACTCTGTCTTAAAATAAAAATGAAAAGGTCTGAGGGTGTAATTCAGTGGTAAAGCATCCCTGGGTACAATCCCTAGTACTAGGGGCACAGGGGACAGGTACTTCTCCAAAAGCCAGGCATTTTGTGCATGCCTACAGTCCCAGCACTAAGGATGCTGAGGTGGGAGACTCCCTTGACTCCAGAAGTCTGGGCAACATTGTAAGATACCATTTTAACAAAAAAAAAAAAAAGAAAGAAAAAACACCTAGAAAGTCCTTTTCCAATAGATAATCAATTGCCTACATTCAGATACCCAATCATAGACAAGAAACCATTATTTCATTCAGAATATACCTACTAAATACAGTAGTCTACTCTTATCTGTGGTTTCACTTTCCATGATTTCCATTATCTGCAATCAACTGCAATCCAAAAACATTAATTGGGAAATTTCAGGAAAAAAAAAACTTCATAAGCTTTTAAGTATGCACTGTTCTGAGTAGCGTGATGAAATCTCATGCCATGGCATTCCATCCCCCCAGATGTGAATATCCCTTTGTCCAACGTATCCACGTGGTATACTCTACCAACCTGCTACTCACTTGATAGAAGTCTCGGGATTAGGATATCACCTGTCACAATATCACAGTACTAGTGTTCAAATAGCCCTTATTTTACTTTTACTTGATAATGGCCCCCAAATGCAAGAATACTGATGCTGGCAATTTTATTACAGTATATTGTTAAAATTGTTCTATTTTATCACTAGTCATTATTATTAATCTGTTACTGTACCTAATTTACAAATTAAACTCATCATAGGTATGAAAGTACAGGAAAATACATAGTATATGTAGGGTTCAGTTCTATCCGAGGCTTCGGGCGTCCCCTGGAGGTCTTTGAACACACCTTCTGTGGAAAACGGGAGTAGCTATAGCTGCTAAGGCAGTGTTCTTAGTGCTGGTCTAGGCACAAAAGTTGGATGGGTTATGATTATGGGGCTGGGCAACTTTACAGTCCACTTGAGGAATGCTAAGGAGGTAAATGGCCTTAGGATGCGGCGAACAAATTGATGGTAGAAAACAAACGCACTTCCTCTGCTTAGGGCGATCGATGTGGTTAACAGAGGAAGCTGGACTTGAGGTGAATCCTAACAGAGAAGTGGAAATAGGCCTGGGCATCTCCCAGAACCTTTGGTTGTAGGAAGGGCCTGTGTATTTGAGGAGGGCCAGGCATGAAACCAGGCAAGGTGCTCAATGATGATCTGATCTGAGTAGTGCGAGGAAATCTCACCCCATAGCATCCCTATGTTGATGCCAGACAAGCTGTTTTGCTGGTTCCAAGGGTATCAGAGTCTGCTGGATATTTTAAATAGGAGGAAGTTAAAACCACCGCCACTTTCCTTTGTCGTGGACAAGAAAGTTCATCACCATCCATGGCAACAGTTTACTCACCTGGGCAATGAAGATACTCACGTCCATTCCTGGCTGCCTGCTTTCTAAAGTGTAGTTGTTATTGATGACCCTGATTCTCAGTTCTGAGCTCCAGCTGGTCTTTGGTCTTGGTTTCACTAATGTGCCCTTTGGACTTTCCAAGGACTTAGATTTAGACTAATTCTTATGACTTTTTCCAGGTTTGGTCCATCTTCTGCAGGTCTCTGCTAAGTTAGGCACCAAACATAATGTTAGAAGGAAAGAGAAGAAAGAAAGAAAGAAAGAAAGAAAGAAAGAAAGAAAGAAAGAAAGAAGGAAGGAAGGAAGGAAGGAAGGAAGGAAGGAAGGAAGGAAGGAAGGAAGGAAGGAAGGAAGGAAGGAAGGAAGGAAGGAAGGAAGGAAGAAAGAGAGAGAGAAAGAAATCCAAGCCTAGTGTGGTGGAGATGTCTGCAGTCCCAGACTCCGGAAGCACTCAGTGGGGGATCGCCTGAGTACAAGGAGTTTGAGAACAGCCTGGGCAAAATAGCAAGATCTCATCTCAAAACAAAAACAAAAACTTTGAAGCAGTTGTAACTGACATAGAATTAATATAAAGAATTCCTATCTATACAAAGGTAAGAAAAATGGGTTCACAAAGAAGAAATCAAAATGTCTGATAAACATGGAAAGACTGTTATCAGGGAAATGCAAATTGAAATAGAATAACATTTATAACTCATCACACTAACAAAATTTAAATCTCTAGCAATACCAAAGGGTGGAAAATAGGTGGATCAATAGGAAATCTCACATACAACTAATATAATAACTTTCCAGAACAGATGAGCAACATCTTATAAAGTCAGAAGGTACCCATACTCCACATATAAAGCCCCAGTATATGCCCTAGAAAAATCGTCAAAAATATATACAATGGGACATGTACAAGAATGTTTTTACAAGGCTTTTAATAATAAACAATGAAACAAACATCTGCATTAGAGTCATATTAAAAAACAGGAAATGCAGCAAAATCATCTGTACAGTACCATTCTACTTAGATAAAATAAAGAAATGCAGATGTAGATGCACATCTCGGATGCATCTCACATATGGGTATAAACTACTATATATGGCAGCAGAAAAAAGGGACAGCAGCTACTAAGTTTAACATTCTTATTTCTGTTCATAGCACACAACAAACTTAGGAATTAAGACATGAGAATTTGTACAAAGAGAAAAGAGCTAAGGTATGCCCAAGTCCTCCCAGGAAGTCCCTGGCTGACTATGGAAGAATAACTGAAGTCATTAAAACCAATTTCCACACAGAATAAGTAGCTCTGATGATGCGGCAAGCACTTTGATTTAATCTAAATCTAATTTAAGGCAGGTTTCTATTTTCATTCTGCCTTAAAAAGAAAAATAGGAACATTAGATTCTTTCTTTCTTTTTTTTTTTTTTTTTTTTTTTTTGTACTGGGGATTGAACCCAGGGGTGCTTATCCACTGAACCTGAACCATATGCCCAGCCCTCCAGCCCTTTTTTAACTTTTTTTTTATTTTGAGATAGGGTCTCACTAAGTTGCTGAGACTGGTCTCAAACTTGAAACATAAAATTTTCTCAGACAGGTAAAATAAGTACATGTGGTCTTTGTCCCTTGTTCCTAGCACAGACCTTCTAAGACCTTTGAGATTTCCAAAGTGAGAGGAATATCTTTTATTATTCATAAGTCTCATATGATCTTACCAAAGTTTATGCAAATTCTGTAACTTGGGATGGGGCCATCACCAGAAAGACTGATGGTTCCACCCTGAAGACTCCTGGGGAAGGGAAGGGGTAGGAGGGAGAATAGATTCAGGGCAGGTAAAAGCATCCACGTATTAAGAGTAGCACACACCAGTCCTCAGGGACAGAAGCTCCTATGCTCAGGACTCTTCCAGACTCTTGTGCTTTGCGACTGAGCCATAGCCCCAGCCCTTTTTACTTTTTTTATTTTGAGACAGGGTCTCCCTAAGTTGCTTAGGAACTTTCTCAGAAGGAATCTAGTTAACTGTCCAAATCAGCAGCAGAGCTTTTTTAAAAAAGGAAAAAAGAACCATTAAATGAGAATAAAACTCTCAGTGCTAGAACTTGAAATTTAAGTTCCAGAAAGCTCCTCAAGAAATTCTGGTGGCCAGTCAGATGTGCATACCACTGATCTTCTTCCCCCTTCTTCCATTCACGAGATGTCAGTGCAAAATAAACACAGATAATGTTAGTCCAGCAGGTCCGTCGGCAGGACAATCATAACTAATGTGTATAAAGTGCCTACCAGAGACCAGATTCTTTTTTTTTTTTTTTTCCCCTTCCAGTACCCAAGGTCTCTCACATGCTAGGCTAGCACACCACTTCTGGGCTACATCCCCAGTCCTTTCTTTATTTTGAAACAGGGTCTGGCTAAATTGCAGAGGCTGGCCTGGAACTTAGAATCCTCCTGCCTCGGCCTCCAGAGTTGCTGGGATACAGACTTGCAAGAACCAGACGCTTTCCTGTACACAATCTCTATTCCTTACAACTGTGCTCAAATTCATGCTGTGAGCGGATAACTTCTGACAGCCTACTTTCTCTCAATGATCAGCACTTTTCTCCTGCAATTTATCCTCTAATATGCTCTTGATGGATGCATTAAGTTTGTTTGTGTTGCTGCAGAAGGTCCTCCCATCTAAGCAAAGAAAATAAAGTGATTGAGTTGCCTTTTCTGTCAACAGCAGGTTCTCAGGAACTCAGAGGTATATACCATACCATTCCCAGGGTCGTGGGTTTGCCTGGCAAACCCCAAGACAATCAAGGAGATTCGTGATCTGTCAAAGGACAAAATTACATTTAAAGATCTTAATTGGTTTCATTTTTTTACTCTAGAAAATAGAATAAATCTTCCAATGAGCCCAGCAGAAGAGGTTGATTTTTATGGACAGAAAAAGGCTGGAAGAAAACAAACAAAAGACAGACTGATCATTTCAAAATTACTTTCCTTGTAAGGCAGGGATGGGGAGACAGAACAACAGGAACAACTGTTTGGTTAACTTCAGGTTATTTCAGGTCACTTCTTTTGTGTAAGGATTAAAGCAAAGGGAACTTCATTATCATGCCAATTGATCTTGACTGCCTTGGCTGTTATCTCTCTAATTTCGAATTCTCCAAAGGACAGGTAGAAAGGACAACTTGGCCAAATGGAACTTTAGCATGGGTGACTCCATTTTGATTTTTCATCTTGTCTATCGGGGTCCAGTGCAAGGTTTCAGCCCAAACCAAGGACCTCCTGGAAAGTTTATTTAACAAAACTTTTGTGAAATTAGTGTGTTCCTGGGTTAAATCCCAGCTGGTGCAATTTACCGAATGCAAACCTTTTCCAGGAGCCAGGGCTCCCAGAATCCTATTCCCTCCCCATCTCTACCCATGTCCATGTGGAGGCCAACATATGACTTAAATTGATAGGCCCATCCAAAGCATTAGGACACCTGGCTGTACGTCTAGTGTTACCAAAGCTCAGTCCTAGTCCCTGATGCCAATCCAATAATGAGGACGTGGTTTTGAGGAAAAGGGAAAAGAAGGTTTATTGTTTTGCTAACAAAGGAAAAACAGAGGACTCCTGTCCTAGAGGCTGTAATTCTGCCCATCAGCTTTTAAAGAGGTGATTCAAAGGCTATATTCCCGTTTTCTATGTTGTAATTCACTTGTTAATTTGGGAGATAGTCATTTCTGAGATCTTCTGGTGCCATCCCCGAAGTCTGGATTACTTTGTCCCTATGGTTGGTGTGTGCTCAAGGACAGATAACTCTGCCTAGGATGGGGAAGAAAGGTAACACTGTTTCCCCTGAGATTAGGGAGGGTGAGAGATTAGGGAAGAGGAGGGAAAAAGGAAGAGGAAAGAAACATATCCATTTAAAAAACAAAGTGCAGCAAGGGCTATATTCAAAGTATAAAGTGGTCTACTGTTACGATCTCCTTGAAGTCATTTTGTTTTATTCTATTTATTTTTTGGATACTAGGGATTTAATCCAGGGACACTTTACCACTAGGCAACACCCCCAGTCCTTTATATTTCTTATTTAGAGACAGGGTTTCACTAAATTGCTGAGGGCCTCATTAATTTGCTGAGGCTGGTGTCAAATTTGCAATCCTCCTACCTCAGCCTCCAGAGTCACTGGGATCACAGGTGTGCTCCACCGCTCCCAGCAACTTTAAGTCATTTCTGAACCCCAATCCAAGCCTCCCAAGGAAACATTTGGCAGCCTGAAGACATAACTAAGCTAATCCCCTTATAAATAGTTGTTCTTCTAAATTGCCAGAAAATTGAATGGATTATAACACAATAGAGCTATAAAAGTTAGTGCCTCCACAATAAATGTCAATAACACTGCTTTTGTAATAATTTAACTTTATTCAATCATGTAATTTAAGCTACCAAAACTAAACCATGGATGAAACAGGGAGCATAAGAGATTCAAATTAAAACCCAATGAGCTGTACTTACAGAGACATGGCTACTTGGGGAGACTCCAGGATCCCTGGGTCACAGCTCATGGGAGTTTTCAAGCCTGTTCATACACTGTGGTGCTTGATCCTCACAAAAGTCAGTGGAGGATGCAGTGAACCCTGAAGAAGAGTGCCCTGAAGTCTGATCTTGAGTTTGAATCCAAATTCTCCAACTTACATGCTATCTAATACAATGTTCTTTCATCTATCTGAACGTACATTTCCACACCAGCAAAATGTGGGTGATGATAACTGAAAATACTAAATGAAATGAAGACATAAAAGCATCTGACTTAATCTTTCCCTGCAAATATGGGGGTTTGGGAGGGTTGTTTGTTTTTGGTACTGGAGACTGGACCCACCACATCCCTGTGCAGGTAAACAGTTTTAAAGAAGAGCAATAGTCTCCTGGAGCGGTGGCACATTCCTGTAATCCCAACGGCTCGGCTCGGCTCGGGAGACTGAGGCAGGAGGATTGAAAGTTCAAAGTCAGCCTCCGCAAGTTACCCATACCCTAACCAACTTAATGAGACCCTCTCGCAAAATTGCTAAAGGACCTGACAAGTGAGAAAATGAAGACAAGCATAAGCAATCTCTTCAAAACATGACATCGGTGAGTAGGGAAGGGATTACCCAGAGATGTGAATAACCTTTGCCTACAGATGTGACTTCACCTTTCTTCCCTTTTGGGTTTACTGTATGTTTTATTTGTATTTCAAAATTTTTAAAGGAAGTCAGGGAAGGTCACACATGCCTGTAACACTAGTTACTCAGGAGGCTGAGGCAGGAGGACTCCAAGCCCTAACTTAGCAGGCCCTGTCTCAAAATAAAAAATAAGAAGAGCTGGGGATGTAGCTCAAGGGTAGAGCATCCCTCTGTTTAATCCCTAGTACCACAAAAGGAAAAAAAAAAAAAAAAACATAAAAACTTAAAAGATATTGGATGCATAAAATTAATTAAAAATTTATGAGAGATTATGTAATTCCTAAAATACAGGCTAGGCTTTATCATTGGGAATTGTAAGATATAAATATAAAAGTAAGTTTGAAAACCAAAATGAAATAATAGAGTAAACTTCTTAATTTGGACTAAAATATAGATCCATTTTCTTCTCTTTTCTCATTTATGCAGAATATACTAAAGTCTACGACAATTGAAAACATTATCTGCATTTGATGGGAGGTGTTCTGCTCTATCAATATTGTTTTTATTTGGATAAGTCATACTTGCACCTATTTCACTTGGTGTGTGTTCTTTTGGTACTTATATGCCAGTATTATAATGTTAAAATTTATAGCCAGTGCAGTGGGGCATACCTATATTCCCAGGGACTTGGGAGACTGAGGCAGGAGGATCACAAGTTCAAGGCCAGCCTTAGTGTGACCCTGTCTCAAAATTAAAAAATAAACAAGGTTAGGGATGTAGCTCAGAGGCGAAAAAAAAAAAAAAAAACCTTAACCTGAAATGCAACAGGAATCAAGATGCCAGTTGGCATTATGGATGCATTTTATCAGGGGCCAGGGGCATATGAAAACAGGGAATTCCTGCTTTATTCATAGTTTGGGAATAAATCCACACTACTCCTGCAACACGTTCCACGGCCAAAGGAAAGCTGTCTAATCCCATGCAAAATATCCTAAATAAGATAATAAAATAAGTAGAATTAAAGCTGAACTACACAAGGGCACATTTATATTTCTGACAACTATGGATTATTCAGTAATACCTCTCAGTGCACCAGTAAGCAGAGCGCGCAGAGAGCTAATAAAAGTAATGAAGTCTTCGTAGTACGTGAACTCACTGCTATTAAATCTCTTCGGAGAAATGGGATGAGCCTGCCAAGTCTGTTGTGCCGACAGTTAAATTTGTAGGCTGGTGAAGTGAAAATAAGAACCCCCACGTGGCAGTGGTGGTGGAGATAATGGGTATTAATGCTCAGAAACCGAATGCTTCATCTAGCCTTCAACTTTATTGGGAAGTGATGGTGACATAGAGCTGGATTTTTCCTATTTGTACTTGTCAGCAGATCTACCCATCAAATCATCCTTTTATAACCATCCGAAGCTTGGGTGGGTCATGCCGCCATCCAGACAGAGGAACTAATAGAGACACAGCCACCTAATGTAAACTCCGCATTTTTCATCCAAGGACCGATCGTTGTTTGTCATGACGGTTTCAGAAGAAGAAAGTCCGGGGAAGAACCTTAGTTACCCAGAATCCCTGAAAGGCTGTGAGAATGTTGGGGTCTATGGAAGGCAGTTCTCATGTGTCAGTCAAGGACTACACGCTACTGCAGGAACTGTGGGGCACATTAACCATCCCGGGACTAATGGGTCACAGGAAGGGAGAGGGTCCTGCAACCTGGAGATAGCAAAAGTTATGCAAGAAAGGTCACCCTGAAGAAGCTGTCACCTTCCGACCCCCAAAGCACCCTGCGTGGACCAGGGGAGAATCACGCTCATTCTCTCTTCCCGCTCCTCTCCAGCAGGTGCCGCCCATTGACTGGACCCAGCCAAAGCCAAGTGGCAGGAGAATCCTCGGGGGCCACATCCTGGGACGTGAAACAAGGTGGATGGAGTAGGCAGGATAAAGAGTAGACCTGGAGGGACAAATGGAAGGTTTCCAACCCAAGTGGGAAGACAGGGGTGTTGTCTGAAGTAACTCATGTGTTTGTCTTTATTTGACCAGCAATTCCCTAGAGGAAATTATAGGCTTTTCCCTCGAACTGGAACAGTTCTAACAGAAATGTGGGTGAAGGGCATTGTTCCTCTCGTCAATTTCCTTTAGCATTTCTAGGTAACATAATTTTTTTTTTTTTTTTTTTTTTTTTTTTTTTTTTTTTTTTTGCTTCCCTGAAAACAAACAAAACAAACCTTCAAGAATTCACATTTAAATCCCTGGGAGATGTTTATTTTCATTCTACAAAGAATGCCTGTTTTAAAGTGGTGATGTTTTTTGAAAGAGAATAATTAAACTTTTTTTTTTTTTTTTTTCATTTTATACATTCGATGAACAATGCACTTACTCTGTACAATGACCGTTTTTTGGCTTCTTGTGAACCCTGGAAATATTGATCAGTTAAAAATATTCGGACGCTTGCATCTCTTGAATTTGCTTACTGCAGCCCTTCTTCCTGGTTGCCCAGGAGAACACCAGCATTTTTGTTATCATGATAAATTACCCTCCCTGGTAGGTCACTCTTTTTTACCAAAAGTCACAATTTGCTACTTCCTTTAGGTCACAACCTGATTTTTCAGGGTGACAGATTTATTGCTTGCTTTGTGCTCCAAAAAACAAATCGCCACCATTGCTCAAAATATAGCCCTGTCACAATAACTTGGGATATCTCCCAGTGGGAAGGAGACCCAGCATTTTTATTCCTGTATGAATATGGTAGGAGAGGCATTTCTACATTTCTCCTGATTGGATCTGGGAGGTTGGTAGCTAGGTTGAAGTGACTGCTGCCAGCTTAAGCCATTGATAAGCAGGAATTTGTCGGCATGGTCTTGGGGGATTGTTTCTTCTTTTGAGGAAGCTCAGAAAGCAGAGCAAATAACTCCTTCTGTCCTCCAAAGCAAGCTTTCTCACTAATGGCCCACTTCCCTCAGCCTTTCAAAAAGTGGGTGTCCCTCCACAAAATGTCCCTAAACCTGATAAGGAAGCTGTAACATTTCCATGGTTAGGGAAGGTCATGTAGGCAGAGCTGTCTTGGTAGAATGTGAACCAAAGTGGTGAATAGCACCTCTGTTCGTAGTTCATGAAGTCCCACGTCCAGCCTCCACCCTTTCTTCACCAACCTCACATCTGCATTTCTGCAGTTGGTCCAGATCCTGCCCCTTCCCTTCTCTTTCTTCTTCTTTTTTCTCATTTTGCAGTACTGGGGATGGAACCCAGGACCTTGTGCATTCGGACAAGTGTCATGCCCGAGCTCCATCCTTTTCACTTCAGTGCACTTCAGAAGGAAGGCTCCACTCTCTCACCCTGGGATTTCTAATTTCAGCAAGGCTTTAACACCGTCCAGTGACCTGTGGCCCAACCATCTGTGGGCAATTTCTTCTTTACTTCATTTAACCCATTTTTGTTCCATCACTGCAGATGCGGGATGCCTATAAAATTTTTAATTCAACAACAAATATACCACTCAGAGCAACTTTGAAATCATTATGATGTTTGCAGAGGTCTATTCTTTTGAGAAAAGTAGTAGGTGAACAATTAGAGCATTCCAAGGTATTTTTAAATGTACTGAGAAAGCAGCCTACACTTTACTGCAAAAGTCACTTCTGCTGGGTGAGATGGTGCCCACCTGTAATCCCAGTGACCAGGGAGGCTGAGGCAGAAGGATCCCAAGTTCAAGACCAACCTGGGTAAGTGAGTGAGATGCTGTCTCAAGATAAAAAATAAAAATGGATGGGGACATGGATCAGTGGCAGAGCATCCCTGGGTTCAATCTCCAATACTGAAAAAAAAAATAAGTTACTTCTATTAAATGTTCAACTGAACAAAATATTATTTACACAACTGAAAAGTAATATAAGAAATGCATTCATGAAAGTATTTTATAGAACTAGGCTGTCATTTCATTCCAAGGAATGCACTATATTTCAAATTATCAATGATGGAAAATAACTGTCCTGTCAATCAGGCACTGGGACAATGTATGCCTCATCGTAAGGTGCAGCGTACTGCCCGAATGTTCCAGGCCCCAGAAGCGATGCCTACCTGCCCTCGTTATTTTCTATTTATACATCAAAATTCACCTTTGCCCTTCTCTACTCTGCCATGAGTTCTAGGAGGCCGACTTTGAAGGACCAGGTTTTCCCTCTAGTTTCCTGTGGGACTTGCCCAGTGGAAGGTGCTGCCAGAAACCAGAGGAGAACTCAGGGAGATTGTTCCCCAGGATCCTGTGTCACATGACAATCCTGCAACTTGACTGAGGCTGAACCTCTGTCCAGAGTCACAGTCGCTGCTGCTTCAGCACTCACTGGTTTTGTTAGCTGCTGATAATAACAATGACAATAATATTAAGAGTAGTAGTAATAATAGTAATAATGGCAGCCGTCTGTTGGTGATCCCTGGGTATTTCGCCCTGTCTGCTGAGGTCCATGATCTTGTGTGTCCAGTTGTAAACACTTCCTTCTTTGCATTCCCTTCAACTTCCCCCTTGTGGAAAGCATCCTTTTTCTGCTGAGGTCCTGGCTAGAGTACCACCCTTGAGAAATAGTCTCATAGCAAGTCAAATATGCCAGTAAACAATATGTCATGCCTTCAGTTGTAATAAACTAAAAGTACAATCGATGCATAGGTGGTTATTTCTAGTCATCTACTCAAAATCCATTTTCCTTTTCTTCCTTGGGAATAGGGTACTTCTACAAATGGTGCAAGTGGTAGAGAACCCACAGTCACACTGGGTCTGTAGTGGGGCTTTCTGTTTTTATTTTTGTATTGTTTTGGGTTTTTTGTCATCTAATCCCTGCTTATGACTTGGGGTATCCCTTCAAAATATTGGATTCCAAGCTACAGGCACCAAGAGGGAAAACAGACATGTCCTCTGAAACCAACATTAACGAAAAAGGAGCAAGAGGGTGATATAATTACAGATTCAGTACAAATAATTAAGTTATGGTAAAATGGTGAGGTAATCAAAACATCATTGTTGGAAGGAAGGATGAGGCCGTGGAACCACTTGGCAAACATCAGTGATAGAAAACAGAAAGAGCAGAACCCACGGGCCTCAACCACAGGTAGAGAGACCCAGGAGACCTCCCCTGGTGTGTGGGTGAACACAATTGGTTGGTTTCCAAACATGACACTCCTAGTAGAGGTAAAATATGTTATTGGCCTTCGTTCACCTGAATAATTGATATGTGCATTATAAATGCACAGATCATTCACAAGTTTGTGAACGAACGCAAGAAATCTCATAAACTCAGTGTATCTCTATAGAGACATCTGGCAGGGTGTGGTGGCACATGCCTGTGATCCCAGTGACTCTGGAGGCTGAGACAGGATCACAAGTTTGAGGTCAACCTCAGCAACTTGACAAGATCCTGCCTCAAAATAAAAACAAAAGGGCTGGGAGTGCAGTCAGGGTAAAGTAACCCTGGATTCAATACCCAGTACAAAAGAGAAACAGAGAGAGAAAGAGAGAGATCTGGTTAGCATGCCTAAAATAATGCAATGAGAACCAATCAGGAGGAAGAAAGCGTACACTCCCAGAACTTCTATTGTCCAAGGTGATACCAGATTTTACGTGAGAAACCATATTGTTCTCAAAAAATAAGAACGACAACATCAAAACAAGTCATGTCACGGAAAACCAACAACATATTGTCAAAAGTGTAATGCAACCCTTTATCTGAAGTGATATACTCCTTCCCACAAAAAACAATTATTGACAAATCATGAAAGCCACTTCTTTGTATATTATGTAATATTTACCCAATGTCCTATTTACAGGATGGCTTGTGTATACGTAAGAGGTACTATATTGTCCCAGCGTTCTGTTTATAGAACTATCTGTAGTTTTGTTCTCACTGATAATGAAGGCGATATAACCTGTAGGTGATTATGATTTCCTATTATAAAACACCTGTATCACTGGAATATTCACAGAATTGAAAACTAAGAACTTAATGGGTTAAGCTCACCCTTTCCCTTCAGATAATTAATCCTTTCCTGTACTCCTGATCCCAGTAACTATCATCAAGATCACCAGATAAATCCTTGAGACCCAGCCTCCTCTTAACTCGTTCATCTGAAGTTTCATATCTCCTAAATTGCTCCAGGTCCACACAGTGTGGTGTATTCATACAAGGGAACATGATTGAATGGATAACAGAATGAATCAAACAACATTGCTCTATGTAAATTTATGATTACACAAATGGTATGCCTTTACGCCATGTACAAACAGAGAAACAACATGTATCCCATTTGTTTACAATAAAAAAAAAATAAATAAATAAATGAGTGCAAAAGACTTCCATGTTTTATTGTGGATGAACCTCTACAACAGATAATGAAAGGGAAAAAGCCACAAATAAATGCACATTGTAGTTTTCTGTTTATATTTAAAGTGAAGAGAGAGAAACTGAAGCAGCATTTGACCCTGTCGTAAATGGCAACCTTGGCAAACTGGAGGACAAGGTCAAATACAGATGACCATTGTCAAAGGACAATTCCAGAACTAGGCAACAAACAGTTCCACAAAATAGAGTCTTCCAAGGGGCCAGAAGAGAAGGAGTTGATTTTATAGACAGAGAAAACCTGGGGAAAGGAAAAGCAGAAGAACAAAAAGCAGATGGGTCATCTCAAAGTTACTTGCAAAGCAAGACAGAACAATAGAAAAATAACTGGTTGGTTAAGATCAGATTAGTTCAGCTTACTTTTCCTAAGGATTAAAGAATGCAGAGGAAACTACATTATCATGCTGATGAAACTGATCTGTTTGGGAAATGTGGCCATTCTCGAATTGCATCTGGTTTCTCCTAAGTATAGATAAACTTTAGTTTCTTGATGACATGGGACTTCAACATGAGTGACTCTGTTTTGATTTTGTCTGGCTTGGGGGACCTCGTGTACAATGACCTAGCTGCCTTCCGACTGTGTGACGCTACAATGAGGAGACAGCCATCTACAACCTGGAAGAGGCCCTCATCAGAATTCAACCCCACTAGCAGCTCAGTCTCAGACCTCTAGCCCTCGGAACTGTGGGAAATAAAATCTCTGTTCTTTATAAGTCACCCAGTGTATGGCAATTTGTGATAGCAATCGGAATTCCCTAAGACAGTATCTTTTAGTCCTTTATTCTTATGAGTAGGGAGATTCTTTTCTTTTTTCTTTCTTCTCTTATTCATTTATTTTTCTTTTTTAGGTACTAGGGATTGAACCCAGGGGTGCTTTACCACTGAGCTACATCCCCAGCCCTTCTTTTTAAATTTTTTATTTTGAATCACACTCTTCCTCAAGTTCCCCAGGCTGGCCTTGAACTTGTGATCCTCCTGCTTCAACCTCCCAAATCTCTGAGATTACAGGCATGTACCATGCACCACCATAACCAGATCTCATGTTTTAATAAAGATAATTATAGAACATGCCTTATAGGGTTGGTAATTATACAATATTAGATGATTTTTTTAAATTCAGTCTGATTATAACAAAGCAGTATCTCCCTGTGATTTTTCATTTACATTTCCCAAAGTTACTATTCATATCTTTCCACTGAATTGTTTTTCTCTTGCACTCTCTCTCTCTCTCTCTGCTGGGGATTGAACCTGGGACCTCGTGCATGTCAAGTAACTGATCTACCACTGAGCTACATCCCCAGCCCCATCAATCTTTTTGCTATTAATTCATTAAAACTCTATATATTCTGGACTACTCATGTGTTATTTACATGTTGCAAATATTCACTCACTTTATGATATATATAGCATAGATTTTAACCTCAGGGAAAAAAATGAATTTAAAAATTTTAAATAATAAGTGAAGTAGTTATTCCAAATAAACTGACTGCCAGCATTCATAAGACAACAGTCTAATCTTTCCCATGGCTACTTACGAAATCGAGCCGGCCCAAACATCACATTAACTTCTTAAACCAGAATAAGTTTATGTTTGATAATTGTCAATAAAAAAATCTACTCAGAGATACAGGCATACAAAGCACTGTTCCTCTCTCCATCAGGTTTACCATCTAGCTATAATGAAAAAATGTGAAAAAAAAAAAAATCTAAAATGACAAGGTAATATAATTGTCAGGTAATAAGCCCCTGTGTACAGCACTACAATCCATTCTATATTCAGGAACTCCGTTTCATATGTCACACTAACAAAGAGAACAAGCTGATGAAAGCTCGTCTCCTACTGAGGTGGTGGTGATTCTTGAAAAGTCACAGTGTGGCTGGGGTCATTAATCCACAGATCAGAAATAGCCCTAGCACCCAAAAAGATGATGGG
The DNA here is from genome assembly GCF_902686455.1 of Sciurus vulgaris. Lineage (NCBI taxonomy): Eukaryota > Metazoa > Chordata > Mammalia > Rodentia > Sciuridae > Sciurus > Sciurus vulgaris. The sequence goes on along the minus strand of NC_136473.1, from coordinate 83,286,033 downwards.
CTGTAGAGAAATCACTGTTCTATTGTCCTGACCAGAAGCCATTGACAGTTTCAAACATTTTGTGCAGATTGAGCAACTTGCATCTTTTAAAAAGTTGGGTCAAGTGCAAGGGCATACCCCTGTAATCCTAGCTACTTGGAGGTTGAGGCAGGAGGATCACAAGTTCAATGCCAGCCTGGGCAAAATAATGAGACCCTGTCTCAGAAAAGTTGTTTTTTTGTTTTTTGTTTTTGTTTTTGTTTTTGTTTTGCTACTAAGGATTGAACTCAGAATTGTTTTGCCACTGAGTTACATCCCCAGCCCTTCTTACATTTTTATCTTAAGACAGGGTCTTGCTAAATTGCTGATGCTGGCCTTGAATTTGCAATCTTCCGGCCTCCCAAGTAGCTTGGAATACAGGTGTGGGCTACTATGTCTGGCCAAAATAAAAACTGTATTTTTTAAAAAGTTGGGAATGTAGCTCAGTGGTAGAGCCTATGCCTAGCATGTGCAAGGTTTTAGGTCAATCCTCAGTACTGGGGGAATAAAAAAAGTTTATCTCATTTCGGTAGAAAAATATGGTTTCTTCCTGAGAGTCACTTGAGTTTTTCAAGGTTCTTTCTATATAAGTCCTTAATAATAACATGCAAGTTGATTGTAATTATTTTTAATTATTTTAATTCTCAATTATTTTGTGAGCCTCTATGGATTCTGAATATTAAAAGTCTAAGGTGTTTGTTTCAAATCAATCCAACTTTGACCTCTAGTTCAATATCAGTTATCAGAAAACAAGAAATATTTTTAAACTTAGTTTTTTCTGGATATTAAAAATATATTTTACCGGCTAGGGATATAGTTCAGCTGGTACAGTGCTTGCCTCACATGCACAAGATATATATATGTACACATATATATATTGTCACTAATAAGAACAAATTAAAAATTGCTATATATATATATACGTATATGTATATTGCTAACCAAAATTTATTCCAAAATTATTTTAATAGTTCTTAGGAACCCAAAGACCATCATCAGAAACAAGTAATTGAATTTTCTTTTATTATTTCAATTCGACAAATATTATTAATAATAATAATAATAGCTAATATTAAATGAGTGTGTCTGTGCCAGGCCCTGAGCAAGACACCTCACGTGGTTACTTCCTGTGACCTCAACAGTGACCTCAGGTGCTGGGTATTATTTGCATCCCTTTCAAGGGTGGGCACTGGGAATTGAACCCAGGGCCTTCCATACACTAAGCAAGCCCTCTACCACCGATCTGCATTCTCAACCTCTCTTTTGTTGTCGTTGCTGTAGTTTTCATTTTCTTTGAGACAGGATCTTGCTAAATTGCTGAGGCTGGCCTGGAACCTGCCATCCTCCTGCCTCAGCCACCTGAGTCTCTGGGATTGCAGGTGTTACTGTACCCAGCAGTCTCCCCATCACTGAGGGCTTATCTGAATTAGGGCTCATCTTTTGTAGTCAGCAAACATTTCTCGTGCACCTCTCACGTGAAAGCTGCTGTCCTAGGCAATTTAAAGACTTTAAAGATTGCAACACCAGTGATTAATCTGCAAGAGAGCACAGAGCTATAAAGTCTCCCAGGAGAAACACAGTTGCTTTCATAGTTCACAGACAAGGACTGACCACATTTCTAAAGGAATCCGGAAAGGCTTTATTGAGCAGTTAGTATATTATGATTTAAAATCAAGCAAGTCCCTCCTCTTCCTTCCCACTCCACGCACATTACAGAGGCTCAGCTGTGGGCCTTCAGCAGAGTTGTCTCTGCAGGAGGTCCACTGCCACATGACACCATCTGGATTTGTGACACAGGATTTCTAATCTCTCCCCGTCCATATGCCTTTTTTTTTTTTTTTTTTTTTTTTGCCTGATTTTGTATTTCAGTTCTGTTCATACATAAATTGGCTCCTATTTATGGGCCATGCCAACCTTAGCCCATTCAATCTTCTCCAGAAAGATTAATTAGAACCCCACAGAGCATGTCCAAAGCTCTCTAAGTTCTTCAAAGAGTCATCTTCTGTAAGGAAACATAGAGACTTAAAAGTATGTCATTAGTAGGTACAATGGCACATGTCTGTAATCCTAGTGACTGCAGAGGCTGAGGCAGGAGGACCACAAGTCTGAGGCCAGCCTTAGCAATTTAGCAAGACCATCTTAAAATAAGAAGTAAAAATGTCTGGGGATATAGTTCACTAGTAAAGCATCTCTCAGTTCAATCTCCAGTACAAAAAAAGAAAATGTATATCATCTTCTAAGCAGGGTGGCATTACCTATGGTCCCAGTTACACAGGAGGCTGAGGCAGGATAATCACTTAAGCCAAAGAGTTCAACAACAGTTTGGGCAATAGAGCAAGACCTTTTCTCAAAAAAAAAAAAAAAAAAAAAAAAAAAAAAAAACACCAAATAAACAAAAAATTATATCATCACATCACTAAATTCAGTTTATAAAAAACAAAGATGGCGCCAGGCCCAGTGGCACACACCCATTGTAAGAAACCCACGAAAACCACACCGGACATGGAAAATCACATAGGGGAGTTTACTAAGCAAACAGAGTGTCTCCCTGCAGGGTAAGAGAGAAAATGAGAGGAAAAGAGAAAGGGTGCACGCTAGAGAGAGTGGAAAAGCAAGGAGGAGAGAGAAAGCAAGTGAGTAGGAGAGAGAAAAGCAAGAGAAAAGATGGTGGGGGTGCTATCCTTAATCAGTTGAATTCTGCCAGGCTAACATTGGACCCATAACGGAGAAGGATACTTGCAAGCTGACTGATGAACCAACAACTAGCTAGGATGTTCACGGACTGACAGGAGTTGGGAGTCGGGGAAATGGCTACAGCGGAAAGGGCGGGGGAGCAGCTTTGTATTACGCCCCTAATCCCAGCAACTTGGAAAGCTGAGGCAGGAGGATCGTGAGTTCAAAGTCAGCCTCAGCAACTTAGTGAGGCCCTAAACAACTCAGAAAGACCCTGTCTTAAAATAAAATATAAAAAGGACTGGAGTGAATCAGTGGTGAAGTGCCCCTGGGTTCAATTCCCAATACCAGTAAATAAATAAATAAATAAATAAATAAATAAATAAATAAATAAATAAATAAATAAGGCAAGTGAATATTGGATTGTACTCCCCAATGATTATAAACATGCAAGACATGGGGGAACTATCTATCTTGGGCATATAATAGCACCATGACTCCAACTTACTTCTATTTTCCCAGTTTTTAATTTGTAAATGATCCTGTAATAGCATGCCATCAAAGAAAGGAATACTTCTCGAGGAACCCAGCAGAAATTTCCAAGTCCGTGTCCAAACCACCCTGCACACACGCACACAAGCTGAGTAAGAGAATCTCCACTCTTCTCTCAGTCTTCTGTTTTCTCTTTGTGGCATCAGAAGCTACAAATGAGATAACCCAGAAAATGTCATTCAGGGAAAGCTAATGGGAATGGAATCTGCTACACTCGATCTCACTTGAAGAAGCCCGCCTCGGGCGAGACATTTCAGAGGCCTCCGAGTGACTCAGCCAGCAAGTTGTCAGAATTCCATGTACAACTCCTCCTCCTCTGGGCATAATCACCTCACAGGCACAGGAAACCAGAGCTGATCCTAGTAACTGTGTGCATGAGGTCTGTCATAAAAACATCCTTTCCTCCTCATCCCTCAGGCAGACTGCCGCCTAAGAAAAGAAGTCAGTGACCTCGGAGCCACAAGACACGAGATCTAGTCTGACATGAAATAATTGTTAGACTTCATCTAAGTCAGTCCTTCAGTTTCTTCCTCTGTCAGATGGGTGGTACAGGAACTGAGCTCTGAGATTTCTTCATAGTGTGAACATTTTCTCGCTCATGCTGAGATGTTATGCGTCAGATTGGTTTCTCTCTGTACAGTGGGAGGATTTCCTCAAAGCGGCAGAGGTTAGATTTCAGGTCAAAATCTTTGTTCTAGAGTAGATTTTTTGCCAGGTGCAGTGGCACACACCTGTAATCCCAGCAACTCAGGCGACTGAGGCAGGAAGATCTCAAGTTTCAGGCCAGCCTCAGAAACTAAGTGAAGCTCTGTCTCAAAAAAAAAAAAAAAAAAAAAGACAGAAAAAGAAAAGAAATAGTGCCAGGGTTGTAACTCAGTGGTAGAGCACCCCTGGGTCCGATTCCCAGTACCAGGAAAAAAAAAAAAAAAAAGATTTGGACTTTTTCTCTATGATCCAAGACAAATAACAGTTCTCAAATTGATTGACAAAAATCAACTTTCTCCATGACTTTTCTAAACCAAACTCATAAAAAAAAAAAATTTAAATATGTTTAAAAACTCAGGTGTGGTGGTGCACACCAGTAATCTCAACAGCTTGGGAGGCTGAGGCAGGAACCTGTCCCTAACCCTGTCTCTGAAAGTAAAAAAAAAAAAAAAAAAAAAAAAAAAAAGAAGGCTGGGGATGTGACTCAGTGATTAGGCACCCCTGGGTTCAATTCCCAATAATAATAACAATAATAATAACAATCCTTTAAAAAGCCTGTTGGTTAACCCTGCTATTGAAGCATTGAGTTATTTAGGTAGAAGAATGAAGTGTGCATTCAGCACAGGATAAACACGTCTGCTGCAAGACTGCCCACACCTCTCCTCCCTGGCTATTCAAAGCCGTCTCTCCAAAGCGGGGCCTTCCCTGGCCTCCCTAACTGAGAGCCCCTCCCAGAGGTCCTGTCCTCACCCTGCTCTTTCTCTTTCTAGCACTTGTCATCATCTAGCATATTACAGATTTGATTTTATCTCTCTGCTGTCTATGAAAGTAACTAGCACACAGTAGGTACTCCACAAATACTTCTCTAATGGTGAGTGAATATTATTTATTATCATAATATAATAACTGCCATCTATAAAAGAGTGGCCTGTGTTAGACTAGATTCAAAATAAAAGGCCGCCCCTCCCCTCAAGCTGTTACAAGGAAGGGTCACACACACCCCACAGATAACCACATCAATCCACACCACGCACTGACACAGGCAGACGGAATGTGCGTGACACAGTCGGGGGATATGGCCTCCAATCATGAGAGAATCAGATCAACACAATACCCTAGGGATTTTCATGTGGATGTGGGGGCCCCACAGAGCTAGCTCCACTTCCCAGGGTCCTGCTGTGTCTTCCCAGGGTAGCCCCCATCCCAGGGTGTCCACAGCCTTGGCTTCTCAACCCAGCAAGCCCCAAGTTCTCAGTCCTGTGAATATTTCAGTGAAATTGACACTGGTGCATTATAATAGGTTGGAAATCATACTCTAAATCTTATTACATAATTTATGATCATTAATAATGTTAATGACAACATTAATAATATTAATGAATATTACCAGTAATTTTTCATCACTTTTCTCAAAAGAACAGAATTCTAAAAACATAAAAATCAATTTTTTTTTTTTTTTTTTGGTACCAGGACTGAACCCAGGGGCACTGAGCCACATCCCCAGCCCTTTTTGTATTTTATTTAGAGACAGGGTTTCACTGAGTTGCTTAGGACCTCACCAAATTGCTGAGGCTGGCTTTGAACTCTCAATTCTCCTACCTTAGCCTCCCAAGACGCTGGGATTACAGGCGTGCACCACCTCATCAGCCTCATAAATACCTATTTTGAAGTTACCATAATGATATTTGTGTCTCAATTTACATATTTTAGGTGTTCCACTAATGGGAGGATGGGGCATAATGGATTAAGCACAAATTATAATGAATAGCTCACAAGTAAAATAATACTCTGGTTCTACTTTACATTCCACAGTAGAAGTAAATCCAGAATCTCCCTCTCAGGGCTCCTAGATTATTCCAACTGCAGCAGCTCCGGCAGTCTGAAAGGCAGCCCCCGACAGCCAGGGAGGTGCCCTCTCTGTAGTGGGAGGGGCCACAGATGCCCTGTCTACCTGCCAAGTCCTCTGATCACTCATGAGCCTCACACCCCAGCCTCCCAGCGAGAGCACTACATACAGTAAGACTCCATCTGCCGTCCAGCCTTTGTGGTTCAAAATCACTGTCCTATTTTCCCTCCCAAAGATCAGAACTATCCTCTCAACCACTGATACACAGGGTTTCCTTGCGCAGTTCATATTGGCTGATCAGGGATGGGGAATAACTCAGTGGAAGAGCATTTTCTTAGCACATGTGGAGTCCAGTTTGATTTCCAGCACCACAAAAATAAATTATAAAAAAATATTGGTTGTTCACTTTCAGGAAGCTCAGAGCTAGAAACACAAGAGACCGTTTATCATCCTGCTGCCCAATATAAACACTTTATTAATAAGAATTATTGGAATTGCTAAGTAGGTCAATTTTGACTTATATTTATGCTTTTTAAAAATGGCGACAGCTAAATTATTGTCATAATATGCTATTATAATCTAATTTGAACCCATGGGAACCACATTGGGCAAAATCTCATTTAGTAGTCATAGTTGGATAAAATGAGTAGTATGGACAAATCCCATTAGATCAAAAGGATGCTTGAGGGACTCAGGTGTAGCAGAGGTAGAGCACTTTCCTGGCATGCCTGAGTTTCTGGGTCTAATCCCCAACACTACAAGAAAAATAAAGAAAAAGACACATTTAGGAACTTAAATTGACAGAGCAAGGGCTGTAGCTTACTGGTACAATGAGTGCTTAGCATGCACAAGGGACTGAGTTTGATTCCCAAGTACAAAGAAATAAAATTAAATGATAAGGAAGTAAGGAAAAGTGAAGAAGAAGTGTAGGGTAAAATAAGAGGAGATTTTAACTTTAGAAGTGGGTCTTTAAATAAACAGCTTCAAATCTCAAAACACAGAAAACAGCTGCCTGTTGGCAATTTAGTGAGAACCTGTCTCAAAATAAAATACAAAGGGCTGGGGATGGAACTTAGTAAAGTGCCCTGAGTTCAATCTCTAGTACTGCAGAGAGGGAGAGGGAGAGGGAGAGGGAGAAAGGAAGAAAGGAAGAAAGGAAGAAAGGAAGAAAGGAAGAAAGGAAGAAAGAAAGAAAGAAAGAAAGAAAGAAAGAAAGAAAGAAAGAAAGAAAGAAAGAAAGAAAGAAAGAAAGAAAGAAAGAAAGAAAGAAAGAAAGAAAGGAGGGAGGGAGGGAGGGAGGGAGGGAAGAAAGAAAGGAAGGAAGGAAGGAAGGAAGGAAGGAAGGAAGGAAGGAAGGAAGGAAGGAAGGAAGGAAGGAGGAAGGGAAGAAAGAAAGAAAACAGCTGACTTTTGAAGGTGTGGTTGAAAACTGGATCTTATTATCATGATCATCACCATCTTCATCATCAAACAATGATCACTATGTCCCTATCAGTTCCTGATTAGCCCATGGGAGATTCCCTGAGCAGTTCATACCTTTAGAAATCCCAGAAAGAAAGAAAACAAAATCCCAGGCCTCAAAAGTCACATGGCCTCTTCCAGATCACTAACTCTGGCTCTGGATTAACACACCTGCGATAGTTCTTCAGGTGACCTTAAGATCCTCCTCGAGCAGTGCTTATGTGCCAAGAGATTGTACAATGGGTGGAGTGCCTGCTGCCTACTAGGTATTCAGCTCCCAAGAAAAAAAAAAATCACTACCCAGAGATACAGCTGAGTCGGTATAGTGCTTGCCTCACATGCACAAGGCCCTGGGTTCAATCCGTAGCACCACAAAAAAAAAAAAAAAAAAAAAAAAATCACATCAATTTTTAAGGAGTTAATCTTTTCTTCCACAGCTCAAAGCCCAGTTCTCAATTAACCATGTTTGTGTGGTGATTATTGATTTGTCATCTGGCTCCTGCATTACACTGTAACTTCCTGAAGCCAATAGGACACAGCGACTACCTTACAGGACTGTGAGATGACACTGTCCGGGTTCCAATCCTGGCTCTGCCACTTACTTGCTCTGCAACTTAGACAAGTTACTCAGTTTCTCTGCACCTCAGCTTCATCATCTGGAAAATAAAAGTACCTCTTAGATTTGCTGTGAAGATTAATTAAAATATGATCTATAAAGCCCACAGTATAGCACCTGCATTACAAAATTGCTCCAAAAATATTAGACATTTTTCAGGCAGGAGCTGTCTCACATTTGCTTACAAGTGTATTCCTTGAACCCACAGGTGCTAAATGAAATAAATCAGTTCTTTTTTGTAGTAAGATATAGAATAGGCACTGAAACAAAATTGATTTTTTCTTTTTCCGCAGTGCTAGGGATTGAACCAGGGGCACTTAACCACTGAGCCGCATCCCTAGTTTTTATTTTAAGACAGGATCTCGCTAAATTGCATAGGGCCTAAGTTGCTGAGGCTGGTCTTGAACTTGCAATCCTCCTGCTTCAGCCTCAGAATTTGCTGGGATTACAGGCATGTGCCACCACCATGCCTGGCTCACAATTGAAATCATTAATTCATTCAACAAAACTTGCAGTGCCTAATGTGCATCAGGCATTATAGACTATGGACAGCAATTAATAAGCCAGTCAAATATCCCTATTCTTGTGGAGGGTATAATATAATGGAGGAAAGGCGGATGGAAAACATAATGTTCTACTCAGGAGATTGAGGCAGCAAGTTCCAGGCCACCCTCAGCAACTTAGCGAGACCCTGTCTCAAAATAAAAAGGGCTGGAAGAGTATCTCAACAGAGTGTCTCTGGGTTCCATCCCCAGTACTGCTAAAATAAAATAATGCTACCAACTGAGATTTCTGATCAAATCAAACATCCTAGAGGACAATCCATTTTTATCTACTTCTGATTTGCTGATTTCACTCACCGTTTGCATGTGAAGAAAAATACCCAGTCCTTTTTATTTGGAGACAGTGTCTCATTAAATTGCTGAGGCTTGTCTGAACTTGTCATTCTCCTGCCTCAGTCTCCCAAATTGCTCAGATTATAGGAACTGCCAATGCATTGGCATTGATTCATGAACATTCTCTTCACCACTGGGTTCATTCATCCTTTTGAAGTAAAAGTAGAAAGGGCTTTCTCTATAACTGTCCTTTTGGTGAGTCTGTCAAATTCTCTCAGGATCATCTTTCCTAAAGGGGAAAAATCATATGGATGAGGTATTTAAAAGAGGTACTTTATATTCTTGTGCCTTTAATTAATTCTGTTGATACTTATTTTAGTGAAGGTTTTTCATGTGCTATGTATTAAAGTTGTTGATACAAATGAGAAGAAGAAAACAAACCCATCTCTATAAGGTATTCTCCAACTGTACAATCATACAGAATGTACTATCTGACAGCAGAGCTGGAAATCTGAGCATTCCCAGGGTTCGGCCTTGACTTAGAAATTAGAACAAATTTAAAAAGGAGTTGAATTTAACTAGAAAGAACAAATTTTAAAATTTTTAAAAAGTAAAAAAACAAGAAATAAGAAAAAACCTGATTTAAACCTTTTTAAACCTGATTTAAAAAGGTTTTCTATTTTTGTTTTGCTGTTGATTTGGTCTTTGCTTTTTAATTATTCGGCAGAGAATGTGAATCAGTCACTATAACTGTTTTCTTGAGTGTCAACATGTGAAAAATCAAGGCAGAAACTAATTTTTACAAAACTTCTTTCTCCAGGGAGCTCCCAGGCAGAAATGGCCAGAACCAGAATTTTCTAGTAGTTAAAAGGAAAGAATGTTGCAACTATTAGAATCAATAACTGACTACCTTCATCATCCTGTGGCCACATGTGTGGAAGTATCCTGGCAGCATAGTCAGTATTTGTGCTAACATTAGCAGACTCAAGGAAAATCAAAATGTGCTCTTTAAGGCTGTCAGTTCCTCTTAAAAGCTCTCCCCCTCCCACATCTCCTAGATGAGGCTGATATAGATGCAGGATAATGGAAGAGAACGCAAAGCCCATTTTCCTCTGCAAGGACTATGGCTAAAATTACCTAGAGAATCTCTTCCCTAGATAATTATATGTCATATCTACCTAGATTAACAAGCAGAAGATTGAGTAAAATAGAGGAAAACAGTAGATTAAGCAGCCAACCTTTCTGGATCTCAGGCTCATAGCCCTTGGGGCTCCCTCTGCCTGGAACCCACTTTCCTTAGATATTTACATAGCAGCAGCGTCTCCTGAAAGCTCTCCCAGCTCACACTCACCCCAGCCGGGCCATCCCTGACCTTCTTCTAAGACAGAATTCTCTCACCCCAGCCTCACAGCCTTCTACGGTGATGAGATCCCACATGGGAAGGGACTGCACCTGTCTCTCCGAAATGATCCTGATAACTCTTCCTGGCCCCACCCCCACATACTGGGATTGAACTCAGGTGCACCCTACCACTGAGCTGTATCCCCAGTCCTTTTGATTTTTTATGTTGAGGCAGGGTCTCACTAAATGGCTCACGCTGGACTCAAATGTGCGATCCTCCTGCCTCAACCTGGGATTACAGGCATGCGACACCATGATAACTGGTTTTTGCTTTTTCTGACTTGTCTATAGACTCATAAGGGCAAGAACTGAGTCTGCTTGGGTCTCTATTGAAAGAGCAGGGTCCAGATACTGTTCAGAATGAGGTAGGTGCCCAATAAATTTTATTATCAAACGAGAAATTGCAGGAACATTACCTAAAAGACGGTCTGCAATAAAGTCTGAAAATCATTTCTCAATTGCCCATTTCAATGGGTTAAATCCCTCATAAGCAAGTCAAAAGCAAGCATGGTGGCAGTTATCCAGGTAATTCAGATCAAAAACAAAAAAACTTATTTTGACTTCCAATATTTGTTTCAAGACAACATTAATCTTTCACATTCCTCCAATTCTCAATTTGGATATAAAAATTTGGCTATAAACAGCTTCTTTTCTAATCTTAAAATAAAATGTGTGTAAGACTATTTGGATTATGTTCCTACACTGGGCCCAACCAATATGGAGTCATTTGTGCCAAATGAAATGAACTATACTTGGGAGTATACTTAGCTGAGCAAACTCCTAGGTGAGTTTCAGTTGTTTACAGTCACTAAGTTTTAGTCAATCCTGGGTGTTAGTTGATTCAAATAAACTGGAACCAATTAAGCTTTTCTTTTTGTATCACTTCTGTTTTTTATCTATAAATATTGCCTGACCATTTTGCAACTCTGGAATCCTTGGAAGGTTTTCTGATTCTGGGAGCTGCCAAATCACTAATTGTTGCCATCTCCACCCACCCACCCACACACACACACACACACCAGGGTCCCCACCAAATCACTATAAATTTAAACTTACTTAAGTTTTTCCTTTTTAACAATACTGACAGTGTGCAATAGATTCTTCTCTTAACAGTTGGGGGTATTTTTTCCCCTGTACCAGGGATTAAATTCAGAAGCACTCTGCCACTGAACTGGGATTGAATATTATTTTTGCAACAGGATCTCCCTAAATTGCCGAGACTGGCCTAGAACTTGGCTATACTCCTGCTGCAGCCTCCCCAGTAACTGAGATGACATGAGTACAATGTTTGTGTTTTACAAACAATAAATCACATCAACTCTAAGAAGTAGGAAATAAAATAATCATTGTTTTACAGGTGAAGAAACCAAGGCACCCTAGGGATAATAACCTTTTCTTTTCTTTTTTTTTTTTTTTTTTTTTTTTTTTTGGTGCTGGGGATCGAACCCAGGGCTTTGGACTTGCAAGGCAAGCACTCTACCAACCGAGCTATCTCCCCAGCCCGATAAGCTTGCTTCATTGCTTCAAGTGGCAGAGCTTCACAGTAATGGGGCCCATAGGTCTTGAGCTCACATGTTTAATCCCCTACTATGTCGCTGGGCATAGTATTTTTCCAAACCTGGAATGGGGGAGATCTGTGCCTTTATTGAAAAAAATAGATATATAAATTGGCATAATCTTTCCTGGAATTTTTTACAAATAGATGCCTGGAGCATTAGAAACAATCATAAAGGTGGAAACACATCAATGATTTTGAAAATCTTAACAACTGCTGTCTCTGGATGATAGGTTATATGAGGAATAATTATATTAGATTCTACTACTGTATTTTAAGTTTCTTAGAGTCTTGTTAAGTTGCTGAGGTTGGCCTCAAACTTGCAATCCTCCTTCCTCAGCCTCCTGAGTCACTGGGATTACAGGTATGTGCCACCAGGCCTGGCACAAAATTTTCAATTTAAAGAATTTCAATTCCAGGGCTGTGGTTGTAGCTCAGTGGTACAGCACTTGCCTAGCATGTGTGAGTCACTGGGTTTGATCCTCAGCACCACATAAAAATAAATAAATTAAATAAAAGTATTGGGTCCATCTACAACTAAAAATTTATTTAAAAAAAGAAGAATTTCAATTCATGTAATAATTTAAAGTTTTTTAAATTACTTTTTAATTTAAAGTTTAATATCACCAGTATGGTATAATCCCAACTAGTTGGGCAGCCAAGGTAGGAAGATCACAAATCAGAGGCCATCCTGAGAAATTTAGTGGGACCCTATCTCAAAATAAGAAATAAAAAGGTCTGGAGGTACAGATCAGTTGTTTAGCAACTGTAGGTTCAAGTCCCAGTGCTGGGGGAAGAAAATTTAGTACAATATCATTCATGTTAGCTTCTTTATAACACAAACACACACATACGCACACACACTCACACACACCTTTTACAACAATTGAAAATTGTTTTAAAAATAAGGCCAGATTGAGACAGGCTTGGTGGCACACTCCCATAATCCCAGATACTACAGAGACTGAATCAGAAGGACAGCAAATTCAAGGCCAGTCTGAGCAATTTAGCAGGACCCTATGTCAAAATAAAATAAAAAGGGGACTGGGGATGTGGCTCGGGGGTTAAGTGACCCTGGGTTCACTCCCCAGAACTAAATTAAATAAATAAATAAATACATAAATACATAAGACTGGGGTTCAATGCAAGTTCAGTGGTAGAGCACCTCAGTACCAAAATCAAAAAACAAAAACAAAGTAACAAAAAATAAAAAAAACAGTACCAGATTGATATGATGGAATATTAAACAGCCATTCAAATATCATATTAGTCTAGGGATGTAGCTCAGTGATACAGTGCAAGCTTGGGCTCAGTGCCCAAAACCAAAAACAAAAATTTTAAGTTTACCACCCACTCTTGTAACAGATGTCAGATCCCTCATCTTTTGGCTACATGACAGAACATCACCTTGAGATACATAAGAGAGAATTACAATGATACTTTGACTATATTTTTACAATTTTAAAGACTAGCCTCGTGTAGAAAAATATGTCCATAGAAATTATTGTTCACTTCTTAAACTTTTTGACTTATAATTGAGTTCTTGAATTTTTCACAGTAGAATTTTTTTTAATATTTTTTATTTTACAGACAGCATTTTGATTCATTGTACACAAATGGGGTACAACTTTTCATTTCTATGGTTGTACACAATGTATATTCACACCATTCATGTAATCATACAAAATATAGGGTAATACTGTTTCATTCTACTGTTTTTCCATCCCCACCCCACCCATCCCCTTTTCCTCTACACCCTCCAAAGTTCCTTCATTCTTCACTTCCCCCCGCTACCCCACATGGTTATATATTGTCATGCACTTATCAGAGAAGACATTTAGCCTTTGGTTTTTTGGGTTTGGCTTATTTCACAAAGCATAATATTTTCAAACTTCATCCATTTACAAGCAAATGCCATAATTTCATTGTTCTTTATGGCTGAGTAATATTCCATTGTGTATATATACCACAGTTTCTTTATCCATTCATCAATTGAAAGGTATCTAGGTTGGTTCCACAATCTAGCTATTGTGAATTGAACTGCTATGAACATTGATGTGGCTGCGTCACTGTAGTATGCTGATTTTAAGTCCTTTGGGTATAAACCAAGGAGTGGGATAGCTGGGTCAAATGGTGGGTCTGAGGAATCTCCATACTGCTTTCCAGAGTGGCTGTACCAATTTGCAACTCCATCAGCAATGTATGAATGTGCCTTTTTCCCCACATCCATGCCAACACTTATTATTGCTTGTGTTCTTGATAATAGCCATTCTAATTGGAATTAGATGAAATCTTAGGGTGATTTTAATTTGCATTTCTCTAATTACCAGGGATGCTGAACACTTTTTCATATATTTGTTGATCACCTGTATATCTTATTCTGAGAAGTTTCTGCCCATTTCCTTAGCCCATTTATTGATTGGGTTCTTTGTATTTTGGGTGTAAAGTTTTTCAAGTTCTTTATAAACTTTGGAGATGAGTGCTCTGTCTGAAGTGTGTGTGCAAAAGATTTTCTTCCACTCTTAGGCTCTCTTTTCACATTGTTGATTGTTTCCTGTGCTGAGAAAAAACTTTTTAGTTTGAATCTATCCCACTTATTGATTCTTGCTTTCATTTCTTACACTATGGGGGTCTTGTTAAGGAAGTCTGGTCGTAAGCCAACATAATGGAGATTCAGGCCTACTTTTTCTTCTATTTGGTGAAGGGTCTCAGGTCTAATTCCTAGATCCTTGATCATTTGGAGTTGAGTTTTGCACAGGGTGAGAGATAGGGGTTTAGTTTCATTTTACTGCATATGGATTTCCAGTTTTCCCAGCACCATTTGTTGAAGAGGCTATCTTTTCTCCAGTGTAAGTTTGTTGTACCCTTGTCTAGTATAAGGTTACTGTATTAATGTGGGTATGTCTCCATGTCTTCTACCCTGTACGATTGGTCTAGCTGTCTATTTTGGTGCCAATACCATGCCATTTTTCTTACTATTGCTCTATAGTAGAGTTTAAGATCTGGTATAGTGATATCTCCTGCATCACTCTTCCTGCCCAGGATTGCTTTGGCTATTCCGGGTCTTTTGTTCTTCCAGATGAATTTCATGATGTTTTTTTTCTGTTTCCATGAGAAATGTCAGGGATTTTAATTGGAATTGCATTAAATCTGTATAATGCCTTTGGAAGTATGGCCATTTTGACAATATTAATTCTGCCTATCCAAGAACATGGGAGATCTTTCCATCTTCTAATGTCTTCCTCGATTTCTTTCTTCAATGTTTTGTAATTTTCATTGTAGAGATCTTTTCCCTCTTTGGTTAGATTGATTCTCAAGTATTTTATTGTTTTTGACGCTATTGCAAATGGAGTCGTTTTCCTCATTTCCCTTTCAGCTGTTTCATCGCTTGTGTATAAAAATGCTTTAGATTTATGTGTGTTGACTTTATAGCCTGCTATTTTGCTGAATTCATTGATGAGGTCTACAAGTTTTCTGGAGGAGTTTTTTTTTTTTTTTTTTTTTTTTGATTCCTCTAAATATAGAATCATGTCATCAACAAATAGTGACAGCTTAGGTTCTTCTTTTCCTATTTGTATCCCTTTAATTTCTTAAGTTTGTCTAATTGCTCTGGCAAGTGTTTCAAGAACAATATTGAATAGAAGTGGTGAAAGAGAACATCCCTGTCTTGTTCCTGTTTTTAAAGGGAATACTTTCAGTTTTTCTCCATTAAGAATGATGTTGGCCATGGGCTTAGCATAAATAGCCTTTACAATATTCAGGTATATTACTACTATCCCTATTTTTTCTAGTGTTTTGAGGATGAAGGGGTGCTGTATTTTGTTGAACACTTTTTCTGCATCAATTGAAATAATCATATGATTCTTATCCTTAAGTCTATTGACATGATGGATTACGTTTATTGATTTACAGATGTTAAACCATTCTCGCATTCCAGGGATGAACCCCACTTGATGGTGGTGCACAATTTTCTTAATATGTTTTTGAATACGTTTGCCAGTATTTTGTTAAGGATCTTTGCATCTATATTCATCAAGGATATTGGTCTAAAATTTTCTTTCCTTGATGTGTCTTTCCCTGGTTTGGGTATGAGGGTGATAGAATGAGTTTGGTAGGGTACCCTCCTTTTCTATTTCCTGGAATACTTTGAGAAGTATTGGAATGAGTTCTTCTTTGAAGGTCTTGTGGAACTCGGCTGAGACTCCATCTGGTCCTGGGCTTTTCTTGCATGGTAGGCTTTTGATGGCTTCTTCTATTTCATTGCTTGATATTGATCTGCTTAAATTGTGTATGTCTTCCTGGTTCAGTTTGGGAGAAGCATATGTCTCTAGAAATTTGTCAATGTCTTTGGTATTTTCTATTTTGTTGGAATATAGATTTTCAAAGTACTTTCTCATGTTATTGTATCTCAGTGGTGTCTGTTGTGATAGTTCCTTTTTCATCACAAATTTTAGCAATTTGAGTTTTCTCTCTTTGTTAGTGTGGCTAAGGGTTTGTCTATTTTGTTTTCTTTTTCAAAGAATCATCTTCTTGCTTTGTCAATTTTTTAAATTGTTTCTTTGTTTAAATTTCATTGATTTCAGCTCTGATTTTAATTATTTCTTGTCTTCTACTGCTTTTGCTGTTATTCTGTTCTTCTTTTTCTAGGGCTTTGAGCTGTAATGTTAGGTCATTTAGTTGTTGATGTTTCATTCTTTTCTTGACGGCACTCTATGCAATGAATTTTCCTCTTAGTACTGCTTTCATAGTGTCCCAGAGATTTTGATGTGTTGTATCATCATTCTCATTGACCTCTAAGAATTTTTTTATCTCCTCCCTGATGTTTTCTGTTATACACGTTTCATTCAATAGCATATTATTTAGTCTCCAGATGTTGGAATAATTTCTGTTTTTTATTTTGTCAATGATCCCTAATTTCATTACATTATGATCTGATAGAACACAAGGCAGTATCTCAATTTTTTGCATTTCCTAAGGGCTGCTTTGTGGCATAACATATGATTTATTTTCGAGAAGGTTCCATGTGCTGCTGAGAAGAAAGTGAATTTGCTCGTTGATGGATGGAATATTCTATATATGTCTATTAAGTCTAAGTTATTGATTGTTATTGAGTTCTGTGGTTTCTCTGTTTAGTTTTTGCTTGGAAGACCTATCCAGCGGTGTGTTAAAATCACCCAGAATTATTGTGTTGTGGTCTATTTGATTCCTGGAATTGAGAAGGATTTGTTTGAGGTACAGGGCTGCACCGTTGTTTGGGGCATAAATATTTATGATCTTTATATCTTCCTGATTTATGTTCCCTTAAGCAGTATGAAATGTCCTTCTTTATCCCTTCTGACTAACTTTGGCTTGAAGTCCACTTTATCTGAAATAAGGATGGAAACCCCTGCTTTTTTACTGAGTCTATGTGCATTGTAGGTTTTTTTCCCATCCTTTCACCTTTAGTCTGTGGATATCTTTTTCTATGAGATGAGTCTCTTGAAGACAGCATATTGTTGAGTCTTTCTTTTTAAATCATTCTGTCAGTCTATGTCTTTTGATTGATGAGTTTAGGCCATTAATGTTCAGGGTTATTATTGAGATATGATTTGTATTCCCAGTCATTTGGGCTTATTTTTGGTTTTTAACTTGGCTTGGTTTCTCCTTTGAATGGATTTTTCTTTAAGGTAGTTCCTCCCTTTGCTGACCTACATTGTTGTTTTTCATTTCCTCCTCACAGAATATTTTGTTGAGAACATTCTGTAGAGCAGGCTTTCTATTTGTAAATTCTTTGAACTTTTGTTTATCATGGAAGGATTTTATTTCATTGCCAAATCTGAAGGTTAGTTTTGCTGGGTATAGGATTCTTGGTTGGCAACCCTGTTCTTTCAGAGCTTTAAATATGTTGTTCCAGGCCCTTCTAGCTTTTAGAGTCTGGGTTGAGAAGTCTGCTGCTATTCGTATTGGTTCCCCCCATATGTAATCTGATGCTTTTCTCTAGCAACCTTCAAAATCCTATCTTTATTTTGTATGTTAGGCATTTTCATTATAATGTGCCTTGGTGTGCATCTGTTGTGATTTTGTGCATTTGGTGTTCTGTAAGTCTAAGTCTCTTGTATTTGATTTTCCATTTCATTCTTCAGGCTTGGGAAATTTTCTGTTATTATTTCATTGAATAGGTTGTTCATTCCTTTGGTTTGTATCTTTGTGCCTTCCTCAATCCTGAAAATTCTTAAATTTGAACTTTTCATGATGTCCATAGTTCTTGGAGGTTCTTTTCATGAGTTCTTACCATCTTCTCTGCTT